>NC_079288.1:126011851-126688284 GCF_023638135.1 Falco biarmicus
CAACACCAGCTGTTGTCTTGATTCCCATTCAGTGCTAATACAGTGGAATTAAAGGAGAGATAATTTTAGTGTGGAATTTCCTGAGGTCATAGTTTTAATGTATTGCTTTGTATCCGGATGCCGTTGCTTAATTACCAACTATAGATTAGAATTGGAAATTCTATCTATAGAATATAATGATGCTGTCCCCACCTTTATATGTATGACACAGGAACACACATATGCACGCACACAAAATGTGTGTATATATACACATAGATCTTTTTATTTTCAAGATATTTAATGTGTCCTTAAAACTGTCAGCTGACAATTCTACTGTAGATGAGTAAAATTACTCAATTTTTTTCGGTGAAATGATTGCTTCTGATTTTACGATTTGGTTTCCAATAGGTCAGTTACAACTTAGAAAATAAAGATTCATGAGCAAAACAAAATTAAAATGGAAATAGTCGTTAAAATAGGTATTTATTTCCAATTATTTTTTTTTTCCTTAACTGCCTATTTTTTTACACAATGGCTAAATCTTTCTTACCAACTGTGATAAATGTGGGAGAGACTCTAATTGCAGGCTGACAAGGTATTTTTCAGGAGCTAGTAATTATACTTGTCACAGTCTTGATGAGACCATTGTACTTAGGTATATATTAAGACTCCAGGTTATTCACTTCCTATGTTTATTAATATTTTATAGATGTCAAGATTTTGAGCCTATATACTCATATGTAAGTATACTATTGAACTACAGTAGAGTGCATTAAACATGCATTATCAGGAGGAGTAATGTTTTTATTTGGAAGAAACATTTTTGAGCCAAAATAGTGTCTGTTTATATATGCTTTTCTAATTATTAGCTGCCTGACTGAACATCTGGTCAAATCATGGTGTCCACTCTATCTGATGCAGTGAATAGTAGGCTGAGTTGAGCTAACTTTGGCTGTTCTTACTTAAAATACCGTATTGCATCGGAGATCACTTCTTAGTATAAAAGTTGGTAAAGATATGCATGAGATAGAAGTGATTGACTTAACCTTTCTTTTATTAGTCTGATACTAGTGAGTAATTTTCCAGGTCTTTATTCCCTGATCTGCACAGACTGAAGTGCATGCATGCTTAGAACTCTCGTTCCATAACTAAATAGACTGTTTACAAATGTACCTTTATATACACTTGGAGAGCTTGGTGGCAGTGCCACTGAATCAGAGCTGCCTATGCTCTGCTAACTCAAGATGTCAAAGCTGGGGTCTCCTTCACTCCTGCTCCTACGCACTGGCTTCATCTTCATGCTCCTTCAATAAATGTATTCTGAGTGAAGAAATGAGACCTGAGTCACCTCTCACACTTAGTCATTTCATCTGAGTCAGAAGTGTTTCACAGTTTCTGTATTCTTTTCTCATATTTGCACCCAACTGACGTGTAATATAATGCATCTCTCTGCTTTAAATGGAAAAAAAGGATACTTTTAGTAGACCATAATTACAAAAAAAACCCCACAGAAAAACCAAAAGCCACCGTAATTTGTACTTGGAGTGCAGTTCTCTGCCCCAGTGCTCCAAGTGATAATTTCATAGAAAATAATGAAAAATGAGGAGCACTGAATGCAATTCTCTGTATTCCCCCATTCACGTTTTTATGGCAGAAGGCTGTTTAACTTCTTTAGAAAGGAAACTGGAAATGAATCAATTAAAAACCTTACTCCAAATCCAGTAGAGTGCCTTTATTTTTCAGCATAATAACCCTGGTCCTGTCAGGCCTCATATTTATGATTGGCAATGAGCATTGGCAGAAACAAAGCATTAGAGAAAATATCTTCTTGAAAGCCTGGAAACTTTAACTTGTAGAATAGTTCAGCTGTCATACCATGCTAGTTTGAATGGCCTTAGTAATAAATTGCAAGCGTTTTATGTCGCCTGTAAAATGACAACCTATAAAGATAGGGAGAGCAATAAACAAACACACATTACTGTCACAGAAGTGCTGCCCATGTCACTGCTGCATCACATACGCAAACCCTGCTGCAGTAAAATGCTGGCAGTCCCAAATGTGAACAATCATGAGTCTAGCCAAGCAAAACAGTGATACTTTAAATGCATCACTCTTAACAAAACTGTGATTTGCCTTCTAGTAATTAAGATTGAATATACTTGTTACATTATATATATATTATATATATACTATTAGAAGACTAAATAATGGATAGTAGTGCTAGAAGATTTAAGAGCCGCAGTAAATACATTTCTGTGTGTTTCTTCATTAGAATGTTGTCACTGAAACAGGATCATCAGAACCTCACACACGTAGAAGGGACCAACAGTGGGTTGCAGCAGAAACATACCCTCCTCCCCTCCCTGTCTGTGGTGCTAGTAAGGCAGCTACTGAGCTACTGTCTCCCAGTTTTGAGTTCTGCAGAGGAACCTGCACTGAAAAATTGAGTTGGGGGAAATAGGCATGTAACAATAAAGGGGAGAGAGGAAGGTAACTGCTACTGAGAGTCTTAAAGAGTTGCAGAACAAAAGATGACTGGGAAAAGCATGTGGAAATCTTTGGAAAAGAGAAAGTGTAACATGGCAGAAGGCATAGCAGAAACTAAAAACTGAAGTCAGAGACACTGCATTTGGTTTTCTGGTTTGTTTCTTTTTTTCTTCTGAACTGTGAAAGTGACTACTCTTTGGAATAAACTGTTAAGGGAAATGGTGAAGTTAGCACCTATTCTGATCATCCAGTCTAGATGCTGTCGGGTAGGAGCCTGTATGTTTCTAAGAGGTTCGATTCAGTGCTGAGATGCACAGATGAAAATGGCCATTGCATGCAGGAGGTCAGAGCAGACAATCTTTCTTTGGTGTACCTGACCCTCCAAGCAGCATACCTTTGTATAGGCACATACAGTATGGCACGCTGAAATCCTCTTTGGTCTGACAAGTACAAAAAAGCATTAGAAATACCATGCTGAAGTCCGTCTGGGTTAGTATTTCATCCGATTCTGTTGTGGATGCCGAACGACTGCATTTGAAGTGGAGAGATGCTTTTTTCCAGTTGCATCTTTTGGCTTTTGTCACACAGCAGATTAGGGCTGAGCCAGGGTAACTCTAGCCCTCCAAGTTTATTATCCATTTATATACTCACCCACCCCAAGTCTGCCAAATTCCTGTGTTATTCCTTTGTTATGTCTTGCCAGTCTTCAATGGCAAAGAGTTTGAGCTGCACTGTGTAATTGAGTCTTGGTGGGGAGGTGCAACTCTCCTACACACACACACACACAACCCCCTTTTCTTTATTTTAAACCAGTTATTTGATTGGGGGGGTTAGATTTCAGCCAGTCTTGTCTTGTGATAAATACTGCGTAATCATTTGGTTATTGCCATTCATAATGCTACATTAATTTTACAGCTGTCACACAGAAACAGTTAGGCATTGCGGGTTGTTGTTCTTGTCTTTAACTGTCTGCTTGTCACATCCTCTTTTTGCTTTGAGGTGGGGTGATCCCGTTAGTGCGCGATGTGAGAGAACATGGGGAATTAATGAAGTATAAACGTACAAGACCAAGATGTAGTTATTTCCTGTTACATCAGCTGATAATAGCAGTCTGTTTTATTCAAGTGACACATCCAAACATGACTTCATCCTGACCTGCTCATCAGCAGGTAACATATGGGCGTCTCTCTCCATTGTAATGGCTGTCCCATTACACGATCAGAGACTGTGCGCTGCCTCTTACATGTCCTTCATGTCCTTACCTGTCCTCTTACAAGCACACATGCCGCTTTTATGTGAGCAGACATTCATCCATCATACACCAGTAAACTAGAGCAGCTATCGTCATGGCTTGCCAGTTTCTAGTTAAGTGAAGACAGAAGAGCTGTGATCTTTCCATAAACGTTATGACAGGGAGCAAGCTGTGCGAATAATTCGTGCAGCCCCAGCTTGCCCTTATTTATATCTAGAAGTATCAAGAGGACAGGAGGGAGGAAGCTGTAGCTATGTGCAGAAGGAATTAGTCTACTGAGCCAAATCCAGTCAGTAATTTTGGGCACCTCAGTCCAAATGACCTTTCTGGCTTTGGAAGAAGTATTGCATTTTTCAGGTTTTTGTCATTGCTGTGTTTTGTATAGAAGCATATGTGAAAGTTTGAATTGTGATTGCTCCAGGAGCTTTAAGTAAAACAGTAAAAGCTCTGTTTGAAGATGAAAATAAGATTTGGCAATATTGCTAACAGAAAAAAAAAGAAGTAAGCTTTCAAGCAGTGTATTTAGGCAACTAATTTGTTATATATTTAAATAGAAATGCACTACTTTTCCTAAACAAAGTATGCTAAACAACGCGGAATACACTTTTTGTATCAAGAATATGTGACTATTCGGATCTGTTAAGGAGTTTAGAAATCATAAACTAAAGTTAAATCTATAAATCATAAGAGTTATTTTGGCTGATATTCTTTTATTTACTCAGTTGTAGATCCCAAATAAATTTATTAAGGCAGTAGTTTACTCTGGGCTTGCACTAATGTGAAAACAGAATGCGATCTGTATTTTTGTCCCAGTCTGCAAGCTTACGTGCAGATCCACACGTAGAAAGGAACAAAATATCCTCAGTACAAATCTCAAGCCTTTACTCTTGGTTATACTTTTGGGTAAAAAAGATCAAGGGTCTGCTCTTTCAGTGCCAACAGAACGGGGAAAAAGAGCAACAAGCTGCTAATGGCCAGATCCTGTGAGCCAGCATGACCTTGCTCTATACGTAACCTATAGGTACTGAGACCTTGGGTAGCAGCCTAGTGCAGAGCAAGACAGCGTGTGGAACCCAGCATCTGGTAAGGCTCATTGAGTGGTTTTGAACTTCTGGTGAAAACTGTGCTGGAATAATGGATCGCCATTTCCTAGGCAAACATTCAGGACACTAAACCACGGGTAAAAATGGCCGCTGACCCCTTCCACTACGCATAGTTCTGAGATGGAAGTGCCCGTTGCACCTTGTGTAAAACTCGAGCTTGTCAGGCTCTGTGAGATGCCCTTGGCATGCGCCAGCATAGTGGGGTTCCTGGGCAGATGCCCCTTGGTGGTGGTCCTGCGTGGGTCCCAAATGACCCTACATGTGCAGTGGGTGCTGGGACACGCTACCTTGTCAAACTGGCAAGCAGGTGTAGCGGAGTGCAGTGAAACGTTGCGGCTGAGGGTGCTGAGCACCGTTAGATGGAGCAGGCAGCCCCGGCTTATTTTATCAGCCGGGTACTTGTAGCCAGACCAAGCGCTGTTTCGTGTGGCGTGTGATAAAAGTACATTAGGTACGTCTGCAGTGTACGTCAGGTGTTTGGTGTTACAGGTCAGAAAACCCTTATAGAATGGAGTTTTGTCTTGTCTTCCGAGAAGCACAGTGAAAGCGCAGGTGGGTGCAGGGTGATGGGCAGCCTGGGTGCTGTGAGGCGGCTCTTTACAATAAATACATAATTTTTATACATATTATAAATATAATTTATATTTATATATATTATATAATGTATATATATAATTACTTTTTTTTTTGTTGGTGAGTGCATTAGAGCTGCTTTGAAATTCCAGGCTGCAGTAGCCGTGGCATGGAAGTTCTGCTGTGGGCATTTGTCCTTCTCCTTTCATTCCCTCGTGAAGAGGCTATACTTAGAAAACCTGTAGCACTTCATACAAAACACTTCTCGAGAAAATGCTCCTTTCAGCTATCGAGTCCCCTTCCCAGCCTGTGAATGCGGCTGAAGCATCATGTACCAGGGGCAGGCCAGGTCAGACTAATTCCCTGTTGGGGAAGCAGTGGGCATCACCCAGGGACTTGGAAGTACGTAAGAAGCTGGTCTTGGAGGAGAAGTCATAGGCATGGTAGTAAGGGTTGCTGTAATTCTCTGCTTGTTTAGGGAAAAAAAACCAACCACAAACCCCAAAACTGGTTCTGCGTTGTTCAGTGTGTGAGTTTATCTGCGTGTATTTCTAAAGCTATATGAATTGCTACAGAAAGTGAAGGCCCGCAGAAACCATTCTAATTTTGCTTCTGTAATTTTCAACAAGCAGCTGCTGGATTACAGATCCCAGTGGGAAGGGAGGGTTGGAAACAGTTGCGGTCTTGACTTTGTCAGAAGACTTCGATAATTGAACTCTTGTTTAAGACAACTAATAGGGCATTTCTAGGCATATAGCTGGGGCAGGATGGACCTTTGGGAAAGCCTGCATGAAGCTTCTTGGAAGGATTTTATCCATGCTTAGTTCTGCGTTGCAACAGCGACTTGGGTGTTGCTTCACCAGGTAGCTAACTTGCTGTTAACTCATGCGTCGTCACAAACCAACTTCACATTTTTTGTTTGAATTGGAAGTAAGTGCTGTGATTAAATGTACCATGCAGTGTCAGTACAGTGAAGACAGTGCCAGGCTTTCTGCACGCAGATGTCTCACGACTGGTTTGAAAGCCTGCTTTGAGTAACAGCTGTGGTATACCCTTGGAATTCCCCAAAAAAAGAAAAAAAATCCAAAAAAGAAATGCATAAATGTGCAGCATGTGGAAGTTTTCATCTTTGTGTATGTAGTGATAGATACATAAACTGCAAACTGTTAATTTCAGTCCTTTCCTGCTAGCAGTTGTAATTTTGAGATATGTATCCCCACTTCCAGTTTACAAATTACACTTATGTAGTAGAATTTTCTTGAGCTGGTAACCCTATACGTGAAGATCCTGAATCTCTGTTGGTAGTTGCGAGATTCAGGATCTGATTTGGAGTTTCTGAAGTTGGTGAAAGCCCGAACAATGGTTTTATTAGGCTTTTAGTTAGTCTTAGTGTGTGTATAAATAGTTATTTTAGTGGGACCAAAGTGTGTACATCAAGATCATACAAAAATTAAAAAAATACTGGCAAGAAATTTTTTCACCATGACTTGTAAGATTCAATTAAAGATTGAAGTGCATTAATATTATTAGGCACTTATATAGAGGTACGTGAAAATATAGTAAGCGATTTGTTTGCTTTTTAAGGTCTCTTAATTGTAAAAGTTAGTATAGAATAACTTCAGGTGGGGATGTCAGCTTTTTTTCCCACAATCTAAAGGAATGCAGGAATCTGTGGAAAGTGAGGGATTTGCCAGATTCTGAGCAAAGGAGTAGTTATTACCATCTGAGGACTTCAGAGCACTTGTTAACTGAGTCGCATTTTGAACATAGTCCAGCATCGATAGGCGTTTAGCTGAGTGCTCTGTTAGAAACTTCGTCATCCAAAGCTGTCTGGAGAGGGAACAGCTTCAGAGGACAATTTAACCCATGCAAATTTTAAATTAGCCCCTGGAAGTTATCTTCTCTCTGCACGGACTAAGGAATTGGGAAACTCAGCTGAGATTACTTAGTACTTACTCAACTTCAGATTTGAGCGGAATGCGTGTGTGTATATTTTTTTTTAAAAAAGCTTGTTACAGAATCTTCCCTTTTCTGTTAATAAAGGTGAGATTTATTTCTTACATTGTTTCTGTTGAAGGCAGTTTTAAAAGTTGGCCTTTTTGGTTCATGACTTGGATCCATCTTTTGTTTGAGTTTGCAGGGGCTTTGAGGGTTTTTTTTTGTTTTGATTCAGGAATCTACTACTCGTGGGTCTCCTGTGCATGGATCCTGCTATGATGAATGCATAGGCTGCTCTCAGTAAGATAGGCTAGAACACTGGATGTTGCCTTGGTCTGCCTCTTGCCTCTGAGGGCAGGGCTTTCAGACACCCCAGGCATCCAGTAGCGTAAATACCTGCTTTCACGAACTCCAGCTGTATGGCTTCCTCACCTCAACTACTGCGGGCAGTTGAGGTCATGAGAAGCTTCGGTTTTTATGAGGTTTTTTATGAATTTTGAGTTCCAAAATAGATAAGAAGTTCTGGACACTATGACAGAATCTATCCATGCTCTTGACTGCTTCAGTTTTTCACCACTACTGTTTAGAGAGCTTCGGAGGTCAACCACGATTTCTCTGCTTCCAAATGGCTGCCGAGATGGACGTTCCTTCTTCCTCAGCCAGAGCTATGAAGTCCAAAATACCATTTTGCTATGAAACTGTGTTCTTTTACTCTTCTCTGGTATTCCAGATTTCATTCCCTCCTGAAACCTCTTACCATAGGTCTTGGTTTTCCTCGCTACTTTATGAATACAGGCAGTCAAGCTATTTTCCGCCTCTCACTGGAAATGAGTTAACTTGCTTTGCAGTCTTCATGGTTTGTTCTATCGCATCTTCAAACAGTAGTCCAAACAGGAAAATCTAGATGGCATCTAGAGAACTGGGTATACTGGGATGCAACACAGCTGTATGGACTTGAACGTATAATGCAGTCTTTTGTTTAGCCTTAGTGTTTTGTGAAGCCACCTTTAGTTAATATATTTTATCAGATCTTTGTCCGTATGTTTGTTTTTTGATCTTGATCACTAATCTTTTTGTATATAGATTTATTTATTTTTTTAGATAGCTGACTGATCCAACTGCATTTTATTATGTTCTTAATTTTTTTTGAAGTAATGTAGAGATACCAAAATCTTTTGTCTGTAAAAGCATAAGTCTTCTGAGAGCTGATTGCCTCTACAGCCTCAGTAATACCATACCAGGAGTTATGTGACAATTTCCCAGGTATTCCAAAAATCAAAACAGTAGTATTAGGAAGGAGTTTAAAAATGAGTATGTACGCCAAAGAAATGTCCACAAACAAGTGATATGGATTGTCATTTTAATTGACTCAAATTTGTTTTCTTACTAATAAAACTTTCTTTTACTGAGTTAGGTTTTTTTATGAGTGCCGTGAATAAGAAAGGAAAATACCTGTTTCTCGGGTATTGAGGTATGCATCTTGAAAGGAAAATACTTTGCATGTGTAAACACCCTGTTCTGGCAGATCTTAAAGCTTTTTACTGTTGAAGGTTTCTGTTTGTGTGGTTTTTTTCTTCTCACCATGTGGTGTCTGGTATGGTTGAAAAAAAACCTGTGCAAGTTAGCGACTTTTAAAAAGATGTGGTGTGTAATTTTGTTGTTATGCAGTAGTGCTTGCTTAGCAATAATTGTTGCATTATTGCAGCTGTGTTAACTTTGTTAGGTATTATTTAGGCCTTTCAATGTGATTCATCTTCTGTTGTCCTACGTCTTGTGGTAGCAAGAGCAGAATGCCTCAAAGGGCTTTAGGTGCAAAGAAGACAAGACCTAGAAAACCAGTGTTGCTCTTATGTCCATTTAGCTGTTCTGTGTGAATCCCGATCAGCTTTACCATAACCTTCTTCACCCAAACAATTTGTGGTCTACCATCAAGAACAAAAGATGGCCATTGAAATGTGGATTTAAAAATTAATTACTTGGGTTTTGGGTCTAGACCCAAAACCCTAAGGGGATACTTTTTGCAGTGGAATTTCCCACATGCAGAAAATGAGGTTAGTCTTTGGGGCTTTAACTTTTAATTTATTTAGAAATAAGCTTGAGATTCAAAGTGGAGCTTTCAGAGAGTATTTAACATTATGTTCTCATGAGTTTTATTTTGATTTTTTCCTTAGAACAAGTCCTTTAAATTTAAACTTACGTTGTATTAAAAGTAGGTCCAATAGTAATTTTCTTTTTTATTCTCCCTAAATTAAGCAATTTAAAACAGCAAACCATTTGAGCTCATTTATATTAATGTAACCTCAGCCAGAGCTGCAGTGCAAGTGTCTTTATTTCAGGGGAGAATTCTCTCTGAAAAGCCAAATATCGCAGTGGTTTATGATGTAATTATTAAGAAAGGTGCTTACTCTAAATTGTCATGCAACTCAAATAGACTGATGATTTGATTTCAGTAATTCTCCTTCAGATTAAAGCTATGTGACACTGAGAATGTTTTGTTGGGATTAATTCATACACATATAATTTTTAGCACTTAAGAACACTTTCGCTCATTAGAAAATCATGGTCTAAAAACCCCCATCTTATTTAAATGCAGTATTTATTTTTCTGTCTGAATCACATTGCAACTTTTGAAATACAGCTGAACTGTTTCTGATATTATGGTTTAAACCATTAATGTAGTTAAATATTAAATTGCTTTAAAGCATTATTTTGAAAGTGAAAGAAATTTTTAGAGTTCCCACTGATGTCTCCCCGATTATTTACAATCCAAAATCAGCAGTCTGGCTGTTTTCAAATGACTAATTGTTAATTTTTTAAATATGTGATTGACCTTACTTACGGTGGTTGATTTGGTTTTGCTTATGTTTTTTCTTTACTGTGGTGATATGTGGAAAGGTAAATCGTAGCCATGCACACACGCTAAATGTAATTATTAATTATCACTACATTATGGGCTTATTTAAACAAATAATGTCTATAGCAAGGGCTCCTTTAAGTGCTACTGTAAACTGCTTTGAGGGGATGACTAACTGTGGATTGGGCCATATGAATTACTGCAAATGGCAGCAAAGCTGAATGAGTTTGGGCAATACCTCTCGTGTTATTTCCTCATCTTACACGTCTTCCACTTCAGATCACTTTCTGTATAATCAACAGGCTGAAGGATTTTGGAGGATGGTAAGTCATGAAGGCAATATTCATGCTTGCTTTGTCTCAAATCTAGCTCTGTAGATTCAGGCATCCCATGTGTATGTTTGGTTCATTGTCCGCTAAAACTGGTGGATGTTTCTTTATTGATTACTGTGGGGGTTCGACCAAGATTCTGCATTTGCATAGCAATCCCTTTATCCTTGGAAGTTGGTCTCTTTTATATTAGAAGCTTTACTTTAAGTATGATTTGTGGACCTCTGCATTGTTTAGAGTGACATACCAGCTTTTGGGGGCTTTGCTTTTGAGAAGGAGGTACAATTTTTTGTTTTCTGTGTCTTAAACTACCTTACTTTATGTGAAAGGAAGGTATTATTATTTCGTATTACTTCATATTGCAATTTAATTTGTATTTTCCCAAACTAATGAAATCCACGTATTTCAGTACTTCAGTGTAAGGGTACTTCTAACATGAAATATTTTATGAAACAAAACGGCAAAATACTTTTTTAAATCATGCCATAATTTCTTTTTAGCTGTTTAGTAAGCTATCATCATTCCAAATGCAAAGCTTTACCTGAAGAATGATCCCCAGTGTTATGTGTATGAGACTTAGATAGAAATGTTGGTGTTGAGGTGCGTATATTATGAATGTATTGTTTCACGACTACGTTTTTGTCGTTCTGAAGAACGTAAGATTTTTGGAGTAGGTCAATAAATCAAGCAACTATACAAGTGTTTCTTACACAAAGAACTGGCTTATGCTGAATGTCTACATAATGCAAGCTAGAATGGAGGGTTATTTTGTGGCTAAATCATAGATCCATTCTGGTGTAGACCCAGTGCAGGGCTGGGTGGCTTGCATCTGAAGTCATGAATAGGGAAAGCAGCCAGACAGCAATGGAGGTGTGTTCTGCTGGCTGAAAGATTACTGCTGTGGCTCCCCTTGTATTTTATCTTCTTAAAGCCTAAGTATGTTTCTGTTTGTTTTCATGTTCACTTTTATATATGCTGTTATATGTGACATTACATGGTTGGAGTAACTTGCCTGAAAGTTATCATAAATTTTGCACAATGACAAAAAAAAAAAGCTCCTGCATAGCATATAAAATTGTATTTATATTCCATGTGAGAGTGATTATGCACCATAAACAAGCATTTGGAATTGATTCATTAGTCACAAGATGATCTGTTTCCCTTTTATACCCTTTCCTCTCCCCCTGCTCCTCCTGGAGTACCAGGTCGCAATATGGTAGGCAGAGTCCTGATTTTTGGAACAGGTGTCCAAACAGTATCTGTTAAGCCGTTTTGTAACTGCAGCACAAAGTAGTAGTTTAGACATAATTTCTATCTTTTTAGAAAGAGATTTTGTTGGCTGTTTATAGCCAACACATTTAATTAGAAGATCAGGCTATTGGATTGTTTCTTGTGCATTTTTAAAGCAACTGTACTCTCCTTCTGATATATGTAATTAGTTACACACAAGGACACTGTTTCATGGAATCAGACTCCCCTATAGAGCCCATATAGAGCTGGCTACGTGAATTTTGAAGCAGTGTATGGTCCACTGAATCTAGCTGGAGCCTCAGAATAAAAGACATTTTGAATCAACGTGTTCTTATTTTGTTACATATACCTTGGAATATTTGTAAAGTTTTAAGTAAGATATTATTTTTAATATACAAATAAAATCTATTATATTTTATAATACAATATAATGTTTATATTTATATATATTATAAAATAAGTAAAACCATAAAATGATAAAGATTTAATAAGATATGGTCATGTATTTCCGTTAGAGAAATTTGTCTAAATTGCTTTCTGTGACTTCATCAGTGGTGGCATGGTTTTACCACAAGACACTGGCTAGATTAAAAGCAAACAAAAAAGCAACGGTAGGTCTTTGTATGGGACAGTAAAGGGAAGACTGTTACGAGACAAACAGGGAACTTTGCTTATATATTTATCTGTATAGCTCTCAAGAAAAGGAGATTATTCAACACAACTCTTTTTTTTTCTTTTTTTTCCCCAACACCTAATGTAAATTTTCTGTGCTGTAAGTCCATGACTATTTGTCCTGGATAATATGGATATGGAAGATGGCTTATTTCCTCCTTCTTTGTGTTTAGCCCTTCATTCCCCTCAGGCTCCTTTTCTTCAGACTGAACAATGGTCCCTTCAGTTTGTTCTTTGTAGTTGTTAACGTGTGTTCAGCTTGTGACTCAGGGATGGCTTTTCTAGAGAGCTGCTACGAAGTTGGAACTTGCTCAGTTTGTGTTTGTCCAGCTGGGTATTCCTGCTGGAAGGACAGAACTTAAAAGATCCTGAAGAGTGGAAGCGTCCTAACAAAATCTTACCTGTCTTTTTCTTTGAGTATTTCTCTTAATGGCCAAGTTCCTTTGGAATTCTGATCCTGTCCTCCAAAGTTTTTACAGCCTATCATAAAGTAGCCAGCTGCAAATTTTGTAAGCATCTCCCGCTTCCGTCACCCAACTCCAGAATGAGTACATTAAACCAGCACAGCACCAAGAGTACAGCTGTGTTCACTTTGACAGTGAGTCATTGATAAACAGTGTAGGGTACACTTTTCCTGGAGTTTGGCTTCCCTCGTTGTAGTAACTTCCTCTGGAGCGTATTTCCTGCACCTTAGAATATCAAGGAAAAAGTCTTACTAAAGTCAAAATAAATTACAGAGTGGACATGATGGGGCTTGTAATTCACGCTGAGGTCACAAGCTTTCCAAGAAAACAAGGGTCAGGCATCTGTGTTGGCAGGAAAAAAATGACACGAATTTTTTTCTCAAGTATAATTCTAAGAGGAAGTGCAGCTCCATGACAACTGTTTGTATTTCTTGTAGTCTTTAACCAGTGCAACACACTGGAGAAAGGGCCAGGTTTGCTTATCAGTGTCTTTTAGTGGGCCCCTTTGGCCGCAGGACTTCACAAAATCATGCATGGGGTGTAGAATTCAGGGGGGTGGGGGGTGGCGGAGCCGTTACAAAAGTACTTGATGTGCACCTATAGTAGGTTTTGGCTGCAAACTTTTATTATGCTGCAGAAATAGTGAGTTCAAAAACGTGTGCGGTCTGTCTGGCAGCAGCAGCTATCTGCACCCGACTAGTGTCTGCATTTGTGTGCAGGGATGGTAGAAGCTTGGGATAAGGGTACCGGGAGCGGTGAGGCTGGGCTGCGGGCTTGCAAGAAGTGTGGCTCTTCCCCATATGAAAATGTTAGAACGCTGCTTATTACCGTGCAGAGGGTTTATCCTAACTCATCTGATCCCTGCTGCTGCTTCCTTATCAGAACAAACTGTTTCCGTCATAACAGGAAGAGATAATGATACTCATTTCACATGATTTGTGCATTATACACAGCTGTATCAGATGTTTACAGTCTCTAGGGGGATAGGGGGTAAGGATTCTTCTTCTTTTCCCACTCCGCAAGAACTTGCAAACAGCTTGTTTATTTATCGTTTGCTCTAGTGTTTGTGCAATTGGAGTTGAGCCTGGGATAGGAACTCTGGTTTTCTTTTCCAGTCTCCCAAAACCACCAATCCTCCCGATCAGTTATCCTTCTCAGAGATAGAGGCTGATAGCTCTGTTTTTCCTTTTGTCAAAATTTAAAGTATCTTAGGGAAAACTAGACAAAGTAATTTCATGTTTAAAGCATCCAGATTAACATTTCCCCATTTTAGTTGGAGACCTGTGTTGCTGTGTTGATCGTGTCAGCTGTCTAATTGCAACTGACCTTTTTTAAAAAAAGAAAGACTAAAAAAATACAAATCTGTCTTCTCAGCACAGTCTGTCAATAAGCTGCTCTTCTCCATTAGGTAGACTACCAACTTACTTTTGAAGGTTAATGGACTAGTCAATTGAAAACTATTGTGTCCTTCTCACATTCTGCACTAAATCCTTCTATGTGGTTTGAGTCAAATTTAGAAATGTTTGCTTTGCAGTGGTTTCTCTATCCTTCTCTGTACTGAAAATTGTGATAAGCACATAGCAGGAGTTTGCTGGACAATCTGTTCTGCTTCGTTCTTTCCTCAGCAGATTGGAAAGTTAAAGCACGTTTGTTTCCCAGTACTAATGGCCCGTACATTGGGTGGTCAGATCGTGAGAGGCCGTGTCCTATTCATCTTTCTGCGATTAACATCCTTACCACCACCTTTATTCTTTTCATTCTTGTCATCGTCCAGTTGCAGTAGATTGCCTCTTTATAAACAGCACATGCTGTAGTAGATATAACAATGCACAGATTGGCATCTGTTGTAATTACAACTATGAGCAAAGCCGGCAGTACTTGCTGATACTCTGTTGTGCTGATGCTGTTTATCCTGTAAGAGACTTCTGTGCAGAGCAAAATTACTTGGGTAAAAAAAAAAAACAACAACCACCCACCACCACCACCACCACCACCCCCCCCCCCAAAAAAAAACCAAAACAAAAAACAAACCCCACCAAAAAAAACCCCTAAACTAGATAAATTTGTGCCTGGTAAATCATTTGAACTGATTATAAGAGACAGCTGGATTTAGAGCTGCACCACTTTACATAAGCTAGCAATCTGGTCTAGGAAAGGAAAAACAGCTTTGTATTTATAGGGACATAAGGTAGATTTATCAGAGTTTATGTGTTGCTGCTGATTGATGTAGTACATAGACATAATAAGTGCCAGCTGGTCCTCCCTTAAATCAGAAATAATAAAATTTCCTTTTATTTCAGTATGAACTATCAGACTTGCTTGAATTCTGTTTTAATTCAAAGAACTTTTTATTTACAGTTACAAATTAGAAATATATCTATACAAAAAAATCAGAAACAGTACGATGTGACTATAATGCAGCCTGAAAGCAGGTGTATTACCAGGGTTTGCTATACTTCATGAGCTATGTTAAAAGCATTCTTCCATTTCTGCCCATCTTTCAGAAATATGTATTTCTGTCTGTCTCCATTTAAAGTTGATGTGTTTGTGGCTGCCCACATCACTCTGTGTTCTAGACATACGTGGAAGCATCATGGTTTTGTATTGTTAACGGGACTCAGATTTGACTATTTTATTCCTTTTGATCTCCACTTTCAAAGTTCCTGCTTGTCGGCAACTGTTAAATAAGGGATTTACATATTTAGCACGAAAAAATGCGGAGGTTTCATGTACTAATGTATAAATCTAGTGAACTACGTGCTGCAAGTAGTTGTCTTAGAATCATGATTTATATGTCCTCTTTTGGCCTTAAGGAGATTGCATTTCCTTACTATTTCTTTTCAGTTTCTGTAACTAATAGGTCAGTTGTTAAATGTGATAAATGTCATGTGTAATGTAACAGGATCTAAAAAAAATATACATTTGTTACATGTTTGCATAGTGTAAATGGTTGTGGACTATGTAGAATGGAAGGAAGTTGAAATAAAACACTTGTTCAATATGCATAGTCATGCAATGCAACATTCCTGCAGCTTGTTAATAAATTCAATAAATGAGAGTTATCAACGGCTGGTATCTGCCTTTATAGTTATCCAAATGAACAACTGGTGCATGGTGACCTTTGATAATTTGTTTAATGATATTTTAGTGGCTCTTTAGGGTTCTCAGACAGGTTTAGTTAATAAAAGAATATTTTCCCCGTTGGCATTCTCATAGATCATGCAGGTCTTGTACTGTTTCTCGACCTTCAAGTTCCACAAATTTTGTCTTTCTAAAATAAAACCACATTGCTGCTTGTAAAAGAGGACACAGCCACTGTGTTCATGTGTATGACAAGTGGCATCAGTTCCCTTAGTGGAACAGCACAAGCTGGTTTGCTATTTAATTTTTAGGTCCCGATCCTGCTAACTTGTATGTGCTTTATATGATGCAAGTTTTACTGAATTTTCAATGAGGATAGGTTACAGATAGTACAAAATAGAGGACAGGGGTTTTTTTTGTTTGCATCTGAATTGTTCTATTTTTAGAATATATGAAAAAAATCCTACTTTTGTGGTGTTATTTGTGGCTTTCTCATGTTCTGAAGCTTAAACAGAAATTAACAAAATAATTTTTATTGGTGGAAACACGCAGAACTACCATTTGTCTTTTAGTATGATAGTCCATCATTTCAGATATATTTTATGCTATCAATTTAATTCATTCAGTTTTAAAAAATACTATTAGAAGTCACAAGACAGAGGTGCTACCACTTCAAAATGTAAACTGAAGCTTTATTATTTCAGGACTTCTGCTTTTCAGAAATATGTTTCCTTAATTTGACCCCCAGTAACCCTTGAGAGACCTAAGCACAAGTTACAAACTAATTACATTAATTGCTTTACTGGAACTTGTTAGGCATTTTCTGTTTATACATTAATGTAATATAAATATAGCTTAGGCAACAAAAGCCCTTAGGGCAAATTTATGTCCTGAGTAACCCTGTTCTAGTGACCTCAACAGAATTACTCAAAGTCAAGACAGAATTTAAATTGGAAGACCAGATCTTCAGCTGCTGTGAATAGTCTGAACTCCACTAAAATGAGTGTAGCCGTGGTCACAACAGCTGTAAAGACAGAACTGCTCTTTCAAGAATGTTCTTGATTGTGGTTTTCTTATTTGCATGTGCTTCTAGGAAAGGGGTTGGGCTGCCTTTTCTTTCAAGAGTTTAAAACTGAGTAGGACTTATGTATAGAAATAATTCTTATTTTAGTCTAGAGCTGTTATATGCTATACAGCTTGCTTTTCTCTGCATTTTGAAAAGACTTCATCAGGTGACAGGGAACACAGCACCTTTTGGTCCTGCATCTTTGGCTTTTCAGTGCCTTTTTCTGTACTAATGTCTAGCTTCTATAAAGAGTTTATCTCACCAAGCAATATATAGGAAATTATACTGAACAGTTACATAGTCTCACTTAGGAGTCTGTAAACGTAATAATACCAGATAATGTTTGGTTTTGTTTCATAACAGCTTTCTTTAAAAACTAAATCTAAAATAATGGCTAATCTGTACTCTAGCGCTACAGATGTGTATATTGCTTTACTTTCACGTTGGGGATTATCTCCTTGGTTTAATTGGGAAAAACATGTGCTCAGTATTAAGTCTGGATGAAAGTGCCTTCACAATTGGAAATTCAAATTGAGAGTATTTTGTTCATGAGGAGCCATGAGTAATCTGCAATTTTTACTATATTATAGCCATAACCCACCAGTGGGAGTTGATTGATACGTTTTTCCACTCATCGGTCAACATGAAAACGAGAGGGTTCTTTTCAGCATGTTGAGATCTGTGTCCATTCTCCACTCAGATTCTCTGAGCTAGCTGTTGGGGTCAATAACATCTTGGGTTTTTAGTGACCTCCACTCACTAAACAAATGTAAAGTTGCCATCAGTCAGTTGATTTGCTGGAAGAGAAACAGCATACATACACTTCTTGTAACTGCTAGCCCACAATGAGATTCTCATGTCATCATTCTCTAAAGCCTTTCTGCAGGCTTGGCCAGGGGAGTGGAACTGAAGCTCAAGATGGGAGGCTGTTGCTCAGGGCTTCCACGTCTTGCTGCACACTATCCCCGGCAGAACCTGAGGCGTTGCTGCTTTTTCTGGCTTGGCACATGGGTTTGGCTCTGTTGCTTCGTGCTCCATCTGTCTGAGCCCTGAACTCTGGCAGCGTAAGCGCGGCGAGCCATCCCGTGCCTCTCTTGAAGAGCCAAAGCAGCCGCCCGTTCTGCCCTTCTGTGGCAGCGCGGCACAGCCACCCTGCCCAGGAAAGCCCTTCCTTCCAGGGGCGTTCACACTCGCTTTTCACCAGCTTCAAAGGTGTAACACCGGTCACCTCCAGATGCTAGAACAGAACAGAACATCCCAGTTGGAAGGGACCTACAGCAGCCATCTAGTCGGGCTGCCTCACGGGTTCAGGGCTGGCCAAGAGTTGCAGCGTGCTCTTCAGGGCACCGTCCAAATGCCTCTTAAACACGGGCAGGCCCGGGGCACGGAGCCCCTCCCCAGGAAGCCTGTTCCAGCGTTTGCTCACCCTCTCCCTACGGAAATGCTTCCTAATGTCCAGTCTAAAGCTGCCCTGGCGCAGCTGGGAACCATTCCCAGGGATCGCCGGATCCCAGGGATCGAGAAGAGCGCCGCACCTCCCTCTCCTCTCCGCTGCCCCTCCTCAGGCAGCCGCAGAGAGCCAGGAGGTCGCCCCTCGGCCTCTTTTTCTCCAGACCAGACACCCCCAAAGTCCTCAGCCGCTCCCCACAGGACATGCCCCCAGCCCTTTCACCAGCTTTGTTGTCCCCCTCTGGAGGCCTCCAGGGACCTTCCCATCCTTCCTGAATGGCGGGGCCCAGGCCTGCCCACGGCGCTCGGGGTGAGGCTGCACCATGGCCGAACGCGGCGGGACAGTCGCCTCCTTTGACCGGCTGGTTACGCTGTTTGATGCCCCCCAGGATGGGGTCTGCCCCCCTGGCTGCCGGGGTCACTGCTGGCTCACACTGGGCCTGCTGCCCACCAGCACCCCCAGAGCCCTTTCTGCGGGGCGGCTCTCCAGCCACTCCTCTCCCAGTTTATACTTGTGCCCAGCATTACTCCGTCCCAGGTGCAGGATCTGGTGTTTGGACTTGTTAGATTTCATCCAGTTAATCATTGCCCAATGCTCGATCTGTCTAGATCCCTCTGCAAGGCATCTTGTCCATTGGGTGAGTCTACAGCACCTCCCACCTAGGGAGCCTGTGTCCTGGTCCAGAGCGTATCCCATGCAGAACAGTGAAGTTCGGCAGTCTCAGTACTGCAACCTGTAGATGTCCCTAAGGTAACTTCCGAATGAGGTAGTTGGAGCACCAGTGCAGGATAGCTGCACCTGCGTAGCTGTTCACTCGATCAGAGAGAACTGTTTCTACTTTGCAGTTCCAGTCTTTAAAATCGCTGTGTTAGAAGAGATTTTAGCCGCCTTTGGCTAATAGCATCTCCTTCCATTGCCTGCATATAAGGTGCTGATTGAATGTGCTCATGTATGGGCTTCTACAACTTTCTCATCACTTAAATTTACCACAGTACAGCTTTCCCAAAAGTAGAAGTGCTAATTTGAACGTGTGATAGCTGACAGGCAAACCACTGCTTTGTCAGATAGTCTTTACATGCTTTTTAATTAATGTTTTCTTACTGGAATGGAGAGGGATAGAAACAGATTTGGGGCGGGGGGGAGGTGGTGCGCATTTGTTCAGAGAAAGAATCCAAAATTTAGATGAAAGACAGAAAAGTACTATCAGCAGATGGTCAGATCTGAGGAAGAACTCCAAAGCAAAACTTAAATCTTCTGGTTTATTGGCTGTCACAGAGGAATTGCCTGCATGGAGATGCCCACAGTCTGGGAATCAACCTGGAGGAGACTGAGCTCTGCATGCAGACATGTCACCAAGGCTTTGCTGGAAAACTGGCGGGTGGATATAGGAAGACGGGCGGGGAACTAAAGGGATGGAGTTTCCCTTTACATGAAGCAGCAGCTTGAGTAGATGGGTTGCTTGTGGATTAGGATCAGAGGGAGGGCTGGTTTGGGTGACGTTATGGTGAGCGTGTGTTACAGACCATTTGGTTAGTGTGAGGAAGAGGACAAAGTCATATTTAGGCAACTTGGAGACCCTTGTTCTTAGGGAAGACTTTAGCCTTCCTGATACCTCCTGGAAGATCAATACATACAAGCAGCCCGGGAGGTTTCTGGACACTGTCAAGGGACCCTGATTTAGATGCAGTACTACTTGGGTGACACTGTCTTCACAAATAAATAATGGCCAAGGAGGTAATAATGGCAGCCTTGGCTTGTAGCAACCATGAATTACTGGAGCTCAGCATCCACGGATGGGGATCCAGATGGGGAGTGAGGAAGGCATGCAGCACAGTATACAACCTGGCCTTTCACAGAGGAAACTGTGGTTTATTCAGGAAACTGGTAAATAGGATCCTTTTGGAGGCAGCATGGGTTATGCCAAAGGTAAATCGTGCTTGACTAATCTGATCAGCATCTTTGATGAAATTACTAGATCTGTAGGTGAGGGCAGAGAAGTGGATTTCAACTGCCTTGACTTCAGCAGGGCTTTTGGCGCTGTCTCTTGCAGTATCTTTGTATTCATGTTAGGATCTGACAGTGTGGTTGGTTGGAAGCTTGGGTTCTAGAGTGTGGTTAATGGTTCGTACTCTGTTTAGAGGCCCCTTACGAGTACCTTTCCTCAGGGCCCTCTCCTGGGATCTGTCCTGGCTTGTATCTTTGTCAGTAACAGAAGGAGGAGAGGGTACATTGTGGTGAGACAAAGCACACCCTCGTAAGGCCTTTGGATGACACGGGACTGGAGGTGTGGCGGCAGCGCAGCTGATGGACTTCAGGGCAGGGCTGCCATGCAGAGGGACCCGGGTGCGCTAGAAAAATGGACTGACAGGAATCTGATGAAATTCAATGAAGACAAATGCAAAGTCTTTAACCTGGGGTGGAAGAGCTCCTTGCAATGATACAGGCTAGGGCTGACTGGTTGGGGAGCAGCTTTGCGAAAAGGACTTGAGGGTCCAGGCAGCTGGTCAGCTGACTGTGAGCCAGTCTTGCGCCCCACCAGCAATGCAGACTGGCAGCATCCTGGGCTCTATCAAGAGGAACACGTCCAGTAAATTGAGCAGAATGTTTGTCCTGCTCTATCAGATGCTTGTTAAACCACATGTGAAATACCATGTCCGGTTTTCAGGGGAAAAAGAAAACACAAGAAAGATGTCAGTAAACTTGATTGACTGTAGCAGTGGGCCACTGAGATGGGGTGGAACATGTGCCCTGTGAGAAGAGTCTGAGAGAACTGGGCCTAACAGTGGTCTTCCCAAGCTTGAGGTTACTAAAGTGGAGCCAGGCTTTTCACGGAGGTACACAGAAGAACAAGAGGCAATAATCGTAAGTTGGAGCAGGAGAGGTATCCAAAGGATGTAAGGAAAAAGTCCAAGGGTTTCTACAGGGACAATTAAGCATTGGAACAAGCTTCCCGGAGAGGATGTAGATTATTTTTTTTGTCTTTGGAGGTTTGATCAGGAGGTTGGACTAGATGGCCGTTGGAGGACCCTTCCAACCGTGAATTATTCTGTTGATCTAAGAGAAATAGAAGGTAACCAGTGCCAACCAACATTGAGCAAACAAACAAAACAAGAAAAAAAACCCCAAACCCTCAACCCTCAAACTTGCTTCCATTCAGACCTTTTTGCCAAACTCAAATAATAGTTCAGTGAAATATGCTGTATTTTTATAGCATACAAATACACCATGTTTTTATAGCTTAAATGTTTTGTTAAAGTTACTGGTTTTCGCAAAGTATTATTTGGTAATGGAGCAGGGGAGGCACAGAGAGAAACACATGCATTCCCATTTTTAGAAACCATCAGGTTAATTCCCCACATTCCAGTGGGGAATGTGCAGATGTCAAAAATGTCAGAAGAATGTCCAAAACCTTAAATGTTGCTGTAAAATTGAGTTACAGTTCTTCAGTTTCCAGGGTCTTTTTTTTATTTAGACTTGATAAGGAGACTACTATCCTACTCCCATTAATCTTTTCAGTATTGTTATAGGAGTTCTGGTTTCCCTGATGGATATCCAAGGGGATGAGATGAGAAGAATGTGAAACACTACTCTTGAGTTGATATTGAAGGAAAGAAGATGAAATCCCATAGAAATAGATGTTAAAATTGAGGATCCAGGGGAGGGATGAGGAGGAGTAGGAGGGGAGATTTCTTGGAAGGAGTCCTGTAACATGTACTCAAAAACAATGCAAGAGACAAAATGGGAGGCTTCTCCAGTATTTGTCATTTCTTCAGAAATTAAATGTAGAACATTGTTTTTTCCTTCACTGAGAAATTATAATTTGTTTGTGCTGTGTAAGTTGTGTCTGTGGTCAAGTTCACTTGTCTTTCAAGATAAGGTAACTCCTTCATGGAGTGAAATTTTCTGGATATTAGCTTTATCAATCTGTTCTTAACACCTGTCCTTCAAATGCAGACAACAATATAATAGCTTGCATTATATTCTGTATATTCATTTTTAATAAATATACCCATAATCAGGACAAGTAATGTATTCCTGTAATAAACCCAGCAACACTTGTTCTTTAAAAGAATAAATGCTAATAAAAAAATTCCCCTTATGGAGATTGCAGTTTTCAATATTCAATTCAACTACTCGTGTTAGGGGGCATCTGTTCTCTTGACTTTGGAGTGTTGAATTCCGGATGCTTAGAGTATTATTGCTATATTGAAATAACTAGGAATTTGGAGTCAAGTCTAAAACAGAAGATGCAAAAATGTGATGGTTTTTTTTCTGTTTTTCTGTGTGGTTCTGTTCCTTCAAGGTTTGTTTTTTAAAACTGTTGCCCACTATCAGGAGATGTTAGGTATATTTTAAGGATATAATTTTTTTGGTAACTGTATGAGTCCCAGAAGCTAGACTTTTAGTATAAGCTACAAGCATTAGCAATGTGGTAAAAGTTTGGCTTCTAAACCTATTTCTTTGTGCCACTTTTTTTTTTTTTCCCCCCAGAGGAGCTAAGTACTTTCTTGTATTTACAAAATACGTCCTTTTTTAAGACAGTCAGGTACATGAATAAAAATAAGCAATAGCCATTCAAATTTCAGGTTTTAGGCTACATTTACCTATTTTTGCTGTATTTGGGAGACTTTTAAAATAAAAGTTTATTTCCCTGTTCTTTAACCCTTCCCACACATTTTCTGTCCTTTATACCGCAAAAATTTTCCATGTGACCTACTAATACATCTGAAATCACGAAGATGTGACTCGCTAATATCTGTGACAGATCTGAAATTATGAAGGAGCACATATATAACTATATGTTAGTTTGTGCCATTTATACTATTGCTGGATTTGACTATACTGCATTGTCCATGTAATATTGCTTTGAAAAAATTGCAAGCAATTTTTAGCATTTAGAATTATGTGCCTTATTTTCTGTCTGGGTGTACACTTTGATATCTCTGTCTAGGATGGCTCATGCTTTCTGAAGGCCAGAATAGGTGTAAATCTAAGGTAATCACTTCAAATATAATGGCAAATCAACATCTTTGTAATACACTATACCTCCTGATTCAGGAACTGATAAAAAAAGTGCCTTCTACCTTTTATTAGCAACATTGGTATAGTCAGTTATAGTGTGCTTTTTGTTCAGTTTTTTTCCCCAGAAATTCTGTTGCTTCAAGTTCGGTGGTATTAATAAATAGGTATAATTCTGCCTGCCAATGATGTTTGCCCAACACAGCTATCTCAGAGCACTGAGACGGGGCTTTAGTGTATGTCATCTTTTGTATTGCCACAGTGCAAAGCTGTAGGAGCTGAAGACTAACAGTATTACTCCCTTTCCCATGTATTTCCTGCAGTTACTATTTGGATGCTAATTTTGTAAATAATGTCATGAAACATTGCTGTTCATATAAGGAATGTTCGTGTGCTCTCCAAAAGTACCTTCATGTGCGTTTAGCCCAAAGAAAGGTGTTGAGTTGGCCAGCGCTGGAGTCAGCCTGGGGGATGAACTGGTAGGCACAAATAGCATCAATTGCATAGACAGTCAGTGCTGAGAGATTTTAATGCACGTGTTATTTGGTTTTAAAGACTGTTGAGAGGAGTTTTAGGCAATTCATGTAAGGAATGCTCTGAGGGAATGTTGGAATTAAGTTCAGGAAGCCAAGAACATACTGTGGAAGAAAACAGGGTTCCATCCTTAAATCACAGGTATTTGGTAAAAATCTGAAAAAAGCTGAGAATGGAAAAGGTGTATCTGGACCCTTCAGAGGGAAAGGATTTTCTGTTCTGTCTGCAGGCTACAAACTACTGTAGCTTAGTGCAGGCTTTACTGAAAGGTCGAAATAAGCCAGGCAATAATTTCAGTTCACAGAAGAGATACGGTTTTAGGGTCAGTTTAAAAAATGTGCACTTATTTGGAAGGGCTGGTTACCTTTCAATAAATGGACTGGCCATCTGTGATTCATACCCTCCATGTGTGTGCTCCGTGTTGGTTGCAGACAGAAGAGCAAGAAAACACTTATTTCACATTACAGCAGTCTAGCGTTTGAACTGAGTCAGTCTGCCAGTTCTTGTTACCCAACCTGTCTTACTTGGTGTGACTTTGCAAGTGCCACGGTACTGGAGACTGAAGGAGACTTAGAAACTCTCATGCAAAACCAGCAAGCATCCACTGATCGGTACGTCACCTAGCAATTAGCTGTGCACTCTACTGCTACCGTGTGTGCCAAGGGTGACATGAATACGATGGTCACGCTGGTGCTTGAGCCCCAAAAATTTAACTGTCGCTTCTGCATGTGGTCCAGACTTGACAGTACCTGTCGACTGTGGCCTTGTAGCAGTGGCCCAAACTCAGCACTGAGTTTGTGTCCCTTATCTATCAATAGGAGTTAAGCGCTCTTTTGTGTTTAAAGTAAACAGGTGATAAAACCTCCTGACTCGCATGGGCTTTACAAGCATGAAAAATACCAATGCATATGTTTATTGGCAGTGACTGTTTCACACACTGTATTGGAACATAATGTAACCTTGAAAGTGCACACTGTTAAATAGTATTCTGATCAGTCACATCATGATGGTACCAGAGAAACTGCAAAACTTGAGCAGTGAGTACACTTTTCTCTTGCTTGCCACTAACTGGTGACATTTTAACTAAATGAATATATTTTATCCAGTGTGTCAGTTGAGTTAATGCTTCTGATTCTCATGTAACCAATTCTTCATCTTTCATCTGCTGCTCAAAAAATTTTGTTCAAATGATAATAACTTTATATGGAAATGCGTATACACCAGGGGATGCTCAATAACTGTAGTTACATGTTTAACCGTAAAAGCATAGATAAGGGAATATGTTTTTCTGCTCTTTTAAAATGCTGTAATTCACAGTTGTACAGAAAAGAGGCTTGCTAATAAAAACATGTTAGAGTATTAGTCTCTCATAAGGCAAAAATCAGTCTGTTAACTCCTAGCTGCTCAGTCTGTGGCGCGCAGCTAATGTGTTGCTCACAAATCGGAAATGAACAGTTAAAACTGAGGCCAACAGAAACAGCTGATGTTTCTTTAGCATAAGCTGAAGACCACTGGCCTGGGTAGAAAGAAACAAAGTCTTTAGGAGAATTTATCAGGGTAATTATTTTTAAAGCAATTAATAATTAGAAAAAAAATTGTTTTAAAATGTGGGTGATTAACATAACAAATCAAATGTTCAGTGCTCACCAGTGCATCGTAATAATTGATAGAACAAATACTTCATAGAGTTCTTCAAGTTTCTTCTCAGCAATGCATTATGGAGCACATGTATTTCTCTACCATAGATTTTATTTTTCTATTGTGGAAGTTACCACCACCACCATTACTTTAGTACAGACGATATGGACCTGAGAATAAGGTAAGAAGCATGAGGGAGTTCAGAGGGCGTGAGACAGTCAAGTAATACTGTCTTGTGGTAAGACCAGTAAGTGCTTGGCTTTCCACATGGACAGCTGTGGTTGTATATTTTTGGGTATTTTGTGTGAGATGCTTGCAGTGGTAGAGGCTCCATGATGTGTGAAGTCCTTCAGCATTAACACCTTTCTGTGTAATCCAGCAGAAAGATTAGAATACAGCTGGTGAGGGAGCTTGAGGCAGGTGCATTTTCACAAAGCCCTTGCCTGGAAGGGAGTATTGAGCAAAAGCTCATTTTCTGAAGATCTGTCTGGTAAATACCTTGAGAAACACAACAGAAAATTAATATGGATCGATAAAGTTATTAGACTAAACTGTAGCACCCTGAAGCTGCTGGGCTTTCCTGTGATGTGACCTGCACGTACGTGCTGTTTCTTAAGGAAGCAAAGATGATATCTAGATGGGCTTTGTGGACTGTAGTAGAGGGCAACCTCTAGCCCTCAGGCTGCTTGGGTACAGGTCTGACCCTTGTTGATGCTGCCCAAGGCAGTTGACCACATGTACTTGGCACAGAAGTTTCTGTGGGTCCCCTCGGCTCCCGTACAGTGTCGTAATTACTTTTTGTATTGTTTCGGAGGGTCCTTGGGTTTGGAGGGAGTTTGTGTTGTCGTTTTTTGCTTATGTTTTGGGTTTTAAATGGTTAAAGGGTGTGTTTCAGCCTCCCTGGAAAGGTGTTTGTGGGGCATAATGCTGCAGGTGCCCGTTGCAGGCCTGGGAGGTGGCAGAGGGGCTTCCTCAGTGCCGGACCATGCTGGAGATCAACTCGTGGCTGTTTGTGTTTGTGCCGTTAGAAGCAGGCCCTTGAGTGAACCGTCTTGTCAGGGGTGTCTGGGTTTCCTCATGCGTTCAGTTTGGATGAGGGAGAGACCAGCAGGCCTGAACTGAGGACAAGGACCCACCCTTGCCTTTGCGTCGTGCAGCTGGTCTGATAAAAAGTGATAGCGTGCGCTTTGTCTAGATCGTAGTGTTTGCATAACGAGGAAAAAATGTTACATGAACACGGGCTGTAGGGGTAAATTGGAAGGAAGGGCTGCAGGCGACCTGATATAAACATCTGAAAAAATGGAATTGAGAGTTAATCGTACAAACACGCTGTGATTTGTATTCTGGTTTTTGTGAAACAAAATTGTATTGTGAAAAAAAAATGTTTAGAGAAGTCAACAAAAGCTATTACAGGCATCGGTAAGATCATCTAAAAATCACCAGACTGCTTTAATAAGGAGCTGAAATGTAACCAAGAATTTAAGAGAAAGACTTTAGGGTAGGAAAAATACTGTCGTCGTGTTTTAGCAGAATGACTAATATGGTAATTAGGTCATTAGGTTTTGAAAGCAAATTAGCATGTTGGAAATGAAAAATATAGCAGCAGCGAGACAAATGTTGGCTGCCAGGGAGCTACTTTTCAAAGTTCAATAATATTGGCCATGGAAGAGCAAAAAAATGTCAAGTATAACAAAAGGAAACTTGGGTTCTAAGGCTTTGGGAGGGTGAAAGACTTAAAAAGCTCAACACGATATGTAGGGCTAGTAAAACTACAGATACTGTGACCGTAGGGACTGAAACGTACTACACACAGTGATGTATAGATGCAATACTTAAGCTAGGAGGCAAAATCCTGTAATCCTCACTAAACAAAAATCCCATTGAAGTCGATAGAAGATTTGGGTGAACAAGGAATGTATAACTGGGCAATTAGAGACAAACTTGCAGTCTGACCTTGACTGGGCCTTTGTGCCTGTGATTAGCTGTACCCACTGCATCTGGGCACGTTTGTTTAAAGGCACAGTCAATTTTAATGACATCTAAAAAACCCCCAACAATTATGCCATGCTTAAAGTTCTAATTGATCCAAATGACAAATGCAAGTAATTGCGTATTAAGGCTATGCATTAAAATCTGTGTCTTTTGGAACAGCCAAATTCTGCATTCGTCGTTCCTTTCCTTGTCAGGGAAAGCAGGAATTTAGTAGATACTGTTCTAGTTTTGCCCATCATAATACAGGGTGGCAGTTATGGGACTTTTCAAAAATGTAAGACAAGAAGGGAGATTGTGTGGGATGTCAGAAATAATCACCAGCTAAATTAATAGAAATATATAACAGCATCTGGCCATATTTATAAAGCTACATTAATAATTGCTTTCCAAATTGTTTTAAAACTATTTCAGTATGAAACAAAATGTTCTTAAAGATTATTCATTTACATTTTTCCCCTCTTTTGTGAGCCTAGTTCAAATAAAACTGAAAATAAACAAAACTCTTTTGAATCAAAATTTAATTCAGCATATCAGAAACATCATTCTCACTGCCAGTTACTCCAATGGGACGTGTGTTCCTTGTGTCTGAATCTACTTTGTTTGAAAAGAGCTGCTGTCTCAAAGCATTGAGGAAATTGCAGTTCTCAGTAAAAGAAATGCTAGAAACATGTGCAAGAACAGACAGAAATTGTTTTGTGGTCTGGTCCCGTAAATGTTAACCTCAGCAACTACAATAGGCTCTAGGTATTAACAGGTGTGTGTTCAAAATTCCAATTTCCAGGACTGCAATCCTGCAGAGATGTGTGTGTGCTTCATGCTGGGGAAAAAGTCAAAGGAATCCTCCTACTATGTTAATTTTGTGTGCACATCACTCCATCATGGTATACTATGCAACCCATTATAAATAATCTCTGCAGATTGGCTTCGGGAAGTTGTTTCATATGCTTGAAAAAATGCTTCCTTAAGGGTTGCTGGTAGTGCTAGAGAATTTGAAATTTCTGCATAAATTCTTCTGCTTTGACATTTTCTTCTGCTAAAATCTACACCAGGGGTCCTCAAACTTTTTAACCAGGGGGCTGGCACGGATGTAGTGGCAGGCAGTCATCTGCGGCTGCTTGGTTCCCCCCCAACCCCTGCCAGGGGGTGTGTGTGTGAGTGGTGGGGGGGGGGGGGGTCTGTAAATACCGGGGGCCGGATTGAGGACCCTGGGGGGCCATATCCAGCCCGCGGGCCGTAGTTTGAGGACCCCTGATCTAAAAAAAACCCTCTAGAACCTTTTACTTTGATGAAACTGCCTAATATGATAGGACCTGTTTTATTTAGAAAGACTAGAGCCGTTTGATTCAATTATTTCTTCTTTTTGTATTAGAACCTGTCATCTCAGGGTGTGTGCCTTTGCTTCTGAAGGACAGCGTGTCAGGGTGCTCTGAGCCTGAGACTGGGTGTTAGGCTGCACCAGCCTGGTCCTAACTGACTTGGTACTCCTTTCTTTCTTTCTTCCCCCACTCCCATTTTCACCTCACAAACCTGGTATTTGGGTTTCTTTACTTGCAGTTCTTCCGTTCAAGACTCTGTGACCAAATGAATACAAAATGCAGTGACACTAAAGCACCTTTTTGTTCCATAAAATAATTGCTTACTTCTAAAGGCAGATAAAAAGCTTAACATGAGAAAATATTTCAGTATAACAGTAAGGTTAATCCATATGCGTAGCTTAGTTTTAAGCATCATCCCTATACCTTTCCACAAACTTTGAGAAACTAGAGCCTCTTTTCCCCTTCTGCTCTCTGTATGCCTCCTTTTAACATATACATAATCCCTGTAAATCCGTTTTCTTTTTCATTAGTTTCTGGGCCCGGATGAGAATGCAGGCAGCTCAGCAAGGTGGTATAGGACAAGTTTCAACTAATGGCAACTGTCATGAATTTCAAGATGCAATGCCATGCCTTCCATCAGAGGTTATACATATTCGTGCAATCCAGTTGAAGTTGATAGTTCAGGGCATACTTTCTAAATCTGTTCTTGCAAAAACTTCATTCCCCAGTCAAGCCTTCTTCAAAAAGTCTTCTGATAGCATGCTGTGATCGGCACTGGATTACTCTGTGTCCTGTCAGTGTAAATTAGGATCTAGTTTAATACTGCTGATGTTCCCTGACCCTTTTTAAGTAACGTTACAGTACAATACGCTATTCAGAATAATTTAAGCCAAAAATAATGGGCAACATACATTTCTCCTGATTTGGTTGCATGAAAGGGAACCGTGACCAAGTCTCAAACTAGTTCTTAAATTTGCCATTCTCAAGGATTCTTTTGCCTTTCCCCATCGCTCATGCCTTGCTGACAAATCTCTTTAATACCTGTCAGGTTTTACATGGTACAGTAAGCTTTCTCTTTTAGCGGTACAGAAGCATTACTTCTCTTTTTGTGTTCAAAACCCCTTGTTTTTTCATTTTTTCCTCCCCATAGTTCAGAAGGGATGTGACAGCTCCGCAGAACTACTGACCTTTTGTATCGTGGTTTGCAATGGAGTAGTTAGCCCATAAGAGGAAAGCAAAAAGGAAAGAAGTATTGTAGGCTCAGTGTCTAAACAAGTGGGTTTGTTTCTGTATAACTTCTCTGTCACAGATGTCAAATGGTGATCCAAGGGATGTTCCACACAGAATATAGGATGGAACAAATTTTAAGCCCAGATTATCAGGGTGGGCAAAGTGGACAGTGGGTAGCAGGTCCTTTGCATTGTGTACCTACCTCAGGCTAACGAAATTCAGATGATCTCTTGCTTTTGCCTTCATCAGCAAAGAACCTTTATATAAAATATTTGGGTAATACTTTGACAACAAATATAAAAGCTTCTTCTGCTATTGTGTTCATTAATGAAATGTCACAATTTTGTGTCTTAGTTACCAAAGGCGTAGCTGTGTGATGTGTTAGTCTGGCATGTTAGAGTCTTTTTTTAACAACTTGTGTAAAATTAACGTGAAGAAACATGATGCCAAATAAAATTATCAGATAATAATGTAATTTTAATGGCAAACTCTAAAATTTAATAAAATGCACAGATTTCTAAGGGCTTATATGTGTTTCCTTTTTCCTATATACAAAACTTGTTTGTAGTAATTAGAGACAAAGATTTTGAATCTGGAATTGCCGTGTTATAACTTGCTCATTATTCTTCAGCTTTTGGTTGAGTTTTAAGTAGTGCATTGTGTTTATAGCTGGAATATTTGTTGAAATAGGCAATGTGACAAGGTAGGTGGTCTTCTAATTAATATTTCTGTACAGATCCATAAACTGTGCAAGGCTTGTTTAACTATACAGAAATCTTGTTGTTAGATTAAGACATTTGTTTAGGAATGAAGTTCAACTTTTTCTTTGAAATTCAATTGATCTTGTTTCAAGGCCTTTGAAATTATTTATTTTAAGAACGGTTTTAAAAGTATAATTAATTCAAGACATTTCTGTGACCTGTTGCTAAATATTTAGACCGCAGATTAATTGTATTTGCTCAGGGCTTCAAATAGTGATTTTAAAAAACTTGGTGAAAATGAAAGGGGCTTATTAGTGAGAGGAATTATACAACGATAAGAGGTGATGTGTTCGTGTAATCCTTCTGTCATGTAAATGGACACATTGCTAAAAATTCAAGAATAAACAAGAGCATTGAATTGAAAACTAAATACTGTCATCACAGGGAGAATGCACCATACGCTGTAGCCAATGTGCTCAGCTTAACTCAGAAATTTCCTTAAGACTGTGCAATTTCTTATTGCAGATCTTAGTGAAACCTTTTTGTACGTACGGTTGACCCATGGAGTGGAAAGCATTACATTGCAACTGTACCTATTGCCTTTTTGAAGCCCATCCCTTGGTGACACGTCTAGAACTCTTCTCACTCGCTAATTAGGAGCTGTAATGGCTTTGTATATAGCGCAGGCGGTGCTCAGGCAGTACCTCAGAATGGGCTGGCATTCAAGTTAAAATGCAGGGGTTGTCCCTTACCTTTCCCCTCAGTATATCTCTGCTTGATACTGAGAAAGTTTTTAATTCTCACTGCCTGTGTTACAGCTGCTGAAGCGATGACAGGTGATCGCAGTGTTACCATGTTAACAGTTTTCTTCAAAAACTGTCTCCGTATTTGTTTGCTTTTACTGACAAAGCTAATGACAGTTGTTAAAAGTTGTGATGGTACCAGTGAGAGCTCAGTAAAGACTGAAAATAAACAACCTTACAAAGACCTGGTAGTTTATTCTTGTGTACTGGTTTTAATATGTCTGACTATTGGAAGGAAGGCAAAAGGTTGCGGGTTATTTTAAAAACCCAGCAATATTCAATATTCAAACCATTTAAAACATTGCTTAACTGGCATTTTGTCTTTTTCTGAGAGTAAGATCTAATAACCAGAATTATTAGTTGGAGATCAAAGTACTTAAGTTTTCCTTTCAGAATTGCATGGTTCGCTTTCCTCAATGTTCGTTAAAAAGTTACGTAAATGTATTCAAAATGAACATATTGTTTTTATAATGTGTCACATTCTACAGAACTGCCACGTGGCGTCAACCCAGATGTGTCATAGTCGAGGGACACACGATTGGCGCCAGAGCCTGGCTGGCTGCAGCGGTTGCGTTGCAGATGGCAGTAGCGTTCTCACGCTGCTAGCTGTCTCCTTTCTGGAGGGCTGCTGTATTTGTTAGCCCCCTTGATAAGCCAGCAATCGTCACAACGTTGTCCTTTATTTTCACCTTACAAATCTTTTTTTACTTACAAATGGTTTCCCCTTTCTTCTGGTCGTGCATCTGGTCGCGCACGGTGATCCTTGCATTTGTCACCACTGATCACTGCGGATGACCAAGAAAACAACACACAAATCTCATCTGGTACAGATTGCACTGCCTGACGTCTCCAAGACTTAATCAGATGTAAGCCTTTCAGCAGCAATAATCCAAATCCTTATTGATTCCCAATCTATTTGTAATGCTAGCTGAAAGCTGCAGTATGAGTCTTTGAATCAATTAAACAGTCCAGATGCAGCTGCACTTAGACAGCAAATGGATCCCACACATTTCCATGACTGCTGTGCAGCCTTTGACCTTTAATTTGTGGGCTCATCTAGTGTGAGCTCCTGAATAGTGAATCAAGCCTATTGATAACAGGCTTAATGTTTTGTGTTTTATCTTGCAGTTACAACTTGCTGTATTCTTAGAAACAGTCTGCAGGGATCTGCGAACACAAGTTGAAGGCTGCTGCTGTGGAACAATGCAAATTTCAAAGATCGGGCTGAAGTTCATGAGAACAAAACCTTTCCTGTTACTATAATCTAGTTGTGAAATTGCTTCAGAGAAGGTCGTAGGTACTCAAGAGGTCCAGCTAAGGTGCCAACAACCCTCTTTCTCAAAACTGCTTTCCGTCACAGTCAGGAATGGTATTTGACACCTTTTCTTTTCCTGTTTCTACGCACACATGCTTGTGTGTCTAGATCATATGGATTTATCTCACAGCACTGTGGCATTACCGTCTTTGATTGTATCAGATACCATGTTACCTGCAGCAGTGTCTTGATTGCCCAAGCTCATAAAAATCGAGGAGAGCTGGCCATCTAAGACAAGCTTCTAAAGAAACCAGGCAGTAGAGCAGGCAGTTGCTGTAGAAAGCAACTAGAATTATTTTTCCCTCTCCCTTTGCTTCCCAGGGAAATCGGATTCAGATCAAAAAACGGTATTTTTATAAGTAATTCCCACTGAATGCATGAAAGTACTGGAATTCTATTAGGGAAGGTTGAGAACCATTTAGGAATGCAGGTACTTGAGGGTTTAAGCAACAGCCAAAAGAAGCATGTTTCAGAACCTTAGCAGCAGCTAAATGTTTTACTGAAGGACCTAATGAAGTGCCTTTGTGCAAAGCTATAATCTTAGATATGTTTTTAAGCGTTTTCTAAGAACATCTAAATAATGCATACCTGGCAAATGCTGACTTGCATAAAAGTTGAACTTCTCTTAAAATGGAAATTTTACACAACCTAACCTCAGCTTAAATACTTGTACCTATAAACAGGAGAGCAATATTAAATAATACAAGCCTATGATGATCTTCTAGCAGTTTATGCATCTTCATCTCCAAAAATGTTGGGGACAAAAGAAGAACATGTGGTGTCTAATACAGAAGCTTAAAATTACAGAAGTTGCGCTTATCTTCATAGCCAGTGTCTTTTTCTTCATTTTTAACGATTTCTCTTTCAACTTTCTCCTCAAACTCAGTTACTTTTCCTTGCCTGTCTGCTTTGTACATTCTCTTCCTGTCACCCCACCCCACCCCATCCCCATTTATTTCTTTTCTTTGCCTGGCATTATTCTTGCTGTGTAAAATGCCAGAATAAATAGAGGTCACTTAAAGCACAGTACAGTTTAGACCATTTTATTTATTTTATACTTTCATTCTTACTTTTTAGGTTTGTCTGATGTGCTTTGTAAGCTCATTAGATGGATGCTAATCTCTCTGCTGTTCTCACAATGTTTTGATTTAGTTCAAATTAACTGCAGTGGTCTTACTACTTATATAAAGTAATGTCAAATTAAAAATTATGCTCACTGTTACCATTTCACTTCTCTAAGGCACTGTTTTGTTGCTGTGTTGAATGGCAACTTAAAAGTTTGCAGCTGTGGACAGTCATTGAATTTTACTAGTGACAAGTTGGTGCATATGAGATCAGAAGCAAGGCTAGTCTAGAGTGACTGTAGACAAAAAAAAAATTTGAATTTACTTCTTAACTATGGCAAAGATATTTAATTAGGATTTTTTTTTTATTTACTGGCATAACTTCCAAAAAAATAGCACTGAAATACAGGAAAATTGCAATAAAATGTTATGCAAGTGAAGTGTTTATACATAACTCTTCTTTTGCAAGCAAATAGAAATAACTGCAAACTGTTTCAATGTTCAGATTTAACTCTTTGATTTTTTAATACATTTTAGTCCATAAATACAGAATATAACCATATTAAAATAGAAAGTTTAAACACAGCATTTTCCAATTACAAATTGTCAACGAAATCCTTGAGAATGAAATGAGCTGACAGCTGTAGTCGGAGCAGATTCGTAAAGTACTGTTATAGCACATTGCACCATCAATTATGTGTCAAGCATGCTGCCAAATAGTAAGTGTTCTGACCTTTGTTATTAATAATGGAGGCAGACACTGGGGACATGTGGAAGACAAATAATGTATATAGATCTGATTTTGTTAATGGATATAGAGCCCATTTGGTATCCTGCCCCTCCCTTTGCAAGCTATAATTTTATGAAAAAAATGGACAAACAAAGTAATGGAAAGCAGCATTGTCAAAAATACACTCTTATAGGAAAAAAATGTTCCTAAGTTAAATAATAGCAAGAAAGCTCTTGTCATCAAGCTTTACTGCTTTATTTATATATATATTTGTCATTTCCCCTGTTTCTTGGAAAATAACCTGGAAGAAGTGAAATGGAGCAACTTGTCTTTACTGTGTTCTCCATTCATTCTTGTATTTTTAAATTGTTATTTTGCTCAATATCATCCATCATCTTGTAGAAATTGGCTAGTCAAATGTCTTTATCTAGAATATAGCTTCTAGTGATTTTAGGTGATCATGCAAGACAACACTGATAATAGGTAAAAATGGCGATAGTAGTAGAATGGCCAACGAAAGGACAGAGGGAAACACTGTTTTGTGGTATTATAAAAAAAAAAAAAAGGGGGGGGCCCAAGACCCAGCAAAGATAATCAAAAATGTGGGGCAGAGAAAACTCCTTCCTCTACAAGCACTGATGGCACTGTTTCCTGCATCATTCTCGATGCAGAATATAGATCCCAGAACGTCTTGCCAGTAAGACGTTAAATAATTGGGTCAGGATTTCATGTGGAGCACGCTGCAACTGATTACATGAAAACCAGTGGACTGTTTGCATTAGCAAAAAGCTCACTTTGGTCCTAAAAGTTGTAGAATTTCTCTTATCACAACCTTTGTTAATGTTATATTACTTTCAGACAGTAGAACAATTTTTTAACATTATTTTTAAAATTTAAAATTACATCTAGGAATTGAAAGTAATTGCATCTACAGACCCTCTCTAAACTTCACTAATCTGGGCTTGCATAAGATTAATGAAAAATTAGAGCTCCTCTGATTTGTAGTACTTTTTTTTAATGTTACTTTATTGGTGTCTTGCCATAAATTCTAAGTATGTGTTGAAGTCTGGGTTTCTGTTGCAAAGCCGTTTTGAGTTTTTAATTTTTTTTCAGTTGCCTACACTAAAAGTGCACAACTAAGAAAGAGCAAAGAATTTGGAATAAAAGGTAGGGACTGAGACAGTATATTTTTGTGAAATTAACCAAAATTTGCACAAAGTCAGGAATGTTGCCAGACAACTGTTACTTTTACGGAAGCAGTTGCATTCCTCTCTTAAAAATTTAGAAACTCTTTTTACCAATCCTTAATGATCTGATGTTTTTACTGTATACAGCCACACTCTTCTAATCAACCAGAATTTAAGATTTAATTTGAAGTTCATGTCAACAATAAATGTTGACTGTTGTAGAAAACTAAATCACTCCACCAGCTCCTTACACATGTTCTTTTAAATAGTCTGATAGAGAAGAAGAATTTGCTGCAGCTAAACAAATACAGACTTTACAATGAATATACCAAGAGGAGATCACTGAACTGTGTGTCAAGGTAATACTGGTAACTTACTGGAAAAATCAACATATTTTTTTCTATTCCTTTTTTTTCCTAACTCTGGGCACTGTGTGTACTTTGTTTACTATACATGTATGGATTTCTTTCTCCATTTCTTGCTGAATTGGAAGAGGGGAGAGAACAAAAGCCCTCCAATGGTCAAGTTGGTTGTCCACAGTGTATTTGTAAATTTGAATTGAAGCCATCTTTATAAGCAAATGGTTTTATTAAACTAAGCACAAAATAATTCAGATGCAATAATGATTTGGATTTTTAATAAAACTGTTTTTATATATCTGCTCCAGAAATTGTTTTCCTTTAGTTCCTGTTAAGTGAGCAGTTTGTGTTGTGGGCACATGGCACTCCGGCTCATGGAATAGCCAGGAAGAAATGCAGTTGAAAACATTAATTTATTAAATTTCATACAATACTTTGTTAAAGCCACTAATTTCTTCATGTTTTGACTTTTGTTCATACATGCTTTATACATGTGTACCGAATTCTGTCCAGATGGAGAGACATATATATCCTGATCAAAGAGGCTGTCATCAACACACCTTATTTCTAACAAATATAACCTCTTTCCAACTGCATACCCCTGGCTTCTTATCAGCTAGGTAATTTTGAGTTTCAGTACTTATTTTTCTGATGATCTAGGCCTGTACCTTGAATATCTGAAACAGCAATAGCCAACATTTTGTCTACAGTGGCTGCACAGGCTTTTAAGGGATTCATCAAAGGCTGGTGAACCTTTGGTTGGATTCTTTTCCCGTATAACCCCCATGAACTGCTAGAACCTCTTAGGATCAGTTACTAGATGACGTAGTTTCCATTCTTGAGCCTTTTACCTAATGGACTGGTGTCCAGCCTTGTGACAGGCTAGGCGTGTTGCCTCCGTGCTGTGACCTCCCGTGCCAGGTGTATTCCCATCGCGTGGCAGGCATGCATCCGCGACGCTGGCGTTTACGGCACTGCTGCGGTGAGCTGTTCCCCATTCATTAAGGGGCATGTGCTGCAGCACCCTCAGGAAAACTGTCTGGCAGGAATCAGGTTTCTCAAACCCTGCTCTTTTCACCCCTCGGGGGAGACAGAAGTGAGGAGGCAGCGGCCTAGGGGTTCGTTCGGCTTGGCTTTTCATCCGTGACCTGCTGGTTAGGAACCTGTGTGGTGTCCTGCAAGGAGACCAGGGGTGGTGGGGAGCGAGATAAGCCTCGTGATGCCAACGAATTTGAAGGCAAGGCCCCAATACTGCTTGCCGGGTGGCTTGGGTTGGAGATGACCCTTTCTATGGAGGTAAGGAAGGAGATGAAGTCCTGAATGAGCGCGTGTCTGAGGCTGATCGTTTGATGAATGAAGTCTCCGAGCACAGAGTGGTCTGTCACTGTAGTAGTAGTGAAAACATTTTTGTTTAACTTCATAACGCCTTGACATGTAAAATGGTGTTGAAATCTGTGTAAATTGCCTTCTGTATTCCACTGTATTTACGGAAATGAGTTCTGTGAATCTGCCTGACCCCGCGGCATTTCTCTGTAAGTGACACCTGCCGAGGAGGGGGATCCGACAGCACGTGCCGTTGTGTGCCCTTCTAGTGGTTTGTGAGACAAGGCGCGCCTGTGAGTCAGCTGAGCTCGCTCAGAACGGGGGGTTTACTTGCGTAACGTTCAAAATCACTGAATTGAAATAGCTTCTTTTTTTGTTAGTAGCGGCGTTTGACAAGAACTCCTAAATTTCAATTACTATAGTTTCAGATCTCTGGTTTTAGATGCTCTTTACACTGTTGCAGCCTGGAGTTTCTTGGATGAGAGCAGCGGTTCTGTAGTAAACTGTACAGAGTCTGCAGCCTTTTGCTACACACTTAGTAAAAAGTGTACCTCTGTATTTTGTGTCTCACACTGCCATCTAAGGGCCATGTAGGCTGAGAAGGTGGCTGAAGAGTCTTCAGGACTTTGCTTCTTGCTGCCCTTCCCTTTGAGAAGTCAGCAACTCATGGATGAGAGGGGTGGGCAGGAATAACAGCAAGCCTTTGCAATGTGATGTTTCATCTGAAAGGATAGAGGAATCTTGCAGGTGAGTGAGAAATTGGAATGTAAATTGGAGCCGTAGTCTTTTAGGAAAATGCAATGAGTTTGTGTAAAAGCCAGCAAATAAGAAAGGGAGATTACAGGATCTGAGGCTGCTCTTGGGACAAGGAGCTAGTGCTTAGAGCCCCGAAGGGTTTCAGTTGAAACTCTCAGCAGTGAGGGGGTGGGCAGTTCAGATTCCTAAAGGTACCAAAGTGCTTGACTCCTACTGGTTCAAGGATTAGTGGTCTTTAATAGAATTTGTTTATTAAGGTTTTACCTAAAAAGACACAAAGTAATATGAATTATTTTCCTCTTTTTTTTCTAATGTAACATGTTTTGAATTTCTGGGTGTTCTGATTTTCCTGGACTAAGGGAAATGGGGAAAAATCTGGTGTTACTTTACAAGTATGTGACATGTAACATGATCATCATTTAAATATTTTGGTGTTTAAGCAATGAGAATTTTATCATGAAAACTTTTATTTCCAGGATAAAAATGCATATTTTTTTTTTTTTATCTGCAAACTCTACTTGTATAGGCTTAATTCTATAGCTCCTTCCTCGCTGAGATGTTTTGAACTACAAGTACGGTGAAGAGTTAGTGGCAGAAGCAAAACATTTCAGTATTTGTCAACATAGTACTGTTGGCATGGACCTACAGAAGCTTTTTTTCTAACGAGGACCCCTTCGAGTACAACTTCATTCTACACTGTATGCGTTGTTTTTCAGACTACTTTCCAGCAAACTTTGTGTAATAGAGAAAGTAATTAATCTTGCATGTTACTTTGACAGGCTCATGCAAGCAAAGACCTGGAAGAGCAGTTGCGGTCTGTGTCCAGTGTGGATGAACTCATGACGGTACTTTACCCAGAATACTGGAAAATGTTCAAATGTCAGTTGAGGAAAGGAGGTTGGCAACACAACAGGGGACACTCCAGCTTTGACACAAGATCAGATGATTCCCTGAAATTTGCTGCAGCACACTATAATGCAGAGATCCTGAAAAGTAAGTACAGGGCGCAAAACACATTCTAACACACAATGAATCAAAATCTGAAGGCTTCTCAGTTGTGTCAAAAATATTTTAAAACCTAAGCATTGTCAGGAAACCAACCTCTGCAGTTTGAATTGATGCCATGTCTATAATATAAAATATTTGAAAATCAGCCTTCCCTAATGAAATAAATTGCTCTGCAGACATATTTTTGGTACATCCATTGTAAGAGAGGTGCTTCTACAGAGTGCTTCTCGGCTCAATGGGTAGAGGAAGTTAAGTGTTTGTCTTCAGGTGTAAGCAATCTTGCTTTGCAGAGGCTGTAACAATTTTGAGAAAGGAAAGAGGGCACTGATAGTTGGATTCATGGAACTGTTTCTGCTTGTTTTTGCAATCACGTCACGGCTGGTAGTGCCTTCTTCTCTCATGCATTATTGCTTTAGGATGCTAAATAATCCACCTGTAGCTTTTTCCTGTAACATGAGCACAGTTGTCACGTTGTTATGCTCAAACCAGAAAAAAACCGGCTTTCAGACAAATATGTCAATACCCTTTAGTGATTTAGATGGCCTAGATAAAAATATATTAGCTTACAGTTTAAGCAAGTGCTTGCAGGCAAACACAGGATTTATAGCAGGAGGTGTGTTTTTTTTGACATGATATTGGAAATCATGTATTTTAATGGAGACATTAAGGTACACATGAGGAGAAATTTCCATTTTTGCTGAATAGCCTAACAAAAACTGTTGCCAGGAGAGAATGAAGAGGCCTTTATTGTATAGCTGCAAGTTTCACGGCTGTTTAGTGTAAGGTTGTATCTGGTAAAAGTCTGTATAACATGGTGTAAAATGTTTGCCCAAATTTGCATAGGTAACCTGGGCAGGGCGCAAATATTGCCTCTCAGATTAATTCCTATGGTGTATAGAACAGCTAAATAATAACCTTTTGCTTTGAATTATACTCTTTGAGTTTAAAAAGTAAATGTGTTCAAATTAATTTCACGTTAAGTGTGTAAGTATAGAATTTAATGTTTCTAATATATAGTATCCAAGTGAAGTGCTGTGTGGGACCAGCTATGCTTACCTGGGGGAGATGTGCAGTACTTTAGACTTCACTCATGGTGAGACTCACCCCAGCCATAGCAGGAGGGACATGTACAGCTGTAGCTGCTGGCCGGCAGGTTGAGGGAGGTGATTCTGCCCCTTTGCTCGGCTCTGGTGGGACCCCACCTAGAGCACTGCGTCCAGCTCTGGAGCCCTCAGCACAGGAAAGACATGGACCTGTTGGAGTGGGTCCAGAGGAGGGCCACAAAAGTGATCAGAGGGGTGGAGCACCTGTCCTGTGAGGAACGGCCAAGAGAGTTGGGGTTGTTCAGCCTGGAGAAGGGAAGGCTCTGGAGAAACTCTATTGCAGCCTTTCAGTACTTAGAGGGGACTTCCAAGAAAGATGGGGACAAACTTCTTGGTAGGGACTTGTGATAGGACAAGGGATAATAAAGAAGAGATTTTTCATAATGAGGGTGGTGAAACACTGGAACATGTCACCCAGAGAGGTGGCAGGTGCCCCGTCCCTGGAAACATTCAAGGTCAGGTTGGATGGGGCTCCAAGCAACCTGATCTAGTTGAAGGTATCTCTGCTTATTGCAGGGGGGTTGGACTAGATGGCCTTTAAAAGTTTCTTCCAATCCAAACTATTCTATAATTCCATGATTCTATGTCATATGATCTACCCAATCTTGTTAGGTTCCCCTTGTAGCTCTGCTGTGACTTTCCTTCTGCTCCATGACAATGTGCCACATCCCTATGAAGAAGAAAAATTAATTAGAAGTTAACATAGAGAGATGTGTACTGAATAAAAGGTGTGACTAGCAATTACATTTTCGGTTCTAAATAAAAAAAAAAAAATCCTACTAATTTACTGCAGGAAAGTATTGTTTTTAAACAGTTACTTTATAACACATGAAATTCCCTGTAACTTGGCAGGTATTGATACTGAATGGAGAAAAACTCAGTGCATGCCACGTGAAGTGTGTGTGGATGTGGGAAAAGAGTTTGGAGCAACTACAAACACCTTCTTTAAACCTCCATGTGTATCCATCTACAGATGTGGAGGTTGCTGCAATAGCGAAGGACTCCAGTGTATGAATGTCAGCACAAATTACATCAGCAAGACAGTAAGTTCTCACTCTTACTACAGTCCAAGTGCTCCTTGCAAATCCATTTGTGATCATGCATATTTTAAACCTTCTTACTTAGTACACGGAAGGAAAAGAATCAATTCCAGAATACATAGGAAAAACAGCTGAAGAGACTGCTGCCCAGAAGAAAGTGTTCTCTTTTCCCCAAAATATATTCTCTTCTCTCCTCTCCCTCTCCTCTCCCTCTCCTCTCCCTCTCCTCTCCCTCTCCTCTCCCTCTCCTCTCCCTCTCCTCTCCCTCTCCTCTCCCTCTCCTCTCCCTCTCCTCTCCCTCTCCTCTCCCTCTCCTCTCCCTCTCCTCTCCCTCTCCTCTCCCTCTCCTCTCCCTCTCCTCTCCCTCTCCTCTCCCTCTCCTCTCCCTCTCCTCTCCCTCTCCTCTCCCTCTCCTCTCCCTCTCCTCTCCCTCTCCGGGGGGGGTGGCAGGGGAATAAAAAAATTATGATGCCTTGTTCTCAGTTTTGAGATTATCCATGAAACATAATTCTGTCCTTTTTTTTTACATCTACCATTTGCCTGCTGTATGAGGCAAGCAATCTGGAAAACTAACCTTTAATTTTAGTAGTGAAGACTGCTTTAGGACGTGTGCAGACACAATGCATGTTGCAAATAAACCTTTTAGGAACCCAAATTTACTATATTAAGAGATATTAGTGTAACATACCCATTCTTTTTGTTTTAGTGCACCTTCCTCAGGTATATGTGCAGATTTTATTCAAGTTCAGGGCTAGTGATCAGGTAGGAGTGTGCAGAGATTAAGCATTGAGCCTGTGGGCTGCCTTTAAAGGATGAGCATACATGCATTATTCTATTTCAAGTAGCTATCACAGTTATCTTAAAACAACATTTCCCTGAAAAATCACATAAAAATAATCATGCTTCAGAATGTTTGCTAGGATAATTTGCTTTTGTTACAGTATTTGGTAGGAGTTTTGTTGGTTGTGGGCCTTTTACCTCATCTTTCTGATACTTTGAAGAAAACTAATTTTAGTGTAAATCTTGCTTCCTTTTTCAACTAGATTCATCGAGCTGAAGATGCAGTACATATTAATAAGGAAGATACACAACTGCATAGCTAACTATGAGATTGTAGCCCCTGGAAATGTCACTACTTTATTGCGAAACTTCTTAGTGCTCTGAGCCTTCTTGAGGCCAAAAAGGGAACAGAAAAAAAACAGAAAAAAACCAGCTTTTTTTTTTTTTTTATAAAATAATTTTTTTGTCCTCATTTCTCACCAAATCTGTCTGTCTGAAGTGGTGTATTCTAGCAAGAATTTTCAATCCTAAATTTAAGCTAGTGGTAGACAGCCACACAAAGCAGGAATAATGCTAACTCAAAATAGCTTGAACAAAGAAAACTACAATGCTGATTTCGTTCAGGCCCATAGCTATTCCCACAAACAGCTGTCCTAATTCCATTTGCTTGAAAGATGGAAATATAATTTTCATGTTATAAACCAAGAAATAGGACTTCTTTTTTTTTTTTTCATGGATTTATGAAGTTCAGCTTATTGGAATGATCTAGTTACAGAGAGAGTTGTTCCACTTAGCACAGATTTCCTGGTCTTTGAGCACCATATCAGTTTGGGGTAAATAATCCCTTTCTATTCATCTTTCTGTTCTTATCTATTGAGTGAAGTAATTTATTTTTGCTAGTAGAAAATGTTTAGTGCTGAGTTTCTTTTTTAAGTTCTTGATGTCATTGGTGATTATATGATATAGAAGTAGTTAAAGATTTGAGAGATTCTGAAAAAGAAAATGTTAAAGGACTTGTCAGAAAGAAGAAAGAGGCAACAACATTGTTTTGTTTTCTTACCTATACTGTAAAAGCAAGCAATTTAATCTCTTGAGTTTTCTGTCTTGCTTCTGCTTTCCAGTTTTATCTGGTCCTTGACAGAATGCAGTTTTAAAAAAACCCTTAATAAAGGAAGAGAGCTATAGCTATATCTCTTCATCTGTCATCATCTCAAATCTTTTTAAAGTTATGTGACCACAGCTTACCCTATATCAGATGAGAATTAGGAAGAAAAAAGTATTGGATTCAAGACCCTTCTGTGGAATTCAGGTACCCTACACACCTATTTTCACTACTGTTTTCCTTTTATTTCCTGAATGAAATCAGAACAAATGGTTAGTAACCAGGCATCTTCTGTTTTTTCATCTCACCATTTTTGTAGTTTTGTTTTTGGTGTGTAAATTCCAAAAGATAACTTCATGCTGTTCAGCCTGCAGAAGAAGTCTTAATGGGAAATTAACTTTTCAGCTGGAGGTCTTACTGTGAGGGCAAGCTCTAGCATCGGTTCCAGACATTAAAGAAAGTTGATATCAGCTTTCATCAAAATTAATCAAAAAGAAGAGCTAAGCGTAGTGATTATTTTTATGGGGAGCAAATAATTGATCGCCAGGAGAATGGACTAGGTCAGATGTTCCCAGATTGGCTTGTGGAACACTGTGGTGGTTCAGAGAGAGGTCAATAGTTCTGTAGTTCGGGCTGTGTTCCCCCTTTCTAGCCACTTTATTAAGAGAAAAACAGAAAAGTATCCCACTTTGCTTTAAATGCCATTTTTTCCACAAAGATCATTCCAGTAGTTGCTAGGGGGTGTTTATACATGATGAGGACATGAGACCATTTCTTAATTAAGCTATAGTACGAGGTTTGAGAACCCCCTAGGCTAATTCATAAAATGCAGTAGATCTTTTTCTTCCTTTAGCTGTGACACTGCAATAGCCCAACTTTGCAGGTGGCAGCTTGTTTAAGGTCTGTGGGGAAGGTGGTTGGTTGGTTTTTCGTTTCGTGGTGTGGTTGTGTTGTTTATTTCTCTAATTGTTATTAATCAAACAACTGTTCTTTTTCACATGGCACAGCTAGTTCAACAGCAGTTAAAAAGGTTTGGACCTACCTGGTGCAACAACAGCCTGTCCCTCAGCTGTACATTTTTTATGCCGCACCTATAGGTACTTGCGTATAGGTTGAAGGGGCAGCAGTGAGCAGATGTCAAAGAGCCAGCTCATTCCAGTCTTCCTCTTGGCTGGCAGGGTGGACAGTTTTTTGGCTTCTTTCAGATCATTTGATAGAAAGGTCCTAAATCTTCTTGTTTCATGGTCACAGTAAAAGTCCCTCAAGGGAAAACATCTTTCCAAGCAGTTTCAAATTAGATGTAGGGGAGCTTTTCTCACAGGAAAGAAGTTAACAGCTTAAAATTGCTTTCCATATTTGAGATGTACATGGTGTTCCTTTACACAGTTTGGAGATGCATATGTCATAAGAATTTTCAGTTGTTTTGAACTTTACCACTTATGCCTTTTCCCATGCATTTTTCTGTTAGGCTGATGATTGTAATGATATAGTAGGTACTATTAATAGTGGGAGATACAGCAGTATAATTTCCAAACGTTTTTTATTAGAATTTCTGGGAGGAATAAAGTGATTCAAATATAAAAAGATAAAATAAGGAACCCGAGCATATCAAACAGATATGAAATGTGTTATATCACGTAAGTTACCTGTTGTTGTATCACACATAAGCCTTGAAATACTGTTTTTTAAAAAAAAAGTTAGTGAAATAAATAACGATTGTGTACCATTTTTCTGATAGCTTCTGTTCATTCTTTCCAGTCTTGTATCCTTAGCTTAAAAATCTCTCTAGATACATTGTGCTTTGTTACACTGGTTATACTTGGCCAGCCTTACTGACACTTTAGGCAGTGCAAAGATCACAAGTGATGGAAACCGAGAGTCAACCATGTTTAAGGGAAACTTGCCAAAATAAACCACAGTCTATCAGACAAACATAGAGTAGTTCCTGTAAATCTGGGGGGAAAATCATACATAAATCCTATATTTGAAAAGTTTCTAGAATGATAAGCTTCCGTCGTCTGATACGAAAGTGTTTTGATTATTTTATATTTTGGAAGTCATTGATCATCATAGTAATTGTATTTGTGCTGATACAATGGATATTGGCGCATGTGACAGTAGTGCTGAACAATTTATTTTAGCTGCTGAAGCAAAGAAATACTAAGTATAAAAATCAACAGTTCTTCTGGAAAGTATGGTATGAAGTCCTTCTAGTCTAAAGAAGGAGCTATCAATGCAGTGAATCAACAATACATGCCTTTCTAAGGATCATTGAGGAGGAATATATGAGAATATTTTTTTTCCAGAATTCTGATAGCAGTTTTGGTCAAGCATGCAGAGATTCCTGTCTGCTGTTAGATATAATTTTTTAAAAAATTAATATTAAAATCATGGTGAGCTCTAGGTCATGGACCAGACTCTGGTCCCACCCTCATTTCAGTTCTCCACCGCAGCTCTAAAAATGGCTGACAGAAGAGCGTGGCCCGTTCGGGAACTGAAAAGAAGCTGCTACAGGGCTGTTGTGGGATGGAGCACACAGGTCTGCCCTGGAAGCTCTTGCAAGGACGACTGAAGAAATAACAAGGATGGGAAGAAGGGGGACTGGTGCACTTGGCTTCATAGTAATTGCAGGTTTTGGAGTGCCAAAGGCCAGGTCTGGTTAGGGAGAACAATTCAGAGACACCTTTGCCTGGTGTACTCTTGCTGTGCTTCTCACTGGAGGAGTAAAGAGCATATGCACCGATCTTCAAGGATTTAAAAAAATGACGTGTAAAAGAATGAAAATTTAGGGGAAAAAATTGTTTGTAGTTGCACACAGGATTGTAAAAGTGATCTAATGATTCACTTACCTTTGTATTAGTCTGAAAAGTTCTTTAATTATTTACCTGTCTCTACTGGAAGGCAGAAAATAGAAGTATATGAAGCTGACGTTCAGGTCAGCTGACCATAGCATATGCTGCCTTTTAATTTTGGCTGGTGCAGTGGAATGAAAGTTAAGTATTAAGCGTAGAATATACCTTACTACAGATAGTGTAATCCAGATGTATGAAGAAAAATGACCTTCCTTCATTTTTGAAAATGAACATTTCAAGTTATGCTAGGTTGAAAGACAGTTATCAAGTCATCTTGGTAATTGACAATGGGAACTACAGAAAATACGTATCCTCAAATAATAATAACAAAAAATGTCTTGCAACCAAAGTTCTTTTTTAAAATCCATATAGTACCAATTACTGTCAGAGTTTTAGCACACAGTTTCTATTTAAGTCATTTACTATACTTTTCTCTAGAGCTTTTTCATGACAGAGAAGAATGGGGAAAAAAACATTTATAGTCACGCATAATCTTGTTCCACGGTAAACAACTCTAGCTTAAGTAGCCTAATATTAAGATTATCCATCATACTCCGTTATAAACTCTACTGGCATCCTTAGCCTAACTTCGCTATTCTTTAACAATAGAGGTTGACATTTTTCTGCCAGATGTGCTGGGTTTGCTTTTAGTTTTTTGCTTCAAAACCTCAGTAAAAGTGGTGGTTCTGCTTTTTCTTAGACCGGAGTAAGAAAAAGTGCATATGGCTTTATCAGTAAAAACAAAAAACAATGGGTTTTTTTAATCTAAAAAAATGTTCATGTTTCCTTGTTTTAGGTAAAGGATACGATACTTGTTTGCTTGTATTAGGAATGTGTGTTTCGTTATCTTTGAGACAATCTGCATACTTTTAAGTGTTAAAAAAAAGAAAAAAGAAAGAGCTAGGAGGCAAATGGTATTGTTAGAAGACTTGGCTTTCTTCGTAACTAGAACACTTTGTAACCTGGAGCTGAACAAAAAATCTGGTGCAGTTTCAGATCTGGGAACCTAAATCCCATCATCTAGGGAGAATCTGTCATTGGTAGACCCACCTTTCGTTGGGAAGGAATGAACCTGGTTGATCCAAAAGCAGCTGAGCCAAGATGTGTGTGTGCCAGAACACTAAAAATTATGCTAAGGAACCCAAGAAGAGGGAAGGGAAATCAAGCTTCATGGGCTGGCTGAAAGGGAAGTTTTGGGTGGGCTGAAGTGAGAGGAGGTTGGCACAGAGGTGAAGACCTTAGGACACAAGGGCTGAGCACAGTACTTTGAAGAGAAATATTAGAAAATACAAGAAAGACTGGAAGACCTACCATGAGGCTTTCAGTGACAAAACAGCCTTGGTCTTGGCTGAATGGCATGTATTCGGTTCTTGTGAAATTCGTTAACTACGTATGGTTTTCAACTGTTCTTCAGTTATGTAGAGCTTCCATTAGTATGTGTTACACACTAAGATTAACAGTATGTTACTGATACATGTTTATGATACTAGCTTCTGTGGAAGAGGTCAGAGCTTTGACTGCGATTTTGTGTGATTTAATTTGTTTTGTTTTGTTGTATGTAATGCTCCATAGCTGTGCTATCACATACTGCTTCAGTGGGTATTTTCCACTGCTTTCTTGACAATGCGGCGTTAGTAGCACAAATGTGCAGGACAACATGGGCAGGTTGAGTCTAATATTTTTCTTTTAACTTGTATTTGCATCCAACTCTAGCAATACGTAATGTACTTTGATTTGCTGTTTAATGTGCTATAATTGTAACATTTTTTTCTGAAAACTGCAAGCAATAAAAGCTTTGAAAACACTGCTCTAATCGCTGCTGCTGTCAGATCTCATGTTCTAGGGACTGAACCTCATTTTTTGTAGTCTTTAGTCCTGAATGTCTGGGTTTAGGCATTGGTCCCTGAAGAACAGACCTGAAGGATATGTCTTTTACCTATTGCCTGTAGTGTGAATTAATCCAATTTTTACTATGATATGAAGTTGGGAAGGAAGAGAAGATTTGGGCCTCTAAGAATACTGTAAAACCAATCCTTTACCAAGTGAGAAGTCAGACAGAAATATAAGCCATCTGATCTCCAAGAAGAGGCACCCATTTGGGCAGTATGGGTACCAGCAATAGTAGCCACAACCAGTAGTGTTGCCAGCAAAGAAGGGAGTCAAGAACCAGCCTTATACACTGTTGTTACAGTGCATTTCTCGTAGAAATACCCTTTCTAGATATTGACGTTTGGCTGTGACGTGTTGCCCAGCATGCCCTGTAGTGACAATAGATGTTGAGCTTATTGTTCTGGTGGATGAAGATGAGAAAGAAATAAATTAGAGATGTTAGCAAAACCAGAAAGCATTACACAATGTCCGATCTTACCTAATTTGAAGTGATTTATTAAGATGATAATTCAAACCCAGCTTATGTATATTGAGAGTTTACTCACACTTAAGCAGCTTCATTGGATTTAGAGATGCTGCTATCACAGCTGAGAGCAGAATATACATTTTTTTTTTTAGAGTGGGTCTTCTTTAAAATGCCAGAGATTGTTTAAACTGAATTATTATGTGTTTTCTGTAACAGACTACTTTTCAAGAATGTATTTCTTGTGAAATCTCTTCTTGATACAGTTTCATTATCAGAAGATAAGAATAAATACCTCATTTTTCAGTATGCATCAGAATATAGTATCTTGATAGCGTTTGCAGAAAAGTGAAGAAAGAACAAATCAGTATTTCCAGCCCCAGTATTTCACATCCATCAGTCCCGTTAATGAAAATAGATCTGGTTTATATTCTTCAAAATGCTAGTTCGTGTATCATCTTAAGCACTTGCCAAAAGTGAGGACTAGAAGTGTAATACCAAATATAATATAATACAGTATCTAATATAAATAGTTGTCTTAAGTTTTTTACTTTATATATGAACAGTAGCTACTATTAGGTGATGTAAAATGCATTGCTGTTAAGAGAATTTAGTTGAACAAACTGAAGGAGATTCAGTGAAGTTAAGGAAGCTAGTCTACCTTTACATTGTTTAACTAGGGGTGTTTTGCATTGCACCACTGAAACGTTTATGGGAGTAGTTGTTAGCAATACTTATCTCTAAACTGATAACCTTTCATAGTTTAGATGGAAGGATAAATGTAGATTAAGACAATGTTCATCATTTCCACTCACAATTGGTATGTCTCAGGTGTTCTAGTGAAATCTCTCTCGGTGCACTCGGGATGCCAAACAGGAGGACAGTTAGCCTGCCAGGGACCTCTTTTAGCTGGTTTGGAATTGTAGCAATAGTCCTACACTGCCGTCTCCAGCAGTCTGGAGTCTGCTGTGCTTTGCAGCGTGACAAACCGATCTCCAAGAACAGAAGAAGAACAGAACATGCCCTTTTTTCTAGTCACCTGAAGTTCAGTCCATGCAAAGAATCATGCGTCTTCAGTTTCAAAGTTTTATCAGTTCTCCCTATAGTGGGTTTTTACTTCACCTTTGGAAAAAGAAGTTCATACTGTGATAAGAAAGCAGAGAGAACAAGATTCTCTTTACATGTGTAGTATTGTAATTAAGTCCATACTCTTTCTTCTGCCTCTCAATTCATAAATGTCTTTTAGGAATCAGTTTTCTTATATTTAGTATAGTAAAGGCTTTTGCATCTGTAGATTCTTAGCTATCCAGATTTTTAGAGGTCCAGACCTGTTGTGCTGTCCTTCTGAAAACACAAATTGTTTAAAAAAAGGTACTCTCGCATATATAGATGTTTTGTCATTTGATTAAAGATCAGTATTTAAAAAACAGAAGCCCAAAGAACTCAGCATGTATTTTCTCAAATGTGTACTGTATGCAGAAATGAAAGCTATTTTTCATAAACACAGTCCTCTCTGTCTACATCTACACCACCACCTTCATCCTTTCTAATTTCCTAGTTTGTGCATTATAACAAAACTTATGATGGCCTTCACGTAGGTGCCTATTTTAAAAATAAATTAGTAAGTACATAAAGCGACATTACATCAGTATGAGAATTATATCTCTGGGTTATGATTATTGCTCTATTTGGACGAGGCATCTTGGTAGGAATTCCTTTTGTGATTAATTTAAAGGAACTTTTATAATAGATAAGGGTAAATATTGGTTTTGGATGCCAAAAAGGATTGTAAATATAATAAAAAGTTGATCAGAAAGTCTCTTTCCAGAAGTCTGTGTTGAACTTTGTCAAAACCCTGGAGGTATGTCTGGTGAGAAATAGGCATTCATTTTATTGGTACCAAACTTTAAACTAGACGTGGACTTGTGCCCTTATCTTACTGATGACTCAAGACCAAAATTTTAAGAAGTGTTACTTATTTTGCAGCTGGAGCAAGAATCCAAGTGCTAATATGCTTTGGCTGGAAGTCTGTCTAACAAGAGAAGCTCTTCATGGTAGCTCCCTAGAAAGACAGGGTTTTTTCATCAGTATTAAAAAGATGAAGGAAACAATTTTCTGGTTTGGATTTCCTTCTACATAAGTAAATACATACCAGCTTGCATTTCTAGACTGTAGTGGGGGAAAAAAAGCACATTTAAAACTAACGGAAGGGATGTGGTGCTTTTGCAGCAAAAATAATAGCATTGTAATCTTCTGTTAACAGAATCTAATACAAATAAATACTTTTGCAGTTTTAGTTCTTGTATGATGACATTCGGAGTGTTAGACTTTTTTAAAGTTGCAGTCACTAAATGATGTCAAAATTTGTTGCGTGAAACAGGTAATACCTATCAGACTTAATGATGCTTTATACAATTCAGGTGTAAGTTCTATGATTCAGGTTTATTAATAGTACAAGCTTTATCGTTGGCTGCACAAGTGCCCTTTAACCTGTGAGTACTTGGTGAATATATCCCATACTGCTGTACCTGCATGCTTGAAAGTACTCAGGCTCTCTTGCATACTTCAGTGCCAAGGTACCCTTTTCAGGACATCTTGTAAATTTACTTCATACTCTCAATCATTTAAAATTACCAGTATTTTGATTACATTTGCATGCTGCCTATATGCCATACTATAAAGTTATTGATTATAAGAAAGCATTGCAAATAGATCTCAGCTAAAAAAATAAAATCTAGTTATACATTCTCATCAACTGAAACTGGAATAATAACCAATGACCACGTTTTTAAATGCAGTGAAATCCCCAGAAGGTGCAGAAATATATTTGGAAAAGCAACTATGTACCTAAAAGGCAACAGTGCACTATTATCCTATTAAAAATACTATCAAAAAAAAAAGAGTTTGTAAGGCTTTGACCTAAAGTATTTGTCCCAACTAATTTTCAGGAGGCTATTGAAATCCATGTTTCAACAGTGAAACCTTCTTAATTTGATGAAGTAGGTGTCCTGAATTAAATACTGAAATGAGCCTCACTGTTTGTCTGTTACCACATGTTCTCTTTTTCCACAAGGTACCACTGAAGTTGTCCTCTTCCACCAGCTGAACTAATTTCCTGCTAAAATTAGAATTTTATTCATTCACATACATTATTATTTTATTAATAGTGGATATTTCTTAATATCTTGAGAAAAAAATAGTTCAAGATGCATTCTGTTAGGGTAACCATATAATTTGCATTGATACAAATACTGGAAAGTAAAAAATACAGCATGCTACAGTTCAAAACTTGTTCATCCAAAAATGTTTTGATCTAAGTCCAACGTATTGCTGTTTTACACAATGTTTTTGTAATTGTGCAACTGATGTATTAGGCTGTAGCTTACCCCCTTTTAAAATTGTTCTGGTTTTCCAACTTTTTGAAGCACCTTCCAAATATTACGGTTTAGTTTTTTTTAAAAGGCTGCCAATTTGAAGTCATTTTGTCTAGAAAAATGTGTTGTTTGTACGTTTTCCTCTTTGAATGTTAAATGTTATAGTAAGCAAACAGGCACGTAACACGGTTTAACACTAAAAACATGAATTGCCGTACCACAGCGATTGTATTCATTTTGCACATAACGATTTTTTAGCGGTACAATTGACTATGCCACTGAAGGATGGCAGAGAACAAAAACCTAAAACTTAAATTCCGTATAGGTTTTTTGTATGTCCTTATGTTATTTTTAGTTGCACTGTTGCTGATCTATAAAAACATGCTTTCCTTTCCTTTCCCTTTTCTAGTTGTTTGAGATCACAGTGCCTCTCTCTCACGGCCCCAAACCGGTAACCGTCAGCTTTGCCAACCACACGTCCTGCCGATGCATGTCCAAGCTGGATGTTTACAGACAAGTTCATTCTATCATAAGACGTTCCTTGCCAGCAACACAAACTCCGTGAGTATGAGACCTTGCCTTTTCTTTTGCATTATGAGCAAGCCTATATAATTAGATTTAAAATGTTGCTGGAAGCTTTCACAATTAAGATAGGTGAACTACACAGTAGTAGTAGCAGAGTGCATTTTGCAAAGGAGCTAGTACTGTTTTACACGAAGGGAATGTTACTTTAGTAACATTAGCTTTTTACCCAGTGGATTAACTGGGGCTAGCTGATTTTAAAATGAAGAATAATGTTGTTTGTGGGGTTTGTTCCATGGAAAGAGCTGCAATGCAATTGAGGCTTGAAGGAAACATTAAAATCAACTTCTTTATCTGTTCTTGATTACCTTTTTTTAAAAAAAACACTTTCAAATAAGGAGTGCACAGCATCTCTGTCTCTTAAATATTTTCCTATTTAAAATGTTGTTGAAAAAAAAGGCCTGGGAATCTTTAACTCCAGATCTTTTTGGAGATCTTCATATGCCAGAAGCGAAAATAAAACAGAATGGGAAGGGGAAATAAAGGATTAATTGACAGGTCACAGAATTAGCATATTGATTTGTTTGGTGATTTTGAATGAGAAGGAAGAAATCTGGCACTGAAGCAACTGTTACTAAAATACTTGAAGAACTCCTTCCCTTCATTTTAGAGGACTGAGTGATGATTTCATTATGTATACGTATTTAGGAGACAAAACATACGTAATGGACTAACAGTTGCTTCATGGAAGGACCAATAACTACAAGCTGAAGTGGAATCAATTGTAGACATTTTTAATATGGCAAGTGAATAGTGTAAAATGCCCCTAAGTGTAAGTTAGGTTGTTTTCTCTCTCTTTTCAGTCAGTTGAAGTCTGGATGTTTTCTGACATGTTCCAACGAAACACAGATTATGTTCTATTTGTATTCTAATTATTGAATTTTTTCATCAAAACATGAATCATAAACAGTGGATTAGAAAAATATTAGGAAATAAATCTATCAATAGTTAAATAATTGCATAATTAACACATTAGAAAAAAATCAAAAGCCAGAAGTCATTAGTGAAGTCAAATTATGCTCACTGTTGGCAGCTTCTCGGTGCTTCCAGATTAAGAGCAGTTAGAATTACTAGTGCAAGACTTTATTTTAGCCAGGAACCTGTAGTTAGAGGGAAGTAAGCATACAGATACAAGACTTTGACCAGCGCTCACAGGCTGGCTGTGCTGTGAGTAAGGGAATCACGCTTCAAGAAAGGTAAGTGTCCTGGTTTCCACCAGGATAGAATTAACTTTCTTCTCAGTCGCTGGCATGGTGCTGCGTTTTGGATTTAGTATGAGAATGATGTTGATGACACACTGATGGTGTAGTCGTTGCTGAGTACTGTCCATACAAAGTCAAGGGCGCTTCAGTTTCCCCTGCTCTGCCGGTGAGCAGGGGCACGAGTAGCTGGGAGGGAGCAGAGCCGGGACAGAGCTGAACTTCCCAAAGGGATATTCTAGACCATAGAACGTCACGCTGAGTATATCACGGGGGGGGATATCACCGGCTCGGAGGGGCTGAGCGCTGCTCGGGGGCTGGCTGGGCACCCGTCAGCAGGTGGTGAGCGAGTGGGTTTTATTCCTCTCTCTCCCTTTCCTCTTCATTACATTCACTGTTGTTGTTGTTGATGCTTTATTTAAATTACTAAACTGTTCTCACCTCAACCCATGGGTTCTACCTTTTCCCAATTCTCCCCATCCCACCAGGCGGGGGGGGGAGTCAGCAAGTGGCTGCGTGGTATTTAGTTGCTGGCTGGGGTTAAACCACAACAGTAAGACAGAGCAGCACTACATCAGAATATATACAGGCCTTCTCTGCTGCCAAGTACTGTCTGTACGTTTAAAATCTATGGGTTTTTACAATAAAATAGAAGAAAAAAACCCAAGCTGAGTGCTTCTAGATTTGCATGTTCCTGGTGGGTGCCTGGTTGCTTTTCAGAATCCCAGTGGGGCTTTTTAATTTGTACTATATTTCCCAATTTCGTTTCAACTTGCTATTTTTCCTTAACATTTTTAGTTACAGGTTTGAACGCCAGTAAAACTGCATTAAAGCCAAAACTTGGAAATGTACTTTCTTGTCACAGTGGCAGATCTGCATGTGTGCACGTACTTACCTACTTGCTCATATATGACTTTCTTACGCATTACTGAAAAGCCTAAGAGCATAATCTCTGGGTTTAGGGTAGTAACACTTGGGATCTAATACGAATTCAAGGCTGGATTATGCCCTGATGCACAGGCATGTGTTAGAAGAGATAAATTACATGTAAGATAGAATACAAATAATATATTTTCTCTACATCTCTATCCTGAGAATTAAGGTCTCGGTCTTTGCCTGTTCTCCCACTTCTTTCCTTTTTTTTCTTTCTAAAATGTAGTAGCTACTTCTACACGCTTGCAGAGCTGAGGCATGTCAGTTCATGTTAACCAGTGTTTCAGGATTCCTCCTGGATTAATGGTATTTGAAGTTGTACTCTTCTCTGTTTATAGAGAATGTCATCGAGGTGTGTGACTGAGTTAGGATATTATCCCTCTCAGAAGTTTAGTGATTTGGGGTGAGCGGGAGCAGAGGGGCCTGCAATACACCTAGTTCGGATCAAGTCTCTGTGATGACCTTCTTTTCCCATGATTTGTGGGTGGGGGCTTACAGAGCAGATAAGCATATTTTAGATGTGGGTTTAGACGTATGTTGTACACATTTAATGTTTCCTCCTCTTGTGTATTATCTGTCCTGACACTGGCAGCTAACAAGTTAGCATGCTGATATTTTTTTGTTATTGTTCCTTTTTCTTTTAGTTGAGTTGAGAATGGTTTGGAAGGAGGTAGTGAAATTTTCTGCAAAGTGGTTTTACCCCCCAATTTTTTTTTCCTAGCCTTTCTGAACTTTTTTGAAGTGTTAAAATAAGTAATTTTAAAATTTCAGCTATATCTCCCAATAATTTTCTGTACTAGCAACCAGGGTAGAAATGGTAAAGAAACAGTTCTAGTTCCTTTTGCTGGATGTCTCCAACCCTGATGCTGAAATATGTATTGTTCCCTTCAAGTTCTGGTAACTTGGGTTGTGTATCAACATTGTCTTCTCGTGGATTCATATGCACTTGGTGTTTTCTTCGTGCTGTCACCCTAGCTTCCTTCTGTAGGTAGCTGGTTAGACCCAGGCTGCTGCGGGTTGTTTTTTTAAAAAAAAAAGCCAAGAAAACAATAATATGTCTGTAAATTATCCATACTGGTTTTTAAGCAGAATCAGGAGGCAGGCAAAAGGACATATGTGCCAAGTGAGGGAGCAAGAGTGAGATCATTAGTGGAATGAAATCAGGAAACACCAGCTTGATAAAGTATGAGGTGATGCAGGGTGATGTTAAACTACAGCAGTCTTTACAAGCAAAGAGTTGTTTAATGTGGTGAAGGGGAGTGGTATACTGGAACGACGATCATGGAAGAATGTCCCAGCACCTGCATTTTTGAATGCATGAGTAATGATCCTCGGGGGAATGAAAAGTGCTTAAAATTTGTAATGTATGTGCTGCCTTAACAGATGGGGATTTTAGAAGTACTACAGAAATGATGAATAAATGACACAGCCTGGATGCACGAAGTTAGGCACAACTTGTTAAAAGTTGTAATGTCACCTGCCGTGATAAAGAAATTGCAGGCAAGGAAGATGAGATATCACACATAAATATTCTGTCTGTGGTGCACCTACTAGCCAAGTGCAGTCCTCCTTTAAAAGGCACCAGCTGCTGTTAGGATTTTTTGTTTTCTTTAGTCCACTACCTTGGCTGCAAAATTAGCAGGTAAAGAGCACTAAACTGTTAATTTTTTTGTTTTCTTTCATTTCTAAAGTGAAGAGCATCACTGCTGAAGTCCAACTCTTTAGATGCAAGAAACCTGTCTAGGATTTGAGTGGCTGACGAGGAGGAGTCAGTTAATGACACCTAAATTCCATGTAAAGGGGAAAGAAATCTGATAAACCGATTTTGTTTTAGAAATTAGATTTTTGTGTACTGCGTTCATCCAGAAACTATTAACAGCTGTCTTTTGACATCTATACATGTGAAAACATTTTTGTATTTCAAAAAACAATGTGGAAAAGTATGCTTCTTACGCCCTATGTGTATTTGGCATGCAAATATTTTTATGCTGGTCTATTTTCTATATAAAGCTTACATTCAAGGCTTAGATTTGTTTCCAGACTACACTAGGAAAGTACAGATACCAGCTTCTAGAAGTTAGAGCTAAAACTTGAAACATGAGAAGGTACCTTCAACAAATGGTTGAAGATTCCTATACTGGGGAGAACCTCAATTAGTAACAGATCTGATAGGAGTTAAAAATAAGATTATGAATGAGCTGAAGCTCTTAGAAAGGTTTTTGTAACGGAGGGAAACAAAAGCAGTCAGCACCTAAAATGCATATATTTTTTTTTTTGAGTTCCTATGGTAGTAATTCAGCAGTATATTTCATTCCACAGGTGTCATGTGGCAAACAAGACTTGTCCAAAAAATCATATTTGGAATAATCAAATTTGCAGATGTTTGGCACAGCATGATTTTGGTTTCTCTTCTCACGTTGGAGATTCTGGTAAGCAGCTTTGCTTAAAGGATTAACTGTCATTCCATGTTTTGATTTACCTAAAGGAGAAGTTAAAAACCTAAAAAAGTGAATAGTTAAGTATTTTTCTTTATTGATACTATTACTGGTTGTTGCCTGGTTTTTGATGTATACTTAAAAGACCTTAAAAGGTATGGATTTGCTATCATTTCTTCACTTATATAGGTGAATGGGTAGACACAAAATATTGATAGTGGTGCAACGTCTCTGCTGTATTTCTAGATGCATCTGAAGGTTTCCATATCTGTGGACCAAGCAAAGAGCTGGATGAAGAAACCTGTCAGTGTGTCTGCAGAGGAGGCATACGGCCCTCAAGCTGTGGACCTTACAAAGAACTAGACAGATCATCGTGTCAGTGCATGTGCAAAAACAAACTGCTTCCTGCTTCCTGTGGGCCCAACAAGGAGTTCGATGACGATAAGTGCCAGTGTGTGTGTAAAAAGATCTGTCCTAAACATCAGCCACTAAATCCTGCAAAATGCAGCTGTGAATGTATAGAATCTCCCAATAAATGCTTCTTAAAAGGAAAGAGATTCCACCACCAGACGTGCAGGTAAAAACTCAGTGTTTACTCCTTTTGTTGTGTTTACGGTACATTTTTGTTGTGTCGTTAGCTGTCTTGTTGCATTGCTTTGTAGTCTTAAGTAAAAAGTAAGCCTCTCTTCAATTTGATTTTATCTTCTATGACTTTGATCATCTCCAAGGGGAAACTACTAGTCAGAATGAGTATTTTAAAGCATGTTTATTTTCTTGTACTCTTATTACTACTTCATATGATTATTTTTTTTATTTTGATGAAAATGAGCTGTAAGATCAAGCTCCCTGGGGATTTTTTTAATGCTACTTAAAACCCCACTCTGTTTTTCCCCAAGAACTGAACATTGCAATTCAAATAACTCAAGTATTCCTAATTGGATCTCAGAGGCTAGTTCTGGAGATACCATAATTCATTTTCGCTTCCTAAATTTTTGCATAGCCTTAATTTCACTCAACAGATATTAAAGATTTATGAGTGCACGAAAAGTATTATAGCTCTGGGTGATTTCTGTGAAAAGTAGACATACGTAACTATAAAAGAGACCACCCACATTCATCATTTAAAATGGGATTTGGTCAGGAAGAAAACTCTGCAATTTCTTCATATATCACTGGAGCTTTTCCTTCCACGACGGCTACATCTATAGTGGTAGCAGTCTATATACAAAAATATGAATGACTTAATTTCTGCTTTATGTATTTTTTGAGGAACGTTTTTCTGTGAAGTTAATTTCTTAGAAACAATGCCATTTGGAACAGAAAGATCACTTATGAATATATGGAAATTATTTCTGTTATATTAATGACAAATAACAGTTCCAGAAATGTTCAGACACTGAAAAAGGAAAATGGCAAAGTGAGACATTTTAAATGGTTGTGGTTATTTGTTGCTTATCAAAGGTAAAAATTATGTATTTTAATATAACATGTAATTATATTACCATATATACATAAAGAAAAAATATCTAATATTAGGAATGACACCTGTGCTGAAATTTCTAAAATAGGGGAAAATATTAATAGTAACTGGCAGTACCTGTTTTGTTATGTTTGGCCTTTTGAGTGGAATAGAAGAGTTGTTAGAAACATAAGAAATAACTGTCATTCAGGTTTTATTTCAATTTTATGTTTGCAGAGTAAAAGAAACAACATGATTACATGAGCTTTAACATGCTACAGAGCCTTAGCACTGCTCCAGTGTGCACTGCCAGTAGTGCTACACATAAACCATGTGTATTTTAAAAGAACATTCACAACTGGAGAAGTCAGGCATTCAAAAAGCTAAGAAATGCCACAATAAATAGCTGATGCCATCTCTGTTTATTTAAAGACTTAGTATTTGAAGGAGGGAATAGAGCCCCGCTTTTCTCTGTGGTGTTGTGGTTGAAAACGATAGTTTGATCACTTTCTCACTTCCAAGGGCAATGTGATATAGGGTGCTTTTAGCTGTTTCTCTTTAAGCAGTTCATCTTTGTGTGGAGAAAGATTGATTTGTGTATGGTGTTACTCTGGAGCTCTACAACTGATAGATGGTAGCTGGTAGGACCATCAAGGGAAAAACAGAGGATGCAATCTCTCCTTCTTCTTAAAAAAAGGACTTACTGTAGGTTTCTCATATTTTGGCTCTGTCCACCACAAGATTTCTCTAAAAGAAGTAAAAAAAACCTGCAACATCCTGTTTGTCTTTGAAAAAAGATCCCTTGCTGTTATAAGACCATAATGTAAATGGAGGAGGTACCACTCTATAACTTGGTGCAAGATGCCTGAGACCTAGACATGGACAGAATCCTGTGGCCATGTCCTAGACAGCGTTCCGTGCTGTTGTCCTTGTAGCTTCTGGTTTCGAAGCACCTCTGCTGCTGATGTTATCCCCTGCTCCAGAGGAAAGGAATACAAAGTCATTTACAAAGGGCAGCGTAGAAAGGAAAAAGGAAAAGGAAAGAAAGAAAAAGCCCACTGTAAAATATACTGGCTTTTAAGTTGATGATGATGAAAGTAGTATTTTCTGCTAAGCCGATAACGCGACTGAAAGTAGCGTTTTCTGCTTCATTTTCATCTGTGAAGCGAGACTGCCCCGCACGGCAAACCTGGGCGTTCAGCAGCAACAGCTGCAATTACTGACCATCAAGAGAAAGTTGCCACTGGCTGACCCAGCACTATACACACTGACCGAACATCTGTCTCACCTCCAGTATGCTCAGATATTATCCTCAACAAAACAGACATCTATCACATGAAAGCGTTACGTAAACAATATCCAGCCCAAACCTTTTGAAAGACCTGGTCTATTGTTCAGCAGAGTTTCCTAAGGAAACCACGTTTCTGTAGTTACAATGACTCTGCTGCTATTCACCCTGTGCTATCACCTCAAAAATTTATTTTGGTCAGTTTTGGCAGGGCCAGATAGCTAGGCACCTCAGCTGCAAAGCCTCTTAGAGGAGGAGAGGCTTTCTTGCTCTGTTGCCATGTCCCAGATAAGGGTAGGACTGCAGTAGCCCGACCTTGACTGCTGCTGGACACAAGCTCCCGTGGGAATGGTGCTTTACAGCACTCTCAACTGTAAGTTGAAGTTCACAGTTCACTAGGAGGCATGAATCCTAAACAAAGGGAACTCCTCATATCGAGTGATTGTGTGACTGCTTTTCATTTTGTACAGCGTGTTGTATAGTGGGTGGAAGAGTTTGGCTTTGTCTTTTTTTTTTTTTTTTTTTTCTTATTTCATTTTACGGTCCTTCAGTACATGAAATAGTCTAACTTTGGTGTCAGAGAGAGGCAAAAAGGCAAGTTCAGTGTTTCAGTCTCATCTCCGTGGAGCACCTTTTTCCCAGAGCAGGCCTACTGCTGGTTGCCCATTTGCTCAGATTGGATCTGAGTGCTAGGTCATTTGGCAAACATTTTCGTTGCCTTTTACGACTGTTTCCAAACTCCGTTGGGCAAAAGATCAGTAGGGTTTTGAGAGATTCCAATGAGCTGTTACACTGATCTCAAATATCTTTATGAAGTGGCACAAAATAATGTTACTCCCTTAATTACAGAGACCACACTGATGAACTAATCTGGGATTAATGACACTGAAAACACTGAACAAGACGTGGCTAGTTAATAAATGTCACGTTTGCAGTCTTCCTCATTCCTTGATGTTTTCCTCATAGCCAGGTTCACTGGTTGAACTAGCTGGTGTAAGTTAATGTAACTGTAATCCAGACCTCAGATCATAAAAAAATTACAGCAGAGTAGTAACCTGGTATCCAAAACAAGCACACAGCGTATTAACTTATCTGCAACAATAATAAGAGTAGCCACAAGCCTGAAACAAGAATTACATAGGGAAGAGGGTAGCGACATTGCCTTAATATAGTGTACTGTAGTGTCTTTGAACTGAAGTAAGTATGAATTATAGTAATAGCTCATAATACCAGTGTTTCACAAACAGGCACACATTATTTAAATGCAAGTTTTAAGTATAACTGTGTTGAAATTCAAAATGTATACTTTTGTCTTTTGACTCATTGCCAGCGTCTGAAAAAAAACACCCAGACTTGTACTTTGTCTCCATTATACACCAGAAAGTATTTAGCATTGTTATTGTAAGGTTATTTTAGGTCAAGTTCTTGTTTTAATAGAAAAATAAAATAGGAAAAGGAAGAGTTCAGGAACAACCACAGATACTATCTTTGTCCAAGTTCTATTTTTCAGTCAAGGAATCTGTGAAGAAAAGTTCTGCTGCTTCTTAGGTAGATGTGACTTGTGGTTTAATGCTCGATTTTGTTAAACTTACTTTAATCAAATAGGACCTATTTCAGTTCTTTTTCCTTGAAGATTTATCGTAAACATGCAGGCTTTGATCTTACTTCAGAATGGACATAGATGCAATTTGAAATGTCGATGCATTCCCACTCACCTCAGAGTGACTGTAGGAGTCTGCAACTTGAAAGGAAGTATGTTCTCATTTTCAAGACTAATCTCTCTTAGGCTTATTGCATTAGTGATTAAGGTGAGAAACAGTCCTGTGTAAGAAGATGGTAGATTTGATTATCACCTGAAATGCAGATTGCCACCTCAAACCGGCAGCATGCAGTAGGTCATAACAAGCCAATTTGAGTACAAAAAAACCCCTATTGTCTTTGCAAAATTAGATTTCAAACAATGCTACTCGAGATTAGAATGCAATTACAACCAGGCAATATGTTAAAAATATTCATGAGTATCTGTTGCAATAGAATAATTTCTCTTCAATAGCATCCATTGTTCTTTCATTGTCTTTTGTGAAGAATAGTCCAATTGAAGGTAGTTGCAAAAACATAAACAGAAGTTAAAGGGTAAGTTTTTGTAGGAATTAAATGTTCCGTTCAGAAATGGCAATCTGAATGCTCAGAAATTTCTACTTCAGGTTAATATAAATGATCATATTATATTAATGCTTGCTTTTTTTCATTTCTTTAGTTGTTACAGACCACCGTGTACAGTCCGAACAAAACGTTGTGATGCTGGATTTTATTTTAGTGAAGAAGTGTGCCGCTGTGTACCCACATATTGGAAAAGACCACTTATGAATTAGTGATGAGAGTGCTACTTGCTATTTGGGTGTACATTTTTCCATTAGAACAAAAGAACAACAGAAACTCCTAATATTTGGAATTAAATGTTCACCAGAGACCCTGTGGGGCTTTCAGAGACAGACTCATTGTGCTTTTCTCAAGATGTGGAAAGCAAATGTAGGAAATAACTGGGGTTCATGTTTTGTAAAGAACTCAATAAGGACTTATTTTCTGCCAATGACCAAACAGCCTAGGTTCTCCTTCTTGTGATTTTTTTTTTTTTTAAAGAGATAATGACTATATAATTTATTTCCACTAAAACCATTGTGCAGCATTTCTGTTTATAGCAGTAACAATTGTTAAAGCTCACTGTGATCAATATTTTTATATCATGCAAAGTATGTTTAAAATAAAATGGAAATTGTATTATATAATGGTGAGAATGTTTAATCATCTGCTTAAGGAAAGGGTCTATAATTCAGCTTTATTGTTAGGGTTCTTACAAGGGAGAAAGGTGATTAAGAGAAGGCAGTTTTATGAAAGGAAGACTACAGACCTTGTCTCGTGCTTGTGTATATGTAATTTGAAATAGAAAGAGCTATACTTAGTATTTCATGGCCAGTGATATTTCTGTCTCTAGAATGAAACTAGCAAGGCAGGAATTAATAAGTAATGAAAACACTGGAGATCCTGGGTGTTACCCAGGGATAAGGACTATGTTTAAAGGACAGCAGCAACCACTCACATTCCAATATATTCACCTTCTATTTTATTCTTTGTCAGCATTCCTAATGAATAATGTTAAATAATGACTATTGAAAGTTATATGGTATGAAAGCGGAAATGCCAACTGTGGTTTTTTATTTAGTATTACAGGCTATATTGTAAAATCTACAACTAAGCAATTCAGAATGCTTTGGTGCACTTTACTCTTTCATATAGTCAATCACGTATCTTGAGCAACAGTGCATGTGTGTGCAAAAATACTTTGCAGGAAAGAAATACAATTTGTATTCCAGTGAAAGGACTTCTACCAGTCTGGTATGGATTGACATAATTTCTACATTAAAAATTGTCTTTTTGTTAAAGAGAATGTGAAATCAAACATCTGCAACACTAAAAAGAGGTAAGATTTTTAACTTTCATGGAAAAAACAATGTGCATAAAACAGTCTGTTGAAAATTAAAATATTTTAGAAGTTGGAAAGATGTTGTTAAATTACGTAAACGTTATGGGGTGCAGAAGTGAGGCAAAGCAAGATTTTTTGTGACAGGAGTGGGCAGATCTGTAAAAATAATTTGAGATATCAATGCTGGTTCTAAGCAGCTGTTCTTAAGACTTATTAATGAAGTCTATTTATTTCCTACAAAGTTGGTGGGAGAGGGTTGCTTTTCTAGATTCTTGCATATTTAGATATCCGAGTTCCTAGAACTGAGTGAAAGCTACTTTTAATTAGTCAGTCCCCAGTGCGGGTTGAGACAATCTAACAAAGAGGCAGTTTGAGAGTTCACACTTCCCACTGTACTTGTAGTGTCCTCAATGTTCTTCCAAAGAGGCCAGCTATTTATTTTCCAAATAGGATAATAGGATTAAGTTTAGGCATACAGATACTGAGGAATGTCTTTATTACTGTATTTCATCAGTAGTCAAATGCAGGTTGAGCTCTGGGTGACAATTTAACATCGACACACAGCTTCATCTAGTATAGCAACACACAATTCCCATTGATTGAATTAGTAGTCATGCAGATCATCAGTGTCTAAACCGGCAATATCAGTCCAATAGGAAGAGGTTAATAGTCAGAATTGGATTCAGTATTACTAAAGATCCAGGCGTTCTGTGTGTCAGCTGCTTGAAGGAAGCATAAACACCCTAAGAAATCAATTAAAGAGCAAACTTAAATGAAGACTTGGGACAACAAAGTATTGGTGAAGCTCCCAAAATTAGCGTTAATTTCTATCTAAGCCCAATACGGAACAGAGGCAGTAGGGGAAGGACAAACCAAATCTGAAACCAGGAATGGAGAACAGATATAAAGTAAGCCAGTATCTAACAGATAAAATATGTACTTGTGGTTTAAAAGGAGGAGGGCACAAGTGAAGACAGAGCAAAACTGCATTCCTACAAGTAATTCTATGTAGATTATCAAAACTGCATGTTACAATACTGTGCAAATAAAAATACTACTAAACTGAGCGATGCTCACTTTACATGTCTAAACTATTTGAAGAGTTCGTGAAAACAGAGCTCATAAAACTATTCTGGCTAAGCAGATATTTGGATTTCTACTGAGCATGCTACACTCCAAAATGATAAAACCCGTCAGGGCAGGGAGTTTGAAACCGAGAGCACTGAGCAGGAAGCTCCAACTTGATTACAAAAAAAAAAAAAAAATCAAAATCAAAATTCAGTAAGGATTACTTTCTTGAATGCCTTTTTTTTTCAGTTTCTTAACTTTCCAAATATTGAGACTCTTGGACATAAATTATGTAAATCACTAGGTAAAACTAAGATTTAGAGAAAGCAAAGAGTTGACTTCTAAGGATTACCACAAATCAGATTTATGTCTGAGTAAAATGACTGGTCAGCCGTTCTCAAAGGTATGCAGGTGATTAGAATGATATACGCAAGCAGTTGATAGCATTTTCTGGTAATCAGGGTCTCCAATTCTGCTTTGTATAAAAATAACATGTGTTTTAAAAATGCATTATACATAAGAACTTAATAAATATCACAATTATTATCATTAGTATAGGCTACAGATTTCCCATTCTGTGATAAAATCTGTCTATCTCAGTACTGTCACAAAATCATCAGTATTTTAGCAAGTGTTTCTCTGTAGAGAAGTATAGAGTGGTGGCATAATCTGCACAGCAAATCTTCCTTGCATCTATTATATAAAGTAGCTGACAGATTTACACCGTTTTGAGTGTTACTTGATTATAATCTCCTTGCAATTTTCATCTTCATTTCAAATCTTAATTTAGTATTTGTAAAATACATTTAAAAGACTGTACAGCTTAAAAGAAGATTAAAAATATAGGTGATAATTCTGTATACAAGTTCTGGACTAACTCTTGATTAAAAAGCTTATTATTGTTATCTGTCTAAAATCCCTGTACCTTCTACAAAAAATACAAGCAGGGGGAGAGAGGGCACGTGTAACTCTGCAATAAATCACATTTAATAGTAAACAGAGTTATGCTTGGATTTCATCAGGAATTTAGAATGGTTTCTGTACACTTTCAATATTATATTGTATGGCGACCATAAATTATGCAGAACAGCTCTTCTCTACCTTTATTAACAGAAGGACATACTGTTTACAGTGTGAATGTTGTTAGTCTGCTGACACGTTTGTTTAATTCATGTTGAACAAGTTGATAGTAAATCAGTTCTCCTAGTTCTATTTCAAAGACCAGCATGAAATCTTGCATATGTAGTGTATCATCTCGAAAGGCTTAGTGTTGGGCTTGCTTTCAGTATTCTCATTTTCAGTCGTCAGATCGCTGTGACAACTCCAGATGCCCTTGAATTTTAACATCGCGCGCTCTCTCTCTCTCTCTGATTTTCTGGAAGTATAACTAGCAACCACATCTATGCCAAAAGGTGAGAATGGGATAATTTATGCAGCCAACAAGCTCATCAACAGATTAAGCTGGGGAATAGACTATGTTCTTTTAAATATTATTTAATTTAAGAATACATTCTTTAAACATTATTTAATACATTAAATAAGCCTTAATTTTGCATTAATTGGGGGTACAAAAGGTTGCCCTCAAGTAGAAAAGTTGAAAGGTGATCAAATCAATTTTCAGAACTTCTGTAATTTAGTCAATATGATCTAGTAGTAACTTCTAATATTACAGGATTTTTACTTCATTGAAAAAATTAAAATAACAGTTGAAATTTTTTTAATAGCTTCCTTTTGTTTGCCTTCTCTTTTCCTTTCCCATTTCAGATAAAACTTCTGGGAAAGAACACAGGACAGACAATCTTCTGATTGAGATTGAATACTAAGACCAAATGGACCAGGTATTTGATTTTTTAAAATGTAATAAATATGAGGGACTAACAAGGATTAATAAGATTAGGCCAGTTCAATGCAGGTTTAAGACTCCAGATGACACTAGAATTCTTAAAAGCTCTGCATAGATCAGAACATTTTTATAGAGTAACATATCTGGACTCATTTCATCTACGTTTTCATGCCCAAATGTTGTAACGGAATCTGAACAGTACCAACCATTAAGAGGTCACCAATTTTATGATAGCACAGTTTCTAAAATTTCAGTAATTTATCATTATAAAATTGTGTATTTTATCTATAGTCTGAAGCTATGAATCAGAGGACCATACTTCAGCTTTAAGAATGTGTTGAATTTTAAAACACAGCACATTCCAGGAAAAAAAATAAATCTTAAAACACAATGCTTTGCTCTTTTGTATAAGCATTGCTACTTGTGGCAAACTGCTATGGAAATCTCTGAAAATTGTGTATTATCATTTATTCCCTTTCTTTTCAGCAAAACATTGTCATGAAAATAACCTCTCATAGAATCATATGTTTTTCCTGGGTAAGGGTACTGTATACGTTCCTGACCTTTCAACTGAGTTTCAGCAAACTCTTTATCCATTTTCTACATTTATAATCAGCCGTATGTGGTCATTGAACTCTTCCCCTTTGGGCCCCCTTTCTCAAATTACTTCTCTTAGATTTCTGGACCATATCTCAATCTGCTCGTAAGAACAGCCCTTTTATATCCAGTATCTCACTAAGAATGGCATTGCTTTCTTCTCTATTATCATTAACACCGCTTCCCCCTCTCTACTTTAAATAATCATGCCAACGCGGGGATTAATTTGTTTTTATATGTCTAGTGATACTCTTAAGTATACATACATGAAAGAAGAAAGTGTTAAAAAGAAGTCTGAAACTTCGCATTCCAAGTGTGCAAATCCAGTCTACCCAAGAAAATAATAAAAATTATCACAGTTGAGAACCTCCCAAAGCAAACTTGCAAATAAAAATAACAGGTGCAGAATTCACCCTAGCAGATTACATTTGAAACACAAAAGACAATATTCATTCCATGGGTGCTGCTTCTGCAGTCTAACATTGCACTCGTACAGCCTCGACAATGTCCAGCACAGCATTTTGCAACTAAATTCAGCCTTGTAATTGAGTTCATGTTCATCTCATTCACACTGTGGAAAAAATCCAGGCGCAAGGGTAGCTAAGGAGACTTCTCAAACGTGCCAAAACAGACCTGAGGCCTCTGCTCTTCCATAGCACAGATGTACCCACCTCTGTGCTTTACACCACTGTGAAGACAGATGAAATGTGATCACAGGATCCCTTCCAGAAGGAGAATGCCATATGTAAAGATAGGTAATATGTACAGTCAGGTTGGCTCATAAGATGAATGTTCTTTTCACCACCCTGCACTCTGTCCAGTTATTTGGATGAGAGCTACCAGGTCACAGAACACTTGAGGTTCAGCTTAGTCCATGAGTTAACACCTTGTTTCATTTGCTCCATTCAGTTTTCAGTAAACCATTTAAGATATACTTAATTTAAAATATAGCAAATAACCTGTTAATGAATCACTAAAATACCTTGGACTTGTATTGTTTTCAGAAAAAAAAAAAAAATCTAAACATATGAGCAAACATGGTCCCTGGAATTAAACTTAAGTAAAATTAAGGTAAGTTTAAAAAAAGCAAAGACTGTGGCTTTTTTTCTGAGGCTAAATCAAGTCAGTTGCATCCATTAGAGTAAGATACTGTGCTAATATTTACTTTCATTTCCAGACTATGAAAAAATACAAATATGTGCTTTATGTAGAGATTAAGAATTTATCAAAGGTAATTTCCGAAAATGAGAGACTTGAGTTTTCAATCCATATTAAGTACGTATTAGTGTCATTTGTGGGGGAACTATAAAACTGTCTGACAGCACTTTCATGTATTTATTTGCAGCAGTTGACAGTGCAGCAACAAGATGTTTTAATATTGCTGTAAGTGTGTGTGTATATATGTATAACATACATATATAAAGTATATATTTTTTATATATATACAAGTGTGTTATTCTTTTGGAAGATTAATACTCAATCATTCAGTATATTACTGCATTACATTTATACTGTACTAAGTTTACAAACATTCAGATTTTACATATCTTTACAATCACATGTCTTCAGCTGTTGAAAATCTACCAGTTAACATTTCCCTTTATTAATTACTTGTCATTGTTCTTTAAAACATACAGGAAGTATGTCTTATATTCTTTAACTGTAGTTTATTTTGAAAAAATACTTCCGAAATAACTATTTTTATTTTAGTAACCCTAGCAACGATATGACAAAAAGCCCATAAACAACCAGCAGGTTAAAACTTGGCTTTTCACAGCCCCCAGTCCCACTTCAGTTATTGACTCTTTCCACTAGCCAGGGTCCTGCCGAAGTGCGTACGCGGGTTCCTACCCCAACATACTCTCTGGGTGGTTTCAAACCGGGCATGCAACTGCAGCCACCAGTGCTGCCGAGATCCTGGCTTCTCCTGTGACTTACACAAAGGACAGCTTCTTGGAGCTGCTTTTAGCTTAGACGGAAGATTATCTGTATTAGGAGGCTGCTTAAACTCCCAGGAAGAAAAGTCAATGCTCACGAAAGCAAAAATAAACAAACGACTAAATAAATAATTCTCTTGGCCCCTGAGGAGAACATCAAGAGGTTAGCTGAAGACAAGTCAGAACCGTTACATCTGCAGGAGGCAGCTTGTCCCTGATGTCACTGATTCTTCTGATTTAAGTGGTATTACTCATTTTAATGGCATCACGGTAAGACTGTGATCAGTCTTCGGAGTAGGAAGGCCTGGTGAATGTCATCAGGCACTGCTGTTCTTCACAGGTTGCTCTAACATCATTGATTTCTGAAGGAGGGAAGAGCTACACATACCCAAGAATATTCTACCTGAAAACTCTTTGCATTTACCAGATAGGTAACTATAGCTGTTAGAACACCGTAGCTTGAGAAGACATCATCCATAACTTTCATTACTGTTTTTACACAAAATGAAACAATAGATATCTACTACAATTCTTGCTAGGTTTTCAAGAGAGGGAGCAACACTGCAAAGCTCAAAGCACACTTCATGGGAAAGGACTGAAAAAGTAAGAGAAAATTAAATATCCCACCATTACTGAAGCGTTCATTAAGATTAAGTGCATTCAACACAACACCCACTGACAGAAAAACTGTTTTATGTAAGATTCAGGAAGTTTTAAAAGAGATAGTTTAGACCAAATTGTGGTCTCTTAACTACATTGTTCCTGCTGGGGGAGTTTGCAACGTAGTGAAATGCCATGCCAAAAAAGTAGGTAAGTCTTACAAATACTCACGAGTCAGCACTTAAAATTTCCTTGTCACCGATGAATTTTTAAAGAAGAAAACCAAGGAACACATAAAAATACATAAAGGATTAGATCCACAGTTGCCTTCATAATCGCTGTGAGCAGTATCTAAATCCTAAACTTAAACCCTAAAAATCCTCATTCCTTTGCCCCCAGTCCACGGAAGGCAGCTTTCCAAAGTAATTTCCCTAACCTGAAGATGCATTTTTGCAAATGCCTATGGTGCAGCACAACTATATGCCTAAACTCCATCAAGATAGATAAACTGATGACATCTCTATTTACCCTGTGAAGTAAAATCTGGTAGATATTCAGAAGGTACTAACATCGTCTTTATGCCCGAAACATACGGAAAAGTTTCTCTCAGATCCCTTCTGTTTGAGCTGTTATACCTTGTATGAAATATTAAATAAAATTCAAGTCAGAAAGGGAGAATATATGAACTATTGCTGTTGATTTTTTAAAATGGAAGACCCGGATTCCAGTACTATTTAACTGACTATTCATGTTCTTGTAACGTGCCAGCAGATGTTCGAGAAGGAACTAAACTGTCCAGGATATTATTACTTGCTGTTAGTTTGTAGTTCTTGACAAGTATTGGAATAAATATCCTTCATCTAGTTCATGTCACTAATTCCCATTTCTCACTTCTGCCATGCTTCTCTTATGTGGGATGTGACATGTTTTGTTTTCTTGTTGCAGTTGTTCTACAGTATACAAAAAACCTCCACATTTTTTTGTATTTTTGCTGTGGTTTCATTAATTCATAGGGTAAATTGACACAGTTAGAAATTTAAGTATAAACAAGTTCTATCTGCCTTGTTCAGCCTTGCCTGGTGTGCACTTGATTCTTTTAGAGCCTTTCTTGGTTTACAATGCTAACTGTTGATATGATTGCTTAGTATTTTATATACTTCATTGAAAGCAATAGATTTCAATTTCCTAAGCCATCATCTTCATGTTTTGTCAGGTATAACTACTGAAAGAATTCAGAAAAGAAAAACATTTTGAGCAAAAAAAGCCTCTTTACTTTAAACTTCAGTGGTTTAAAATCTATTAAAGAGGTAAATAAGACAGTAGTAATTCCTCTTACGTCAGTAATAAAGGTCTGATTTTTTCCTTCAAGCCATCCAGGAAAATCAGGTATCTTAAAGGCCGAAATATGTTATTTCTACCCATGAAGAGTCTGTCAAGCATTCATCCGCAAGATTATCGGTAATGTCATAGTGGAAGCCAGGGTGAGTTCCAGTTTGACATCAGTACAGTGACATATATTAGTCCTTGGCTGATTGTGATAACCTCCCTTTGAGTCCAGCTCCTAATTGCCCTCCATGCAGCAAAACTTCTGGAAGCCACTGCAAAGCCCAGTGGTAGAGCTGCCATTTTTTCTGGACATTTTGGCCAATTTGCATGGTGAGCACTGTATCTACTGCTAATGATCCAAAAGCAGCTTTCTTGAAATGACTTCCACAAGGGTTTATACATGCTCGTGCAAACCAAGAGCACGTTTTATTGTAGTGCTTGATGTGAAAGAATGAAACGCTCATATTTACAGCGCTTACAGCAATACCATATCATTGACACGTGTCATTCAGGTGGGATGTTTTGAGGTGATAGATAATTAACTTGTTACTCCAGATGTGAGAAAAAGGTTCAAAATCCATCTTCATCCTTTTATTTCTCATCACACACTTTGAATACTAAACAAAATACAGGATTCTCAGGGAACTGGGGAGAGTTGGAGTCACAGGAGCTAGCGATTTGCTTAGTGGGCTTCAAAAATACTTAACCTGACTTTGTGTAAGATATGAGGGATACACACATGGCCCATGAATCTACTTTAAGGCTTCTTTGCATTGTTTCTGATAAAGCTGTCTGCTAAATGAGAAAGCTGTTTAATCTGATACTATTTTGCAGTAAAAGCCATCATTGCAACCATCAGAGAACATTCTGCTTGCCTACCTTCAAACCCACATGTGCATTGATACTTAGCACTCACATGTCCAAATTATCTTAGCTGAAATGAGGAAAAATGTATTTGTCTTTCAAAATCAAAAACATTCTGAAGCTGATGACAGCTGATCCATTCTACCTCTAAAGCCTTGAAAGTACGGGTTTTTTCCCTGTGTAAATTTTGCTTATTTATTACTTGCGTTGTATACATGCTGTTTTGTCTTTACACCAGAGAAAACAATCATTGACCTAAACTGTCATCTGCTGAGTAGAAAACATTTTCATTAGCAAAGAAAGTTACTCAGCTGGATCCTTCCATTTACTGAGACACACCATGTATGAGAACATCAAATATACCATTAATGCGCATTAAAAAATACTACTACGATAACTAAGTTTTTTCTTCAGTTAGAATCCTCATAAAGCCTGGTTTACTTCCAGAGTATGCCAAATACTATGTGTTTCTAACAGACAACTAATCTCCCTCTCATACCAAAATAGAAGAAAAAAACCTATGTCAAATATTCTCTAGAGATGCTTAACTACAAATAAGAAAGAAATAACTACAAAAAAAAAACAACTATGAGGTTTTCGTGTAACTCAATAAATTCATGGTTCCAGTGCTATTCATATATTTCGTAAGTTTTCCACAAATGAAAACAAGTATTTCATGACAGATGCATTGAAAAGCGAAAACAATAGAAATGGCTTTTTGCTCTTGCATAAGCCTTTCCAGACCAGCATTAAGCTGTTTTCTAGACAGTCCATAAGCAGTAGACTAATTCCCATGACAAGATGCAAATGACATATTGTCTCATACTGCAAACTGATGGGAATTAAAAATGCTTGGAAGTGTTGCGTGACCAGGTGTAAGGTCTGGTATCCAACACTAGCGGAACCAGCAGTCTCACTATATATCATATATAGCTTATATATAATGGACGACTTAAGTATAAGCTGATCCCCTACAACATAAACTATGCAGCCTCTGGCCAACTTTTCTGATCCATTCCTATCCTTTCCCCTCAGCTACGCTTTCCCTGAGGAACACCACTATCTTCACAAGAACAAAGCAACAGTCTCCTTTCTGGCCCAGTTGGGTTCATGCATCCGTCCATATGGAATCTCAAACCCCCACATCTGTACACATCCTACTGAGAAGCAAAGTTCTTCCCATCTTACAAAACCTTACAAACTCGAATGCCTGACTAGTTTCCTAGACAATCCCAACTGAATGCAGGATAGTACCCACATCCAACAAACCCTGTGTCACGGTCCAATTCTTGAGAAAGGGGGAATGGTTATCTTTGAAAGACATCAGGAAAGACAGTGAGAAAAATAATGCGTAGCAGTCCCAGATCAGTAGTAAAACCCTCTTTTCCCCTTTTCCACGAGAGTACCAGAATTGTAGCTCAGGAAAGTGGGTTGGGTTGGGTTTTTTCCTTCCCACTGCTTTCTGTTGAAATCATTGATTTCAGTGAAAGCACACAGGAATCGGGCTTAAGATTCTGACATGCTTTAAATGGGAAATGCTTCATAGGCAAAATTCAGGTACCAGCATCCAAGTCAAACTAAAAGACACTTGATTCCTCTCTAGATCTGTGGCTAAAAAATGGTATCATTGTGAGAGGTCTCCAAAAAGTATACTATATTTCATGTTCTTACTGTTTAAAAAAAATAATATTCCCTTTAAAGTATAGAATATAAATGTTTTTCTAAATCTTAACAAAACCTAGTAAATAACAAAACCTAGTAAATTCCTGCAGGCACCTATTTGGATAACAAAGGAAGATTCTATAATATATAGATATAAATAAGATGTTTGTATAAATGTGTATATATAAATGAAGTATATATATGTAATACACATGGGTATATATAGGTAGATATGATTTAAAAACCAGAGATTTTAATTTCACACTGATATCTGGGGAAGAACTGTTGTTTTGAACTGCTTCCTATTTTGTTAGATAAAATAAAATTACAGATAGGAAAAAAAAAAGTTTACCAGGAACAGAAAGTATCTCTTTCCAAATACCATAATTTCTTTATAATAAGGATGACGGGATTTTACCCTGAGCAAAGAAACAAGCCCTGTGCTAGGTCTTCGAGATTACTAGTCTTGCTGTAACACTGCAGCAATTCCCAAACCTTTTCAAGTGTGTCCCATGATGCACAACCTCCTCCCAGTAGATATTATGAAGGATTTAGAGAAGACAACAACCAGCAAGAGAACTATATATTTAGCTTTTTGTAAGTACATTTTACGTAGTATTAGTGGAAATTAATTTTATGTGAAATGTTACATTAAGTCTCCCTGACTTTCACCTTTCAGCTTCAGCACCTGATCTCATACACAATCACCATGCAGTGATTTTTGTCCCACCATTGTCTCTTCGTCATTGCCTGATTCCCTGTTCAGGGTAATCTCCCCGCTTCCAAAACTGGGACGGATTGCTCTTTGCGCCGGGATCGTACCACAGACAGTGTCATGGCACCCAACCTCTCGTGTATTTCTGTCTTACGTAGTAGTAAGCTGGTCATGAAGAAGGCCCGAATGTGGCATCACACATTTGCACTCCTAATAAAGCAGCACAGTCCCGAAATTGAGCTTAGTGATTCAGAACTTCAGAGACTTACATTGCAGGACTGATATTTAGTATCTCCTTTCATTAGACTCATCTTCTTTTTGAAAAGCTGTGATAATGAAAATATTAATCTTCATACTACTCTACATACAGCTTCTCCCAGTTTAGTTACTGAGCATAGAGATCAAACTCTCAGTACTGGTTTCTTAATAATAACGTTCTAAATTCAGGCAGGTGCATGAGAAAAAGTGCTCTGCTGAATGTAGTTTGACCTTTCCAATTTCATTTTAGGTACTAGTTGCACATTAGTTACAACTGAAAACGGAAAGTTACGCCATTGGGCGTAAAATTCTCATTAAAATGGCTGAATTATATGTTATATAGGGCATAGATATATTGACAAGTAAGTAGTTTCAGTTCTTTTCAGCAAATGGCAGCCTGTAAAAATATTTCCGAGCTCATTTACTTCCCAAGTATAAAATTGTGTAGTATATAATTCCAGCTGTCTTTCCACACAACATGGTAAAACTGTACAACTGGTGGATGAAAACAGAAACATGATTACTTTGGATCAAAGCCCTCAACATTCTTTTTCTCTGTGGTAGGAATGTAGGAAAATTACGTGATGTTATACTCCATTCATTAGTATAACATTTGCACAGCAGTCAAGTAACCACTTATTCCCAACTGAATGACTGGGCCAACAGCATTTTTTTAACATTAAGAGGAGCAAAAGAAGGCTACATCTTAATTTTTCAGATGCAACACACTAATCCACGAGTCGCATGCCCAAATCTTCACATTGCCGAGAGCCACAACTCACCAGGTTCCCAAATGAGCTGAAAGATGCCAAAGCCCTGCAGGGGTGCAGAAGCTGGAGGGGACAACTGCTCCTCCAGTGCCACTGGACAACAGGTCCAGACACGTACTAAGGGCGACCTCAGCCTTGTGCAGCCTCTGCCACCACCTTTTGCGTCTGCCATTCATATGCTGCATTAAGGCCAGGGGAGCTTCCCTTAAAATCCAGGACTCCCAAGGGTCACATCTGGACCGTTCCAACAGTAATTGATTCAAATATAAATTGGGAATTAACAAGAAGAGATGACGTACTTATTTTGTTACTCCTTCTAACAAGAGTTACACTGCTTGGCATGGAAATGTACATGGCATGTAGAATGGCCACATAGCTTCTAATACATATAGAATACGTAATGTAACAATAATAATCCTTCTATTTTAAAACTAAGAACAAATCTGTTAAATACGTGTGTTTATCATACAAAAGCTTTTTCATTATTTTGAAGTATGAATTAAATGCATATTTGACACTTTCCTAAAATGATTTCCAGAAATATTTTACATAGTAAGTCTAGGAATGCTATTTATGCATCATTCACCATTACGAAACATTTTCCTGCAATTATGGTGTTTAAATATTTAATCCAGTTTTACCCTATATTTGGAATAGAAAATAACTGCACAATCTCATTTTCTGCTTCATAGTATTGGCAAACATTGACTTCTTAAAAAATCTGCCAGTAAGATCTCATAGGGCAATAGCAGTCCAACCCAGATAGTGCCAAGTTGGCTCCAGAGAAACCTTCTAATTGGTCAAAGTGTTTAAAAAAAAATCAATGGGAAATCCAGATCAGACGTCCAAAACCTCAGTTCGTGATTTTACAGAATTTATTCATTTTCACTGTTCCACTCTAGAATACTCAATCCACTAACACTACAGGCAGTCTTTGGTATTATTGGGTAAAGTCAGCTTTTCTTTTTATGTTTTATGAATAATGATATTTTTCCATGTCATACATTGTCCTAACAGGACAACAGCAAGAGAGGCCAACCTATCAGACTCAAGTACAAAGTTTTTGTCCGTGTAGCCTGAAAATAAAAACTCGTTATGAACCACACACAAGTCCGTGCTGCTTAGGTGACCTGAATGGCTTTACCAAAGGCGAAGTGCACCTGACTAACCACATTTTGTTCTACATCAGATGACTGGCTCTGGGGTCAATGGGAGAGCAATGGATGCCATTTAGCTTTATTTTAACAAGGCTTTTGACACAATGTCCCATAGCATCCAGGTGAAAAAACTCAGCTTGCCAGCTCAGTTGCCAAGTTTGAAGACTAGTTGTTGGTAGTTTGAAGTCTGGGTGGATGACAGTTACCAGTGGCATTCCTCAGGGTCAGCAGTTGTCAGGCAAATATTATTGAACGCTTTCACCAATAGCTTGGATGATGGAGCAGAACATAACATTACTGATGAAGTTCAGGAATGACACCAGTCTAGGGGCAGTGGTCAGTGTCATGTAGGGTAGAGCTGGCATTCAGAGGGATATTGATAAGCTGAAGGAGAAGGTTTGACTGAAGCCTCGAAGTACAAATACAAACCCCCCCACTTTGGATGGAATAAGCCCATGCAACACTGAGGGCAGACAGTCTAAAAAAGCAAAGTACAAAAGGATCTGAAGATCCAGGTGAGCAACAAGTTGAACATGATCCAGAAAAGTGCCCTTGCAGCAATAAAGCAGGGCTGTGTGAGAGAGAGAGCCAGAAGGAAAACAGAAGAGATTGTTTCCCTCTGATCAGCACCTGCAGGATAGTATTTGACATGTTGTACCCGGTTTGGGGCTCCCCAGTTCAACAGCAACCCAGGAAAACTGGAGGCAATCAAGTGGCAGGCTGGCCACTGAGATGGTGGTGGTGCACAAAGCATGGAAGGAGAGGCTGAGGGAGCTGGGCTTGTTCTGCCCGTAGAAGGTTAAGGGGGTGTCTGACCACTGTCTTCCACTACCTAGTGCGTGATTGTAGAGAGGAGAGATTCAGTCAGACCCTTCTTGCAGGTCCATGGAGAGGACGAGACAGAACCATCATCATCACAAGTTGCAGCAAGGGAAATTCTGACTATGTAAAAGGAAAAAAAATTAAATTCACAATTAGTTTCATTTTGGTACTGGAACAGCCTGTCCAGGGAGATTTTGGTATCTCTGTTGTCAGAAGTTTTCAAAACTTGGCTAGACAAAGGCCTGAGCAACCCAAAGCTGCCCCTGCTTTCAGCAGGTTGCGTTAGGTTAGATGAGCTCCAGGAGCTCCAGACTAAGTTCTTCTGTGATTCTAGGAAAAATAACTGCAGGAGGAAAGAGATAGAACAGGGCTCACTAGAGATAAGCGTGGCGGTGACACGCCAGTGTTTGAGGGAGTGTGCTGGCAAGGTCCTTGGTCTATCATCTCAGTGGAAGCAAGGGATGGTATGTGGCAGCAAAGACACAAAGGTTATTGATGTGTTAGAAACCATGAAAGCACCTGAGAATGGTCACATAGGAATTAGATGTTCTCAAAAAGATGGTGGGGTCAATAGCCAAACTGGAGTGCATCAACAGCAATACACGTAGCATGGGCACCAAACGGGAGTTGGAAGCCATCGTGCAGCTGAGAAACTATGATATAGTTGCAATCAGGGAAACAGTTTTGGGCCCCTCACTACAAGAAAGACATGGAGGTGCTGGAGCATCTCCAAAGAAGGGTGGCAAAGGTAGTGAAGTGTCTAGACAACAACTCTTACAAGTAGCAGCAGAGAGAAATTACACCCAGCTATGGCCAAAACTGCCTAAGGTAGAAGGATACATTAAATCTCAGATGTTTAGCAGTTCTGTTGAACTACCCAGACCGGGTTTTATTCATCCTGTTTTATTAACTACGAGACAATACTTTATTGCTGACCAGGTAAATAAATATATATGTATACACTAATACTATTGAATACTTAGTAACTATTAGAAGGTGATTTCTGAGACTAAGCATAGCTATTTCTTGCCATTTTGGGCACCAAGCATATCTGATGCTTCCATTCAGGCTTGTCAAGTATAAACACAAGGCCTGCAGGAGACAAGGATTCACTTGGACACCCAAAATGCCACTGGACATACCTTGCTGTACGTTTCCCCACTTGAACTGAACCCTGAACTGTTACTGTCTTAAGTAACCATTTTTATTATTTTAGTTTCTTTTTTTTTTTTCTGAGATATTTAATTATTCAACGACATTACTTAGCTAATTTAGATTTTACTAAAATTTCAGTATGTCTTTATCCTAAGCTGGGTTCAGTAAGTAGTTCTAGTATTGTTTGACCTGCATAGTACTTGCTAAGTTTCCCAATTGCTGCATAGTCTAAGCAACCGCATTAGTATTTCTGTGCATATGTAAAGACACCCCTTGTGAGAATCCTTATTCTAAGAATATTCTCCTGTACAACTTACCATATTAACAACCTTCCCTGCAACTGAGTCTAATCCCATGACTAACAATATTTTGAGTCAATTCCATCATTGTTTGTATCTCCTGTTACACCTGAGAAGGCATTTGATCTCATACAATATGCAGCAGTTGCTATTGTTCTAAAAATTGCCTCTATTAGCTTTTCTGTGTGAACGGTTTCTGAAAATTATGATGGTTGAGTTTGTGGTCAAGTCAGTCATTCTGAGAAAGCTCATAAAATCCCAAGAGACTTGCAAAGAACAATTAATCCCTACATCAGGAAGCAAAAGGGAAGTGCCAACCCAGTGGAAATTTATTTATTACGCGTTTGAAGTCTGCTGAAATAACAAAACGCTGGACTTAACAGTCAAACAGGGCATGTACAAAGGCAATGGAATTAAATCTTATTTTCAATGAGGGAATGGTATTCAAGTAACTATTAAAATTTGATTTTTTTTAAAGTCACTCCTATAAAAGTTAAAAGAAAAATTAAATGCAATCATATAAATTACATTAGGCATCGGTGAGAAACTTTCCTTGAACTATATCCTTGCAGGAAATTGGCTAAATGTAGCCCCTTGGCGCCAAGGAGGTCATGAGCTCTGCGTCAGTGCTAATTCATTTTTCGTGACTACATTGTGTTGGGAAATCCCGATTCCCAGTGCTGAAGTGTAAAACAAGACTTTGAACTCTATGTGATTATGCATATGATACACCAAACATGAATATTTCATTTCCTTAAACCTGTAAATACTGTACGGACGCAGAAAATGTTCCATATATGAGTAATTTTCTTTTGCAAAAGTTCCAGGCAGTTTTCCCTTCTGAAATGAAAATTACATTTGGAATGAATATACCTCATGCAGTTTTCTCTTTTTTTGTTTCTGGAGATGTAACACAAACTAAAACATTCTTAAAGCAAAAATAACATGTAACCACCTTTCAAAAATCTGTCGATGGCTAACAGGTATTCACAAAAAAAAACCCTAATTCATATTTACAAGGAGACTACAAACATCATCTAATCCAAGTATGAGCACAATAGAGACCAAAACCACTCAAACAACAGGCTTTGCCTCCAAGTCAAAATTTCCATTTAAGCCATAACTTCTGCTAAATAAATTACAATCTTGAATGTAAGTCATCAGCTGTTGAAAAATATAAAGATATTCCAGCAATTAAGTGATACTGTTAAAAATCCGCCGTTTGTGTTCTCCAGATAAATCAGTCAAAGAGTAAATGTGACAAAGAAATAATATGGTAACATATTCTCAAAGGTAAAGGTTCAGCATGTTTACAGCATGCTTACCTGCGTAGGAAAACTGCAGCACTCTCTACGGTCATTCGCTTCTGAGTGTGCCAAGCTTTAGGTTATGTAACACATGTTGCAGCTGTGTTTAATAACATCGGGGATCATTTTGGAGTGTTTCATTTCAGAGAGAAAAGATAATGCTATTTTCACCCATTACACAAGTACTGTGTGCATAGATACAGACTAGAAGTCAGGACTGCATAAACTTGCTTTACAGATTTTCGATCTTTGCAAACCCTCCTTGAAGAATTTTACTAGCTCTTCCAGTGCTTCACCTGTTCCATGCATCAGTGTTATTTGTCTAGCCAGAGCTGTGCTACGCTACTTCTAAACTAAGCTCAGCTTCCTCTCTAAAAGAGACTAAGAAGGGCATGACCCAAGAAGCCACTAAACAAGTCATGAGAGTCACTTTTTTTCTGTGTAGGCACTGTAGGTGGAGAGTTTTGGGAGTCACGCCTGAAATGGCACACCAGGCTTACTCCTCCTGCATCCACTGCCATCTACAAAGCAGCCTCTTGACATGACTCTTGCAGAATTTGGAGAAAAAGTTGACTTAAGCAGCAGAGCACAGAGAGGTTTAGAGGAGATAGCATCTTTACCTAGTACTGAAATGCTGTGGCAGGGAGCACAGTGGGACACACAGGAGTTCTTAGGGTTAGGACATATGCAGGGTGAAGATTAGAGAGGCAAAAGCCCAGCTAGAACTCAGGCTGGCCACAGCCATAAAAGAGAACAAAAAAAATGTTTTTACAAATACATTATAAACAAAAGGAGGGCCAAGGATCATCTGCATCCTTTACTGCATGTTGGGGGGAACATTGCCACAAAGGATGAGGAGAAGGCTGAGGTGCTTAATACTTTCTTTGTGTCAGTCTCTTAATAGTCAAACCAGTTACCATCAGGGTACTCAGCCCCCTGAGCTGGAAGACAGGGACGAGGAGCAGAACCAAGTCCCCACAGTCCAAGAGGACGGTGACCACCTGCTCCGCTTAGACACGCACAAGTCTATGAGGCCAGGTGGGATCCACCCTGAAGGTACTGAGGGAGCTGGTGGAGGAGCTCGCCAAGCCACTCTCCATCATTTATCTGCAGTCCTGGCTAACTGGGGAGGTCCCAGAAGAGTGGAGGTTGGCCTGTGTGACACATAACTGCAAGAAGAGCAGGAAGGAGGATCCAGGGAACTACAGGCCTGTCAGCCTGACCTCGGTGCCGGGGAAGGTTATGGAGCAGATCATCCTGAGTGCCCTCACATGGCACGTGCAGGACAACCAGGGGATCAGGCCCAGCCAGCAGGGGTTCATGAAGGGCAGGTCCTGCTTGACTAACCTGAGCTCCTTCTAGGACAAAGTGACCTACCTAGCAGATGAGGGAAAGGCTGTGGATGTTGTCTGCCTAGACTTTAGTAAAGCCTTTGAACTGTCTCCCACAGCGTTCTCCTGGGGAAACTGGCCACTCATGGCTTGGATGGGTGTGCTCTGTGCAGGGTAAAAAGCTGGCTGGATGGCTGGGGCCAAGGAGTGGTGGTGACTGGAGTTGCACCCAGCTGGCAGCCAGTCACACGTGGTGTTCCCCAGGGCTCAGTACTGGGGCCAGTTTTGTTCAATGTCTTTATGGATGATCTGGACAAGGGAGTCGAGCACACTCAGTCAGTTCGCAGATAGCACCAGGCTGGGTGGGAGTGTTGATCTGCTGGAGGTCAGGAAGGCTCTGCAGAGGGGTCTGGACAGGCTGGACCGATGGGCCGAGGCCACTTGTATGAGGTTGAACACGGGTCAGTGCTGGGTCCTGCCCGTGGGTGACACCAGCCCCCCGCAGCGCTACAGGCTGGGGGAGAGCGGCTGGGAAGGGCCTGGGGGAAAGGGCCTGGGGCGCTGGTCAGCAGCCGGCTGGGCATGAGCCAGCTGTGTGCCCAGGTGGCCAACAGCATCCTGGCAGAAATAGTGTGGCCAGCAGGACCAGGACAGCAATCGTCCCCCTGTACTGGGCACTGGTGAGGCCGCACCTCGAATCCTGTGTTCAGCGTTGGGCCCCTCACTGCAAGAGGGACGTTGAGGTGCTGGAGCGTGTCCAGAGAAGAAGGGTCTGGAGCACAAGTCTTATGAGGAACGGCTGAGGGAACCGGGGGTGTTCAGCCTGGAGAGGAGGAGGCTCAAGGGGGACCTTATTGCTCTTTACAACTGCCTGGCAGGGGCTGTAGGCAGGTGAGGGTTGGTCCTTTTTCCCAGGTAAAAAGTGACAGGACAAGAAGAAATGGCCTCAAGTTGTGCCATAGCTTGGATAAGAGGAAAAAAAAATCACTGAAAGGGTGGTCAAGCATTGGAACAGGCTGCCCGGGGAGGTGGTGGAATCGCCATCCCTGGAGGTGTTAAAAAAACCACGCAGATGGATGCGGTGCTTAGGGACATGGTTTAAGTGAGGGATTTGGCAGTGCTGGGTTAACGGTTGGACTTGATGATCTTAAAGGTCTTTTCCAACCTAAATGATTCTATCATTCTATGATATATGAATCACTAGCAATGGGGCAGGTTAATCCCCAAAACATGTTTACTGTCCAAGTTACTTGAGGGGGACAAAGTACATTTCTCATCTATGGCAAAAAATACAATTTTGTGTGATATTAGGGAAGAGATTGGCTGCTAATCACATACAGGAGGTGATTTCTTTCTCCCCCTTACATGGTATTTCCATACTGACAGGCAGATAATTATCTGGATTGCCACAGTTTGGGGACAGACTGAACATTAATTCCTGCAACCTCAGGGCTTTCCCTGTATGAAGTCACCCTGGAGTCAGTGCAAAATTGTGCTTGAATGCAACCAAACCAAACTCCTCCACTGAAAACTTGACAACAATTAGGTGTTTAACACAAACCTTTCTACCCAAGTACAGCACCAGTGGAGATACAAGTTCTTTCCTTTCACCTAATTGCTGGGTCTGTGCTTATTCCCCATTTTCTTTGTCTCTTCTGGTTTCATGCCCTGCCACCACATATGTATTAAGAAGGGAGAATTTTATTACAGCCTATCGGCACTGGCTTTATATTTTTATTTGCTCTCCATACAAAATCCACATTACGGCGGTCTGGATTCCAAAAAAGCAATCAGGTTTACAAGAGGTTTTAACATAATATCTGTCAGAGAGAAGATTATGATATAGCCTGTGTGGCATTGAAAATGATTCAAGACAATGTCTGCCAAGAAGAATTTGACAAAGTCTACTAGCACATGATTATGGTGTCAGTACAGATTCCTTTTAAAAGTGGAAATAGGCTAAATGATCGTTCAGAGGTTGCTTTTGCTTATCAAGATGACGCAAGACATTTACAGTAACAAAATGTTATATCCATAAACCTTACTAGCCTTTCATCAATACTGAATGCACTTTGAAGATGTATGAGTTAGGAGAGCATCCAAGTTTACAGACTTACATGCTCATTTCAAAATACATCTATTTTCTCTTTAATACTGCAGGGCAAGTAATTTTATAACTAACTGATAGCATAGCCAACAGAATTCCTAGTGAAAATATCAAAGCAAACAGACCAACCAAGAGATCGTTTTGTTACTGATTGTTCTGCTTCAGTCCGCCTGAGAATGGCAAAAAGGAACTTTCAGAGAAGGCACTGTGCGTTTTTATAGAAGACTCACAATATCAATCATCCCAAGCAAGAATGCAGGGGGGGCGGAGAAAAAAACCAAAAACATGGGAGGCATCCCAGCTCTTAGATAAAATGTTACAAAATCTTTTGTTGGCCAGTCCTCTGTCCCCTCCTTTCTCTGAATACAGTTGGTCAACAGTAGCTAATATCTCAGTGGAAAAAAAGATCTAATAAAATTTGTCTCCAGTTGGTGGTGAAAAAGAAATAGTAATTCAGAGCTGCTGGCTATGTTCCACAGTACCACTTGAAACAGAAGGTAAATTCTGCGTTTGGAAAGCAGATTTTCTCCAAGCTCCCCAGAGAACAAGAGTTTCCCACTGTAGTCAGTGCAGTAACTTCCATTAATAACCAGTGTTTATAATGCATTTGTAACACAGCCTTTAATCCCTCTCCAAGCCTCATTGATTAGTTCTTGCTTTAAAAGCAGTAGCAGTGCAGCTTCTATATTTTGAGGGCCAGAGACGTGCTTTCAGCCCTGCAAACGAGAACGCTGCAAAGGCAGGTTGGTTTAGCAGGCAAGGAAGAAGCCATTTGCTTTTATTTTGCATCCCATTAGTAGTCCGAGAATCACATTCAGGAGGCATTGGGTTGCAGTAGTAAAGGCAAGGCTAGCTGTTTGTGTATCTTTACACAGAACTTGTCTTTTGATGAGAGGCAAGTGAAGGAGTTTATATAGCAACCTATAGGAGGGAAGGGACGTTCCCCAGAGGGGAACTCCCTCCAGGCAACAGATTTCATCCCCAGAATCAAAGTGACTCCACAAAAGGAAGTTTGGGATTGCACAGAACAACCATTTCTGCTCCCTCAGCACAAAACAATCTGTAACCACTCCTCTACTCCAAGTTAAGTTCAGAGTCTTTAATACAAAGCGCACACCACTGCAGCTGGCACAGAAGGTGTGTGCCTTATGCTTGAACAGCATTAGATAGGGAGACTAGAGAATACTTAATCACGTTACCAGAATTAGAAGTTACCTTATCAGAGGTAGTATTAGTTTAGGAAGCTGTATCTTTGATGAACTTAAGTTGTACCTTATTCTGGTTTTCTACTTTCTTTTTTTCTTTTCTTTTACTCCTCTTCCCATTTTCTTAACACTTGCTACCAGACCTGAAATGTCAAAACTCTTGAAAGCACCTATCCAATTCCCACCCATAATCCTTTTGGAGTATGTTACATTCTGAGCTTTGTTACCATTATTAAGGAGGTGATTTCCATTGCCATATAACCATTAGCCATCTGGCTTTTGCAGATTTTTTGTATCACTTTTTAAAAGTGAATCAAAATACTACTTCTATTTGGAGCCAATACAGGTTACCTGATGCAAACAGATCTTGTTCTCTTCTTACTTTTATGTCTAAAGAATCTTTCTGTTTGTTTATTTAAATTCCTTGCAATGATTGCTTCAGCTTGACTTCTGGCAATTGTAACCTCTTCCTACTTTCTCTGACCTACAAGATCCAGCTCTCTTTCCTGCTGTCTTTAAGGCAGGAGGGAAGAGATTCTTTCTCAGGTCACTATTTATCCAGATAAGCCTGGAGACATTTCCTACAAGAGTGAAGGTGGGGGGATCTTTTTACATTTTGACTTGCTGTCCTTTTCTGCATTCAAGTCCTTGACCTATTTAGTTCAAAGTAATTAAAACAGTACTTTGGAAACAAAATTATTTTATACCATTTTGCTCTTTTGTATTTTTTACCAATAATCATATTGTTTGGTTTAGCATCTGGAAATATATTTGAAGAACGCATACTTAGTAATTCTTATGATTTCTTGCTTTACATTGAATATGTATGTATTGGCTTGTGTCACTTATAGACCCAATAAATATTTTATAAATGCAAGCGTTATTAGACATATACACATTCACAGACTGAAGAAATAACACGAACACACATTTTGTAAGGGGCATTCAAACATACATCAGTACTGCAATGCTCCACGAATTCAGATTATGTTTTGATCCCACTGACCTACAGTAAAATGTTTATTCTCCTTTAAGTAGTATATACAATTTGAAACCTAAGCATAATATCCCTCTTAAGTTGATGACTGCACTCAAGGGCTGCCACACACACATATAGTTGGTCAGACAAAACGCACATTAGGTGTTGTCCCACATCCCGAAGACATTATCTGATGTGTCAACATTACAGTTTTTCTTTTTATTAGTCCCTGGAGTTGCACTAATTTTCACAGCTGCTAAACTCATTTTCCTGCATTTTAACTGCTCTAAGACAATCATCATAAAGGGACCAATAAAGGGACCAATCCTGCATGGCTTCATAAGGGAGAAGGGCTTTGCGCAAGCCTTTTAAAACGTGATGAAAAGAAAGTGATTGTTAAGACTTAATGGCTTGTTTGGGTTTGTCTTTCTGTTCAAGGCAAGGCAAAGTACCTACACAGTGATCTCTGTCCCTCTTCCCCCCCCCCCCCCCCCAACCCCGCAACATGTAGAAGGCAACTACCTAAGCACTGACCTTTAAAGTTACATATGCTGACAGCTAATAAACTGTAAGGATAAGCTAATAAGTATTTGTTTAATGAACCATCTTCTGAAGACCACAACAGAATCAAATCTCTAAAGTATTTAAACAAATCTCTTCTGAGGTAATCTCTTAGCCTTAAATTTTAATTTATATTTAAAGTTTAATATAAAGTTAATTTATATTAAAGTTTATATAAAAGTTAATAGAAGTATATATTTTAAAGGGAAGTGGGAGCTGTTTTATGCTGCTGCTTCTCCAAATTCTGCATCGTCTTACCGTCTTGTCTTTCCCATATGCCTCCTACATACTATGTGATAGATGTTGGAAAAGCCCCAAGAAGAATGTAGAAAATCCAGCAGCAGACCTTTTTTTTTTTTTTTTTTTTGAAAGTGAATAAAATGAAAAGAGCAGGAACGAAGAAGAATTACTTCAAAGTGTACTGTCATTGCAAGAAAAGGATCAGTACATTTAGCCAAGACTACCTGCGATATGCATTTCAAAGGCGGAAGTGAGAAGACATGACATTCACCCTTCTGGAGGAACCACCATCCTTTCAGTTAAAGCAGCAAGTAGGGATTGTGGTCTAGAATGTGGTTAATGAAATTAAGCACCCAAACTACTATCATAAGCAAAGCTGTACACTGTTTGACATTAATTTCTTTCAGGTAAAGGATTCTTTCGGTTTATTATCTGGAAGGAAGTCTAGAAGGAATTCTAGAAGTGAGTTTCACAAGCCAGAATCTAAAGTTGTTGCATATGCCATCAGAGATCTTACTTCCCCTCCCATTTTCACCCCAAGGATCTATTCAAAGTTCAGATATACACATGTGAATTCATCCATCATGCTGGTTTCACAGAAAATACAATCCTGCTTATGACTAATCTCTACATGAAATGCACCTTAGAAAGCTTGCAGACATTCTGAAAACAGTTTTCATTACAGAGTCTCTTTCTTCCAGCTTCTTAATATCCAGGAATGCAATTATTATCCATGTAGGATTGGCCAAAAAGGACACAATTCCATCTACCATATTGTATTTGGTTTGTGTGGCAAGGATTTTGTAGCAGGAGTGGCTACAGGGGTGGCTTCTGTGAGAGGCTGCTGGAAGCTTCCCCTATGTCACATGGAGCCAATGCCAGCCGGCTCCAAGATGGACCCACGTTGGCCAAGGCTGAGCCCATCAATGATGGGGTAGCACCTCTCTGATAAATTTAAGAAGGGCGGGGGGGGGACGACCCTGCTGTGCTAGTTGTTGGAGCAAGAACATGTGAGAGCAACAACTCTGCAAACACCGAAGTCAGTGAGGAAGGAGGGGCAGGAGGTGTCCAGGCGCCGGAGCAGAGATTCCCCCGCAGCCTGTGGTGAAGCCCACGGTGAGGCAGGCTGTGCCCCTGCAGCCCGGGGGGGTTAATGCTGGAGCAGGTACCCGCCTGCAGCCAGGGGAGGACCCCAGGCCAGAGCAGGCAGATGCCCGAAGGAGGCTGTGACCCCCTGGGAAGCCCACAGCAGAGCAGGGTTGCTGGCAGGGCCTGTGACACCATGGGGGACCCACCCCAGAGCAGTCCGTTGCTGAAGGACCGCACCCTGTGGAAGGGACCCAGGCTGGAGCAGTGTGTGAGGAACTGCAGCTCATGAGAAGGACTGACAGTGGAGAAGTTCGTGGAGAACTGTCTCCCATGGGAGGGATCCCGTGCTGGAGCAGGCGAAGTGTCAGGGGCCCTCCCTGTGAGGAGGAAGGAGCAGCAGAGACAGCGTGATGAACTGACCCCACAGCCCCCATTCCCCATCCCCCTGCACTGCTCAGGGGGAGAAGGTAGAGAAAATCAGGAGTAAAGTTAAGCCCAAGAAGAAGAGAGGAGTGGCGGGGGGAAGATGTTGTAAAGATTTGGGTTTATTTCTCATTATCCTACTCTGATTTGGTGGGTAATAAATTATTTTCTTTTTCCCCCAGGTGTGTTTTGCGGGTGATGGTAATTGGTGAATGATCTCTCCCTCTCCTTATCTCGACCTGTGAGATTTTTGTTGTGTTTTTCTCTCCCCTGTCTAGCCAAGGGAGTGAAAGAGCAGCTTTGGTGGGACCTTGGCATTCAGCCAGGGTCAACCCACCACATTTATTTGCAGTAAGTGAAACTTCATATGCTTCCTAAGCTGTAACAAATACATCGAGTTCCCTTCCTTGCCTTGTAGCAATCTGTTCTTTGAGGAGCAAAAAAAGAATCTCAAAAAGCCTGTCAGAGGGGCAAAATTAAACAAGAAAATGCTCCCAAATCTTTGCACGTACATATTCTACAGAGTAAAAATGTTGAGACCTTCAACAGCCCTGTTTGTTAATGGTAGTGAGTGAAATTATTGTTTAAAGCTTCCCAGAAGAGGGGAGGAAGGAGTTACAAAAAACATGGGCAAAAGGTTATGTACGGCAATTTGATCATACACAGACTGATGAGCTGCTGTTCAATTCTGACAAAAGCCAATTCATTTTGTATTTTTACTTCATAGAGGATACTTTCCAAAACTCACATAAATTATCATTTCACCTACCAACTAAATTATGGTTTTAGTTGCATACTGAAACACTGTGATGGCATCAAGTTAGTGTCACTAAAAAAAAAGCTGTGTAGAGAAGTTATCTGTAGGTGACATTGCCTCATGCCAACAGCATAATTAACGGGGTTAACAGGAAGAGACACCTACTGCCTCTGTTGCTCTGTCTAGGCTTATTTCTGACCCCATAGCTGACTTCCATTGAAACAAAGTCTCAAGGCAAATACTTGATTTTATTTCACTCTTAATGGGACTCAGAAACATGGGCTAGAATTGCCCTCTTCACCTCTATGACTTCATGAAGAAGCAATTCTGCATGCCTCCCTGCAAAATAGTTATTCTTAGTTCACACTTTTATCTAACGTTACACCATAGCCTTACTGATCATTCACATACAAAACCCCTCAACACCATAACAGTCACGTCCTGAGATACTGTCATCTTGTGGCAGAACTAAAGGCAGAGTCAAAAAAGACTTAGTGGCTATTTTAAAAGGCTTTTCTTTAACAGCTCCCTGAAAGGCATTTCCTTCTATTGTCTTTTGGAAGCTATGTCAACTGTCCATTGTTCTTCAGGGGCTGGGCTGACATAATTTTTAAATGTGCCCAAATCTGAGTGTTACCTTCCATTTTCAAAGGCATTTAGGTTCCAAAGTGTTTAAATACATAACATTCAGAACTGGGATTTCAGGCCTTCTATGACTTTGAAACTGGTTTTGTGGAGTGTTACATAGCACAACGCATAAGCCAGTGCTGAAGAACAAATGACCTGTTTTCCAAGGGTCAGCAACCTAATGCAGCATTTTAGTAGGTTCAGGTCATTTTTCTCAGCTCCATAGTATAGCTCCATGCACATACATTTTTCACAGCTAAAACTTCATCACTTACTTTGGTACTTGTATTGAGCTAGACTAGCATCTTTGCAAATTTGGATTATTTCTCCATACTTTCTAATTAGGAAAATATATTTCAGCTCCAACATATGTCATACTGAAAGATCATGTTGCATTACAATTTTTATAAAGGACGTCAAGATATTCAAAATAATCAGAGTCACTTTAAAAAAGCACTAACTTTATGTAAAAAAAAAAAGTTGCTTGGGCTCCTGAGGACTGCAAGCTTGGTTTTAATGACTCAAGGATGGTTTCTCTTGAATTAATAAGTGAGGAATTACATACACCACCGATTGTTCATACGCTCACAATCTCTCAAGCAACATGTCCACATTTTTTGAGACTTGGACTGAATCTATCTTAATTATTATTAACCAAAGAAATGGATGAAACATACACAATGCACAGCAGTCAGGAGAATCTGAAGTCAACCAAAGCTGCTATATTATTTCATTTTTCAGGCCTTGCACAGTTTTTCTCATCTTTGTGCCTCTCCCCTCCTCTTTCTGCTCAGAGGAACATGTACCTGCTAGTTTATAATGACTTTTGTATCACTGGGGATTAAATTGAATTTAGCTGTTTTCAGCTGGGAACCTAAGAGTAGATGCATGTTGCCTTATTAAATAACCAGTTCTTCTATTGTTTAGTCCTAGAAAATACTAGTTTGATATCTGGTTACAGCATTACTCTGCATATATCACCCACAGTGTTATTCTGCATGGAACCGCTTATACATCTGAAGCGGTATATACCATCATATTCTAGACATGGTGGTTGATCCACAAAATGAGGATACCTTTTTTACTTTGTCACAGTTTGCCTTATGCTTTTTTAAACAGACTACACATTTTCTCATATATAGCACCATGGCCATTTAAGGGTTGGTTGGGTTTGTTTTTTCTTTTTAAACATAGAAGTGCTTGGGTTTTCACTCTTATTTGTATGCCATCTAATATCAACCTCAAATGCTTATAATTCGCCATACTTTACTTGATCTGCAATGTAATCATGCCAGGGATTCCTTTCAGAGCATCTATAAATGTCTCTAAGTTTTGTTGCTACTGCCAGCCACTGATTTTATGGTTAGCTTGACGCCTGTCATCCTCCCTGACACCACTTTGCACTTCAATACAACTTGTAATTTCTTATTTTATTTTTACAATCCAATGTTCAGCAAAGACTCAGTGAACAGTTGGCAACATAATATTCACAGCACACAAGAATATCTGGCAATATTCTTCCTCATTTCCATGTGATAAATTATTTTGTTCTTTTTTTAATATCTTGAGGCACTTTTTTTCTACGTACAGGAGCAAAATATCTCAGTTCTATCCCACTCTATTTAAACCGGCAATATGCACTTACAAAACATCATATGTAAGAAGACAGACTATATATATTATGTAGCTGAAAATACAAGGAGAAAAAAGGAAAAAGAATAGTAGTAGAAACATTGTGTAAGTGCCCTCAAGGAAGCCTCCAGTACATTCTCATCTGTTAAGGTGTGGACCACCCACTCACATAATTCTCAAACAGAAAAGTTTAAAAATATAAAGAAATGTTTAAATAATCAACAATATAGATTCAATAACCTTCAGCAGTCTATTCATCTGCTCTTACCATTGATAATTTTCTGTATTGCCTTATTTTTCCTTATTGCAGTTTGAAGCTAATTGATTTCTATGTTACCAACTCTGAATACAAGAAGAAAGTATTCTTTTCAGGCAGCTTTTTCTCATATTTATTGGAACACCATTTAACCCACTATTTCTCTTGGTTTTTATTCTAAATAAACTGAAGTCCTTCCATTTTTCTTCATGGAATTGTGTCTTCCAAGAGCATCTTTACATCTTTCTAACTCAGTTTAAAGCAAAAAGACTATCTGACATATTTTGTATGTAATCCTTCTCTTATTTCCCAGTAGGCCAACATGAAGTTTTGCATTCTACCAACTACATGTATTTTTTTCATTCAAGTGTACAACTCCTCCTTCTAGCATATATTTCTGAAAGGCTTTCCTCCGTTTTCAAAAACCATTCTGATCTCTCATCCTGTATGCTTTATGGCTTACTTTTAGGTTAGAGTTATCTGCAAATTCACTATAGAGCCTTTTTATTCCATTACTCAAGCCATTAATTAATATCAAGTAGCACCAGACTGAAGGATACCACTCAATACACCCTCCTTGCAGCAGTGAACTATTTCATCTCCTAATGCTAGGAAATCAAGGTGCTGGGTTTTTTTTTGTTATTTGCTTATCACTACATGTTTTTTATGAAATAATACTCATGATTCTAAGTAATTACAAGTCGTAAATCTAAACCAATCTACACTGATTCTGAAAGCAAATACTAAAATTGCATATGTCTGCCAGTAGTCATTAATATATTCCTTATTTTCACTTTAAGGTTTAATTTCTATTATGTACCCTGTAAGAAGAAGAGGCTATGGAAAATTGAAGAATCACCACAGAAACACAGTCTGAAACAGCAAACACTGAAAGAATGAGTATGATCCTTATAGGTACCTTCCAAGGCCAGATATACTCTGATAATTATTTTGTATCTTGTGGAAACAATTAGCTTTTATTTCTCAGATCTGCAGTATAAGGATAATAAAGACCAAGATTTTTAAATGAGTTTATGGATTTGTGACATTTTGTCACACATTTAAAGGTATCTCAAAAAAGCTATCTAAACGAGATATTCCAAAATCTCTTCACACATACAGAAGTAATTTTATATTTTAAAACAGAACATTCAAGGACCAGAATCACCTAAACCACTCTACCCACAACATAAAAAGTTGCTTACCTTTATTTTACAGTTTTGACCTAATATGACTGCTAGGGTTTTTTTTAAATAAATTTCTTTTGGATTCCAACCTATTTTCTCCACCTTAAAGAGCCTTGTTTCCTCAGCAGGAAATCAAGTAAGAGATGGAATAGCCAAGTAATGCAGGTGTACTTTGATTTTCACTTTATTATTTCCTTAATTAATATAATGACTAATTTTCAGTTCAGCAAAACCAAGGAAGAAGATACATAGTATGGAGTACACAAGAGTTACGTATTTCCTACAATGCAATGCAGTCATTCAAAATATTTGTTTTGTAAAAGGAGTTCTTTTCCTCACAATCTGGGTTTCTTGTATTTGATCCCATAGGAGAAGGTACAGACCTTTTGTTTATGAACAAATCTGTGAGTGGAGAGGACTGTACTATCATAAAATTATCATAAAAATATCAAATAAATTTCCCTGCAGGAATGTGTAAGACAGTATATCAGGATAAATCAGCTTTGGTAGCAAGCAACAGAGTTGAGAACTGATAAAATCAAGCAAGAAAAATAAAAAAAGTACAGTCAAGTGAAGAACTGTTTTTAAGAAACGAATCATTACATGTGTATGATTGTATTTCAGAACAATTTAAAAAGACAACTGCTCTGATTCATTCTTATGGATGATGAGGTGAAAGTGATCAAGAAAACGTGTGCTGCTCTCTTCTTCCTATTCCCTGAGGACCTTCTAACAATACTAAATCCCACTAAAAGCAAGAACTAAAATATAAAAAGTAAATCTAAAACACCCTCAGATTCAAGTCTTCTTTGGGATCCAAAACTGAGGTAGGCACCAACAAATCAAAACCCTTTATAACTGCCCAGAAGAGAATTCCTCTCAAAACAGTTCCCGCTGAAGGGCACATGCTTTCTGAACTGAGCCTTAAAGCCAGCTCACAAGTGAAAGGTAGGCCTAAGTAAACTCAAACTGTTCCCCCTTTCCATGGAGGGAAAAAAAAAAAAAATCCCTCAGAAAAAGGAAAAAGTGCATACAACTTTGCTGAAAGCAGACCACTGCTAAGTAAACCTTCAGAGCCACTTTGTAAACAGCCAGAAACATCCAGTCAGTTTTCTGTAAACAGCCAAGTCTCGCACCAGCTGAAGACATCAGCCTTCCGCGGAAGCATTTGGTTGATATTTAACAGGGTTACATTTTAAACCAGCAAATAGTCACAGCTATTATCATTGCCGTTTGATTGCACAAACCAGAAAACTCTTCAAAAAGTGAGCCACAAGCCTATTCCAATTTGGTGACGCTGCTTAAGAGCTTGACAGGACAGACTAATTCAGCGAGAAAAATCAATAGATCTCCTCCTAAAATATGAGAGTCCAATTCATGCAAAATCCACCCTTAACTGTCACAAATAACCAGAATAATTTTAATTCACCTTAAGTTTACAAGTTTCAACTCAATGTGACAGACATAAATACAAATATTTATGCCTTCCTTGTTTGCTTTTTTCCTACTTTACACTTACCCCCATTAACACACTTTGAGAAGGAATTAAACTGATCATGCCAGTGATTTCCCTGTCTTTTCAGAGCTTGAAAGATTTAAGACTTGTATTTACTCAAAGCAATATTACATGTTTTATCCAAATAAATTCTCCTCTCACTTTTGCTGAGCCTTCTTATTTTTCTTTAGGAAGTGAATGTGTGACCGCCACTGCCACAGGAATATAATTTAGTTTAACAGTTGAGTCTTTTAATCCTGTCTCTCTGACTGCACCTTAAAAATAAACTAAATTACTGTAAAATACTCAAAGTGCCACAAAAATGGAGATATTGCAAACTGACAACAATTCAGATGTAAGTTGCCATTACAAATTGCTCCATGAAACTTTTAAAACTCCTAAACTCTTTTAGGTGGGAAGGGAATTTAAAAATGAAAATTGTTAACAGAAAGAGTGCATTTGCCCATTTCCTGTACACTGTATATTTTCTGTAGAAATAAATTCCTTAGAGCCTTTTCTCAGTTTCACTGATGTAAACCCAAAGTGACATTGTAGGACTGCTGTACGAAGGGCTTTTGAATGTTCATTTTTAGTCTTTACAAATGTAAAATCAATAAATATCACATAGCCTACCTATTGGTGTTTTGCAGTATTGATGACTATTTTTGATAGTGTACATAGCCTAAATGCTGAGTTTAAATAGACCCCTGAACTCTCTTTTTTTAAAGAATTCAAGTTCTAGTTTTCCAAAACCTGAGAACTACTAAGGAAAATTGAAGACACTCAAATAGAAAAGCAAAAACTTAACACAATCCTGCAATACTAACGCAAGTTTCTCAGTAACTCTGGTAGAGCATGTACCTAAAAGGAGTAAGATAAAACTTCCAAATACCTATAAGCTAGAAGATAAGTCTGGCTAGTGTATTTAAGGCACCTAGATATCCACGGTTAGCACACAAAAAATGTTAGGAATTTTATTATGGCATGGATTCTGAACACAGTTTCCCAAGTCTAAATTCAACATATTTCTATAAAACTACAGATTTGTTCCCAGAGTTAAACCTGTAATTCCTTTTTTTATGTAACCATTATCTTATATTAATTGTAAATTGAAGAGATGTAATGGCACCAGGTACTCTGACAAAAAACAACCGAGTAGGTCATTAAAGATTACTCTTAGATGGAAATAATATTGTTTGCATATCTGGAATGTTGCTAGACAAGCTAATCACTGATTTGTTAAGTTACGAGTTATACATAATAAGGTCCTAAGGTTTTTATTTGCTTTAAAACCAGCATTAGAACATAACTAATATGAACTTCTACATACCTGAGCATTTTCAAAATGTTATGTCTTAGAGTCACGAAAGCAATCTTTGTTTTTATCTTATTAATCCTGGGGGTAGGGGAGGGGGCAGACAGGAGAGGCAGAATACAGGCTGCACCTAGTTTCTCTGGTTTTGCTTGCTTGTACCCTTGGCAGGTTTTTCTCCATGTATGCCAAGGAAATAATCAAAAGCACATTTGGTAGTTTTTACTGAAGGCTGCCAATCGCTGAGCATCATCATCTTTGGCAGGAGGAATTCCATAATTTTGGTCAAACTCCTCTAACAGTTAGGTCTTCCCAAACCTCACTGTAATAACTAACAGCTAATCTTTTCCCAGCAGATTAGTATCATGACAGATATCAGAGATGCACTGGAGGGGATGAAGGCTGAGGGAACCTACAGATTTAGCCTTTGAACTACTGAAGTGGTATCTGCTTCTGACAATCTGTATTCAGCCTCTGTTTTGAAGAAAAAATGTAAGAGAAAACCCCTATACTGGCCTAACTTTTGTCCTGCCTTTGGACATGAAAGGAAGATTAAGTATGGATCTGTTTTACTTCTTAAGCAAACAGAAAAAAACTTTCACCTTGTGTCAACTGAGAGGAAAGTACATAGAGGATGTAAAACTAAAGCAAAAAAGGTTTTGGCAAAAATCACATTCTGCAGAGTACAGTTATGAAACAAGGAAGGATGCAATATGAACCCTTCCAAATTGCTCACAGAGATTTGTTTGAACATTGCTTCATTAAGCTGCTAGCAGTGTATCAGAAGAAAGTACTATCTACAAAATCCTTTTCTATCTTCAATTCTATTTATTGTGTAATCATAAAATTATGAGATATTATGATCTTTTGTCTACATAAACTGATAGCATCTTTCTCATCTCAAAATAGGTGTTCATTGTTTTAATTTCCTATGGGGAAATGGCATTTCCTTACCCTGGCATGCTATATGACATGATGTAACAATCCAGCTCATTCAAATTATTACAAGTTATCTAATTTTCCTAATCTACTGAAATGAGCCTGAAGATGTAATAATAAAATAAAAAAAGAAGAAGAAACTTTTATAGTTACTGGATACAACTCATAACTGTAAAGGAATTCTTTCAGAAGAGTTCCCATAGAGTGGGAAGACAAGAAGTCTCTGTTCCTGCTATTGAAATTGGATATATGTATTTTTGGTCTGGAAATCTGGAACCTTATACAAATTCTACTTGACAAGAAGAGGGGGAGAAGAATGCACAAGGATTTTGTACAGTCTTGTAACTAACAGTGCTCAAGAAGTTCACCTAACAGACTACAGTTCTTGGTGCCACTGCAATCTTCCCCTTGCCTGAGTCACTGTAAGGAAGCATCTTCATCACAATCGTGGTGAGCCACAGAATATGTAGCCTAGAGGGGAAGCATGGCAAATGGCTACAATGAAAGCATGCGATATGTGACCTCAACTCGCATGAAGCACCACAATACCTTAAAGCAAGCAGATTTTAAACTGATTCAAAAGAAAGACATTACGTTTTGGTGGTACACTGCAAGTAAACATTTGGTTTCAGAGATGCTGGTTTAAAGATTTTACAGTTTCAAGCAGAAGCAACTTTGCAGGTACAAAAGAACATGAAGGGAAAAATATTTGCTTTCTATTTATTTATTATTACACAATCTTATTTATCTCATACACACGCACAGTGGAATGTGAAAAAATAATCCCTGGCATGCTGCTGGAACTTTCACAAAAACAGTGGAACTCAAGATACTTAGATTTTTACGGTCTTCTGGGTAGATGCTCAGGTGTCTAGTGAGTTGAAGCTTTTCCCAACAAATGTATCAACTCAAAAGCCCACATATTTCTACACCTAACCTCATCTACCACAGCATTTCACTCAGGAAGCATCACACATGCATGAGATTCAGATTCATTTTCATGAACCCATATGGACGTACTAACGTACTAGCCCAGAGACTTCTATTACTCTTTCAAAACCAGTTGAAGTAGGCCAACCGATTCAAAATTTATCAAAAAAAGAGAGCGAGTTTGACTGGAATTTTTTTTTTTTTTTTTAATATGGAGTGTGAAGTAACAGAAAATATAATGGTGTTTGATTACTTTCCAATTAGAGTGGAAACGAATAAAATTAAGTACTTGTCTCCATTTTGGTTTGTTCAATTTTGAACACAGACATCTATTTTGAGTTAATGTTTACAGTTTTGCACTTAAAAAAACCTTTTTTTTTCAGAAATTTCAAAGTGAAAGTACCATTAGAAAGGCAAATCAAAATGTACCCTAATAAATAAGAGTAACAGATAAAACACTGGATAAAACAAGTTTTCAGATAGAGAACTGAAAAGCAAAAGTAGGAGCAAAGATTTTCTTGATGTGGAGGTTGGCAGTTTTCGTGTTAAAATCAACTTAAAGACAGCATGCCAAGTACTTTTAAAAGCATTCTATTAGTTCTTCAATATTTTAGATTTAATTAAGAAGGCTTAATTTCTGCAATATTTCCCTACCCAAAGCAAAGCCCTTCTGATGTGATAGTAAACATCTAATGAAACATTTCCTTCTCAGTGGATATCAACATATAACTATAGTTTAATACAAGACACTTGACATGACAAGAACTCTTATTTACATAACCTAAACAAAAGCTGATGTAGTTAAATAATACAGGGCTTGTGTAGAACTAATAAAAATATGTAGCTCTTTTGATTTGCTTCTGGAGTGTGGGCTCAAACTGTAAAAAAGTTCATCTAAATGTTGAACTGGAGTGCTGTCACATCTCACTGTTCCCAAATCACATCATGACTAGAGAGTTTTTCTAGCTTGTTACTGATATGTTAATAGGACCACTGTAAATGCATACTATTTTTTAAGCCATATATATAAAAGGGAGTATGGGTAATATTTCCAAGATAATTTCTTTCAGCTCTACAATGTCTTTTTTTCTTTTAAAGTTGTACTCAGTTTTCACTCTTCTTACTAACAATGAATAGAGAAGTTGCCACATTAGGCATGGCAACAGTACCCTACTAATGTTTGCTTAAATACACACACTTGGATTACAGAAGAGTGAGAAAGTGCTATGGAAGAGTTATTAAACATTACATCATCTGAAAACATACATAGGATGTATGAAGTCTCATTCTCTCATCCTGCCACTTCCAAATATTTTTCTTATCTTCTTTCCCCTGCTCATACAATGATCCCCAAGAGGGGGAAGTAAAACACAGTGCTGCCAAAATGCTGGAGACGATGCATCCAGATTACAATCTAAGACGTCCATCAGTGTGTTGAGCTACAACTTGTGCAGTTTACATGAGCTAAAGAGACACCTTACAGGCTAAAAAATTACAAGTAATTTCTATTAATCTCAAATCATAGCAGCCTAATCAAGGAATTATTATTAGCCCAGATCTGCTTATTACAGAGTGGGGAGGGAAAAAAAAAAAAAAAAAAAAAAAAAAGGCAAATCAAAGGAAGAATATTATTATCAAAAAAGCTTCCAAAATACTAGTTAAAATAGAATCAACACATTTCCTAGCACCTACACCCTAATTTTGGTGTTATCTCCCCCTTCTTTTGGGAGAGGACGAAGGCTTAAAATGGAAGCTGATGACTACTCTTCTCTAGTAGGAGTGTGATGCTGCCTTCTGAGGTCAGTTTAGCACTATTTTTGATGTGCTTTCTAACATGCTATACACGTTGTTTATATCACTCATTTACAATTCCACACTGCAACCAAATTTGCTATATATAAATCCTGTTTTAACAAAGTGGATATTTCTTCTCTGTTCCCTTTGCACTCCCTAACACTGACTTCGACCGATCCCAAGGCTGCATTTCTCTGGTGACCAGTGACCAGCCACATAGCACACTGGGGCCTCTAGCATAATTTAAAAGGTTTCCATTGCCATCCCCTGTCACCTCTACTCTGCATTTTATTCTAGGGTCACACATACTTCATTCTACATAGAATAACTTTATGATATTATGACCTATTATTAAAATATATACATAACAGCAAGCACCCTACCACAAAAATGCACAAAGCTAAGCAAAAGAGAGAACAAACCGTTCATGGTCATCTTGTCATTAGCTAATTTCCCTAACAGCTAAACAAGAAGTTTGTTTAACTTCTGTGAAGACTGAGACAAGGTCCAGACAGAGCCTGAAAAACCTGAGGCTCGTGCCATTCACTTAACACAAAGACCTGGGGCATTTTTGTAGCAATGCCAACACCTTATATACGGGGCTACATGACTACATGACGGTAACATGAATGGTATGGGGAAGCTAAGTCAAATATGTTCTCCTGCACTTCTGATATGCCTATTCCAGACTATATGCAAGTGCAATTCACTGTCACTGATGTTGGTGAAGTGGCAGTACAGATGCAGGCGGAGATCAATATTTTCATGGTTAGTTTTTTGGCATGACATCCAGAATTTTCCTGAAAATTCCTTTCCTTTCAGCAGAAGGAAAACTCATCCTCAAAACCTGGGTCCTAAGCACGATGAGAATGAAAATCTATTGGATTTTATGTCACTAGACCAAAAATCAAAACATGAAAACTGAAAGTGTTCAGTGTTGTTCCTACCAAATAAAAGATCGGTTACAGCATCTTAAAATACACAGGAAATATTTAAAATTTCACAAGTATTAGAAAATGTACAAAAGGCTAACTGCAACAGTTTACACCTTGTCAGTAGGAAAACACACGTAAAGCACGTTCAGCAACTGCTGTTTGGTTTACAGCACCACCTAGTGTGTTCTGGAACTGCTTCTAACAGAAGGGGGGAGTTATTTTTGTCTTATGTTTGCCTTTGGAATTGAAATCAAGTCACTACCTTTTTGTTTTTCATAATTCTTATAACTTGTATTATAAAATTGAAGCCTGAGTTTCATTAAATTTATGGATTTTGACTCCACAAGAACATTACTGGAGGAAGTGTTACATATTATTACACTCATTCCAAATCTGGTGCCAAGACAGGACTCATTCCATCACCTAATGAAAGGGTCTAAAAGACTTTCTTTTCCTCTGACCCTCTTTTTCAGGAAATGAACATAATTTTCTTGAAGCATAGAAGGATGACCCTGTCTGCAGGAACTAAGATAACTCAGCAGTAGGACTGGCTACCCTCATAAGCACCCTTACATGGGGTCTACAGGTTTTCAGATTCATCAAGAAGTGGAAAGACACCCTCTTCTTTCTATTACCCTGAGTATTCTGAGAAACTATGGAACAAAACCCTCGCTGAGTAATTAGGCTTTTTCCCCTGCAGAATGGGATAATCCTAGATAACCCTGGGCACAATTTGATAACGATACTTGATAGTGATAAATTACCTTTCATATCTTTCTCTCTGATTACAATGCATATACAAGGGAGGACAGTGGAAGGTCTGGATCAGGAAGGTAGGTCATTAATTTACGTACTTATCAGGAAGGAAAAACAGTACTGAAATTAAAAAAGAAGAACAGATCCAGTGACTGAGCAAGCCTCTAAATTTTCACATATTTTTGAGGTCACAGTTGAGTTTTACCACCCAACTACATCCAGATTTGAAACGGATGTATTGGTGGGGTTTTTTGGTTTGTTTTCCATAAGAAAGAATATCATAAGGAGTGGAGAACCACAGTCTTTTCAAGCATTCCATGGCATATTCGTATATGTGCTATTTTAATACACTTCAAAGTTTAGAAGCTGAAAAAACTCATTGAATTCTAATATGTAAATGCTAGTTTGAAGTTGTCTAGGCTAATCCGTGCCTTTGCAAAGGGGACTATGCATATGACTGCGTGAGACCTCCTCTTCATTGTACTGTCTCATGCAGTGAACTTATTGCTGCACATAAGTGCTGCTCAAAAAATGACTATTTCTCCTGTCATTCTTTATGCAGAGTTTTGCTCTGCTAGTGTATGTTATTCAAACTCAATAGTGAAGACAAAGGTAGCTGGGTTTCTAGATTAGGGGTTTTGCCTTGAAGAAGGGCAAAACCAGCTGCAACTGGTAAGAAGTACTTGTCTTTGTACGATCAGCTTCTGATTTGAGCACCTTTCCAAGAAATAGTATATCCTCCTAACTGATAAGCTTTGAGTGGGCTATAACGGGACCAGTTTCCTTCCTCTCTGTGGTAAATGGGTCTCTGTGCTGAAAAGATTCAAATATTTAATGCACAAGATACAGCCTGATTGTGTGTCCTAACAAGAAAGACATTTCCCACGGGAAGCTCTCAGGTCTTGCTTTTGTTCAGCGTCCCTTGGGCGCTTATTTTCGATGCCTCTAAGCAAATTGCTCCCAGGGCAGTTTATGAAGGAACTAGAGATGTGGTCTCCTCTGTCCAATGGAATTCACTTCATCACAAAGCTACAAAGCTGAAGCTCTTTGACTTTCTCAAGAATAAACATATGTTATTTACTAAATCTTAAATAGAGACCAAAGACAGCCCAAATACGTAAGGCAAAAATTGAAAACCTGACTGTAAATGCATTGACCAGAATCAGCTTTAGCTGCATTACTTATTTCTCATCACTGAACACAAATTTCTGGAGGAACAATATTCCACCACACTGTTAGATGCTTTAATATAAAATTTTTCATACGTTTGCAATGTTTATATTAGCAAGCTAAAACAAGCCTGAGCTTCATAACCTAGCAGGAATACAGAATGAGTTTTATGATCATAGTACTCTTAATTCAGATTTTAAGACAGGAATTTAAGAAGTTCATGAAGACTTGCCCTTGTTTTTCTATTGGAGAAGCAGTCTGGCAGGTCAGGAAAATGTAATTAAATATAAAAACAAAATCTAATTAAATTTTACTCTGACCAATAAAATAGAACCCTGTATTATTTATGCAGAGTAGTATATACTCACATCTGGCTTCAATTACACGCTGTACATACGGGCAGCTGAACTGTGATCTCTCCCAGCCCTGTAGACAGCAACACAACAGCCTGGCTATACCTGAGCGAGTTGCCTTTGTGTCCTTTCACAGACAATGGAGAGCACGGAAAGGCTGTGTTTGCTCTTCCCGATTTTAGAATGAGGTTAGTCACGCCACAGAAATACCTATTTCTTTCTTCTGCCTATAAATGAACCCAGGTGACTAATTCTAATGATGGTATCTGTATTACAGATGTCAATATTGGTCAGATAAATTCCAAACCAACTGTCTTTCCTCCTTGTGCCATTCTTACAGCAGGAATAGCAATTTTTCTGGCTTGAAAATACACATAACTTAAAATCTGTGACTTAGGAGAAAAATATGTTAACCATAACATTTACCTTACACATTATTAGTGTGCCTTAGGAACCTCAGTTTGAATCTGGAGTGGCAGTTGTCAATAGAAGTGCTATTTCTATGGGCTTTCTTATTAATTTTATAATAATCAATCTCTGGGAACTGTATACAACATGTTTTATTGACAATATTATTGGCATGTAACTTTGTGCTACCATGATTCATTTAAATGATCACGTGATGAAATAATTGACAGTATCTGGTTCTCAGTAAAAGATAAGCAAATACATAAAAGTTAAGAGATCAGTTGACTTCAAGAGTCCATCAGTATTGAATCTCTGAGTCGCCAAATATTTTTTAAACTAGTATATTCAAACATGGAGGAACGTTGTGTCCCCACCCCCCAAAAAAAACCAACCAAAAAACCCACCAAAAAACCCCACAGCCACCCCAACAACAAGAAGTCAAAACATTTAGGGAAATTGGATGAAACCCATCCTTAAGTTTTAAAGCTGACATATACAGGGGTTTCGAACAACAATATTGTGTCAAATATGGCAATGTTTAAGAAAAGTAGCTCAGGGGATATAATTATAGTAAATATTTAAAGACAAAAATTTTCTTTCATCTAAACTACTATCCAAATTCTAACTAAATTAAGGATTTGGAGAAAAAGAGTGGTCTAAAGTGAGTACTAAGTGTAAAAGGCCAGATGTTTAGAAGTTGATAGGCAGTAATTTATAAATCATCAGACAGTATCTTTCATTGAGTATGTGAAGTAGGAGTTCTTAAGGTGTAGGAGGAATGGAGTGATAAGAAAAAAAATGCTGTTATACTCAATTGGAAATCCTTATTTAAATTAACATGTATGTGATGATATAAAAGGGTGGAACAAGACCATATCCTAATCTATACTAACACTTTTTTTTTTTTATGGGTTTAGAAATATCTGGCTTGTGGCAAGGCACCAAATAAAGAAAAGCAATGAATCAATGAAAGGAAACTGAAGTAAACACTAAAAACAGTTGTACAATCAAAATTAAATCTAGCAGCAATTTTATCATGCATAAATGATATGCTTACATACAATAAGCCCGAGAGAACACATTCATCAGACAGAAAACAAAAACAAAGAAACAGACACAAAGAGCAAGATAACATTTAGAGTTATTTGTGATATTGTGATGATAAAATATTATCTTAAGTTAAAAGAAAATTATATCCTCCAAGGAAACAGGCCTTCCTACTTATATGTCATCATATGGCATGAAATCAATACTTTTTTTTCCATGAAGCCATGAGTACAAAGAGCACTTGGCAGCTCAGAAACTTGGCAATATTCAGTAGTAGTGTGTTACAGTGACATATTTTAAGAACAACTAAGGTCCCAATTTTTCTTCAATTGTATTCATGAAAGATAAATTAAGCATGAAATGTAATAACCCCTTTCTATGACCTTCTTCCATCTTTGAATTTCAATTAAACTTTTCAAGAGGAACAAATCAAGTTTAAAGAGAGACTGTCTTTGCTTGTATACTACTAAAAATATTTGAATAAAAAATGAACTTCTCTGCTTAAACTGTTCTTCAGTGCTTCACAGACATGAGAGCTGGGGACAGTAACCTTCTGGAGCAGAAAGAGGATAGGCTGCAATTGCCACGTTGCAGCAGCTTTCACTGTGAATGTGCAAAAGCTGCTTTATTCATCTATTCAATAGTTTTTCTAATCATTGCTATAATTATTCACATGATTATCTCAGTTCCAATAGGAAATTCAGTATGTGAAATTCATAGAGTTGTTTAACAGAGAAGTTCGATAACGTATTTCCCTTACGGCACTCCTTTATGCAGCAAAGTTGCATCACGACAAACTCACCTAGTCTATAAATTCACCATCCTCCAATTTACCAGCACCCAGCAGCTCAGAAACTAGTGATGTTTTTTGAAGACGTCATGAATAAAATGAAGCCTCCCAACACTAGCACAGGTAAAAAACATTAAGTCCTTCCCCCTGATTTTCTCATATAACAGAAAATGCTGGAGAAGTTGCCTGATGTAAATGCCTGCTATAAATGTCCTAGGTCTTACTTTCTTTTCATGTATGACAAAGCAAAATCAGCAAACTGCAAGTAAGAAGTAAAATCCTAAACAAAATCATATCACAGATTTATTTACTCATAATAAATTGACCATTCCTCCAAAGGACCTTATAATGATAATACACTACTTGTTCATCGAAAGCCTTTTCCATTTTAGCACAAGGATCCTGCTGATGCCCTTGAGGTTTCAGATTTCTCCAGTGTACCACCAGTACATTTTCTCTGTGTAACACTTGCTCTGTCTTGACTTGATCTCTTAGTGATCTCCATCAAACTATGAGCGCTTCCAGTTCCCTGGTATAGAGTATTTAAAATGTCTACTCTGTCTCCCCTTGCATACCTTTCTATTGAATCATTTGATACAGTCCTCACTCACATGACTAGTATATTCATTTGAGTCAGGTCTACAGGCACAGACCTTATGTATAAGCACAGAAAATCAGACAGTAGGGCAGGAATAAAAAGTCTGTGGGGAGTATTTAAATTCCTTACAGATGTCTTTTTTTCTAGCATATCCATATGTATGTCTTACAATTTTCTCTCTTAGAAGTTAAAAAGCAAGCTGAGTCGCCTTAGAGACAGGTTAGCTATAGTATCAACTGAAATATAACATACTACAGAGAATTTACAGGAAAAATGCACTAAATAAAAGAGTTCAGGATTACTTGTGCCAATAGCCCACCCAGTATAAACATATGCTGGCAACTGAAGATGTTATCATTTCTCTGCCTTTACTATATAACCTATTTTTTTCCCTGAAGTCTTGGTTTTTTTAAATTGTTTGGCTGTGTTGCTGAAAGATGGATTATCTGTAAAGACTTGTTAAGTACCTGCTAAAACATATTGTTACATGCACATCATGATCATTATTTCTAAAGAAGCTAAGTATTGATTTGGAGATGAAGCCTGAAATCATAACACTGGGAAGTGTATTTGATCTTCTGGACAGTGAATATTGCTGTGAAAAGTTTCTCTAGGGCTGAAGTTTCATAGAAAACAAGAACATTTAAAAATTCAAAACCTAAAAAGTATAATTTTAATCAAGAACTACATGAATAATACTTAAGCTTACTAAAACCGAAATCAATCGAGAAGCAGCAACAAATTATTAAAACCAAATAGCAATGCAAACATCATTCAAAACTGGGCTGATTCTTATGAAACATGAACCTCATGAAAATAAGGAGCACAGCTTTCTTCCCAAGAGCTTAAGTTAATTCCCTCAAGGATGCTATTTACTGAATGATTTATTCAGTTATGTCTTATTTTACCTAAATATCACACATATTTTGCAATGGTCAAGTTCTCTTTGATGGACTATTAAGCTTCTGCTGAAGTCACTGTCTTCTTGGGTTGTAAAAGTATTGACAAAGACTTAGATATAGAAACACCACATAAAAATAAATCTATTTTTATATATTAAAATTATGAATGCAAAACAATAATGGAAATTGATATAGTCAACTAAGTCCTCAGGCCCTCAAAGTGAGACTGTGCAGTTAGAGATCAGATAAAGTTGTTGCTGGTCTTTGTCTTTATCCCAGCCACATGAGGATTTTTCTTTAGTCAGATGATGTAGCTTGTGAATTTCTCAGGGATGTGTGAGTGAAGCCAGCTTGGAGACAGCTATCATTACTAAATATTAGGCTAGGCATTAACATCTGGTTGGTGTAGCACCAGAATTCAACACGAGGACAGTTAGTAAAGGAGAAAATTGCCTGCTGCCTTGCTACTGTCCACAGACTACCATTATCCTTTTCATAAGAGTAAAAGTAAAAAAAAACCAGGGCATTTATGGTTTTGGTTTTTTTTTCTTTCACAGTTGGAAGCCAAGATTAGGTAAGAGTGTTACAACCACACCTTGGTGATACATCACCTCCTACTCTTCTATGCAGGCACGTGTCAAGCCCTTTCAGGAAATCAACAATTCTAACACCATTTTAGGTAAGCAGAACCTGGTGTCGTGTATGTAGATGGAAACCAAAAGCTTGTATTTTACCCTGTAAGGCACTGCACAGTAATACTTAATATCAAAGTCCAGGACAGTTATAACTGTCTCTTCTCAAGAGAGGAGACTCCAGCAGTATTTCATACCTGTCTTGGCTTTCTTCCATAACTCCTCCAGAAAACCTCTCTTCTCTTCTGAATTTGTGGTTTATTCCCTAAATCTTTCATCTGCAACTCCTCTGTTCCTAAAGATACTTTCATAAACAAGCATAAACTCTGTTGTCATCATCTTTAAACAGACACGTAAGAGATCTGCATCTCTACTCCAACTTCATCTTCTTCTGTGTTAAGTAAAATAAGTTCATTCTTATTCTAGTGGTTGATTGCCCACAAAAAGCTGTTGGAGAACTCACCTAAGGCTTAAAACTCTCTTATTAATCAGGAGTTAAAAATCACCATACAACTAAAACCAAAAACAAACAAACAAATAAACAAACAAAAATAGGGGGGAAAAGCACTGTATTTCAAGTAAAGAGAAAATAATGACATTGAAAAGGTTTGAACTACTGTAAGCCAGTTTGACCAGATTTCAGGCAGATATTCTCAATGGAGGGAGCAGCTACAGATTTTGACATTTGCTCAAAAGAGTCTTCCTTGCCAACCTTATCTGGGTTACAACTGAGCCAGCTGGCCTTAGTCCAGGGCTTGTAGTCAGCCAAATGTAAAGGAAGGCAGCAGTTCCAGCTGAAGAGGAAATAAAACAAAACAAACTTCAGAAATACTAATGAAAACCCATGGTAATGGTAACCCATATCCACCCACAGATCTGCTGTAGCAATTGAAAAGATTAAAAAAAACAAAAAACAACCCAACCAAACAAAAAGAAATTACCTCTGTTGTTCTGAACATTTCTGAGGTGGTGGCTTTTGGAAGTAGAAGAGTAACTGCTTATAAACCATCTTCTATGATGTCTCAAAGAAGAGCAAAGGGAACTATATTACAATCTTTCCTTCTGTTACCAAAACTCTTCCAAAGTGGAAATGTCCATTTCAAAATTAAAAAGACTACTGCTTTATCCCAAGAATAAATTGAATGAAACATTTGTATTTTGTGGTTTTCTCCCTATCTTTAAGTGTCACCTGAATTTCTTGAGCTGCTCCCTATAAAATGTTGAAGAGCAACTCTCTTTAAATTCCATAAGCCAGAGAATCTAGTTACTCTGTCTGATGCCATAAAGAGACAGGAAACTGACCACTACAAATATGATCCCATTGCAGATTTAAATACATTTAATTCTTTTCTAAAGATTTCAATTTTTTTCCTATTACATAAAGTCTAGTTAGTAAGTAATACCTGATAGCTATCAGTAATTGACTGGTTGTATTTAAGGAGGTGTGCTTTTTAATTTTCCCCTCAATAAACCATGTATAAATTTGATGGAAACTAAGTCCAGAGTAGGTTCAGCTATTTTTCATCATTTGTCATCAGCCACATAAGGGATAGAGCTGGTTAATATTTGGTAACGTCCATTTTTCCAAAGAGGATCTAGAACATTCAACCATCAAGGAAGTTTCCTTCTACTCTGATAAACTACCACAGGTTTTATTTCAGATTATACCCACATACTTATCTGTCAAGTAGACCAAAACACACTGTCATTTAAAAAAGTTATAAAAAAAACCACACACACACAAAAAAAAGAAAAAACAACAAAGAAAAAGCAGAAACATGGCTTTGATTCATACTCATACCGCTGAAAATGTAGGAAGAATACTTCTGAAAGTCTTGCAGATCAATTTTCATTAGTTCTAATGCCACAAAATCAACGGATCAAATGCTTTCCACAAACTTGTTTCTTGAATTCAAGCCCAGACTTGCATTCATATGTGTACCTGATATTTCAGCTACAATGTAAACATGTAAACAGCGCAGCAAACTGTTAATCTCAGAGAAGTTTTCCTAAATCAATACATGCTTTTTAAATATTTTCTGCAACTCAGAAGGAAGTAACATGCTAAAAAAAAACCTTGTCTTTGAATAGGTTCTTGTCTTTACAGCACAAAAATGTGAAAAGATTTACTCTTGCATTCACCACCAGAAAGACAATTTCTGTATCTTCTGTTTCAACAGATTTATTAAAAAAAAAACAAAAACCAAAAAAACCCAACCATTATGAGATATATTTCACATCTATTTTAAACCATAGACCAAATCCTACATCCTTAACTGAGGTAAAATATTTTTTGTTGAAGTCAAATAAACTTTGATCAAGTAAGGAAGTCAACGCTTGAAATATTTCACAATTTCTGTATAAGCAGAAAAGTGTTGTTTTCATAAAAACTTGATTTTCCATGACAATTTTTCTCACTTCTAGGCTTCGCCTGTACCCCTACTTCTGACCTGCCCCGAACCACCCAGCTTCTCTCTGCCTGCCTTGCCTTTTTACCCCCTGGGCCATCATTTGCTTTCTCTCCCCTTTCTGGGTCAGTTTCAGCAACAGATTCCCAACAAGCCAAATGGAGTCTCTCCATGTCACATGGAGATAGCAACAATATTGACATTCCAGGGTAGAACTGGGTAGAATGTCTTCAGTGCTATAACAAGCATCAATAACAGAAAGCATCACTTTGCACCAAGTATCCCTTTAGTTTCTTGTTTCACGTACTTTTCCAAGATGTAAATATCTGGTCACGCGTGTGCAGAAGGTTAACAGAAGTTCATGTCTTTCTACTTTTGTTACACACAGAATTTTATGAGGGACTGTCCCAAATGTTATTGCCACTGATACACATCTATTTAGACTAGAAGGTATGTTACACCTTGGAAGATCAACATCTTTAGGGAAAATTTCCAGTCCAGCATTTCGCATTTCCCCATAACTATACCCAGCCAGTCAATCCATTACAAAAGTCCAAGTGTATAAAAATCGCAGCTTACCAGCTTGGGCTTGGAATTGATCAAGGAACAACACACCCTTTCCCTTTCTTATTTATTTATTTTTGAAGCACTAAACACCCCACCCTCTAATTCCCAGGAAAAGAATTTGACAATAGACTTTCAAACACTGTAGAAGTTTTACAGATACATAGAGCCAACTCTGTGCATTTATGATTACCTATAATTTCTCAATTTATTCATAGATAAAGTTAGTTAACACCCTAGCCGGGATTGAGCTGCTCAATTCAAGTGTCACAATAGCCAGAGAGTGCTGCCAAGTTCCAGCACAATATTCCAGAGCCAAGATTATTTTAAAATTATTTTCTACTACAGTGCAGGCTACTTAGATATTATATTAACTATATCCAATCTCAATGTTAAAACTTGATACAGCATTTTCTGAATATGAAACTATTAAATTACTTGAGGATTTGGATCAAGTCCATATATACAAAAGTATCTTTTTTTTCATGTTTTCACTCAGTTGCCTCTGTAATTAATGGCAGGTTTTGTCTATTAAATAATTTCTGAATCTTAAGTAATCATCTGTGTTGACAAAATTTTCTGATGCAACAACACCAAATTTCAGCGTTATAGTGCTTTAGTTATTACATATACATAGTTATTATATATATAGTATTATTTCATTATCATCATCATCATCAAGGAGAAAAGCCTAGTAGAATATAATAGGTAATGCTCTTGCATTACTTTTCTTGCTTAGCTATGAGGATGTGCATAAGAATAGCCAGGGGAAATTTTTAAATTACAAAATATTCTAAGGCAGTACCTTCCTTGCTTTTCAGTCAGAATTACTTTTATTGCCACTACTTAGATGTTTTATAAACAATAAAAGGACACCATTAGTACTTTTTGTTAAGATTCAAGAAAGGACAAAAAGCTGACTGAAAATGCATATCAAAACCAGCTTATATTTCTGGCTTTTGAAGTTTTGCTTTCACGCTGTTGATATGGAGGGGGGTGGGGGTGGGGGTGTGTAAGATAGTGAGGGAGAAAATGAGCCCTTCAGCTTTAGCTTGACAGCCCCTCAAACCCTGAGAGACATCCAGGAAAAGACTTTTATCGGTACATCTGGAAGTGAGCAGGAAGTACCAGCCCACTGGCCCTCCACCTATGACTTGTTTGACAGCTGTGAGTTAACGTAGGAGCAAGCGGACAATGGGTGGGCAAACACCGTGGGGTCATCCCTAACGCAGATAAATGACATCTGATAAAACACAGGATTTTACAAGGCTGCTAATGAAGGCGCTCAGGAAGTAATGGAAGGAAGACACACACCATACAGGGTTTTTTTCCCCACATTCAAACATCTTGCAACAGGACTTAACATTTTAGACCAAACACTTTGCAGATGAACTCCCTTCAGGCCTTGAGGACAAGAGAATACGACATCCCGTTTCCTTCGACTCTCACAAGTAAAACCCACAGCTCAGTTCCTGAGGTCTACAGGAATACAAAGGAAATGAAGTGAGATCTCAGCCAATTTAGTTACTAAGGCTTAGTTTTCTTAATAATTACACTTAGTGCAGTCAGTTAACCGGTGCAGTATTCTTTGGGACTGTCTCATTCGGACACACCACCTCAAAAAAACAACCAGCCAAGCAAAAACCCCCACCAAACACTCACTATTTCACTATTTCAGGTGCCATAAAGTGACCAGACAAGCTTATCCATCTTCAGTGATGATGACTGACTTTGAGAAGCTGCTCTAATATTGGCCAGTAGAAAAAAAGAAGAAAAAAAAATCTTCAGGAAAAATACTTTTCCTTCAATAAATTGCTTATAAAAACCCAGGAAAGCAATGAAGGGCACTTAGTTATCTGCACACATACTAATCAAAGAATAATTTCCTAAGCTGGCATGGGAGTTAGACTGCTATGTACCTCAAGAAAAGGTCATAAGCCAGTGTTGTGTAATCCATACACAGTTTCCCATACTACAAAAATATTCTACAGCAATAGTGGTTATTAAAATATTTTGGCATTTTTTTCAGTGATGAGGAGAGTAAGTAGAACATAAACTAAAATAACAAAACAGGACTAAGAATTTTTGTATCTAACAAGTCACATACACTGGAGCAGCATAGAGTTTGTCTTTATTTGGGATGGGAAAAAACAAATATTGGAGAATATATCGAATGTAGGTATATAAACATATACATATATATTAACTTACATATAGTAGTATTTACTATACACTATGCATGTATTTATTATATGCGTGCAATTACATCTACATTTTCAATGGTTTTTTTATTATTTTAACAGAATGTCTGTCTTGTTTTTTACATTTGTGAAACCAAAGAAACTGGAGAAACCAAACATTATCATCAACTACTTCAATCCATTGAAGCTGTTAGGGTGAAAGATCCTAATAAAATAAAAATATAAAAAAAACCCCAACTCTGAACTGAAATTAAAAATTACTGTAATTAACTTCTGGTTATTAGCTGCTATATATCCTATGAAAGCCTACAAGATCAGGAAATACTAACAGAAAAAGTAGAAATTTGTGAGTTGTAACACTATATAAACATACATATGCACATAAGTATACAATACTGTTAGTGTGGTACATATAATATAGTGTATATATAACAACGATTTCAGAAAGGGTGTCCAAGCAAGGTTGAGAGAAAGCACAGGTAAGGGCACAGTAAATAATAAAAAGACCTACTTGTTTAGGGTTTCTAATTAAATTAAGTTAGGAAGACTTTAAAACATATCCGTATGCACCAATCTGAAGTCACTTATTTGTTCAACAGAAATGAAGTTGTAAGTGAAGTCTAAATCAACCCTAAATCAACATTACATATTGGTATTCCTGTCATGTGTGATTTCCAGCTGATTTTTGCCCCCCTAGATTCATCTCCTGCCTTGGAATCTGCCATTTCAGAATTGGTTTATTGATGCGCTTTGATTTTATTTTCATTTATATACAATTGACTACTGTTCTTTGTTGACCTAGAAAAGCAACATTTTTTACGCCATTTTTGAGCTGTAACTGATTAAATGCTATTTTTCTTTGGAAAAGTCTTGAAGTCTGAGTTTTATTGCAATCTGCTGTTTATTTGCAAACAGACATACACTCTAAAAGAGCATTTGATTTTTCTATACATTCACATTTGATTATACTCAAGTTTTAGCTTTCATCTATTAGTCTCTGGCTGATCAGGCATTAGAAGACACAGCTGGTTTTGATTAAATAATTATTTAAAAAATAAACCCGATTTATACTGAATCTCTATAGTAACTTATTGCTTCATATTTTTATGTAATAAATTCAGCCTTGATAAATGTCAGCTCACAGCTGGTTGTAAAACAGGATCATCCAGTCAGAAAATATTTATGTTTTATAAGAAATACGGGGGGTGGAAGTATGTGTGGGGTGCTTTTAAAAAAATGCGTAACATTTCTGTGAAAGTGACTAGGGTTTGCTAACATATATTGTTCTGGAAAAAAAAAAATGCATTTCTATAAAAATAAGCCTGAGTGAAAAAAAAAGTCACAGAGTTAAAAATGTTTTTATATGATTAATATAGGAAAACATATACAAGGACACATCTGACATTCAAACATAAATTATGTTTCCGCTGTTGAGCCAACCCTATATTTTTGCTGTTTCTTGACAAAGGAAGCGATCAAAGAAGAAAGCCTTTCTCCTATAGAAATCTACAAGATCAACTTGCAGTGACTGGTTGTACCAACAGGAGTACCTGTGTTCTTCTCAAATAAATGAGAATTCTATATTAAAAAGATAAGCAACAGAATTATTCAGACCATTGCTGTACCCTTTCCAGACCAGGCTTATGAACATTGCCTGTTCTCCCCTGTCTGTGCCATTACTCTGGTGCCAATGGCATGACAATTTCTAAAACTCCGAGCACTTTGAAGAAATATTCTGTAGTAATTTCCACTTTACTTATAACTTCAGCAACAATGGTAGAAATGAGCTGGAGAAAGAAACAACATGGAAAAAAGTAACCAACATTAAGAACAGGGGAAAGAAAAAAAAAAACCAAAACAGCCAACCATGACACAAAGAAAAGGACTGCAGTCTACAAAGGAGAATGTGAAGTACACCAATAGTAATGCAACGAGACAAAACATTTCTAGAAAATAACTCAGGCCAGGTCCTTTCACAAATTCGGTTACGTATCTTCTATCAGTTTCAGAATAATATTCTTAAGTACTGGTAAGGATCTCAGTATTAAGGCCAAATAAAATAAATTCCAGATATCTAAATAGATACCTAAGGTACCAATTAAGTATAGTTTTATTGCTGTTAGAGACTACAGGTATTTGTCAGGTACATATGAAGAACTTGCATAGAAACTTTGAGTTTAAAATTGTCTTCACAGGTTTGCCTTAAAGATGCATCTGATAATGTTTTTACTTCACTGCTTTTGAAAACGAAAAATTATTTTTGCATTCTGAGAATACAGTGTATTAACAATTATCTCCATGCATCTTTTCAGGGCTACTCAGACTTCCACTAATTTTAAGTACAATAATTTACTTTGAAAGACCAGGTGAGTAAATGGTATTATTACCTGGTGATTCTTTCTGCTACCACCACAGAATTATTATTTTTTTTCCCCAGTTTTGAAACTATACCTCTTCTTCTTCCCAAAATTTATCGGTTCTGAGACTCCTGCATTCAGCTCAGTCCCATCTTTGTGTGTGAGCAATTCTCTACTCTGGTCCACTCACAACTTAGGCTGGTGTCTCCAAATACAGGCACTAGGTTCAGCCAGTCAACAGAAGACAATACCAATCAATACAATACTGTACCATCTCTCAGATATTACTAATCTCTGTATAAAGGATAGCTGGAGCAACAAATAATTAAAGTATTCATGCAGGCAGGCGTCAGTGTCTATTGGAGCAGGCGTCTCTGGCTGAAGCACTCCCCAGCCACACGGTGTCCAGGAAACAGGACAGAGACCCTCAGAGTGACACTCCATGCTGATCTGAAGAGTAGTGAGATCTTAATAAACTTCACAGCTATCTCTGAGCATTTTGCCCTTCTATGCACTCCAGAAATGAGAGGAAGCTCCATTTAATTTCGGCCAGTTTTTTCTTCGGTGACCATAGAAACTGCAGAGGACTTCAGGACCCTGTATCTCATAAATAAGAGTTTCATGTCACGCGCAGTCAGCAAGTATGCTGGAAGTTCCTCAAGTCGAGACTGCAAAAGCAGTAGTATAGCTATAATGTACGGCTCAGAGCAGATAGCCAAGACTTCCAGATTTCTGATTGCAGATAGGACTAATTAGAACAGGATTTGGAGAAAAACAGTAAAAGCCTTTTTCATCTCATCATGGCTCAAAGGAATAAATTTAAGACAATATTCTGTGCACATGAATTCCGATACTCCTTTTCAAACTAGTTGGGCCTTTGCAACACATACAAAGATAACAGTGTTAGACTAACCACTGCAGGAGTTTAGACTACATAAAGAGTACTACCAACTTAGGTGGATGCACAAGGGAAAAGAAAAGTGCACACCAAAAGAAAAGTGCACGCAAAAATGCTGATTAGGGCTCATAATTATAGAGGAAAAATTTATGATGATTAGGATATCCTGCCTCCACCCTATCACGTAACTCTGCCTGCCCACCTAAACAAATAAAGTGCTGTATGATTTACACTCCTTAATGTTAACTAACCTTCTTTTCATGTTTCCTTTCAAACTAAGTGTTCTAAAACATTTAAAGTGTTGATTTTTTGTTTGTTTTTTTAGAAATACTAAGTGAAACAACTCTTTATAAACTTTGACATTAAGAAAATATATCAAAGATTTAGTACTTTATATTTGGCTATAGTAGCCAGAATATTGTTGAATCTTGAAATAGTGTTTTAAGGGTATGGACTAATGCTTTATATAAATTGTACTGCAATATCCACAAGTGACATCTTATCCAATAAATACAATGAAAAGCATGTGTATGGGTGTGTGTGTGAGAGAGAGATAAGGAGTTAGTTATAAAAAATGCAGTTCTTAAATAAAATATATTTTAATTGATATGAATTTGGCAATACTTAACATGCTGATGTCAGTCTGAAAATTATTAATTGGTCTGATCTAAGATCAGAGATTCCCATACAGGCCAGGTTGCAAAGAGTCCACCTAAAGAAGGAAAACAACTACTTTCACATGAAACTTTGGGGATGAGTGCCAATAAACACGTTTCCTTGCATTATATTCAATGTGTTTCTGGCTTCATTACCAACTGCCTCAAAAGCCAGAAAATACATGAGGATCTTAAGGAGCAGGCTGAAGAGCCAGGTTCTTTGCAACATGATGTTATGCTTCAAAAGTTTCTCAAAATTGTTTCCTTGGTAACTATTGACAACATGGGCCTGGGGTACACATTCACCAAACTATCACACAGCTTACTGATAATGGTGAGTCAGTAGTGGCTTCTTTGTAAAATAGTGGTTAGTTGCTCCCCAGCATGAATAAGATACCATGTATTCCTACTTAATAGAGAAAGGAATTCCTCAGAAACCTCATGAAATTTTCATTTTAATAAACAAATTTGTGTCTGTTGCAGAAAGTAGTCATTTGAAAAGATTAAGGTCAGAAGCAAACAGAGGAGTTTAAATGATCTAACCCTGGCTAGAGATTTTACTGTTCACAATTTTCTTGGTGACTTGTTACACAGGCTGTCAGTGGGTAGAGGAGACTTAGCAGGTTCAAATCCTCACTATCAAATTTAGACTTTACAATATCATGGTTTCCAGCTACTGTTTGGATGTAAAAGAAATGAAGGAATTTTCAGCATCTACTCAAATGCAAGATATTGACACATCTCACTACTAGGTAGACGAATATGACATAATACTCATCAGGAGTATCCTGATGTCCTGACAAAAAGATCATCTTTCATCCAGCACTTCTTAGCCTGAACAACAACTTATTTTGATAAACATTTAAAACAGAAATGATGGTAGTTCTTAGTTACAGCAAATAAAAATTTGTATCTTTACAAGCTCCAGTTCGATTTCAGGCTGCCAAATACCATCCTGCTGTAATGATTTTGCATTACGTTATTCTTGAATTCTAGTAACAAACTCTAGCTAGCCTGCAAATGATTGTTTCAGGAATAGAGAAAGCTCCTGTGAACCCAAACACTTTTAATCCAGTAACATACTGCCTTCATTTTTTTATACTTGGAAACAGTTTAAGTTGCTCTTCAGAGACTCCTAAATTTAGATCCCATTTCTGAAGTTAAAATTTCAAATTAAAACCTTGTATTTATCAGCTAATGGCAACTGTACTTTGAACATTCCAGACTTTTTTCATTTGAAAAGGAATTGTCCTAGAAATCCATTGAGCTTCATCAGTGCAAAGTGAGAGAAGATGCCTCAAGAAACAGTTAATTAATATAATAAATTATATTCCAGAACAGGACAGCAGTGACTTTCTGGGCATGATGTAAGAATCAATCACCTTATACTTTCCACACGGTATCACTAATATTGTTAAATATATTTGTGAAATATCCAAAGAGCAATATAGCATCATGTAAAACATTTTGTATTACTAAACTAATAAGTTTTTGGTTTGCTGTCTGTCTGAGAAAGAGATAACTAGTTGAATATCAAAACACAGCTACTACTTCATAATGTGCAAAGATGGCTGATTACAATAGTCTGCTGCACATACCAAAATTAATTACTGGATTGAACATTTAAGGAAACAACTACTGTACTGTGTTCAAGTAGAAATAAGACTTAGCTGTTCCTGTGTTTTGATCTTTATGGGTATCCAAGTTGTGATTTAATCAGAACACTGGCAAAGCATTTAAAGCCAGTACACCCTCATCAAAGGCATAGTGTGAATAAAACATTAAAATAGATTAAAATTAATTAATCAGTGAAATTAAAGCTTCTTTCCAATAGAGGAATGTAGTAGTTTAAGGTCTGGTGATGTGATTATCTTGTTGTCTTTCTGGCCTCATTTCAACAATTTATTATCTCAGTTTCAGATGAAATAAATCTGAAGAGGAATAGACATCCGTTTTAACTTAGTTTGTTTTGGCATAGCATTCAATAAAAGACTTTCATTTACGTACCATATGATTTGATAAAAAGGGTTGCAATTACTGCACAAAATATGCCGTCGTTCTCACTCATTAAATCCAGGCAATAATTTTTGCCTTTCATAAATCCACAGATTCTTTTCCTCCCCTGTGCATTTGCTTCCTAATCATTCATTCATTAGTGAAAAGACAATTGCTATAGAAATCACAATTTCTGAAAACCTCTAATATAGCACATATTAGGCATTTTATTTTACAAGAAATAGGAAGAGGATTTAAACTCAGACTGGTTTTAGGGATTAAAAATGAAACTAGATACACAATAATTGCTTTTTACAGGACTACAATATAGTCAACGACTCACTCAAAAAATACTTATTTCAAGCAACAGTAAAAAACCTTTCAATTTAGATATAATTTTGGAGATCTAGTCAAGTATATATTGTTTTAAGATCAAGGTGCTGAACATGACTGTGACACAGACTATATTTGGAACAATCCACAAAAGCAAGTGTCTGTATGGCGTGGTTTTCTGAAACTTTACTAATAAAATAACTGCAAAATGAAGTTATAGAAAATCTTACTATAAAGTATATAAGAAATACCTTCTTACTACCTGTCTGTTGATGCAAAAGGAGAATCCAGGGAAAAGAATGCTTTGTTTTTTATTATTCTATCCAAACAATGAATTTTATCCACTTTGCCTCTTTGGAAAACAGATTCTTAGCTAATAATGCGAAGACCTTTAAAGGATCTCATCCTTAACAAAAGTGGCCTGATAAATAGTACACAAACTGCTGACATGTTTTGAAGGCATACTTCCTATGTTCTGTGTTTTCTGTTACAGAACAAATTTCTTAAAAAAGAAAAAATAAAAAGCGCTTCTGACTCAGTTGCAAGAATCAGAAAAATATAAGATGTACCGAAGTAATGAATCAACTTTACTACTTCTGCAGAAGTTACTTGGGTTCACCCCTCGATGTCCATTTCTCAGATTCTTTGTCTAGTTTTGTGTATCATGTCCATTTGCACCATTTCAAACACATAAACTCTGAAAGCAACACAGTTTCCTGAGGGGAGCTCTAAGTCTCTGGCAACACTTAGATATATCTTCTGTTACCTTCTAGAGAATATTGTCAATCAAAAAAAAATCATAAAGTATCTGCTTTTTATATATACTGTTGCTAATAAATGAGCTCACTTCCCCTCAGTGATCAGACAAGGTCTGAGACAATACTCTTACTCTACATTCATTTACTTCAATGAATTCAACTGAACAAACTTGCACCAACTAAAATTGCAGAATTCAAATTTTATTTTTATTTTTATTGATTGCTGACTGAAAATTTAAACAGCATTAAACCAATACAACAAAAAAAAAACCCTATAATTTCAATATTTCAACATAAATTCTTTTCTGGAGGAATGATAAGTTTAACGGTGTGCATCAGCAATTACAAGAGAAATAAAAATGTTATATGGATGTGAAATTACTTCAAAATCTATGACAAAGCAAAAAAATTCAAAGTAAAATTTACACTGAGAAAGGAAAGACACACAGTAAGGCACTAAACTTCTGGATCATGATCACACAGCTGTTCTGTACTGCAATTGTATTAGAGTGTTCTTTTAATTCAGTTTCTGTTTTCTATAGAAATTTTCTTCTTTTTATTTTACTTTGCCCAACTGAAAGATCCTAATTTTCCCTACATTTAACAGAACAGATTATAAACCAATTTAACAAAGTCAAAAGGAAATTGAAATCAACATTTGAATTGTATATAAAACTATACCAAATAGTAGTGCTAATATATTAATCTTCATAAAACCATACGTTGTTGGGTAAGAATTCTGTTCATATTCCACAATAACAACCAGAGGTATACACAGGCTAAACGACTTGCCAGTAGCAGAACTCAGAAAACCTCAAAACAGAACTAGGAGGAGAATTGCTTACTTCTAGTTTACTTTCTTGTACAATTTACATATAACAATCAATTTTGGTAATGATTATCCTCTTTCCTTTATTAGTAGTACATAAGTTAAGCACCTTTGTTATCAATAAATCATTAAGATTAATCTTACTGAAAAGATTATATTTTATAAAATACTGTCCAAGTATTTCCACAGGTTTATATGGGATCCGAAATTCAGAATAAAACAATCGTTACGTGTCATCTACAAGAATAAGCTTCTGTGTTGACTCCTATTTGCCAATATCACATTTCATAAGAAAATATACAAAACATACTAACTAACTAACTAACTATTGACATTGCATCTCTTAATTTTCTTTAAAGTACCATAGTTAGCTAAGTGTGGCTTTGGATACACTGACTGGAGACTCAAGGTTTCATTCAAGGTTTATTAAACTCGGTGGCAAACTGTTCTTGGATCACCAATATAGATATCAGGACTAGTTCCAAGATCCTCATCCAAAATTTAAAATGAAGGCTTTAATTTTCTGTCACTATTCACAGCCTTTACGACACCACAGATGGCTTTAAAGTATCACTTACAAGATGAAACACAGAACATCTGTTGAAGGCACTTAAGGGACATGAAAGAAAACAATTTCTTAAACCTAGAACAAGTTACCTAAAAAAACCTGAGGAATTATCATACGACCAAACTATACATTTTTCCCATGTTCAATACATGTTTTTTCCATTAAATCTGTGTTTGGTATTGTAATTTGTCTTTAAACAGTGCTTACACAGATAACATTAAAGGTTGCTATGTAACAAATGAGATTTCCTCTTATTGTGAAGAAGAAAACACTCCCTCTTAGTCACAGTTAGTGGAGAAGAGGGGGGAACACAGTTTCAAGACCATTTCTTTATTTAGTTATGGTTGGCAAATTGGACCATATTCACATTCATCAAGTATTTCAAGCAAGTTCCTTTCTTAAATTGTTTCAAATAACTCATTTTTTGAGTAAAGGTTAATTACGAGAGGGAGATTAACACTCAAAAGTTAATTGCAGCACGGAGCTGAAAGCTCTGCTTTAACAGAATACCAACTTTTAAACAATCAGCACAGGTTTTTTACTATGAAAATTAAAATATACAATATTCTGACAATATGAAATTATATTAATTTAGAAAGAAACTTTAAAACCCATATATAGTCCTAAAAGTTCACCTAGAAAAGAGACCATCTTACACTGTAGTTAAATATTCCAAACAGAAGCCCCCACTATAGTCTGTTAGAAACATCAGCACTGCAATGTTTCACTGGTTGAAGGCAACTTACAACATAATACTGGTTTAACTCTCAAAAGGCAACTTCATGTTCTTCTCTGTTCTTTCCACCATACAAGTCCAAATTTTGATAAGGATAAAAGAACCACCTAAATTTCATAGGACAGCAGCGAAATGACACTTAGCTTTACCATGCCAGGAAAAAATGCAGTGTATGACAGATTTATACTAACAAGTTTCTGGGAAAAACAAAGTTCAGTGTTGTCTTTATACACTTGCTGAAACTCGTAATATCAAGTTCAATTCTAATTCAAGTAAGAAATATCGATATCTCAGTTCTAAGTATTCTCATCACCATGCACAATCACCAGGGTTGTATAGGGAAAATACATAGTGTCCAATGCAAATGTCCTCATATGTCACCTCTCATTATTTCCTCACTTGTCTAAGCATTAAACTACCTGTACCCGATCTGGGGGGTAAACAAGCTGTGCCCCCTCCCTTTTAACTCACACATACACAATATCATTTTCTCTCCACTCGTCTGCCTGACTACCATAACTCACCTCAGAGAATTTGCTTCCAACCTGCTCTTAAACTGAAATTTGCAAACTCATCTTGGATTACGAATAAAGACTTTTATGCCAAAAAGTTGGAAGAAAAATATGGTACTTTTTATCGATTGGACTCATAAAAGCAGCAGCTTCCCCCAGCTCCTATAACTCACATGGTTACAAAGTTTTACAATTTCATCATATTCCTTCCTAAAGGTCTACCAATATTTTCTTGGCATGTTTCAGAAAGGAAGCACCTTTTTTGGAGGGGATGCTGTGGTTTGGGATTTTTTGTTTGGTTTTGTTTTTTATTAAACCAACTATGTTTACATTCCTGTGATGAATCCACTTTTTGGCTTTCATTGAGAAATTATTTACCTTGTCTATTTTGGCCAGTAAGGGGCTGAAAGGCAGTACCATAAATACATAATTAGCATATTGTATATGCTAATTATGTACCAAAAATACATAAATAGCAAAAGATGCAAAAATCACACTTCTGATCATTTCTGGTGGCCCAGCAAAGAAAAAACAAACACATGGCACTTTTATTTGACTCTGAGACAAGCCAATATTTTCAAAGCTTTCCTGTCCCTGACTCCTGCCAGGACCCCACTTTGAAGGGTCAGCTTTGATTCTGGAGTAACATCAAGGAAAAGTCAAGCCCTGGCTAAAGGCAAGGGGGGCTATAAACCTGGTGGAGGGCAGCCTGCTCTGGGAAGCAGCCACCTTTGATCATATTGTACCACCAGGCACCAGGTATTTAACAAGAAGACGTCACTGTGAGTCATTTTTACATATCCTTTTCCCTATCTTACAATTTCTGCTGAAGGAACAATGGCAGCACAGAGGAGTCCAAAGATGAAATAGAATAAAGGAGTAATATGTTGTTATGTCTGTACAGCTCACACCTCACCATAAGCCTAATCCAAAGCCTCTTTAATTTGATTAAAATAATTTTATTTACTCTTCTGTAAACCCCATAACTGGAATTACCATTGCCAATTTTTGGGGGTCATTTTCTTAAAGTGAATAAAATACACACAGAGAAGAAACAAACAGTTCAGAGTGGAAGAGCCTCACAGGATTAATAAAATTATTATTAATAAGGTCATCAAAAAATGCCAAGTTATTTGCAGCTCTGAGCTTAACATGCTACACTGGTATGTCACTTTGCACTGGTGGACCACTTCCTAGTTTTCCCAACATGCTTTCTCATTGTGATCTCCCCTAGATACTATACCCTCTTCTTGTGAATAGTTAAACTTGAGTGCCTTCCAAACTAAAAATAATGATTTTTCCTCTTACGGAAAAAGCCATAATGCTGCTCATACTTCCAACAGTCAGAGTCAAACCAGGCTGCTACAATCTGTTTAAATAATGTAATTATTTATATATTTTAATATATATATACATAATGTATTATTTATATAGAAATTTTTATATATTCAATTTCATATAAAATTATAGCTAATTAAAACAAAATCCTTTCTAAATGGCAGCATCTACCACATTAGCCAAACAAATTATAACATAAGCACTGAACAACATGAAACCACAAAGCTTTATGAAATATGCTTGGATACCAGAATATCATATTAAGTTTCCAGTTTGACAGCTAGTTTGCATTCAGCTTCTCATTTGGAGGCTGGTTTTCATCAATATATGACAAAATCAAAATGATCCCTCAAGCTTTCCCAACAATATCATGAATAGTCTAACACATTTATCATGGTATAGTTTTAACCAAATCAGACAACAGTGTGTGGATTTGCTTTGCTTTTTGATAGATAACTAGTATTTGAAGGACCTAGTATTTATGAAGAATATGAAGTGAGTGAACAGGGAAGCAAACGTAGAATCATAAAATAGTTTGGGTTGGAAGGGAACTTTAAGGGTCATCTAGTCCAACACTCCTACAATGAGCAGGGACATCTTCAACCAGATCACGTCACTCAGAGCCCCATCCAACCTGACCTTGAATGTTTCCAGGAACAGGGCATCTACCACCTCTCTGGGCGACATGTTCCAGTGTTTCATCACGCTCATTCTAAAATACTTCTTCCTCATATCTAAGCTAAATCTAGCCTCTTTTAGTTTAAAATCATTACCTCTTGTCCTACTGTAACAGGCCCTGCTAAACAGTTTGTCCCCATCTTTCTTGGAAGTCCCCTCTAAGTACTGAAAGGCTGCAGTAGAGTTTCTCCAGAGCCTTCCCTTCTCCAGGCTGAACAACCCCAACTCTCTTGGCCGTTCCTCACAGGACAGGTGCTCCACCCCTCTGATCACTTTTGTGGCCCTCCTCTGGACCCACTCCAACAGGTCCATGTCTTTCCTGTGCTGAGGGCTCCAGAGCTGGACGCAGTGCTCTAGGTGGGGTCCCACCATAATAGAGTACAGGGGCAGAACCACCTCCCTCAGCTGACTGGCCACGCTTCTTTTGATGCAGCCCAGGAGACAGTTGGCTTTCTGTGAGCACACATTGCTGGCTCATGTCCAGCTTTACATCCACTAGTACCCCCAAGTCTTTCTCTGCAGGGTTGCTCTCAATCCCTCCATCCCCCAGCCTGTCTGGGGGTTGCCCTGACCCATGTATAGGACCTTGCACTTGGCTCTGTTGAGCCTCATGAACATGTCATGTGAAGGCTGAAAATACCTGAAGCGAAGTTTCTAATTCACCCATATTTCTTGTCACCATCTGCACCCCAGCAACAAATTTGATCTAAGTCCCGTTGTTAAGGACAATGCACTGAATACAAAGCTCTAAAATCTAAACATGTGAAACCTTTCATCAGTTCTGAAAGAGATGCAGATAAACTGCATTTCTGCAAGTGCAGCAGTAAAAGTTTCAGTGATATTTTTGTGATGTCTTTGCTTTAGATGCAATCTTGTTCTTCTGCAGTGAACTAATCTACATTTGTAATTTCAAAACTAGCTAAAGGAAATATTTTTCTTTCAGTAAGCTGGTAAAATTGTGTGAATGAGACTCAGTAAAACTTGACAGAGTGAAAAAAGTGTATATTTTTATGGGTACCAAAAATATCCAGTCCATTAGACATCAGAGTTTTCCACCTTTTGTAGTGTTTCACCCCGCTTATTTCACTTATAAGAGAATTCAACCATGAGTTGAGCTAATTGCCTTAAATATACATACCTCAGCACTTTTCAGCATAAGGTAAATGAACTGATTATCTTTAAATGAGTTTGGCTATCAGAAAGAGTCACAATAGCAGATATCAGGAACTGCATGGTGTTCACGTGAGTCTAAACCTTCCCTTACTAATCTTCCCTTAACACTCCTTCAGTCCAGCAACACTGCCAACTTTTCTAGTTCTTTCTTCACTTTCTTGTGCTCATTGTTTTTTTCATGCACAGGAGTGAGTCCAGAATGACCAAAAATAAAGACTTCAGGATCAAAAGGTCAATCTCACAGTTCCAATGTAATTCCCATTAGAGAAGCTGTAACTTCTAACCCACATATTGATGGTGCAAACAGGCTGAGCCTACCTGTATGACAAACAAAACTCCACAAAAACAGCTTTTATAGCTATTTCCTTCATACAGGTCTGAAAAATACATTCCACCCCAAGTACCTGCATAGAACATCACAGTACTGTACAGCTGGTTTTCAGAAGATTAATTTTAACATTGTTAGAGAAAATTTTTCTAATGAAATAGATTCTATTCTATTATACTGTTTCATATGCTTCACCCAATATGTAAACTAGACTGAACGCAGCAGTGTGTACATTATTATGTGCCTGAGTTGTTCAGTCATCTATTATTTCTAACAACCAGAGAGAACCCCTTCAAGGCTTTCATCGATTGGAAAGCCTGTTGTTTTCTTTGGAATCAGATTCAAGGGACATCACTTGACACATAACCCATGACAAGCACTGGCTAATCCGTCAACATGACAACAAAATGAAATCGAAGCCCTACTGTCTTCACCATTGCACTACAAAACCCGCAGGTTAGAACCAGATGATGTTCTATTACACTTTATGTGTGTTCAGTTAAATATAATAAGTGGCCTCTGATTTCAGAAAAGATGAAAGCGGTGAGTGGAATTCAAAGCACATTTCTAAACCTTGGAAAGTAACAATTTCCTTTAAATTGTATCACAATGTTGTATGGGTACACAATAATAAGTTTTTATATATGATCAAGTATTTGATTAATTAAACTATATTGTACTGGAGTCTAGTAGAAAAAAAACACACAAGGGGATATATGGCATTAAATCATATGGGACTACGAGGGAACCTTGTTCTGAAATTTGTGGAAGTGATTTGCGTTGTATCACTTATACCTCATGGTATAGATTTCTGCATGCTTCTAACATCTGGTATATAGGAAGATCTAGGAAAAGAGATTGTAATGGGGGAAATTACCTATTTTATTTTTTTTAATCATGTGTGCTGGTTTTGTCTGCTGGAACTAAAAGGCAATTTTTTTCTAGATTACATGTATTCACCAATAAGCTTCATTTTCCAGTTTCTAAACTGTAGAAATCCCTCTGTGTTCCAGAATGTGTGCCCTAAACTGAAAAAAAAAAATCACAGACAAAATGATAGAGATCTTTTGTGACACATAAAAAGCTGTTTTACTTCTGTTTGCAAAAAAAATTAATTTCATCAATGGAATAATTTCACCTGTGACAGCTGTGCATCAGACAAAACTTCACTCAGGCTTTCAGATCATCAGGTGGTGCATTCAGCTGGTGAACTATTCAATGTGCAAACTTGTCTGCAGCCACACTGTTCAGCTGGGATCAGACACCTGAATTATATGAAGAATGAGCTAGAAAATGCCTTTTCTGGGAGGAGGAGTTTCCAGCTGATTCTTTTTTTATATACTTTAAATTGTGTGGTGTGCTCCTAAAGATCAAAGATCTACAGGGTATCTATGAAGAACCATATATATTTTAATTTTTTTTTCTTCTTTGGTATGATCTACAGCTGTGACTCAACACTTTATATGATAAACAGAGGGTTCTGTAGTATGGCAAAAATTAGCATATATTAAGCATAAGGATACAAAGTATTTGAATGTCACTGGTTTAATAAGTATACCAACATGCTGCTTCTGTTCTGTTGCTTCTGGTTTGCCTCTTTCTGATGTTGATAATTTTTGTGATAATCTGAGCAAAATCAACTCTCCTCTGAGACTGATTTGGTTACTTTTTCTTTCCAGCATTGTTTTGGTCACTTCCTTAAGAAAAAAAAGGCTATGAATGATCATCTTCAAGTATACAGATGTGCACTTATGCAACATACAAAAGCATTTGTTTTGTTAGTACCTCAAACCTGCAAATTTGGCAAATCTAAAGACTACTGTCAGATTTTCTAATTCCTTGAGCTAAACCATAGAAGATTGCATCCTTCCTGCTTCTAGTATATAAAAATCTACTCTATCAACATTTTTTTTAGTATACCTTATTTTTATTTGCAAAGAGTTTGGATTTCCCTCTCCCTTCAACTTTGTTAAATATATTTTCTTCACAGTCATCAGATTGTATCTTTCTATTGCTGATAGTTAAACAAGCCATTCCAATGGCCAGGCATCTGGTCAAGTTATCAGACTCAAGTTCTCGCCCAGTCACTTCTACTCTGCCGCTTCCTCAGCTTTAGAACCATAACCATTTGTCCAACTGCTCTCTAAAACACGACCATTAAGTGATTTCGTTAAAAAGACATACAAAAAAGCAAGTATATCACTTCTACCTCTGTTTTTGTGACTTTATCGTTATAGCAGATATTTTTGGTCTTTAACTTTTCAAATTTACTTTTTCTAAGAACCCTTGTAATTTACTTAGAGAAATATAGCTCAAGCCCCACTAATTAGTGTTCAGTTTCTGGAATGTTGGGTTTTGTCTGTTTGTTTTTAATGCCTCTCATTCTGACAGATCATTTACCTTGCCCAGTTGTCTTTACTGAACATATTTTGTAATCTCATTTTCCCATGCAGGACTTGACAAAACTTCCAGTGGTAGTAGCAGCAGCTACATTTGCAACAACTACCAGCATTGGTAGCTGACACCCTTAACTCCTTAGATTGCCAGATTTCACTTCAATACATTCAGTGATATACATACCACAGTTTAGAAGATCTGCTCTAACCTGAATTATTTGAGGGTTCCCCCAAAATTATTACTTTTGCTTAAATGTACAATGGGCCATTTTTCTTAGTAAATTACATTTTCCGCTGAGTCTTGCAGCAGAGGATGCAGGAACCAATACTTAGTTTGGATTAGTATTTCAAACACCTCTCATTTAAGATTACATTGTTTTAAAGTTTGAAAGCATTTGCCTGACTTAATATAACGTGAAAGCACAGGCACTATGACTAGTTTCTGTGCCCATGTTTGTTTTACATTAAATCCAAACCAACTGACAGAATTAATCTTGGCTTACATGTGTGTATTCATTAATGAAGGAATAAAGTATAACCTATCTGTATTTCAGTTGGCAAATAACAGTTTTCACCTAAACATAGTGAAGTTTCTGGGGAGGTCCCCAGTTTGTTCAAAAGCTTTCATTGTTTTTGCAGCTGACACTACTTCTTTCTACTCATATAAAGAAATTTCCCATATTAAGGGATTTCAGATTTGGCACAAGAAAAGAGGGCTTGCATTAGTTTCTATACTTGGGCTCTTTCTCCCTCTGTACAAAGTTCATAAATCTATAAATTTTAACCTACAATGTAGTGTCAAAATTCTAGCAACCTTATGAAAACGGAACACACAAACTTTTAATTGACATACAATGCTGCGGCGGGCTGACCCCCGCCATCAGCTAAACCCCCATCCAGTTGCTTGCTTGCTCCCTCCCAGGGAGATGGGGGAGAGAATTGGTAGGGCAAAATCAAGAAAAACTTGTGGGTGAAGGTAGAGACAGATTGAGAAATGAAAACCAAGAACAAATTTAAAAAAAAACAAGTGATGTAAAGGCAGGCAGTCACTCACCAGCCCCCAGGAGCACACCAGTGCCCAGCCAATCCCTCAGCAAAGGCTACCTTGGAAAAGCTCTCTGCTGCCAATGTTACTGCTGAGCATGACATTATAAGATATGGAATATCTCATTTCGGGTCAGTTTTCCCAGTGCTGTCCCCTCCCAACCTCCTGCCCATCCTCAACCTACTCCCTGGGTGGACAGAGTGAGAAACAGAGAAAGCCTTGGTGATATGCAAGTGATAAGCAATAGCAAAAATGTTGGTGTCATGAACACCATTTTGGTCACAAATCTAAAACATAATACCATATGGGCAGCTATGAAGAAAAGTAATTCCATCCCATGAGACCCAGTACAGACACTAAGAAGGAACAAAAGGCATGTTTAACCGCAACAAGAAATAACATGGTTTTAATTTAGAAAACAGACTGGCAGTACATTTGTCTTAATATTGTTCAAAATTAAGCTACAAGTGTCTTCAAAAAGTATTTCGCTATTGATACACCTGCAAGAATGAGGTTCTGTATACAACCATTTAAGAAATACAGCTCTTCTAAAGTCAACATATTTAGTAGGCTCACCTCAAGCCCTTTCTAAAGGCTGGCTTGGGAGCTACGATTTTGGTTTTTTGTTAACAGGAAAAATCAGTTAATGTGGTGGTTAGAGTTAGGATGAAAATGACTCAAGCCCTAACATATAAAGCTACTCCAGTGGAATGTTTAATCTAAACCAGTCACAGAATTAGTTCACTTTGTTTCAAATGACATTTGTATACTTCATCAAGGGAAGTGTTTATAATGTACAATGATTTTTATTTTAACATTTAATGCCTATAAAAAGTAAATGACTGGCAACAGGAAAAGAGGACACAATACAAACCTCCTGTCCCACCAGTGACCTCTATCATGAGTTACAGCTACTGCCTTGTGCAAACGTCAGACAGTTGATTATTCATGCTCCTTCATCCCAAGGCACTGCCCAAATGCAGAATACGAAGGGGGAAAACATGAGTGGCTGTACTACAGGCACTGAAGTCTGTAAACCTCTGAGCCCACTGAAAGCAGCTACAATCCCATTTTGTTAAGATCTAAACTGTTCTTCACTTCAACTTAAAACAGGTTTGGGGCAAGGACATTGCCTTTATCAAAGCAAGAAAAAACATAGCTCCACCACAAGCAAGAAAATTTAAATAAAAAATGAGACTTTCTTGAAGGAAAAGGGATTTGTCTATATAACTCACATTTTTCAGAAAAAAAAATCTTGAAGGTAAACTGGGTTTGGCTACAAATGTTCTTGACATTACAAGCAACCATTTCTGATCAGTAGTGGGTCAGGTTTCTTCCTGTTTGGTAAATGTAACAGAGAACATGTGCAGGCACAGCTGGCTCCTGACAGAAAAACCGACCAGGTTCCACGTCCAACTGGGAAGGTAGGCGCCATCCGGAAGGACACAGTAATCTCGCCAAAGCTAACAAAATGGAGTGAGGTACATACAGCCACTGAACATATCAGCGTTTTCATCACAACCAGAAAATAGGCAGAAATTTCAAATCCATGACAGCTCTAAAATCATTGTTACAATGTGTCCTTTTTTTTGGTGGCTTTTTTTTCTTCGAGTTAAAAATCTTCAGAAAGCAAATAACTTTATATCAGCCTCAATAATTCTGAGTAATTAATACAGAGCTGTGTTATATCTAGATGCTGATGCTCATCTTTTACGTAGACCTGCTGTTTTCCTCCATGAGGAGGCTTTGAATTTGGTAAATTTGATACACCTAAACATATCAAATAAAACTGGAAGTTTGAAAGGGTGGTACAACATAAGACAAGCCTCAAAAAACCGAGACCTACTTCAGTGGCCAGCTGGTTGACCACAGAATAAAAAATAAGCTTGAAATGAAAACGGTAGGCAATCCAAGCAACCTGTTTTAAACTTTATCCTTACTCTCAGTTACCTACTGAAGCACACACTGGAACAAACTTATACGTACTTCCCTTCAGGCTTCTAAAACTACAGAACTGTAACAATTAAAATATTGACCCAGAGGTGCAAACATGTCTCCTTTCCCAGGTCGACACAAAGGTTTTTGCTCTCCTTAACCTTGTTCTGTCCTCAAGCTAGCTCCAGGGCCTCTCATATCATTCAGAGATACCAAAAATACTTAGTTATATAACTCTTTCTGCCAAAAGGCTTCAGCTTGCCTCCTATCACAGGGTGCAACCCACAGGAAATGGGAGCAAGACTCTGCTGAGGTCAGTAGCAGGACCCCAGTGAACTGAAACAAAACGAGAATTCAATCATTTCATCCTTTTTTTGTTCCAGACATCAGTCATGAGAATGTCGTTGATTGCTTTCCTGTAGGTTTTCCCACACAATTGTCAAGAAGCAAATAAAGGAAAGTTTTTACATTATTCAATCATTTCCTATAAATTTTTAAAATACTCATTTAGAGGATTAAGTTGTGCTACTCCTGTTTAGCACTACAAGCATCAGCTTCCTTAAAAAATGCAAATGGACTGTGCTGAGGTAGATAGCAAGTATCTGTAGTGGAAGAATATAGCCAAAGTATAGGAACAATTTATCATCCTGTGTAAAACTCCTGACCAAAGCACAGAAGACATTAATCATGCTTCTAGTTGGGATGTGTGTGTGAATATTGTCATATTTAGCTAATGCTAAATCCATAATTAAAAAAAAACCCAAAAACCAAAACACACTTCTTTTTCCTATGAGCAGGAATAGAGATGACCAAATTAGATCCAAACAGATATCAATAATATTAGGTACAGAGTTGGATATACTGTATAACCAAGGCATTTTATTTTCAAAGAGGACTGTTTATCACACTTGGACAGGAAAATCTAGATCTCAACAGTTCTTACGGCACACTTTTATGGAGCCCTCTAAGTAAACAAGCCAAATAATTAAATGGTACTGTGGCAGCAGAATGTGTGTTTAATTCATCTCCAGCCAGAGGTGGCCAAACCTTCTCTCCCTTTCTATTGCTTTCTCGCTGTAAAGGAGGAAGCGAACATCTCAGCCTCCTATTCCTTTACACTAGTTTTCTTCCTTGATTCTTTCATCTAGATTTACTTAACTATCACTTAATCTCTTAACAGAAATAATGCAGTCATTCCTATGGCAAGGACTGATTATTTTGCATTTCTCTACATAATTATGTATCTTCAGTGTTGATCATGTTAGCTCTGTCCAGTTTGTATTGTATTTTTATTTCTAGAGAAAAAGTTCACCCAACTGTAAAAAAAAAAAAAAAACACAACACAACAAAACAGCAAAAAAACAACCCAAAACAAACCAAACAAACAAAAAAAAAAAAAAAAAGGAAGAAAGCATATATACATATTCTGAACAAGTATCTTTGGGAAGGGATTTTAGAATACCATTACTGTAACATAACTGAGGTAGTAAGCTTTTAATTTCATGCTTCTAATAGGTCTTGTAGCATTGATGCTTGTCTTACCCATTTTCCACAATTGCTTGCAAACTACCTCATCTTCCCACTTTCAGAAGACAGATGTTTACACCTAATGCCATCCCACTCAAACTTTTAATTATAAAAGTGATAACTTATTGTAGTTATCAGGGTCAATATGGAGCAGGGAGTCACACAAATAAATAGTCTTAGCAATACTACCCATTTGAAACGCATCAGGTATGTGAATGATCCCTCAATAGGCAGGCACTTCCAGGAAAAGGTTATTATCAGGAATAACAGCTATGAAGCACAATAGCTGATAATGTTTACATAATAATAGTTCTTCTGCCCCCAGCATGTCTTGTCTGGCATCTATGGGAAAAGGAAAATATTCTTTAACACCAGGATATCCCAGTACAACACAGTAATACAAAACACAGTTGCTCTGAACACATCCAGTGCCAAAAAGTGAAAAGGCTTTCAAAGGATTGCTGTGAAAAACCACAGCAGGATTATTTTAAAGATGGGGAAATAAACTTTTCTACTTTTCTATAGAAATTATGTTGCAATTTTGTTTAGTTTTTCACTTTTTTTTTCCTGCAGTGCTGCGGTCAAGTAACCCCACAGCACTGCTCCCATTCTCCCGAATAAAAAAAAAATTTAAAAAGCATTTTGTGAGAAAAAGAAGAGGGGAAAAAAAAAAGACATCGTTACTCAAAAAAAAAGCTGAAAGCCAGTCCATGCCAGCTGACATTCAGCTGCTCTAATTTTGAATTATGTGTTACTCCCAGCACTGATTTATTACGAGTAGATTTGTTGCAAGCAACTATTCAAGACTGTGCTGTGTTTTCCACTTACTTCAGATACAGCCCCAAACATTTACAAAAACACAGTCTGTACGAATGTTTATTCATCCCCTTTTTACAATGTGCCATAATAAAAGCATTCTATTGCAGTTTCCAGAGTCATGACGTTTTCTGTTAGATTTGCAAAAGCAGACAAATTCAGATTGTAGCCTAGAAAAACCCAGAACAACTACTTCTTGCTGAATTATGTCACTTCACCCAGGTTCTTGAGACAAGAGGGCACAGGCTCAGGCCAAAGGATCCTGTGGACAAGCACGCTCTTTTTCAGAGTTAATGAAATGACAGCAAAGAGTAAATAAAGCAAGTATATAGTGATACTTCCCCTGAATACTCTCCCAATCACTAGCTATACTTGTAGCTTGGTGACTTCCTGAGCCAGTGTATCATCTTTGCCTTTGACAGATTTTTCTGGAGTGAACTTAGTCAGCCTGCCCTTCAGCCTACATAGATTTGTTTCATGAAAAAAATTTACAGGTAGCTCAAAGGGTGAGGCATAACCAACCAAAATTTCCTACTGTTTATTTTGGGGTTGTTTTTTTTTTTGTCTAAACCTTGATGCTGACACAATACAGGAATTACTTTTTTTAGATTTCACGTATTACTTGGTACAAGTGATACACTTTGTTATTACAAAAATGTGATTTAGTAAAAACAAGTTATAGTATAGCAGTTGCAATATATTATCATCTTAAAAAAATACTGGAATTAGTATGTTCATGTTATTGCAGTACCTCCAACTCGTGTTCTTCAAAATACCTTTGGCAAGAGTTCTTCTATGTCTTACTTCACCCCCCTGCAAAACTTTTGAATGAAAACCTCTCTACTTTGAGATAAAGTAATGATCCAAGTAATTCAGTGGTAAAACAATGTGTGCACACACACTAGAGTTTCGATACAGGACACAAGACATTATAAACTTTTCTCTCTTTTTTCTGTATTGCCTGTTTTCTAAAATTATTGACTAGCACATAGAACTTGTAAGTATATTCAGTGCGTGGAAAGCATCACTAATAACTACAAAGCATATTATTTTTGAAGTGTGCCATATTGCACAAGTGAAAGAGACTGTGAGCTGCAATCTGTAGGCTTGCACATAGGGCTTTTATCAGTCAGACAGCAAAGCACTTCTGTCAGTGAAGAAGTGGTCCCTCTTGAATGCCTTCCCCTTTCTAGCCCCTCTCTCCCCAGCAGAGGGGAGCTACAAGACCACACCATTCCACCACTTCCAGCAATGGAAGAGCTTTTGAAGACAGAACTACTGGCGTCATTGAACCAGGCCTCACAGCTAGTCTCTGGAAAAAAAAACATTCTTATTCTGTAAACTGGACAACATTTATTTCTTAGAACAAAGCACACCCATTGTGAGTAAGAGAAAGAAAGGGGTTGCTTTCACAGTCAAAACTTTTGAAAGGAAAACACAGCTGCACCTGCAAGCTTTCTTTATGGCAGCACAAGCGTTGCCCTACCCCTTCTTGAGGACTGCCTAGAAGCCAAAAGTGCAAAATAGGCTGAAACCTTGTTACTCCAAGTACAATTTATTTTGCCTGGGGGTTTTGTTTGGTTTGTTGTGGTTTTTTTTAAAGGGCAAAACCGATGAAGAGAATCCTGGGTGCTATTTCTATCCCAACTTCTTTTGGTTCCAGTCAGGCAAAAAAACACAGGCCATCTATAAAACCCATAGGCAACAGAAAAGGGTTTGGATTAACAAAAGTTGTTTAAAAAATACTATAACGAAGGTACTGTTGCAGGAGAGTAAGAGACTGAGTACAATACTGGTGTGCCCCTCTCTGCTTATGTTATAGCCATTCCGCCTCCACCATGTGGCTAAATCCTGTACTTTGCCTTAAAAGATTCTTGGCAAACTATTTGAAGTTGGTTTAGATTACTGTGGTCTCTGCAGCCACAAAGGTCTAATGATGTAAAGGCCTCAAAAAACTCTGGCCTAGGGAAGGGAAGTAGTTTAAAAAGTCAGGTTAGAACTTTAAAAAAAAAAAAAAACTAAAAAAAAAAAAAAGAAGTGGCCAGCATCCATGTAAAAGTATCTGGGACTCCATGTTCAAGCAGCAGGTCAGTTCAGAAGATAATGGTATATTCCCAAGGAATTCCTGGGCAATCTAAGCTGTAGTGAAATTCCATTCTTTCCTGCCAGAATCCTTAAGGAAAGAAATAATGTGGCTACCAGCTACCCTCCTGAAATGCAGCAGGATCATGCAAATGTGAGCTCCCCTACACCAGCAAAGATTAACCAAGCCCAATAAATGTCACATGTTCTAGATCAACCTGTATAAACACAGCTGACAGGATGCATTTGAAGTCTGGATAGCATGAAGTTTATACCTGCACTTGAGGCTGGTTAATACTTTTTGCTGTGGCTGTTTTGTAGGATGCTGCATTTCAAAGGCAGCCAGAATTTTAAGCAAAGGTTAGACTCACTTGTCCTCCCCATGGGTGGTCCTCTTCCCCTTCAGGCTGACACACAGAGCTAACATTCAGTAGCTTGTGTGATTTCATTCTCCCTCCTCTCCCCCCCTTCCCTGGACTAGTTTCTTTTCTTCCTTCTCCTCCTCCTGCTTTTCCTTCCATTCTCTTCTGCCCCAAAATCAGCTGTATCCGGCTATAAACATTAATTCTTACAAACAGTGTACATTGCTCAGGGTACATTGTAAGCTTTCTGTGTTCTTACTGGCTGTTATTCTAAATGCTAGCCAAACAGCTTAATTTAAGAATTACAACATCTGCATTTGTATACTGAAGGACTTTCTAAAAAGATAAAGCAGGAGGCCAAATTCTGATCTCACTGATGTCACCGAATAACTTCACTGACACTAAAAAGAATTGCTACAGACTTTCCTCCAGGATCGCCGAGATCAGGATTTGACCATTTGCTTTAGTTATGTGCTTGATATTTGCTTCAAACAGGTCATGAGAAAAAGGAAAATAATTGATGCTGGCATTCCAAATATTTGCTCTCTGTGAATGCTCAGAGTGTGAATTCCATCTATAGTGTGCCTTAATTTCTATGAAAAACTGCATTTTATTGTTTCTCCATTCTCAAATCTACATCTTTAATAGATGGGAAATTGCATGAATATCTCCCTACACTGGCCTTTTCAATTTACAAGAATAGTATTTACAATTCAAAAGAATAGCAGGAAATGTCTGATAGACTTAGCACTTGGTCTCTAGGAAACGAGAAATACCATGCTAATCACTGAAGGCTGCACCTTAACTATATTAAAAGTGTTTAAGCAAGCATGAGAAAGTGTACTTTTCTGTGGGCTGTAGTACTCTGGACCGACAAAATACAGATATTAAAAGAAAAATAGATCTAAAATCATTAATTTATCAGTTGTAAACATAGGAGGAAATCATATTCTTCTGTTGTAGACTTCAAAAGAAGGACCAGTAAGCTTAATTTACACAAAATTTCTAAGAATTATCTTGGACATCTTGAAAATATTTCTGATCTTTTAAAAAAATTTCCATATAAAATAGGTAGTTTACAGGTTAAATGCCAAAAAATGTTAAACTTCAGCCCTGCAAAACCTAGTAAAGTTAACTTTATAAATTGTAAGTATTCAGGCAAATTGCAGTCCACTGTTGTTTATTTGATTTTTAAAGAGCAGTAACCTTGATTTGCAGGACAAAAATTCTGAAAGTGATTTTACAAATCCTAAAGCTCTCTAAGATTTTTTTGTTAAAAAGTTTTCGTATCAACTATATAGTTTACAAGTAAAACAAAGAACATTAAACTTCAGCCTCACAAATCCAAGTAAAAACTAAAAGCCAGATCACATGCTGTCATTTTCATACACTTTTACCAACACTAACATGTGTTTAACCAACTTAATCCCAGAAATGTACCTCTGCAGTCTTATTTTCTTCTGCTTGCCCTTAATGGCACATACATAACAGCTTTAGCCTTCCACAGATGTAATGGATTAGTATAAACAGAAAATATAATCCTCAGTCTGAATGAGAAATGAAAACATTCTTCATTTACTTGCTTTGGCAAACAAGAATAAAAAAAGGATATTTTAATTACCAAGACAAAAAAATTCACTGTTGAACACATGTGTTGAGAGGACCCACCTAACACCACAGGCATGCCATCTTTACAGGGCTAGGCTACATGATCAGCAACTTTCCAGCTAAAATTATGAACAGAATTGGGAGATAATGCAAATTTAAATAGATAACGTTTTACAAAAGTAAAGCATTTAACACTAAAGATAACAAAAGAGACAACTACAATTATCATTATCTCTTCTGAAAGTTTTCCAGAAAAAAAAATCCAAAGCATGGACAATGCATTTGATACTGGTGTACAGATACTGATAACACAGGAATCATTAGTATATTCCATGGTTCTACAGACCAAAACTACATCTTTCACCCTGGACGGACCCATGGCTGTATGAAGTGAAATAGTGGAAGAAAATAGAGTATTTCACAAGAGCTTGCCGATGTTGATATGCTCACATACCCTCTTTAAGTCTCTAAAAGTAAAACACAGATCACATTGTTTCTTTCATCAGTGCCTGGCTGACACTATCAGAAGTTTCAAGCTTCTTCATAGACTTCCTTTGGAGCGTATCAGGTATGTAGGAGGAAAAAGTTGCCAGAATTGGCAGTTTCAAGCCATAGTCCCTGCATAAGGATGGCACTTCTGCCCCTTAGTAGCCATCTCACCTTGCTTTGATTACAAGTCACTGTTAAGCCTTTCAGGATTTTTAACAACTTAAACTATTCTTTTCATTTCCAACACATGCACTAAATTTCTTTTTTTTTTTTTTTTTTTTTCATGTTGGTTAATTTTTTGTTTGGTTTTGGCATTGCCATATCAGCCTCCTTCCCTCATGGTGAGTCACCACAACTCCACAGCATAATTAATCACAGCAACCTGTGGGAGTAGCAAAGAGGGAAAGGACTTCTAATAAGAAAAGATATGACTGATGTGGGCTACAAAACAGCCAAATAAGTGAAAGAATGGCTGTCTTGCACACAATTTACATCACAAGTCCTCCCTCATCTCTTCAGGGGTGACTAAGTGGCAAATACCATATGGAAAGAGATTAAGAAAAACTGTGGGATAGACATAGTCACTAACCAAATTGCTAAACCCAGCCCGAAATTACAATTCATGATATGTACACCAACACAGGCAGGAAACAGAAATCTCTTGGAGGAACTATACAATTTTCACTTCAGCCACAAGAACCTGATGCACTGAGTCTGTATTCAATATAATAAAATCTTAAAGATTTAGAGTATTACAGTCCAAACTAAAGACAGATCAACCAGTCAGAGACTGAAGGTATTGTGCATGTAACCACTATTACTGTAATTTTAGCTTAAACAGAAAATTTCAGTTTTCATTTCAAGAAAACCAGCCCAAATACAAACAAGCTTGAACCACACAATTTTGTAATGAGAAAACTCTTGAATTTGAGATCAAGCCCTATTTAATAGTTCACAGCATCACATTAAGCAGTACCTTTGATGTAGACAGGTGACGTGCTTACAATTTGGCAATATCTTGCAGCCTGAAAATCTTCTTTTAAAAGGTGTTTGTGAAGAGTGGCCACCTAAAGTCAGCCAGCGCCATGTAGATGCAGACAAGGGGTGCCACCAAGGTTGTGGAGCCTCCTTGAAAGTACCAGAACCTGGGCAAGCTGAGCAAGACCCCCGCTGGGGCCCTGAGCACCTCACTCCAGCTGCCAACCCAGGGTGGACCACCAAGCATAGCCAAGGGGAAGCTGTGACAGGACCAGTCCCAGCCGCCATCAGGCATTTTGGGCCAAGGCCCACAAGTGACCACTATCACGGAGCCGCTGGGGACTGCAGACCCTGACCCAGTGGGGCACCTGTCGTGGCCCTGTGTCTGACACTGGTTCCCCTCATGAGGCCTGACCCTGACCCCCACACATGGGCTGACATCCAGGCCTGGCCTTGGCCTGGGAGGTGCCCGATGCCTGAGGCTGCCCCAGTTGCCTGGCTGGGGCAAAGGGATGTCCCTGGCTGGTAGGGCCCAGCCCTGTCCTGCATGGGACACCCTGAACTACACAATCTAAAGTTAAAGGTGGCCCTACTTTGGACCTCCTGAGGTCTCCTTCTCCTTGAATTATTCAGGGTTTCCATGACTTAAAGGTAACATATTTTATTATTGCATCAACACAAAGCTCCTAAGGTACAGGAATTACAGGACCTTCTCAGATGGAAGGGACCTCTTGAGATTGTCTAGTCCAGGCCAAGAAAATTTATTTTCTAGCAGTTTTAACAATGCAGACATTATTTACAGATTATTATTAAAATAAATAATTAAAACATTATTTACATTATGGTTTACTGTTAATAGAAAGCTTTAAAAATTGAAGTATCTCAACAGCAACGCACTTTTTTCCACCTTTCTCATAAGTACCTGGGCTATTTCTAAAGCAAAGTCAGTGAATTTCTGGTCTTAATGGGTGTATTTAAGAAAAGTCTATTCACAGATACAGTACATAACTAAACACTTCTAATTCCTAATTACACCATAAGCTACATACTCTTTGAGGGCTTATTCTATTAGTAAATGAGATTCAAGTTTGCACTCAGAAGATTAGTCCTGATTAATACATGTTACAGTAATTATACAAACACATTTACATGTTACAGTAATTATTAAAAAAAAATGTTTTCTTAAATAAAGCAGTAAATCCTGAGCTGCTTATCTGCTTTGTTTCTAGCTGACTCAAAAAAGAAGGAAACAGAGTTAGGCACCAAACCCTACAGCATTACCAGACTCTGTAAAATTCTGAAAGCTATGAAATATCACATGCGTTCTAGAAAGAAATTCAACCCACACGACCATAACTGAAATAGACTTTTAAACCGTGGCATTTATCATTTTGACTTTTGGTATAAAATTATAGTTAACCCATGGCCTTGTGGTTATTTTATTACAAAAGAGAAATGTCTGAGCAATTACTTGCAAAAAAAATGTGATGTTTCTGGGTGTTTTATTTTGTTTGTCCTCTGCAATGAGAGTTTGAAGCTAATACAACTTGAGCAAACTGCATTGCATTTCTTTATAAGATAGCAGTAAAAAACAACACTACTATTTTGTTCTTATACATAATTTTTCATTAAGGGATCTCAATATATTTTCAAAAAGGAAGGAAATGTCACTAACCCATTTTACAGGTAGATAAATTTCACAGATTTCAGTTTTTCTCTGCCTATTCCACATCCTCCTATGCAAGGAGGAACAATGGATACTATATTTAGCAACAGCTTCCAAACTGTGGTCTGTGAGAATTCAGTAATTCCCAGAACCATATTCAAGAGTGCTTTTAGGGTACCCTTTAAAAAGTATGTATTGATCCAGAAGTTCTGAAATTTGATAGCTGTTAATTGGGCCTCAAAATTTTGCAAGCCACTGATCATTTATACACATCCCCATGTACTATAAAGTGTCAACGTACAGAAAATTAGATCCTCAACTCCAATATCATAATACTTAAGGCCTACCCATTAATAATAGTTACCCAATTTAGGCTGAAGTTAAGCTGAAATTTTTCTGTCTGGGGAAATATTTCCTATCTCCAAAACTGTTTTCCTTTTACAAATCAAAGACAAAAATGAAAGTCATAAAAATTTGTGGAATATGTATTCCAATGTAATTGAATACTTTGGTTTTATTCTAACAGAAATTTTGTTGAAACAGTGGGTGTGAATTGAAAATAAGAGCTTTTAAATTGAAACTTCCAAGAAAGAACTCCATTTTTTTTTAAATGAGAAATTCATCATCATTTAATTTGGGGTGGTGGGTGATGGGATAAATCTGACAAATTGCATTTCTGCATTGTGTGGGGAGGAGTAAATTTTGTTAGTAAACATCTTTAGAACTCCCTAGGACAGTAATGCTGAGTATCTCCATTTTTTTTATGATGGACTCTTAGTATTCATGATCCCAAAGAATGGCCTGGGGTTCACAAAACCCAGTCCCAGAGTCATGTATGCCTTATTAGCTGTCTCAGGCTATATGAAGGTCTGTAGTTTTAGCAATTATTTCAGCAACAAGTATAAATAACTATGTATACAAACCCAAACTTCATTCAAGTTCCCAAACTATCTTAAATGCAGGACTGGAAGACTAACTTTAGAAATTTCAGAAATGAAAAAAAGAAGAATCTTGAATTTGTAGGGTTTTTTTTTTCCTTGCCTCCATCCATTCATTTATCAAGCTAAATAGCAACACCAGCAAATTATACTAAGTTCAGACTCTGGACACTTTTCTTTAATCATCAGAACAAGTGACTGATAGTTATGGATTATTTGGAATATATGGAATATAACAAGTTTCATATCTAAAAGCTCAGTGCTGTGTCAAGGGAAATCTTTGCACACCCAACCATCTCCTAAATGCTTCTTGGCAGTAGTTGATCAGGCTCTCACTGAAAGATTGAGGTCACCTCAGGAAACAAAGTGGAACTAAATGTTTCCACATTAACATTTGCAAGAGTTTAGGTCGTCAGAAAGATGTTTTTCATGGCTATTGCAAAACTCTGTAATACACATCTTCCATAAGAAAATAACAGAATAAGTATCCTTCCTGCACTCCAGTGTCACCCTCTCTGCGTACAATTTAAGATGCTGAAGCACTGAAATTATTCACCTGTATCAATCCACCAAAATCCACAGAGATGGAAGTCTGTTCCCAGTGTGCTACAGGGCTTAGTTCCCTCAAGCTGTATATCAGAGAGGAAAACCATACCCCTTGGATGTAGGTTTGGAGAGCTGAATGTCGGCTGTTGTGCAGCAAACGCCTCTAGACATCAGCTCACTTCTCATACTAGAAAGATGAAAAAGTTCTTAGATTCACAAACAGCTTGCAGCTCCCACTGTCTCTACCAGTGAAGTTGCCATAATTCAGTTGTAAATTTTCTTACTGGGAGACTGCAGCTGTTCCCAGCCCCTGGTACCTGCACCCCCACGCAGCCAGCTGTGGCTAGGTCTGCCCTACTGGTCTTGTCAGGGGAGCAAGAGATAGCAGGAGCGCAGAGTTGGAAGTTGGAAGTGGAAGGGCTTCTGCCAGCCCTCAGAACAGCAATGTAGCTCTAAAGGTTCCTGGCAGCAGTTTTAGGCTGTGTCAAGTCTGAAATAATGCAACCTGTTGTCTCTCACCACCAGGGCAATTTAGCTTTTAGTTATACAGCTTTATTGTTGATAAAAACATTGGATACTCTAGGTTATGGAATTTTTTGCTCCATGGCAAACTTCTGAATATCTCAGGAATAAATATAACAATAGATAAATTTGATTTATTATGAAACACAGAACTTTTAAATGATGAAGCTCAAGAGTTACAAGAGATGAGGGAATTTAGCCACACTATTTGTAACAAAAAGAATAGCTGTAAGTTTAAATGCCTAGCTACAAGTGACAAAAAAAAAAAAAAAAGACAACACAGAAAACAAGTAATCACGAGTACTAGCTAGTATTCTGTTATTCTATGTCATTTTTAAATGCTAATACTTTTAGAATGTCTACACAGATGGAACCAGGGCCAGAAGAAAGACAATATTGTTTTGTGCAAATCTTTGTTATAATCTTTTTCAGGATGAAAAGGTCTTCAGGAGTCCACTCAGCATTGAAACACAGTCTGCCTTAGAATTTAAAAGAGAAAAGGAAGAAAATTTAAAAAAAAATCCCTCTTCTACCACTCTCACAAAAACTTTGGGCTATGAAGATGATGCTATAAAATTCCTAAGATTATGGTTCTTTCTGTAATTACAGTTTGCAGTTTAAACTTTGGCTATTACATCGAAGACAGAACTATGTAGTAGGTGACTGTATGTATTTTTATCCCAGAATGTAATGCATACACATAAAAATTAAAACTGTTTCATCCATTATGATCTTCATTATTCTGTACAGAAGTGAACCTCAACATATCTAATACAGGAAAAGGACATTGTCAATGTGAATAACAAAAAAATAAATCCTGACCACTTACTTCCTGCAAATACTATGAAATATCAAACCTAATGTCAACAAGTAACTTAGCCATGAAAGCCTTTAAAAGTATTTTCTAGTGATTAAGAAAAGGAGGTATTTTACTTATATGCTAACTTTCTCCAATATTGAATGTTGTTACTTGCACTGCCAAAGTGTTTTCCAGCACTCGGTTTGTACGTCATAACCAGATCAAAGAGCTTGCAGGAAGTAAATCTGAAGTAAATCTAAGCCCTAACTTACCTGATGACAAAACCAAGTAGTAACAGATGTTCTACTTCTTTTTTTTAAGATGTAAGTATTCTACATACCTAACATGTGACTTGAAATCTACATATAGTTTCTTGCTCAACTGAATGAAGTTGAATTTAAAAGAAAGATAAGCTCAAAAATATTTAGTGGCCCAAACATCTTAAACAAATCCCCATAGCAACGATGCCCAAACTGCATGTTTCTTGACCTCCAACAGAAGAGTGCTCATTTCCAATTACTATCATAAAACCCATTTCACTGCACATATTTTTAAGAAAACACCTTCATGTAGAAGAATGGGACGTTAAAGTCATAAAATCCTTTTTCAAATTTTAATGAAAAGAATGGATGGAAATTCAAATTTCATAATGCAACTGAGACTCCTGTATTTTTTAAGTATAAAAGCTTTGGCTTCATCTGAATGTTCAATATACATATAGAACTGATCCATTCATAGTGTTGTGTGTATAGTATGTGACAACATAATTGCTTTGACTGAAAAATTCACATGCTTTTTCTTGTATCTACATGAATATTTAGCATCTGCTAAATATACTGCAATGTATTTTTATATATATACTGCAACTATTTTTAACAAAATATGTCTTGTGAGGAAAGCAACAGTGAAGGAGTGTTATTAAAAAGCCATGCATCCCCCTAGTTAGAATGGAAACATGCTTTGTAAACTAGTTGGAGAATTTCAGCAACCAAAGCACGAGGCAGAGGAGCCACATGAGGCCCAAGGGACACTTCCAGGGAACACAGCACCCATCACAGGGAAGGCAAGTAAGAACCCCCTCAATTATTTTAATCTCAAAGGTTATACCAAGACTGACATATTTTTTGTTTAGTAACCATGCATAGACCTCTTTTTCAAGTAATTAGCCCCCCTGAACTCAGGTAAACAGTTTTCATGCCATTCATTAACATAGTCCTTGTTCTGCAAATAGTTCTGGAAGCAGCTTCCAGTTGAAACAGCTCTAAAGCCTCATTGACTCCAAACTTAGAGAAAATTAATCACTGCAGAAGCAAAATAAAAGTGACAGAATTATTTTCAAAAGTCAGAATATGAGGGGAAAATCTAATATTCTTTTAGGTTTCTTATAAGCATAACACTTGCATACACAGAGGAAAAAACCCTAGAATTAGGCCTTAGAGAGAAAAGGACTAATTATGAACATCTTAGAGTTAAGAAACAGTTACCATTTGCCTCTTAATGTGAAGATCTTTCTTTATTTCAAATATGCATGTGGTCACTACAGACTCTTCTGCTCTTCTGTTATTTTCATACAGAGTAAATTGCAAATAATATCCTAAGTCTATTCCATACAGAATTGGTAGCCAGAAACTCATCACTTAAAATTTTTGTAAAATTAGGTGTATGAAAACATTGACAGTAGAAAGCTTAAGATATTATTTTCCAGGTTGGTTTTTGTAAACCATGGTTTGCGTATTTTTTACCTGTTTTTCCTGCTACTGCTATCAAGAACATACAAATACATTCCGAATTCTTCAGAGGTGAAAAAACACATGGAAGATTCAGGTCCAGAGTGACAGAGCTGACCCTGAGGCACAATTCTGCTCTCACGTTTTGAAAGTAATGCTAAGACCTTATAACCCAAAGGGAAAGAAGGATGGGGGAAGGTGGGACCTCATGTCATGTTACCTAGGCAATTGGGTCAAAGATTATGGAAGAATGAGAGAACATTTGTTTTTAGCTTTTGGATGAAAAGCTGAAGCAGTCTCTGTTGCAAGATTTTGCAATGCTCGTTCACATCTTTCTCATGTCTGGAAGAACATAAGGGTTGCTCGAACCGAACAGGAGAATTACATTAAAACATTATCCTCTGTATATAAACACTTCAGCAGCTTTTAGCTTGTTTGTAATCACAACTATTTCGTTAAATCATCTTTATGAGACAGCCAAGTATCTGGTCCATTACGTCAGCAATAAGTAGCAATTTCTCTTATCTATCTCAAATCAGCTTCACTTGGATACCACAATTTAATCAATACGATATGTGTCATAATTTATTGCTTACTGAGACTTACATTTATCTATATACAGGTGTATCTAATACCGTGAGGCACCTTCTGCCAATTTACTGGCAAAATTAAATGTTTAGTTAAAAGAAGAGCATTCTGGCACTGCTAAGCTGTTTGCAGCAGGACAAATACCCGTCAGCGGTTATTTTCTTACCTATAGCCTGAAGTCCTGTTTGTGAAAAGAAAAAAAGAAAACAAGCCACAACCCTTACCAGATCTGCATAATGCCTAATGTTATTTCAGATCTTGTGTAACTTTGTGTATTTTGAGACACAATACATGCCCATTATTTGATAAGCAAAGGCAATTGTAATTAGTAGCCTCAAAGCCTTTTGGTAATCTCTGACAAAACAAGAGCAGGCTTTTGTAAGGCATCAATGGAACTTACACATCCTACCTGCAAAAAACTCATTTCCAAGTGGCAGGCAGGCACTGGCCAGTTTGTAACTCAACACAGCTTACATTTTCATTCACACAGGCAGTGAAACAGGCCTTGTCTAGCCCTTTTTGTGATTTTCTGTTCACTTTTGCCAGAAAGTGATGCTATTATTTTTATTCTGTTAACTTCACCTCTCCACTGTTCACCTTCTTTCTACCATCGCTGGTAGCTGTCCCCTCTCTGCAAGCAGATCAAGTTTCCATGTTTTTTCCTACAAAACCTGAATCATGTTTCCTGAAAACCCCAGTTCTTTAACAGTTTCAAAAGTCATTTGGATGCTGGACCCCCTTCCTATAGTGATCGCAAGTCTATGTGCCCGTTTTGTTTAATTTGGTTTTTGGGGACACTCACAAAGGATACCATGGAACAGGTTTCAGAGAGAAAAAAATGTATATAAATTTAAATATTTGAGGCAGGCATGGGGGAAAAAGATAAAATGTCTTCAAGCCAACCTTAGCTTCCCTGATGAAGAAGTGGAGACAGCTGTTTGAGCAGGGATCAGCATAACTGAGCTGCTAGGTCCTGGCCACTGGAAATTTGTGTGCATGTATGCTGGTCTGCATCAGCTGTCATGAAGCTCTTTGAAAATAAACTAATGAACCATTAAAACTTCCAGTGAGGTAAATAATTATCGTCCTTCTTTCACAGATGAGTAAATAAAGATAGTAAATAAATAGCTGGTCTGAAGCCACAGAGAGGATTCGGTAGTTCCAGAAAGAGAACAGCAGTTTCCACGTTTATGTCTTCCCTTTTAAGGGTTTCCATCCCACCCTACTTTTTGGATCAGATTACAGATTCGCCTGTCACTGCTTCCAGCTAGCACACTGAGCTCCGATTCACAGAAAAGCCTCACCAGGGAACAGAATAATGTGTATATTACACAGTGTAATACAACACAGAGATCCCTGAGCTCGATCCAGAAGGAGCAACAGGACAAGCACATGAGCACAAAGTAGTTTATTAGCAGAGGGAAGACTCAAAAAACTGTTCCTGCAGAGCTCAGTTTTTAGTCTATGACAGCATCAATCATCTTATTTGCAACACAGGCACCTTCCCCCTACACTCCACTACCTGCTACCGGCAACAAGTGACTTACTTCGTTACTTGTTTGACACCGAGCTCTATAATGAAATTCCAGCCCAAGATATTTAAACTATAGCAGTACACTGCTTGACAGACCAGCTTTCATGCTACTTAATTACATCCACATGAACCAGAAGCTCAGCACAGGCTTCAGATAGCCTACTAATTAATCTTTTTGTAAAGGGAAGCACTGCGAGGAGCACAGAAGAGCCACTAACTGAGCTGCTGCTAGCAGGGAGCTGGGTTTAAAACACTCTGGGCTACTGTATAGGAACTGCAAACAGACTGCTTCTCTAGAGATAAAACAGAAAGCTTGGCACTCCAGGTTATTAAAGAATAGCAGCACAAAAGATGGCAGCATAAAAATGATATATTTGAGAAAGAGTACAACTCTTAGCAGCAAATCATGGCTAAAAGATAAAAATAGTCTGATCACTTCAACTGTTTGTCAGTACGATATGATCAGTGAAAAAACCTTGATTGAACCACAAGAGGCTGCTTGGTAAAGATGGCTACACAATATTGTGTGTGGCATATAGAAATGGAAAGGAAGGTACATCATTAAAAATAAAAACTGGGTGACACTTGAGGGCACTGCACTTAAGAACGGGGAGAAGTCCAATCTTTTATTTCATGGGGAAGCAGAAAGGTAGCTTATGTCTTACTTCATTCGTGTACTGCAGAATTAAGAATAGTGCTAGATGTTCTCTCCTTCCACATTCCATGCTCCTCTTACAATGAAAATTTGAAATGAAAACTTGCAACACATAAAAGCAGGAAAGTGCAGGAAACAATGCAATTTTTCAAAGCATTAGGATTTGAATTTTTTTACAGCCGATGCATTTTTTACAGCCAATGCATTTTAAGACTTTTATTTTCCAAATGTTTTCCTTAAAATTAGCATCTTTCTGAGAAATGTTTTGCATTTTCTACTTCATTTCTCTAATGATGAGACATTTAGAAATTTAAGAATGACATAGCAGTGTGATCCATTTATAGGCATCCATCTGAACACAAAAGCATACTGGTATGAATGAAATGTTCACAGAATTCAACCATATAGCCACTCTCTCAAACATTATCTCATTTTACTGATACACTGCATACCTAATAAATATCATCTATATCTCTATATTTAGGCAATATTGCTCTGTCAATTTGCATACATTGCCTTTCACATTTCACTACATCTGCACATGGTCTGAGGTTGTATTTTTATTAAATTGCTCACTCTACAATATATTCCAAGATCTGGAAAAGGTTTTCAGTAGACAATCACTGAAATATCTGGTAACATTAATACACCCACTTAAAAAAAAAAAAAAGACTTAGCATGTTTTCTACTATAAAAATAAAAAGTCAGAACACGTACACAATTAGAAGCAACTCTTCAACTCTTCCAGATGACAGTTTAAAGAGTTTGCCAAACATAGTTAAGGAGCACTGATAAATTAACATGGAATTGGCTGTGTATGACACAGTATGTTTTCTGTTTAGTGGATTAATAGACAACTTTAGCCTATTAGTGTTCTCAGTGCTATATACACATCAAATCACCACTAAAAATACAACTTCTGTGATTCTAAGTTCAACTCCCAGATAAACAAGACTCCTTTAATACGACAGCTACAAGCATTCATGAGAAAGTAAGTCTTCCAAGCAGTCATGTAACAGAAGCCATATGCAGAGACACATACCAGCAGCAGATAAAAATCTTACTACACTGAACTAAATTTCCCCAAGATATGATCCTGTTCTATTTCCAAACACAGAAGAACCACTATTCATAGGAGCACGTTCCTCACATGCTAAAATCAGGTACATGACTTAGTTTGATCCCAAGTGTAGTCACAACGAGGAGCATTTGGAAAACTCCAGTGGGGCTGTACACACCAGGCAGGAAAAAGACCTTTAGAGAACTTGGAGAGAGAGGGAGTTGTGTTTGAAAACGTCACAAGTTTAAAGCGCATAAAACTTAAAACATAAAAATCCATCACATTCTGTGGCTTATCACGTTACAACGCGTATTCTTCTTTCAGTCACTGTGTTCCAATACTGTTACACTGAATGTAATGTTTTAAAGACCTAAGCCCTTGAAGTATTAAACATATTCTACTAAACACTTCAAAAGAGAACTCCAAAGAGTGGAGAAAACACCAGAGAAAGCAGTCAGGTCTCTGCAGAATACAACTCTTAAGTCTTCAGAGAAAGGGCAGTCTCTGAAGGCAATGATTGGGCAAGCAATTACAACACACCATTAATCCAAAAAAAGTTCAAAACAAAAGTACAGGCAGTTGGGGTTATCTCTCTGAAAACAATACTTTGCATGCTATAGTATTTCTTCAATATAATTTTGATTTGGCTAGAACATTACTATATTTAGCAATTTGGCTATAACATTAAAGAGTTATCTTTAGCAAACCTTTTTTGAAAGGTGGGAAATTCTACAGCACAGACTTTGGTTTGAGTCACTACTATTGTTTCCTTTAAATTTTCTCACCAGCTCATCCTGCATCACTTCCCTTGTTCTCATGAATGAGCAACAGTAATGGAAACATCCATTGGTAAGAAAGACTGAGAAAACTATTGTAATAGATTTTCAAATGCCTTGTCAACAAAAAGTTAACATTTAGTTAACGTTCTAGTGGTTGACTTTTCGAATTGTAGGCAGGAATTAAGAAATTTGTTTCCTTGTTTAATATGAACTTATTTAAACTTAAGTGACTTCTTAACAGCAAATAAAACGCATCCATCTTGTGCAATATTGTTTTATGATCCATTACAGTAAAAAGGAAAGGGAATATGATTTTAATCTTAAAATAATATGCCATTTGTGTAAAGTCAATGCATCACCAAGGCTTCATTTCCCCATAGCATCTCTGTATTTCAGCACAAGGGGAAAAAAACCCACATCCTTACATACCATGAAACCTTACCTCCCTTCAAGATTAATGGGTGCTAGTCTGTACGTACATTAAGAGGTCACTTGACCCCATCTGTTGTGCAATAGTCAGGCACGCTGGGATAAGCGAAGGAGACTGAAAAGCTTAGTTTCCCCTCTATAATTCATTGCATGCAACCTTTGTGTTGTGGGCCCTTCGTGTGCTATGCCTGTGGAACTCCCTTCGATACCAGTGGAATTTCTGAGCATGACATGGTTACAGGACCATCGCATCAGGCTCTGTCAAGTGCTGCTTTCCTGCAGCAAGTTCCACCGTTTGTTGGGTCCCTCTTAATATTGGGTCTGGAGGTTAAAAAAGAGAGAAATGAACCCCCACCAAACGAACAGAAACACACACTTACACCCCCACCACCTCACCCCCCGAAAATAAGGAGAATGATCTAGTTTTACCGAACATGTGCAAGCTTGAACAGGTTGCAGCCTGGACACAGGGTTACTCAGCTACCAAGAAAAACAGCAGATGCCAACATCTTTCAGGTTGCCCTTCCACGAAGCAGCACTCTGACACCAACTGACCAGACGTACCTAGCGCAATTTCTATTCCACTGTAACTGCTGAGAGCCCTCAAACACAACTGGCCACAAACATTACTAACACTTTTCTTTCACAACTATAAATGCATGGTTCTTAGGGAACAGCCTTGCAACAAGATTCTCTCTCTTCTCCTTTGCTGCACTTTTATCCATCTTGAGAAAGCCATCCCCAAAAGCTCTTTTCTCTCGATGTTAAAATCTTGTACAGTTAAGCCAAAAGCCCCCGATGCCGTATGTGACATTGCCATCTAGTGACATACCCCAAGGGTGTTTTCTGCCTATGAACTGTTCTCAAATCACTTTTTTTCCTAATGAAATCTAGCTCAGTATTAGTTTAATGGTCCACATAATCTTTTATTAACACTAATGTAGTTTAATAGGAAAGGAAGTTTTATTATTTGATTGATTTTAGAATATTTCCCACTGTGTGTTTGCATTTCCATGATTAGCGCTTCGGAAGCCTGGTGGGTACCTTTTGGTACTGCTAATGAAAAAGACCTTTATATTAATAGGAAGGGGAGGGTAGTATTTTCTCCTTAGGAAAGAGATCACACAGGACTGTTTGCACGGTTGCAGAGCTTGCTGTTAGTACACTGAACAGTCATACGTGGCTTTACTTCTTTTACATTTAAAACTCAAACCTTCTCCTGATGCACGTCTTACATGCCATCATCTTAATCAATACAAGATACTTTCAAAACTATATATCTAAGACCCAGGAGCCTAAGTGGAAATGCTGGAATTAAGTCAAAAATGAACGGGTTTGTGCTGAGGATCAGCGGCATCCACCCACCACTGGGTTACAGCCTTCTCCTGGGCAGAAGTCAGTCCCAGCAGGTCAGGGGAGCCACCGTGCCACTAGCTCACCTCGCGGACACACCGCAAATCCCCCGCAACAGGAGCACAGTCTTCCTAAAAAAATAAAAGCTCTCGGGAGTCACAGTCAAACCCCCACCCCACCGTAACGCTGGCACGCTCCCTCCCTTAGCTTTGCAAGCCTCGTGGTGTGCACCCCAGCCTGCCCAGCCCAGGGGACACCCGGCTGCGCTACCTCTGGCCGCTGTCATGACAGGTTTATAGCTAACAGTCCCCCACACAGAGGGCATTTCCAAGGGGCTTGTCATCCTTTACACGATTTAATTGGTTGAGAAGGTTACCATTACCTGTCTCTTAATGTATTATTTGTTCCAAGCAGCCTCTGAAATACAGCCTCTTGCCAGAAGTTGTTGTGCACGTGCTGGCAGAGTGGGATGCCCTGGCTGAGTCTGTTTGTAGGCTTTGGACCAAGCCACTGAAGGTGACCATTTGGCTGGCCTTCTTGCAGTTCAGAGATGAATGAATGCGGTCCAAACAAAAGAAATGGAAACCTAACCATGCTACCTGGCAAGAAAGTAATCCTGAGCACCACAAACTGCTAAGTGCAGTGTGGAGCAGATGCTAATTGATTCTCTGTGCATGACTACAGAAGTAGTTACATTTTTTCTCTGAATAAATAAAGTATGTTTTATCAGTAAGCTCTTTACTTCCCCACCAGTTACCTGGTGCTACAGAGGCATCAGCTCTTGGGCCAGGATGTAAGAGGTGGAGGAAGTTGTAAGATTTTCTTCCAAGCCTGTTACCTTTACGCAAAGTCATCCCCTGCCGTAGCTTACCCGGGCGCTCTCAATGTGCAGCACGTTCAAAGCTGTCCATGAACACCACTGATCCCTATTTACAGCGGATCTAGCCTTTGTATTTCCATTCTGGTTTTGATCAAAAAGACTTTCTTAGTGCTTGTACATGAGGGGAAAACCCACAACATTCTGGAACGGGTACAAAAAAAAAGCCCAATAAATGTAGTCCTCCCTCTTTCTTTCACATATATACAGAATATAATATTTTCTTATGCCAGTTATTTTGGTCCCTTTTATTTGTAGTGGCTAAAGCTGGGCAGGGAGAAGATAAAAATAGTGGGTTTGTTTCTAATACAGTGGGAACTGCCAAGGCAGCAGCTCTCATTTCATGCTCAATTCTTTCTGTTGTTTTTAACCAAGGCAGCTTTGAGACTCGTGTTCCTGCAGCAGCAGCGACTGACTTGTATCTTGTCTCCTCGGGAAGCAGCTGTTCCCACTTAGCAGGGGTAGATGCTCAGGACACAGACATTTACCTTGAAGAATGGGGTCAATGCGGTTATCTGTATAGAAATACCACCCCACTTCAAAGGACAGCTATTCGTGCTCCACTGCCCAAATATTTAGGAAAAATATTTGTATTTGGTTTCCTACAGGAAATATTTAGCAGGCAGTTATTTAAGGCAATTTTCAGTGCATTTATTATGTTCACAACAACAGTGGAGCATTAGAAAGAAGATTAATTTGTCCAGTCCTGTCATTCTCTACAGCAACCCCCGCCCCCCTACAAATCCAAGCTGAGAAATTTAACTTGGATTCACAATGAATTAGGTTTCAAAGTGCTTGTGAGAAAACCAACCCTTGCTCCTATATATATTTTAAAAGCCTGTACCGGAGTTTTGTCATCTGAAACTTCTCCTTCAGTCCATGAAAGATCTGTAGGAGCCAAGAATAAGATCCCAGAGCCCTGACTTCGTGATGGACTTTAACTAGAAGGATTGTTTCATTTGCAGCAGAGGACTGGTCAAATCCCAGGGATAAATTAAATAGTACTCTCTTAAATGTCACCAGACATTGAGTGTCTAGAGAAGATAGATGCAAAGATGCCACTTATGTACACGTGTATGTCATTCTGAATTTATTTTTTTTTACCCTATTATATATGGCTTTCATAAATATATCAAACATTCGGAAAGATGTTGCATTAAGATTAAGCCCACCACTGTCTAACACAAAACACCCCGCAAATTCATTCATTGATTTTAAATCTCTCAAGTTTAATGGGTAACAAGCTGCACAATAGCATTATATACCTAAATTTAAAATCAAAGCTTCTTATAGTCTACTGTGAAAATGGACACTCAGTTGTTTTGTAAAGTGAATGCCTGACATCTGCTGGTAATTATACAAACTGTATATTGTTGAATGAAACTGCCTTTAGTAGTTCAGTTTTTAGACTAAAGGAAGATGCTTTAAAAATATATAAATTATTCAAATAAATATTTAAATTATTTCAATCATGATGTAATGAGTTTTCAAAATCAGCTGCATCAATACTGCTATTACTTGTTAGATATAAGATAGTGAGTCTTAAAATTTCCTAGGAAATTTTCCAGCAGGGTTGATCAAATACAGTAGTCAGAAAAACATATTTTCCCCAACACGATTTTTGTGCACATTATTTTTAATAAATAAACAGGAGCAATTCTAGTGCTACAGTACTTCACATTGCCTTTTGTTTAGAGTCAATGTTTTTTTAGAAAGCTATTTCTGTCATCTTTCAACCATGCTACCAAAAAATGCAATTGCTAACTGAAACAGCAGGACAGCAGGAATGCTCGTTATTACAGAAGTCCCACCTGTGATGAAGGCTACAGGTGGGTCTTTATCCAAGAGGGCTTCTTAGCAGCCAGCGAAGACATGGGAGACGACAAAGGATATTCGACTAGAAAAAGCAGCAAATGGGGACTGCACCAAAACTGATAAACTGAAGGCTTTCAGTTTTTCACCTTTTCATGAGTTGCACAGTTCTTTTTCTAAAATTTGGGGACTTAACAGTATCAATAAGTAGGACTCAGTTTTACAAAATCTAAGCACCTGTGATTTTATGAAGCAACTGTGTAACATGATGTCTTGGTAAAACATAACTCAGAAATTATTTTTGAGCAAGAAGGGGTCAGAAAATAATCCTGCTGGAACACAACCAGAAAGGATGAGAGAAAGAAAGAATATACAGAGGAAAATGGGAATTTTAAAAATGTTTTATGAATTCTTTAATATGGATGTAGCAAATAAAATGCTCGGTTTGACAAAGTTTAGAGGAGAAAAATCCTCAAAGCTTCCAAAGTTAACAACTGACCTTTACTGAAAGCCTATGCAGATATCAAATAGCAGAGCTCCTTCAGCCACAGAAACTGATCCTCCATTCCAAACCAACGAACAGAAAATTAAGTATTTGACAAGATTTCCTCTTGCCTTGCAGAAGCATCACCGTGAACCCAATGAAATGTGTGTGTGTGGAAGCTATTGCCTCCGACCATTTTTATTTTTTCATTTTTCCTCTGTACCAACAAAAACAATAAAACAGAATCAAAATCTGGTAGAACATCTGCTGAATCCCTCTATGCATAGTTCTGGTGGTGTGCAACATAAAAGCTATTTTTCACTACTATACTGCCAAAAATAGAGCATAAAAGAGTTACCTTGAATTTGATGACACATGCATATTGGTTTTCCGAATGCAAACTATGTGCAATTCACTTTGACAAAAGGAAAAAAACCAACCCCACCCCCCAAAAAAAAAAGGGGGGGGGGGGGGGGGGCGGGCGGAAGAAAAAAAAAATAAAAAAAAATTAAAATCAAAGTGAGCAAAAAACTTTACTTCTTGGCTCCAGGAAATTAAGTCATTTACACCTTCTATAGCTCCTCAGAAACAAAAGTGTTAAATTGGTGTTGCACCCAGTAGAATCGGGCAGACGAGTCTCAGTGTTTGACACTGGTTCCCCAGACATATAAGCAGGACTGAAAACAGATTGCTAAAATTCCTGGTATTGACCAGTTCTTGAATGATTACACTGAACTCCAGATACACCTATATACACACCATACATAGTTGCTGGGTGTCCCTGAAAGGGTAACAGTTTGTTATGTAAAATACAAATGGAAGTTCCACATTATTTGTTTTCTTTAACATTAAAAAATGTTAAAGTACTTGAACAATTCCTCCTTTTGGTGGAATAGGGAGAACATTAAAAAAAAAAAAGAAAAAAAGAGAGACATGACTAATGTACTCATGACATTATTATTATGCCAAATACCCAGGAAAAAAAACCCAACAGATATACCTTATCTGAAGACATCCACTGACTTTGATGAATATTAATGGATTCCTACATGGAATTATTTGCTTTAAAGGAGTGGCCTACCATCCATTTTCAGGAAGTCAGCAGCTGTTTTTCAAATTTCTGATCAGTTACTTATAAAACTGGGGGAGAGGGGAAAATAATAGTCCTGACTATTCACCAAGCCAAAGACAATATCTTATATTGTCTCTTATATAACTATAAATTATATATAAGTTATATATATAACACAAAGTTTCCTTCACTTTTTGTATCAATATCTTTTTGGACAATTTAAATATTTGCAAGGAAAAATCCCATCCATTTGAAGAAAAAGAAAAACTTTAAATCTGCACACTCTTACTTTAGAGACTTCAGACACGGTGTAGACTACTGTTATTATGGAATAGCGTGGTAGGGAGCTGCTTTGTCAGTGTTTCTACTTATTTGTTACACTTTTTAAACAGTAAAAAAAGATAAGGTTATATTTTTGTATAGCAAGGAATTGCATTAAGAATCAGCTTGTTGGGATGCAAAAAACATTATAACCCACAAACATATATCCTGTATCTGGGTCAAAGATGTTATTTTGAATTTTAAAACTAAGCGGCAGGACATCCTTGACGCAGCACAGACCACTGCTTTTAGTCTTTCCAAGCAAGCTTTTTAGAGACACACTTCAAGGTCTTGCAAAACCAACTTCACATGCTGTCATAGAGCTGCTCTCCAAATACACAACAATTACAAACTGTATCACAGAGTCAAGGGTTTAAGCAACTTTCTAGATACAAGGATTTTTTTTTCCTTTTTTTTTCCCCTTCTCCTTTTGACAGAAAGATAGCAACTCCAGATTCCAGAGCATCAAAGAACCATAGACTACTCTCTGCTTTTTCCAAGACACAGCACTACTTCGTTTGGAGCTATCCAGAACTTATATTCCATCCATCTCTTTGGATTTCTAGCAGTTATAGGCAAGGCATTTCTTGGTCCCAAACCCAAGGGTGAAAATCCACAACTACAAGGATGAAATATTTATTGACATTATATAAGTGGATTTCTGCCTGTACTGAACCGTTTTCAGTGACGTATGCTAAATTGCATGTAATGAATTCTCCAACCACTTTCAGCTTGAAAGCAGAAATTTCCTTTTAAATATAATTATTAGCAAAAAGCACTTGAACATCATTAGAAAGCAGCATTTGTAACACTTCTACTCAGTCCAGGACTATTACAGCATTAGCTGAAATTCAGTTTCAGATCTGTATTTAAGATTATGCAGATACAATTGCTCCTACTCTTACATTGCATGGATTTTTGCAATGGGATAGCTACAGGGAACAAGACTAAATTAAACACAATACGGGAAACTTGCATTAAGTGTGAAGAATATAAATATCACATAATCCTACTGATTGTTAAATCATCTTACTGTTAAGATTCACAATAGCTATAAAAATAGCCAGAGTCACATTCAAACACAAATACTTAATGAAAACTCCCACCCCCAGTAGATGTAACACTTATTTTTCTTCCCACATAAAGTAATAGGCATTTCAAGACCTAGAACTCATGTACTTTTAAATGCACACCCGTGTAAACCATATTTTGTAAAAAAGCACCCCACTGATCTCCTATTCTGCACTTCAAAATGTGGAGTGAATGTACAGCCTCTAATGGCAAAAAACACTTTTAGAGTAACCCAACTCTTATTTTTCTAGAGCCAGATAAACAGGGAGAATAATTTAATATTATTTACTGACTACCTTTGCTTGAATCTCCAAACAATTACAACTTTCTACACCAACTGTAATCTCTAAGTTTCATTAGGCATACATCCTGTTCCATCACCCATCTATTAATGAGTAGTGAATAGCATGAGATCCAGGAAAAAGCAAAAGAAAGGAAAAAAAACCCAAAAACAAATAAACACACACACATACCCCCAAAACATGAAGTCCAACACAGTTTTCCAGTCTGTTACTGAAAAACTCCTAGCTACTAACTCTGTGTAATCTTCCAAATAGTTTTACACCTATCTTCAAGCATTTTCCCCTTTATAGTTCTTTTCCCCATAGCTCATTAATAGCACTGAAGACAGTGGCAAAAGCCTTATTTCAATCAAGATCTCTTGATACAGTCTTCACTGTTTTTAGGGATGCTCCTTTGACTAATTCTCCAAATTCCCCTTTTAAATGCCTTTGGAAAGGCGAGTCCTAATGAGATACTCCATTTAGGAGTGAGACCTGACAATACAGAGAGGTGACAGAGGCAAAGTTCAGTCTTTCTGTGGAAGTGGATCAGAGCTTGTGAAATGAGATAGTCCTTACAGAGAGCTCATATCTGATGAAATATTATGATTTTATTACAGCTTGAAATTCTACACTATTTAATCTTGACATTTGTAAACAGAAAAAATCCCAGTCCTTAAAAAGAAAAATGCTAGTGTTGCCTTGCCACATACACAGCTAGATTGCAGCTGCTCTTTCTGTTTCTTACCGTGCCGATTCCTAAACCAAAAAAAAAAAAAAAATTAATAAATGAACAAGTAGTATTTAATGAGAAATGAGGGCTGGAAGGGCAGGGAAGAAAAAGAAACTCTGACCCTCTCCTTTGCTCGGAACAGGGAGAGAGAAGAAGAAATATAACAGGAGGAAAATTACCTTATAGAATTAAAATTGAAAAAAAAAAAAGAAAAAAAGAAAAGACTTCAACAGCCCCAATCTCATCGCTATTATTCCCCAATCACAGTTAAAGTAGTTCCATCTTAATCTTTAACTACCTTACACACAAAAAAGCTCTTTTGTCTGCCTGCCTTGTCAGCCACTCATAACTACACCTGATACAAGTCATTAAAGGCAAGTATTTCTTACACTTAAACCAAGCACTCATTTCTCAACTGATCTCCCATTCCCACATCCAACCCCCTTCTTTTTCTCATAATAGCTCCTATTACCACCCTCTGAAACCACTCCTGTGTAGCAAATCCAACCCCCTCACCTCAGCACAAGCACCCAGGACCACAGCAGTCACTTGGGGGAAAAAAAAAAAGAAAAATAATAAAGAGGCGCCGATAAAGCAAGGAGGCAGCCTGAATTAATAGCACTGTACCTGTTGTGACGCAGAAGCAAAACCCCACAGCAGCATCCAAAGCCTGGATTTTTCCTTTTTCCCCCTTTTTCCTGGCAGCCACCCGTGAAGCCGGGCAGCAGGAGCCTGCGGCAGGTCGGTCACACGCCGCCCTGGCAGTGGCGTGGAGATGGTCACCCGCAAAAGCACTTGCAGGATAGCTTAAGAATACCAGCACCTTTCTGGAAATAAATACAGATTTTTCTTGTAAAGCACTTGGAAATCATTGGATTCTAACTGCCAAATGCATGACAACTACTGCTAACAAAGTTAGGGGCGTAATATAAATATGTCTTCACATTAGAAAACACTATCCTAGAAAATTATCATAGTCCTGTAGCGCTGGAAACAGCTATATTCCCTCGAATCCATTTCTGCCAGTCTTAGGACTGTAAAGGAGCATCAGCTGTTGCCCCAGACTCTGGTCTGGAGGTGACCTTGGTTGGGTCAGCAGCACCCAGCCGGGGGAGGGAGAGGGGTCAGGAGGTCTGCTAGCACTTGTGACCCTGCCCGAGTTTTGAAATATTCTCTTAATGATATATTTGGGTCTGTTGTTTTTATTTTGAATCAATAGTTTGTAAGTTTGGATAATGTAACTGTATTGATGCAGAGGGCCCTTTTTCTTTTTTTGTTTTGTTTTCTCAATAGCTTATGCACAGAGGTTTTAGAATTTCGTTATTAGACCATCTCAGTTTGGAAAAATAAATCATAAACGCAACTTTGTTGCAGCTTGGAGGAAGTGGGGAGGGGGGGAGAGGAAATGTGTTCTGAAACTTTTTAAGTGAAAAAGCAACTTCAACAACAGAATGCCTATTTTGTCTTTACCTGTGCCTCATCTCTTCAAGAACGTGCAGAGTCACAGAAATGGCCCCAGGGAACTGGTGGACAGTGCCAGAGAAAGAACCAGCAGTGGTCTGGCTTGTTCAACCAATGTTTTGGATTTCTTTTGTATAATAAAAGTATGCCTGACGTGACTACTGTCATATGAGCGTTTACCTGTGTGCTTAGAATAGGACTCGTCATGCTAGAGTATATGCCTGTTCGCTTGTTTGTCTGCATAAACAATTTACAATATTTTAAAACCAGTTTTAAACTGTTTTTCATGGAGAAAATACCAATTTTAATCCAAAATAAAGGAGCCAAGTAAACCAGAACATTCTTTAAATACCAAAGACTTACAAATAGTTATTTTTGGTGTATTTTCTGACACAGATTTGGAGTAAGATTGCTCCTCCAATACCTGCATTTTTATCTAAGTAACTTTCATTTTACAGAACTGTTCCTGCAAAACCTCTCTAGAAATAATTTCCAGAAGAATAATATTTGCAACATTTGTAATCCAAAAACAATGCAGGCACTCTACATGAACCTGGCTGTTAAGCGGTATAATAGCTAGCTTTAATTTTGCTGTTCAGAATTTGAAAGAATGAACAACCAATAGCTAGAGGTAATTTCTTTTCTCAATTTCTGTTTCCAGTATCTACAGTGCCAATCCATAAAGAAGACCTGATGTGCAGGGGAGCAGAGCTGTAAATACAGATGTTTAAGTTACGTTCTTTTCCTGTGTAGGGCTTTCCATGTTGCACTGCAGGCTCTGAACACTAAACGGAAACCCAAGGCTACTTCAAGAGTTTTTAGTTCTTAAGACAACAACTCCTGTCTCCAGGACCTCAATAAATCACTATCTGAAATGCATCAGAAGTGTTTTTCATTCAAATTTCCTACAAAAAAGGTTTCAAACCCTTTCCCATTAAGTAAATCAGTTGCTAGGGAATACATCTTTTGTACACATCAGAAAACACCATTATTTAGCTAGTAACACATTAAGAGAACAATCAGCTGCCAGCAATAACGGTACTTCTTTTTTAAAAGAAGTATTACAAGACACAACAGGAATGTTTCCCTTTAAAAAAAAAAAAATGTGCGTTCATTTTATAAATGGTTTGAGAATTGTCACAAGATGCAGTAGTCACTTTACTTTTTGAAAGGCTTTAAAGAGCCCTACTGAGGAACTTGCTTCCTTGCTCCCTGAACCAAGAGAACCGTCCTGCTCGGTGGCTGAGAAGTGAAGAGGAACCTATTACAGTATCATTGCAGTGCTCATCTACCCCGGCCTTTCCCTCAGGATAGGTTCTTCTCCCCAAGAACCTGAACATAAACTGACCGACGGTTTCTTCTTCATCTCTTTAAAATGCTCATTTAAGGGTAATTTCACTGGGAGAGGCTGGAGAAGATTCAAGCATCACGTTTGGAGCTACAATTTTAGTGTCTTAATATTCTACCGTTTGCTGCGAGGAATATACCATTTTGGAGGAAAGAAGGTAGATTTCTCTCTGATGGTTTTTGACAGCAGATCCTCCTCTTTGTAGTTAAAGCACCTCTTTCATCGGCAGTCTTTATATTCATTGGGAGGGGACTGCCAAAGGAATGCAGGGAAGTGGTTGAATGCCAAGCCACAAGAAGTAAGTTTAAGTAAACATTTCAGGAATATGATTTATGAATAAACCAACGGCTTACTTGGCAATTAACAAAACAAAACTTTGCCCTATTATTTTAAAAAAAAATATTTTGTTTGTTTTCCTTCTGTGTGACAGTATTAAGTTCTCTATAACAGTGAAGTTTTTAGAGCAATATATATACATACACATTGGATATCAAAGCACAGGAAAAAAATATATTTGTGTGCTGATTATGCTAATCTGTGGAAAACAGCACAAGTTCAGAGAACTGAAATTCATGTAAATGTGCTGGATACAAATGAAAAATTGTCCTAAAATATTCTTGTGAAAAATGCTCGTTTAGTTTTCACACTTAAAGAAAAATTGTTTATAAAAAGACAAAGCATTTTTTGGAAACTTTTTCAACACCTCTGCAATTAATACACCAACATGGGGAACATACTGAAAATAATTAAAGATTTTATTTTTTTTTGTTAGCAAGTTAGCTTCCTCAAAATCCATCAGCTTTTAGGTGAACTCACAACAAAGGGGGAAGACACTGCTCCAGTCTTTTGCATCTCTTTTGAAAGATTTGCCACACTGCAGCTCTCGTAATTTTTCCTATTATTTTTGCTGATTTGCAGTATTTAAAAACTCAAAAAGCAAACATAGTCTGAAAATGAAAGTCCCCAACACATTCAGAACAGCCCATGTCTCACAATAAATTAACTTCTGCCCACCATACTTCATTTGAATATATACAGGTACATTAAGAACTAAGTCAGGAAGGTGACAGTGGCAAGCGCACTCCTCCCGAATATTTGATGACCAAGAAACACCAGCTAACTGGCATAAACCACTGCTATGGCCAAGAGGCAACCCTGACACCCTGCCTCCTCCTTCCGTCCTCTCAGCTACGACAAGCATTTGAAGCTGCAGCTGAGTGAGGGACACAAAAAGCAGGATGCGCAGCCACAGAGGCTGCTTCTTCAGCGGAGGTGCTGACTGAAATTGGTACACACTTCTCCCTTTCCTTGATGCAAATCAGGAAGGCTTGCAGGTAGACCGTGTCCATTATCAAGCTGGTAAATCTGTCTGAATTTCTCTGTGTTCCCATGGGAAATCCTCTACGCGGATTGTTATTGAGAATGTGTCCCATTCCTCGCTGTGGAAGGGCCCCTCTAATAGTAGTTGTCCCAGCCCCCCCTGCAACAAGTTCATTCCTCCTGCTAAGCAGATCCCAATAAAAATCAAGTGGCTGCTTTGTAGACAGTCTTTCTTTACCTAAAGCTTTTATTTTTCTTAATGCCTTATGCTCAACACACTGACAAGATTTCTTTTTATTCTTACAGTTAGCTGGATTATTAGGAGTGATTAAAATGTTTTGTAATGCAGAATTGCACGTGGGCTACATCAGCGGCACTCAAGATCTACAGGCCGACTGACAGATAATGAACTATCAGTTTCAAAGTAGCTGCTGGCAGTCCTAGAAAGGACCAAGCTTACCTTACTGTGACACCCTAAACATGCTTTTAACAAAATGCTGTAAAATACGGTAGCCATTTCTTTCAGGCACTCACACAAACCAAGACCAGAAGGCACATCCCGGTTCCACACAGACTAGGTAAGTATCACAGGACCCCCAAAAAAAAAACCACAGTAAGACTACTTCCTGGTTTAAAAACGTTTATTTAAAAGAAAAGGAAACTATACCCAGATGGCCAGGAGAAAAAAAAATTTCCTGTATTCTCCCCCCCAAAACCATTACTTTGCAATTTACTTTTCCCTTAAGTTTCTGCTTCGATGTTTATTTATTTTTATTTATAAAAAAAACCCACACACCTGAACTTTCATTTCCTTTTCCTCTGCTGTTAGACCTAAGGAAATTAAGTACCTTTCACTGAAGGGCTGCATGGGATGTGAGAAGAAACCGCAATAAAATTTATTCACAATATACAGTATAAAAATATCTTGCTCAGGATTCAGTATTATAATTTAATAACTTTTTGTTGTTTCATAGGTATCTGGGAAAGGTACAGACACATGTCCAGATCCTGTTACAAGAGGTAGAAGGCCAGCATTTGGTACAACATTCCAGGAGAGAGTCAAAGTGACATTCCTGTTTCCCCTGCAAAAGCAACAAAGACTATCAGCACAAATACTCAAATCCACCAATTTAGTTAGTAATTAATAATATGAAATAAATTAGATACAGAAATTAATAAATTAAATACACAAGAAACAGGGCATCTCATATCACAAGGTCATCTGCTAACAATCAAACTACAAAGATGCAATAGACTGACAGAGTATGATATATAGGTACCTCACCACAGCAATAAAAACACATATAAAATGCAAAGTATGCAAGTAAATCAAAGACAGCACAAATAATATAATAAAAAAGGATTTACTTACTTAAGACCATTTCCATCATCAAAGAATAAGTACTTTGCCTGCATGTCTTTTAAGAACAGCCTTGGGTTGTCTCCTCTCAACATGACCTTATCCCAGAGGACCACCTGGTTTAGAGCCTAAAAATACAATTGTAATTAAGTCAGCAAGATACCTTACAAGATCATATTCAGTCACTGGCATTTCATAGCATTACTCATCTGAAAACCCTGAAGTATGTGCTTGCAATCCATAACCATTTTCACAAAATAATGGTTTACAGAGGGGAAATGGTTTACTACCAATACTAGTACACACCGAAGCCTGGCACAGAATAAATGGAAACAAACAAACAAAAAAAAAAAACCCCCACAAAAAAAACCGAGTTCAATAAAACATGTGAAAGCCGTTTAAACGAGTCATCAGCTTTCTAAGACTTACAAGTATGATGGGGTTTCCTTTTGAATTGCAAAGGAAGTTACTTTTAAAGCAGTATTTAGACTTGGTTTCAAATAAAGGGCTTGAATTGAGCTATCATGACCCTGTCTAGATATCAAACATTTTTCCAGCTTTCATGGAAAAAAAATATCTCTACTTGAATTGCAAGCGTAATCCCAAGATTTGTATGAACAACTAAACAGACTGATCCCAAATTCTGAAATATTTGAAACTTTACACTGTTAAGTAGGTAGCTGCTAAAGGGTTTTGTTTAGTACCTTATAGAACAATACTAGAAAAAAATATTTCTCAGTATTTGTGAGAACTAGTGATTTACGGAAAGAAATACGTAAAAGATGAAACAAGACAATGAAGTCCCAGATGCTAATAAAGAACCCTAAAAACTATTTTAGCACAAACACAATACCCACATATCCATCGGCATGTATAAAATAATTAAGGTACTTTAAAGGCGCAAAAAAAAAAAAAAAAAAAAAAAAGAGGGAGAGAGAGAGAGAGAAAAGTAGGGAGATTTTTTTTTTAACTTGCTGCTCAAAACGAAGTCTTCACTATATCCTTGCAGTGTGACCACAATAGCTTAAATTAGAATTCAATGGTACCATGGCAGCTTGGTGTTTCATTAAAATAATTTTTCCATAGGCTGTTCCACACAGCTACTATCAAATCAATGAAGAAAGCCTTCAGCTCCCCAAAGTGACAGGACAAAACAAGTAAAAAACCTAAATTACAGTGCACTGTTGCAAGTGAACAACAAGGCATGTGTTACTTTTCTCCCACTCTGCTGGGCACGTATCAAGTTAGGTTTCATGAGGGTGAACCTCCCACCCTGCAGTTAAACTGTCAAGAAAATAACAATCATGAAGGCCAGCAGAAACAGTCCCAGCTAGCAGGAAATGCTGGTACCTTAACTTTTCCCAGCAGAACTTCAGAATGTCAAAAATAGCTGCAGTACAAAATGGGTAATCGCTTCAACTTTCTTTTTGATACTTACATTGTTTTTCGTTGAGTATTCTGCAGACAAATATAGAAACAATTGTTTAACATTCCAGTCAAATACACTCTCCAAATGTATGCAAGTTAAGAAAAATACCATACTGTAATTACATAACCTTGTTTTATTTTTACTAGACCTAAATAGACCATGAAAATTACAATGAGTTCTTACCTTTGAACATACCTCATCTTATTTATACATCAGAGCACTCCAGGAGTTCTAATGTATATTTTAATCATATTAGAACAGGGTTTTCGTTTGGTTTGGGGGTTTTCTGTTTTGTTTCTTTTTTGCTATTTATGAAATTTAACAGCCATTCCCTCCATGATTTAAGAGTTCTATATTTGACACTGCAAGCTAGTAACTATAATCCACTACTAGACAATCTATTATAAAACCTTAAACACAAAAGGCAAGACAGAATTCTTCAGTAAATACCTTCAAAGCAATTATTTATACTGTCAAAGAACCCTGGTATTCAACTGTGGATCAAGATAAAACAGCATTAAACAATATATAAATACAAAATTGTCAGAGAGTAGAGAGTTCAAAGAGCCTGTAACACCCACACTAGGGAAGTTAGTAGAGTTCATATTGGAAGGGACACCAGGAATTAGGATATTTACCTGATTACTACAAAGAAAGTCACCTTCTTATACTGGAACAGAACTCCGCTCAGATTTTGATCAACAGTAAAGAACTGATGACTGCCATTTGAGACTGTCAGTATAATAAAGCTGATATTCTCAATACTTGTCTATTTAGCAATAAAATGCACCATGTGTGACTGTTAAGCAAAAAGCTTTTTAACTCACAATAAAGATGAACTGTAACCTTTTATGTCCCAGTCCTTCTCTTTATTCTATTTTCCACTATCTCAAAGAATAAACTAAACATATTCCCCCGCCAGCCTCAAAAATCTGTTCTATTTTGTCCCACTCATCCTGAGACTGAACCATGGTTTTAAGCTGCTAATTCAAAGGGCAAGTAAGGAAAGAATTAAATAATTAACTGTTGCTGCTGCAAGAACAGCTGGAGCTATTTTACTTGAACACTTTTAACCATCTAACTCAAAACAACAAAAAAGATTCTGAGATCTCTTTTGTAGGATTTCTTAACACTTGCTAAAGTTACTCACAAATTAAGTAAGCTAAAAAGTGGTTTTGAAAACTGCCTCCTCCCCCTTTTTCCTTTCCCCAGTTTCTTTTTCTGTCATTTTATTTACTTCCTTCTAGGCCTAACAACTTGTGTCTGTTAGTTAAGAGAGCCCATGTACCAGTACCTCTTTACAAATTTTGTCCAAAAAAAGCCTCCCAGAAAATTTCATACTGCAAGGTTTGTTTATGCTGGGCATGAACAATTAAGTAAAAGTTTTTATAAAAATAAACGTAAAACTACCACTCCTATTAGAAGTTACTAATACACTGAATCTTTATGTCCGCATACTGCAGACTAATCCTTGTATAAGAACATTTCTTTGAGAGGTCCTGTACTGTCCTGCTCTGCCTCCCCCTGTATACACTACATACAATTCAATTAACCTGCTTTAGAATTTTAGTTTCTGGTCATCATACATATAGGCATTTCAGAGGTAAAACTCAAGACTTGGGAGTTCACCTCTTCTGCTTCCAGCTAATAAAAATAAATCTCCCTTATTCCTGCGCAACACACGCCTGCAAAATCCGATTAACCTGTTTACCCAGTGTTCACATGCATTCAAGAGTAGTATTTTGCTTAGGTTGCTTACACAATGCAGCATTCTCCAAAACAGGGAAACAAACACAGAGGTAATCGGTCTCTTGCCTAACACAGTGACAAAAAACAGCAGACAGGGAAAAATTCCAGGTGTATCAGCCCAGTTGCATAGCAAGACTTAGTGTAATCAGCTGAGGTAAAGCATGCCGCCTTGTATTTGGTACTGACTTCTGCAGAAAAACAGATCTATATTTTGATGTCAAGACCCCTATGAATGATTCCCTGTCAAAAACCTACCCCAAACAAAATGTAACGAACCCACCCACACACAACCCTCTTTGACCCATAAATATCAGACTAACAACAGGAAAGGAAAGTTGCAGTAAAGAGGCCCCAAAATAACGCAATACATTTTGTAGCACCTCATATGCTTCCAATGAATGTCATCCTATGTTAAAGATTACATAGTTTAAAAATCTAAGCAAGTAAAGGATTACAATGTCTTTTTATTTTTAAATGGAGACAGGTACTGGTATGCAACTATATGGCCAGAACTTTGAAAGCCTCACAACTATTCTAGTTTGAAAGGTGTATTGGGAGTGTCTCTAGATTCAGTATGACAGTCAAAATAGTATGTCATATAAATCCTACAATTAATTAACATCTCAAACCATCAATACAAACTTCAGTTAACCACAATACTGTCCAGATGTTAAACCACACTTCCTATTACTAGATACAGTGCACTTCACTACAGTTTGATGTTAAAAACAGGCCTTAAAGAGAGAAAACAACTTGTCCTCTGTCATCTACTAGAGGCAGAAGGTTATTCCAAGTTCCATTTTACTGCCCTAGCTAAGTAAAATACTACTTTTCACTGCTTTAAATTTGTATTTTGAGACAAATTGCTAGTTTTCCTCAAGTTCTGAATATCTGAAGATTATAACAAAAGTAGATGTCAAGATGTTCTTATTTCATCATGTGCACAATTAAGGATATCTGCAGTAATGTCAAATGTGACGAATCCCAAATCACTTCTTTCTCTAGGTCCAGTGAAATCTTCTACATTTTTTCTAAGACAAAACAAAACACAAGATTAGCCTCTCATCATTTCTCTTTCATGCATTACATAAATTATTATGTATTTACCTCATCCATTTTCTGTACTTTCTTTTAAATACTTCTGGCTAAAATATAATCAACATTACAAAACAAAACCTGCCTTCCAGAAATTATGGAGCCCCAGTTTTGAACAACAGGCCTTGCCACCACAGTAGTCTAAGTTACACAAATAGCCTACAGACTTTCTCCTGGTAACAGAAATTTGCCTCTTCCTAAACTGCACTGCATTTCATTTTAGTAAAACACGTGTTAGCCATCCCCAAATATATAAAGCTGACTGGAACACCAGAGCATAGCTGTCTGCTGGCAACCACTTGCAATATCATTTCTCAACTTTCCATAAAAAAATAAAAAGCCTCTAGTGGTCAGTCTTATACAAGACACTCCAATCATTCTGATAAAACAGAGTTTATGTCCATAGTTCGCTCAGCTTACAAGATTTCGTCCTGGAATGCATTTAGGTAGTGGTATAAAGAAAACGCTTAATTTCTTCTACATTATGGGATGTCACGTAATTTTTTTAAGACTATTACAAATCCGTATTTGGAAGATTATGTGACATGGCACACTAAACCGTATTAGAAAAAGAAACTGGAAAATTACAGAGACAGCAGCTATTTTCACGCATATTCACAAAGCTTATCAATTTACCAAACCTACCCTCTACAAAGAGGAATACCATAAGCAGGTGGCAATCAGCTATGAACCTTAAATCCTTATGCTACAAAAATTTCTTGCTACATCTCATGTATGATCTTGTGTTACAAATGAATTTCTTAATTACATTTACTCCAGTTTCAAAAAATAGTCCATTAAAACATCACGCCGTTAAAACTAATCTTAGTAATCTCAAAGACAAAAAAGTTTACGAGCAGATCAAATACTGTTGGAGACAGTAACTAAGAAAAACACCACCAAAACTTCCCAATTTAAGCCTTGTTATGAATTTTCATTCCTCTGCAAAAAGCAACATCTTTTAGTAACCCATAGCAAGCACCTGACTTCGTTTCTGAACCACTGTCAATCTGGTGGAATAACAGATTGGGGTCTGCAGAACTTCTTACGACGTCCAAGAAAAGCAATTAAGGTATAACGCCTCTCGTTAATACCAGATCTCTGCTTCATGGAAGGGAGGCAGTATAAATTTCATCCACTCAAAAATATGCTTTTATGCCAGTTTTACGCTGTTTGCAATCCTCAAGTCTAGCGTAACCATGGGGTTTCCTTTCCTGAGGTATTAAACCAAACAGCGCTGGCCACTATTTATTTAGATTCACCTTCCCTTTCAAACCCTGCTGTTAGCCATCTATTTGAGCCTCTTGCAGCTCATGGAGCTTCAGAGCATCCTGAGATGTCAGCTCACCGACTCGGCCCAAACTAAAGTCATTAGTTGAGTTAAAGCAGCTCAGTAAAGCATCCTATGTGCCCGATTCCCCTGTGCAGCTCCAGTAAAGCCCCATGTGTATAGGGGCAGGTGCGAGGACCACCACTTCAATTGCTCGTGGAACTACAGCCCTTCGCATCATACATACTTAACTGGATGAAAGTTTTCTGTGATAAAATTTCCTTCATGGCGAGAAAAAAAACAACAAACCAACCAACCAAAAAAAAAAAACCAACAAAAACCAAAATTGAAAAAAGTTTGCCCTAGCGCAAGCCTGCATCAGCACACTGTGTCTCGTGGGCAGCACGCTTCTGAAGCGGCGTTACGTGTTCGACACCCGGGGCGTTCCACGGGAAGGTAAGCCATCCCGGGCAGTCTGCTGTCACAGAGCTCGCAAGAAAAGGCATGAAAATACATTACCAGTGGGGAAAAAAAAAAATCTAAGGGAACTACCGATTACAAAAAGAAGGTACTAGGGAGCCAAGTCGTGCGTTCGCTGAGGTCCCTGCACGCCCCAAACCCGCCAAAGCCGTTCGCTCGGCTCCCCCGCCGGCCACCACCCCGGTGCTGGCCAGCGAGGCGGCCCGCGCCCACCGGCGGCGCACCGAGCCGAGCGGCAGCGCAGCGCCCAGCGCGGGCGGCACCGCCCCTCCCGCCCGGCGGCGGAGCGCCGTCGTGGGGCTCCCTCATTGGGCCGGGCGGGCAGGAAGCAGCGAGCCCCGCGGGCCCGGCCCGTGCAGCCGCCCCGCAACGGCGGGCCTGCCCTCGCGTCCGCGGCGCCCCCCGCCGGCCCGTACCGTCCCCTCACGCACCGCGGGCGCTGCTCGCCACGCAGCGGCTCCGCGGCGGCAGCTGCCAGGCAAACCCTTCCCCTCCCCGGCCCGCAGCCGCCGCCCGGCCCGGCCCTCCCCCGCCGCTCCCTCCCCTCGCCCGCCCGCACTCACAGCGTGACGCGGGAAACGGCGATGCTGACGGGCACGCTGCGCCCCTTGAAGGCGGTGGTGATGAAGCAGCCGAAGGTGAGCGCCGCCATCACGCTCAAAGAGAAGGCGAAGAGCGAGTTGGCCCGGGACAGCACCGTGTTCATCTCCCCGCTCGGCCCAGCCGCCGCGCCGCGCAGGCTCCCAGGCTGCAGCCGTTGCTCGGCGGGAGGGGGGCGGCTCCGGCGGGCCCGGCGGCGCTGGGAGGCGGCACGGAGCGGGCGGCGGCGCCGGCGCGAGGGCCGCTGAGGAAGGGGCGCGCGCGCGGCCGGTGGGGAGGGGCGCGGCCTCGCCCAGAGCCCGCCCAACCAGGGCGGGGCCACGCGCCTCCCGCACCGCGCCTGCGCCCGCGGCTGGGCCGGGCCCCGCCCACCCCCGGCACCCGCCGGCCCCGCCGGCCCCGCCCACCCCCGGCACCCGCCGGCCCCGCCCCTGGCCGCCGGGGAGGGGGGGCCGCGGCTCGGGGCCTCCCGGGTGGGCTGCGCTTGGCGTCGCTGCGCCTTTTGCGCGCCGCACCCTGCCGAGCACCGCTCACACGGGGGAGTCCGGAGGAAGAAGGTCCTTGTGCCCTTTGGCTGTCGCGTACCAAAGGTGACTGACTCCCAAGGGAGCCTGTACGGTGCTTCTGCCGCGGGCTGCTTTACCGGCGAAAAAGCCCCCGAAGGCCGGGCGGCCCGCTCGGCTGCGCCCCGTTCGGCTGCGGGCGCTTTGGTTTCCTTTCGTGAGGAGCCGGTGCCGCCGCGGCCTGTCCGCCCTCTGCGTGGCCGTGGAGGGGTCCCCGGGGCTCCCTCACAGCCGGGGCCCCTCGGAGCAGCGCCCGGTGGCGGCGCATCGGTGTCCCCTGGGAGCGACCCCCGGGGCAGGGCTTCTCGGGGCTGCTGCTGGGCGCTTTCACCGTTAGCGCTCCCAGTATGTGTGCCTGTCCCGGTCCATTAACAGCTGGGGGGGGCGAGAGGGTTGTTACGTGGTGGAGCGTATTTTTGTGAATTATTTGTTGCCACGGTGTTTCTAAGGCATTCGGGTTTAGAGGGAAGTTGGTATTTGTAGCTCTGGTGGATTTTTGCATTTATATAATAAAACGTGAATAATATTTGAGGTGATGGCTGGTTTTTTTCACTTGATATCTGTATCTTGCTTTCATTGTGCTTTGCTACTCACTACTTTGTTTCCTATGGGATGTTCCTGTTAGTATCCACTTTGTTACATACATGCTCACTATGTAAATCATCTTGCCAGTATGTAAACTGTCATTAGGTAAGTCTAATCATTTAGTAGCTGGGCATGGCGTTGGAATCCTTTTTCTTTACCAGATGGCTCAGTGATTCCACACCATTTGCAGGCTAAGGCAGTCTCTCACCCTCCTTCTCCACTTAAAATAAGGTGTGCTAGCACCAATTTGATGTGGCGAAGTGGTTTCTAAGTCCTCTTCCCAGGCCCCTGCTCCCCGGACCTGCAACATTATGAATCTGAGAACTGGGGGAAGACAGAGCCTGTACAATGTTTTTTTCCCCCATATTTCACTGTATCAAGTACAGCAGGCCGGATCAACACAGATTTCTCAGGGCGGACAACAGGTGTCAGCAGTGGCTCAGTTAAATATAACTCCCTCTTTCCAGTCCTAAGATTCCAATGGTGTAAATATGGGGAGTAGGAACAGGAGCTCAGACACAGGGGTCTGAAAAGGTGGGAAGCCCCATGGTGATTGAAGGGATAGGGAGGAGAAGGTGTAGACTGTCAGGTTATTCTGAAATATGTGTGTTCTGTGCTGATGGTGCTCTTTCTTTTCCTCCCCTGTAACTGAGAGTCAGTTCTGTGCTTCAGGGAAGAAAAATCTTTGCAGATAAAGGTAGGGAATGGAAGAGGAAAAAGATCATACTCACGCTCTGTGTTTTCACCCAGCTTGAGCAACTGTAGCACATCTCTGTTTAGAACTGTTATTAAATGTAGGATGTGAAAGTACCTACGGGCACGTTCCTTGTAGTTGGAAACCTCTTTTTCACGATGCTCTTGGTTTCTGTGTGCCTGTGCATTTGCCATAATGAAGCCAGTCGCAGGCCCATGGAGGATAATAGGTTCTTCAGCAATGTTTTGATGATAAATGCTTTGCCATTTTCCGTTTGGTAATTCTCCATCTTCCTGATACTCCAGAAGAGTTCCAGAAACACAGAGAGTTTCTTGTGTAAAGGTTTTTGTTGGCTTGTTATTATGTTTTGATTTGCCATTGAAAACATTAATTGTTGTGAGGTAAAGGGGTTTGATTTATGGTCTGTAATGTAGTGTTACTGAAACCTTGGATAGCTGTTACTGAAACGTGGGTCCTTTCCCCGCAATATTTGAAGACTTAGAAGCAACAAGGAAGCTTTTACTGCAAACTGAGGAACCTAAAGGTTTCAGAAGTTGTGAAATCTCTGCTGTAATCAAAAAGATAGTTATAAATGTGAACGCAATCCTTTTCTTGTTTCTCCAAACAAAAGGTTCATTTGCCTTTGGTCTTGTGTTCAGTTCTTGTTTTTGCGATTTGGAGTTTTTCATTAGATATTAAGGAAATTTGCTGTTGGGGATAACTTAAATAACTAAGGCAGAACTTACAGGAGTAAAGTAGTGAAATTTCCCAAGCAGCAGTTAAGTACCTGAAGAAGACCAAAAATCAAAAGGTTTAGCCAAATTCATGTTAGCATGTGTTTTTAAGAAAAATGAATAAAAGTGGCTGTTGCTCATGTGGTTTTGGGTTTATTTTAGTAGAACCCTTCAATAAATGTCACTTAAAAGCACAGTGTGCAGGGGAACACAGATGGTGCAGTTTATTCAAGGATTGATCCGTTACTGTTTCAGAACAAAGAACCCTATAGCTTTTTTATGACTGAAATCTTGCAAAATCAAAAGAGGAGAAAAATTTTGAAACAAAGAAGCCAGTTGTGAAGGAAGAAGGGAAGATGATTATTCAAAGCAGCTGTTTGTTGGTAAATTCCAAATTGTTCTGTGAAAAATATTAAATCTGTTTTTTTTTTTAAAGAATAGTGGCATAAGTTACTGTCAGCTAAAGAAGTTGTATTAGCCTGAATGGATCAAATACTATCATTATGAAAGCAAATTTATAGAATCTTGGGGAGGCAGGAAATTTTCGGTGACCATTTCCAAGACGCAGTGGTATAAGGTATTCAGTGTGCCTGAGCACAGGCTCAGACCAGCAGAGTGCTTAAGGCATGGCAGTGCTCAGGCTGATTCTTACTTCGAGAAATTTCATAATTTTTCATTACAGACTAATTGAACGAAACGCAGAGATGAGGTCAGGAGCAAGTCTGAAATGTAGAATTCTCCTTTCTTCTGTTTCTCCCCAGAATTATCCAACTTTGGAATTGTGTTCTTATGCACTCTTTGATCTATTAATCATGTGTTCTTTTTTTATAGTGTCAGCACTTCAACAGGATCGATCCCAGTCAGCAGCTGATGATTTGATGATCTCTCAGAGAGAGCAGCTTGCTTGCTTTGGTTGGTATGTTTCTAGTTTGATGGTTAAGTTAGTGAGTGATTCCTTTAATCTGTAAATAAAATGGCAAGTGTTGACATTGACCATGAACAGAGATTGCTGTGAGTTCTTTATTTTTCTGCTGGAGTCAGATTAGTTCTAACATGGTACACACAGACAGCAGCTTCGAGATGGCTGACAGTTTGGGGTGTACGGTTTGTGAATTCCAGGTGAAGGAGAGGTGTTAACTTCAGCCCAGGTGGTGGAACCTTTGACCTTGGGGCTTAAATTTCTGACTGATTTTACAGGTGAAAGTTCAGGTGCCTGTGGCATCTTTGGTACCTAGCTAGTTAGACAAGGGCTGTACAGATAACTTTTTTTGGTCTAGAGCCATTTATATACTTCCTAGATTTTACCATAAATATCAAAATCCTTTACTGAATTTGTCTTTTATTGTTGAAATGTTGTAGCAACACACAACCTCTTAGGCAGTTCTCGAAATGCAAATAAAGATTAAAATAAACATGGCCATGAGCAACTTGAGGAATTTTTGTCTCTGTTGCAACAGCTCCCTTTCACTTCGCACCTCTTCTGGGTGGGCCTTTTTTACAACTGGTGTGGAAAGGCTGTGGCTAAGAGAAGCAGTCTTTCTGGACCACATTGAAGGATTTCTGCTTCTAACCTCATGACCTCCTTTTTTTGCTTTGTATCTTTAAAGTATGGAGAATAAGAAGGTAAGTAAACAGTTTTCACTTGCCTCTGTATTCTTATTGCTAGTCCTCCAGCAAGAAAATCTCAGGGAATTTTAAATTTCTGATTTCAGAATGAACTTGATATTTTATAACACTGTCTCATTTAGCGGTGTAAGAATGCTGCGTTGGAGAGGGAACCAAGTATTCTTGGCTCCAAAACAAACTCTAAGTATGTTTTGGAGCCCAACACAATTCATTTTTGGCTCCTGTCGGATCTGTTGTTGCCCGTTCCATGGCATACAAAGCCATGTTAGGTAAGGTCGTCTCATACATCGCTGATTCCGCTGAAGCTTTCACACTTCATTGTGCTTTGCATTCTGTGGCAAGAAGCCTGTGTGCTACTGATCCACCTCACTCCAGTTTTACCTCATTCCCTAAGTCAGTTCGAAGTTCTTCATCATGAAGTATTTTTATGTCTCTTGTAAAAGCACCAAGCAGAGACTGTCATGCCTCGGCTTGAGGAAAAGAATGTTTTGCAAGCTCTGACATGATGATATCACTTAACTGATACCATTTTTAGTGGATGGAAAAAACCTTTCTGATAGGAACGCTAGCCATGGGAGTCAGCATATAGTGACCTAGGCTGGCAGAATAAATCTTTTAACTCTCGTCTCTACCAAGTCATGAAATTGACTTTATAATTTCCTTTTATTAATAACATTCATGGGCACCAAAAGATACTTTACACAGAAAGGAGACAAATGAAACCACTTTTACTTAGGCCAGAAGAAAACCTGGAAAAACTTTGAAGAGAGGGTGTGTGAAATTAAAGGAAACAGATGATTTCACTGGTTTTAGAAACAGTTTGTCATGAAATAAAATAATCAGTTAAATGACAAGACAGACTAATGTAGAATAAAATTAAAAATTTTGAAGGGAATTCAAATTGGTGACAAAACATTCACAACAGATATTATTTTGAGCAGACTTTTAACTTCAGAATAATTCACGATTGTTTCATCTTTTTGGCATAATTTAAAGGTCTTACACAGAAATAAGTAATTACTATGAATCCCAAATTGTTTCGTAAGTCCAGATAGTATTAATTCAAACAGCTGAAGAGGTCTGTGTAAGTTTCAAAATGGCAGAGGTATTACTTAAAGGTGCAAATACGGTCTTCTGAAAACTGTCAGTTGACATAGAAAATTTCTGTCAAATTCATTTCTCACATACTGTATATGTGATGAAAACCAAATCTGCATGTCATGGCTCCTTTAGGATTTGAGTGTTACTGATTTGTTTTTTTATTATTTATTTAGAGAGAGCTACTTAATAAGAACACGTGACATTTTTGCAGTTCGTTAAAGAAAAGTTTAACTGTAAAAACTGCAAAAGTACCAGGTTTGGTTATGTGAATTTAGATTAATAGGGTGGTTGCACTGCCTGCTAAGCTAGTTTAAATATCAAAAGCACAGTAGCTCTAGTACCACGTGCCTAAGGAAGAGGGTGAGTGAGTTGCTGAAGAATAGTGAAGTTCTGTAGACATGTGGTTGGCAATGAAAACATTTGTCTGGACCCAAGAAAGGAACTGTACAAAGGGAAGGAGATGCAAAATGAGGAGACTCTTCAAAGTTTCACTGATACAGCTGTATCAGTGCATTGAACCATCAAAAATTCCAGCTAAGTGTCCTTATTAAGAGGCAGTTTGCACGTGCATTTTGGTATTACACTCTCCTCATAGTTTGCTACTACTTTTTAGTAGGTTACTATCTCCATAGGAGAATGGGTGGTAAGGGGTGTGAGTGTTTTTTTCAATGTGCAATCCAGCAGGTTAGTTTAAACTCATCAGCAGTTTAAACTGCCCGATTTTGAACTGAAGAGGCTGAATACCAATACAGATTCCTTCCTGTTGATTTCCAGGAAGGGAGAAGGAGGGGCAGGAACCTTTAGCTGAGGAATGGAATGGGCAGCTGGAGGTGGTAACTTTTGAAACTCTTGGGGGGCAAATTTGCTAGAGTTTGTCTGTCAGCAGGCTGTGTGTGCCTGCTGTCTGACGTGTTTCTGAGTTTAGTAATGTCTCCAAGTACACACATGACTTATTTTGGAATCTTCTATAATACTTTTAATAATTGGGCTGTGTTAGGTATCCAAAGAGGATTGCAACAAACAGTGTAGGACAAACTTACTGTGTTTCTTAGCAGCACTCAGATTGAATTTACTTGTAAGCTGGTCAGTTATACCTGCTTCCCTTCTGTGTACAACTTTACTGTAAGTGATTAAATGGACTGGTTAAGCAGATCAAGCATGCTAATATGATAATGTTGCTGATAGAAGGGATCATTTGTTATTAGACTTGTAGGTGAAGTGGCATCTATCACCATTGTGAGAAGCAGCTATCCAGTGGGTGTCTAACAAAGTGATACAGTTTTAAAATTAGTTTATTCCTTCAAAGAACTGAGAAAGTTAGAAAACTGGAATTTCATCATTGCTTACATACCTGAGTTACTTTTTATCTTTTTAAAGTACATATGGCAGTATGTCTGTTATGTCTAAAGATACTGATTGATATTTAAATTCTTGACCAGGATGTGGAAATCCAGATATGCAAACCTGTATGTTAGAACTGTTTTCTATGATAGGAGTAGGAAAGACAAAACACCTGAATAATACCAATGTAAAGTCAGTAAAAGTTAGCAGAATAAGCAAACTTCACATGATGTGACAAATGAAAAGTTGCATCATTCATGTACCAGAAGAACTTGACTTGTGTAGAACCGAAACTGTATCAGAGCACTGATTTTAATACAGTGGAGGAAAAAAACCCAAACATATTACTGTATCTATCCAAAGGCATGAATTTGGACTTTCTGGAGCAGTTTGAGAACTCTTTGGAAATGATGTGCTACACCAAAATACAGAGGGAAATTATATATATGTAATAGAACTTGTGTAAGATGAATTTTTTGTGTGTTAAAGATTTTTAAATTAACTGGTGTGTTTCATAGTCTTCTGCAAGGAGAGGAATAGTATCTAAATACATAGGTGTTCAGTAGAATGAGTGTCAAAAGTGAGAGCACAGCTACTAAGAGGAGGAGAGTGACATGTTATATGATACTTGGATTTTCCCTCTTAAGACACTTAAGATGTCATTGCACTGCATTTTGAAAGAGATTTTTGGTGTTTAGTTGGGTGATCAGGAGACTAGCATGAATTATGAGAACTGCAGAAATCCAAATGAAACATAATTTTGGGTATCAGCTGTAACTTCATGCTGCATTGTTTGCGTAGATTCTGGATAGACATGGCATTAAGGTACTTCAGGAAGAAAAACTGTAAAAAGGAGATGTAGGCCTTTCATTTATTTTTTTTTAAATGTTGTGTTTACTTCAGGTGGCAACACAGCTCTCAGGTTTTTGTGCTATGAATATGGCTTTGTCATGCGGCCAAGTAAGTCTGTAGAATTTTTAAGGAAAACATCAGGGTGCAATGAAAAAGCTGTTCAGATCTGAACCAGGCTTGGTCTTTTCTGAACCAAAGTTTGTGTTCTCTCACTTTTGTCTCTTCAGTCCCCCAAAACTAGCACGATGTCTGTATTTTGGCCAGCTCTTTTCATATTTTGCAAAGAATGAGTAATGTCTGGGTTGTGCTAATGGCTTGAATTTGGAAAGAGAGCTGTTTGATGTCTTCCAGTCACTCCAATTTCTGAATTTCTTGCAGTTACCAAATAATTTTTTTCTTTGTTTTTCTATGCCTCACCATGGATGCATAATATTCTTAACTTATGAAGGACATTACTGGAAAGAATGTTTAATATTTTTTGAAGATTGTTCTGTACGATGTCTGTCATTTTTTGAGGTACATCTGTCTTTTTTTGTCTTGCCTTCAATGTTAGCTTAAGGTAACATTTTGCATAACGACATACATGAGCAAATGAATTTAAAAATGGTTGGTCTGTGTCTAGATTTATTCAGTTCAAATGCCTCAAATAAGAAACAATAGAAAAAATTGCTTAACGTACACCAAGGAGGAAATGACATAAGCAACATTCAGTAAGTTTAGATGAGTCAGATAAAATTTTAAGTATTGAGGATTAGCAGCCCATACACCTATTAAAATACAAGTCAGCAGATCACTAAGCAGGTCATTTTTCATGCTGAATTAGACATTGCCTTTTTAGTAGCTCAGGCTTCTCGGCATATTTTAGTTCTTCATCAGGCATTGTATGCTTACATCAGAAACTCAGTACGAGAACTAGTGGCTTCTTACTGATTTTATTTTAAACTCTTTCTGTTTCAAGGTCATTGTTTTCAAAGTTTCTCCTGGTGGCTTGTCTATAATGTTAAAATAATGTATCCTCAAAGCACCTAAGAGCTCCCATTCCTCTGCCTGGCATCCTTTTTCATTGAATTATCTTCTATTGTATTTGTTATTAGGCAGAAGTTTCAAAAGCAGGATGACTATCTTACCTTCTTGTGTATTTTTAGCCAAATATATTATAGGTGGAGAAAGACATGCAGGTGAAGTGTCATACAAATAATTCCTTATACTGTATTGCATATCTGGTCTTTAAAAAAAATTTTCACTTTCAGACATTTAGATGCATCTGCAAAATACTGAAGTAAACTATTAAAACTAACTGTAATAGGATTTATGCCATGAATATAATTACTCCTTTACAGCATATATAAATTTAACTTAAGGGTATTACTTAAAAAGATTTAATTAGAAGTAAGCGTATTTTCTAGAACCAAAGACAGTATACGCTATAAAGAAATTGTGTTGCTAAGGGTTTAACAGTCTTTAGTATTAAAAAATGCCTCGAAAGACTAAATATTATATGTTGTGTTACTTTTCTTGTGTATCTTGCTTTACTGAAAATTAAACACACCAGCCTTCTAAAGCGTCGAGGAAACATCGCTGGAACAAAATAAAGAGTTTATTAATGTGGTTATGTAATTTAGCATAGAAGGTAAAGCATACTTTTTTTCTAAAAGTTACTCTGGATGTGGGTAAGTCACACTAGATTTCACAAACAGTTTGAATTAGCATAAACAGGTGCTGCTGCTGGATACTTTCTTCCTGTCGTTGGCCACTACGCTGTGAGGCATTGAAGGGCAGGCTACTTTGAGCACTGGAGTTTGAAATTAACTACTTTTATAGTCGTTACAAATGGGAATATTGTTGTCTTGAATATAGTGGTTATGTACTTTAGAAATTATAACTGACCAAGCTACATTAAAAGGGAATTTAAGACCATAAATTCCAGTATTTGAAGCTTTTAAAATGGTTTTAAAATTAAAATAGTTAATTGCCAGAAATGAGGAAAGCATATCGGAGAAATGATTACATTGCTCTTGTTTTATTTACCATGAATATGCTAGTATGTCAAGCTAGGGGGATTCTTGTCTGTCACAGCATTACTATGTTCTTAAAACAAAACAAAAATCCTAATATTGTTTATCTGCAGTGTAGCTTGGTGCCAGTTTCCTGTGTGCTATGATAAAACCTTAAATGTTACAAAAATTTGACATGCTATCCCTTTTGTAGCCATTAAGTGAATGAACAAACGCTATTTCGTTTTATTTAGGTTTGTTATCCAAATTTTGTGTTAAAAGAAAAATTAGTAGATACCTAATTAGTTTCAGTATTATTTTCACCAGAATATTGGAATCTTTTGTTAACGGTAATGAGGTCATCTTCAGGGTACTCCATTGAGTGGCCCTTTTAAACCCATTTTACAAGTGAGGAAATTAGGCAAGAGACATTTAATTTCCAAAAGTCAAAACTATCCAGGAAATGCAAATGTCCAGTGTAAACCACTGCTTTTCTCAAGTGCTTTGATATTTTTGTAACTTTTTATATTTGTTACGTATTGCTGGTGCATTTCTATTTGGAAGCTGTCAGTATTCTGCACTGCTGCAAGACCAGACTCCAATTGCTTCACGTTGCCGTGCAATAGAAAATTTGGAACACTTACATGCCAGCTTTTTGCACTCTTTCATGGCATCACATGGAATGTCAGAGCCTTCATTTATTTACTTATGCTTCTACTTCATGATTGCCTTTGCAACATCTGTAGCTTTCTGTTCCTGGTTCTCCCAGTCTGCATGGGCTTGCTCTCAGCTATTTTGTGTTTGTCTAAGTATTCACATTGTTGATTCTCCCAAAATGCCATGTGAGCATTTATATCTGACCAGTTGCTCTGTTTTAATGACCTGGTAGCATGGGCTTGCCAACAAGCTGTAATGGCAATTTCTGCAGAGCTTTAGTAGCCTTAGATTAGGATAAACTTGGTTGTTCTGTGCAGTTGGGAGAGCTCCCAGTTAGGCTGGCGTGTAATAAGTTGTAGAGCTTTAAAAAAGAAGAAATTTTATTAGGAGAGTAATTTTGCCAGCTGCTTGTGGGCATGTGTGAACTGAAATTCTCAACACTCATAATTTCTTTCATTTTTATGTAGTTTATAGCTGAGGAGGGAAATTTTGGAGAGGACAAAATACAAGCTTTGATACAAGAATAACCCTCCTGCTCAGTTTTCATGTCATTCTACAGATCAGAGGATTTTTGAAAGATCACTTACAAAATATTACATGCATCCACAACCTTATTTTTTAAAAGGTTTTTGTTATATTTGTTGACACTTTACAGAAAAATTCAACCCAAAGAAGACAACGACAGAAATTTCTTTTTAGTGGTTTATCTACTGCAGTTATAAAAGCAGGAAACAGTAAGGGGAAGATTAACTCTGAGCGTTGCTGTTAACTCCAGCTGTTATTTATAGTAATTGCTATTTGGATTTTCACCTCTGTAAAGACTACTTTGTTAATTAACAAAACATGGGAGAAGTCCAGATGGGGAAGCACAGTTACTAGATGATGCAATGTGGAGTCACGTAAAACGCTATAAAGAAGAAAAATGTTTTCCATGAGATAATTATGATTCTTCGTTATTCTGTGTGGTAAATTTGCAAAACAGGTACTTTTTAAGATGGCAGGGGAATTTTTGGACTGATTGAATTGAGCTTAATAATATAGTAAAAATATGGAAGAAGTAGTAAATTCCAATACTGGATGTGTTGCTAAGGAAAATATCGGTTCTGTTAATGACTGAAACGGAAATTGGCAGTGGAGCTCAGAACATAATGCCTATTTATCCTTACGGAAAACATGACACCTCAATTCAGTGTCAGATAACAATGTGCCAAATATAACAAGGGATTTCTCATTTGGCATTTTAAGTACACACTCCTGCTTCTAACTATGGTATGAGGAGAGCAGTTCCTATTCTGGCTGGATGAGAAAATGTCTATAAATGAAAATTAGGAGAAAATGCATATATTTTTTAACAGACTAATGTAGTCTACAGTGTAAACTGCTTTTTAATTGCCTTTTGTAGTTACTGTTTTGACTTTTATGTGGATTATTTTTTTTCAAGGAAAAAGACTGTGTCTCTCTTAAGATAAGCACAATTCAGTTAATGTCTGTTAAAAATCTTGATACTTATTTCCAAGCACATTTTCTTTTATCATTGTCTTTTCTTCATTTATATAGATTTACTTGAATGTAGCTTCAGGAAAACATTGTCGTTTCTTACTCTTAATAAATTTCTCCTGGAGCCAGATGATAAGAGGTTCTTTATTCTGCCACTTTCCTTTCAGAAATATGATTTTGTATCATATCCTTAACGCCTGCTATGCTGTTCATTGAAGTCAGAGGGATCTGTGGGCACAGTGACATTTGGATCATACCCTCTGTTCCTGATGGACAGTTGCCAACATTCTAAAATGTTTTCTTCTGACCATCAAACAAGAGAATTCAGGGTAGAATAGAAAGAGTGTTTTAGTTTAAAATTACTGTGGGTAGAGTATTTTAAACTATAGTTCAAGACACTATTTCTTGTACTTAAAAAGAAATATAAAAGTTTAGAACAAGAGCTTTTCCTATGCTGCCGTGATTCTTTATTTTAGGGTTATCACCTAGTTAGGAATCTAGTACTGTCCTGCAGCTCCTCAGTCTGTGTCATGTTGTGACACCATTATTTACTCAGCGATTACTCACACTAATAGAACAACTTGTGTGTAACTCCTGATGACTGTGAGTAATAACTTTATGGTATATAAGCAAATTAATTCTTAAAAAACCTGAGGAATTTATAGATTCCTCTCTCTAAAACTGGCCAAGAAATAAAGTCTGTCATGTCATAGGTTTAAAATAATACAATGCAGCGCAATGAAATGTGTATCATAAGCATCAGAAATTTTCCATGCTGTATATATTTACCATTGCATTTATTTAATTTTAATTACATTTTAGATGCCCCATGATCTTATTTATAAAAATATCTAGGAGTTTGATTCCTAAAATTTGCTCTGAATACTGTTTTTTGTATAATGCTGTAAGACTTGTATACTAGGTATTTTCATTCAGCCAGAACAAAATAATAAGAGGCTGTCAAAGCTAGTATATATTAAATCTATTTCTTTATTAATGTGCATTTCAAGTATTTACTGATGTGTTTTTAGTTTTGTAAAGAAAAAAATATTAGTCTAACATGAAATGAAGTAGCACAAAAGACCAATTGCACTTAAGAAGCAGGAGAACTTATTTTAGCAAAAACTGATTACCTGACTTACCTGGTTTAATAACATTAAATTGTAGTTCTTAATAATACTTTTGACAGTGTGCTTTTACACATGTATTAATAGGGTAAATAAATTAATTAGAAATGCAGAATTTGAAACAAAACAGACCTTTTAAGTGGAACAAGTACAAGCTGGGGTCTTGAAACCTATTTCTGTTATATTCTGCCCCACTTGAATATCACCAGGCTAGCAGGAGCAGTAGTGAACTCAATACTATGTACAGTATAAATAATCGTCATATTTTGAGCAGCAGGCATCATGACCAGCTGATATTTTCTTTTCTCAGGACCAGTTGTTCCCAAGAGTGCATGGCTGGAGCCATATGATCTTATCAACACATTTGAGAGCCCTACCCAAACACTGAGAGCGCTTTTGCTGCAGCAATGACTGTCATAGAAGAAAGTCGCCCTTTTGCCCAGCAGCTATCCAATGTCTACTTTACTATACTTTCACTTTTTTGTTTTAAACTTTTTGTGAAGATCAGCCTTGCTATACTTAGTCATTTCTACATTGTGAAAGGAAACCGTAAGGAAGCAGCAAGGATAGCTGCTGAATTTTACGGAGTTCCTCAAGGACAAGGTATATTTGTACTTACTATATTATCACTACTGTTTGGGGGTTTTGTGTTACTTTTTTTTCTTTTTTCCCCAGGCAATTACTTACCTGCTAGCCTCATTTATATCCAGTTTGTCAGCTAGTATGTGTGAGTGGGGTTTTTTTTCCCCTGTAGTTCTTCTTGTGGTTTTTTTTAACAAAATTTATCTGAATGAGTGTTGTCAGGTTATTTAAGATTTGGTTTTGGTTTTGTTTTTTAAAGTTAATATTAAAGTTACTATTAAGTTCAGAATAAAACTGAAGTATTACAGCCAATGTAGTGTTAGGAGAGAGGCCTGTACTTAAGATGGCTATATTTAAGATTGACAAATATTTCCTAATCTAAGACCATTTTCCCAATTGCTTCTAAGGTTCCTCAGCTTACTGATGTGTGGTTGAAATTTTCCACGCTTGGCATGTGATTATTTTGCAACACTTTAGTGAAACTAGTCCAAATTTTTTCTGAGAATTATTTGTTGATTAAATTAAAATTTTCTTCTAATAATTTATTTGAGAAGATATAGTCCTACCGTACTGCTGGTGTCTTGGTACACATCAGGAAGGTAACTTACTGATTGTAAGGATGAGCTGTTGAACATCAGTGTGGAAACCCATCAAATTTTACTGCCTTGAAAGCTTTTGTGAAAATTCTTTTTTTTTCTTCGCTCAAGCAGAACTTTCCCCAAGCTCATCTGTGGTGACCCAGTGCCATTTTCATGCAGTTCTTTTTCTGGTTCGTGGAACACAGAAAACTTGCTCTTCTCAGTTGTAGTATCCTAGTGCATGCCTGAGCCATGTTTTTGCTCAACTTGAGATCCCTGCTGCCTCACTTGTCTTTATCATTCCTTGTATTCTGGGATGGCATTTAGGCAATGGAACAGGAAGCCTTGTCTTGCATCTTATCACCTTCACCCCTCATCTGTAGGTACTACTGTGAGCAAGAAGAAAAAACCTGAGTTAAATGCAAAGGGAGAAACTCTAGAAATGAGACAGAAATGGTGTCAAACCTAAAGATCTTTTCAGTCTTCAATGCTGGGACAAAAGCTAGACATTTTCTGTATATGTATATGCGGTTAAATGTGCAAACCAGAAAGAGAGGCTTACATCCCAAAGCAGGAATTGGCTTGCTTGGCAGAAGATTTACTTGAGATGGGTTTATATCATATATTCTCTGCGCAATTTAGAAAGTTCTGAAATCCAGGGGTTTTACATCTGATTATGTTAATGACATAATTTGAACTATTATGCATGTGTGTTTGTGTGTGAGTATATGTACAGATATAGATGTATGCGGGAGTGTGTGTATGTATGGGTATACTACTGGTAGGAAGGGAAGGTCTATCCTACTGGCAGAAATACTCGCAGAGAATGTGGCAGACCGCACCTGAAATCAAGAATTTTTTGTTGGAAATTGCTGTGTAGCTCTAAGGCAGCTCATTCTGGGAAGATCCGAGTAAGGAAGGAAACAGACTGGGGGAGAAACTAGGGGGAAAGGAATAATATACATCAAGTTGGAAAGTAAAATAGTCTACAATGTTATCTGTTGCTGAATCCAGGAAACATGGTCATTCATCAAATCTCTGAGCTATTATATCTAAATAAATATATATTCAGCCTTCTAGTAGCTGGCCCATGCAAAAGATGAAACTCTTGCAGGCTACTGTTTTGCTCAGGTGGCAGAGGTTTATATTGATTTAAAGGCTCAAACATATGGTAAAGTTTCTGGGTTTGTTTGGTTTGTTAAAAGAAAATAATTAATGCAAATGTTTTGTGCTTAACTGTACTTTTTACAACTGCGCATCAGCGTGTCTTAATTTTTCGCTGCCCAACTCGCAGTGTTTTGGTCTGGATTTGTAACAGCCCCAAACACATGTTCAATTAATGTTACATAATCTGCAAATTCAGCCATTTGTCATGATTAACAGGACCAATCCTTATTCTTTGGGATGCAACTAAGTCTCCTCAAGATTACTGTTTTATCTCATCTTTTCTATTCCTTTGTTCTGTGTTTGTAAAGGGGGCACGTTACTGTCTCAACTCACAGCATGTTGTGGGATTTGGTTTGTTTACGTTTGTGAAATACAGTACAGAGATACCTCAGTAGAGTTTATACGATACTGTGTAACAAAATATCCTGTTCGAATATCAAGATGTACAACAAGTAATGTGAAGCTACAGCTTGAAACATTAAATGATAAAAATACTGAGTTTCCTCCCAGTTAGTGATCCTGTTCTGTGTTTTCTCTTACGAACAGAGAAGCCTCAGCAGAAAAAAACCCCACAAACAGAAAATTAGCCTGTCATTGCCTAGTTAAAGTTTATAGTGTTTCAAGAAGTAATTCAAATTAGAGGAAATGTTAGTTTTCATTTTCTAATTCTAACCTAATTATGTATTCTTTAAATTCTGTTAGTGTTGGTATTTTCAGTTTGCTCGTAAAAGTGCAAAATTACTTTTTGCTATTATAATGGCTTGGCTAGGATAGAGCGCTGTAATTTTGAAGAAGAAAAGAGCCTTTAGAAATAGTGTGCTACTAGGCATAGCTATTGTTTACTGAATTGAGCTCTTGAGCAAAAATAAGCCTTTCTTTCACAAAGCCTGTGTACTTGAGGACATTTTAGGTACTGAGCAGTGGTACTTGGTGGAACTCCTTTTATCAGACCGAAGGTACACAAGCCGCTACAGGATTTGAGGCCGAGGGATCACACATTTCATAGCTGGCTGACTTTGTTTTGTGGCTTGTTCTTTGTTGAATGCAAGGAGACAGCTTTACCTGTGTCATCTGCCTACTGTGATCTTGTTGCTACATGTTAGTAGTGAAACAGTTCATATTTTGTTCCTTAATATTTCAGGAATATTTTCTCTCCCGTTTATATAGTCGCCAACCTACTGTGTTATCCCTATAATTAATTAGAAACTATTACACTGTGTGTGTGGCACTGAAATACAAGAACTAGATCAGTGTTCAGCATCAGCTAAGACCAGAGAAGTGCGTTTAAAAGTTCTACTAATTATAAGGCACATTAATTTGTTTATGGAGATGAAGTCTGAGTAAAACTTCTGTGTACAGCTGGAAGGCACCTTCAGAGGTAATTTGGATGCTCTAGGATCAAATACACATGGGTTGTCTGGCAAATGTTTGGATAACCTGTTTTTAAAATGCTTAGTGATAGTGATTTCTGCAGCGTCCTAATGCAGCCAATTACAGTTTTTACTATTCTCATCACTAGAGTGCTTCCCACTCAACCCAAGACCTACCTAAATCTTTGTTTCTGCAAACTAAATACATAAAATATGACCAAGGTATTTATCAGTTTTTCTCCATGTATGACAAGTAATCAATTTAAAGACTATGACCATGCATCTTCCTACCTCTACTCTTTTTGTCTTTTCTAGAAGAAAGGAAAAAGGATTTAACAATCTGTCCTCTTAACTCTTGTTTTTTTAGACTTGGAATTACTGTAGTTGTTCTCCGTTGGACTTGTGCCAGTTCATATACAGTTCGTAGACATCTATATTGATATCTGATTCTCCATGTTAGAATGCTCCAGCTGAGACTTTATCAGTACACCCAGCTGAACTATAAGTTGTATAAAAGTGGAACAGTTATGTCATATGCCATATATATGATAACCTATGTAATACCTCCTGGAATGATGCTTTTTTTTTGTTGCCCTCCCCACCACCCCAACAGTAAAGTATTAAGGATACAGTCTGTAGCCTATACACCCCATGTTGAAACAGAGTTGCTGTACTATGTGTTTGCTTTTTTTTTCTCTCTAGGTGTAATACTTAATACTGGCCTTCAGCTAACTTCATGCTTTTGATATCAGATAATTTCTCCATTTTACTCATCTGTTTTGGATTGTTTCCCTCTGAGCAGCTGCAGCACCTGCAGTTCACTGTCATCTACTGATTTTATAAAAGTACGATATTCTGTCATCCACAATATTAAAAACCTAAATAGCGCTAAATGCAGGACAGAACTCTGCAGTCTTTTACATTTGTTTAAAATGAATTAAACACCCTTGTCTTAATAAATTATCAGAATTTAATTATTTTCTCCGTGAAATCAGTGGTATTACTGCCATAAAGAATTAAATGAAAAAGGGATCCATTCTAAGGTCCCATTTACTGGATTATTTTTAACTTTGGCACTCATTTTGTAAACACTTACTCATACACACATACTTGCCCCATTGAATTGAAAGAGACCGATTAGCTGTTCAGAGCCAAGTGCTTTGCGATCAGGGACTATAGCTGTGTTGTAAATACGTTCAGGCGCTTACCTTTTTTTGTTGTCTTGAACACATGTTTATTCATTGCACTAGAAAACTCACAAAAGTTAACATTGTAATAATTTCTTTCTTTATGCAAAAAGTCATAGTATGTATATGTTTATTCCATTTTAAAATTCTGTGCCCTACAAAATGACCTACAAAAAAGAACTTACAAATTAAATTTGGGTATAATTAGCTCTTTAGCAGGCTATCTGCAGTGACCATGATCTGCACAGTAAGATCTCTTCTCTCACTGTGTTTTCAGACCTGTGAAGAGTTAATAACTCAGCCTTTTGTACAGCTGTTGCTGGATACAAATAGAGGATCAAAAGCGACCTTGAGACTCTTCCTACCATACCAACTAGCTGGTCGTATCATGAAAGTGCTCTCTATATACAAGCACTCAGTTGGACCTTCAGCTGAGTTTTATAGTTCAGTTGCTTTAGGAAGAGGTAGTAGCGCTGTGGTATGAAGTGATTTCAAAGTGTAAGTGTATATCAAATCTGAAGAGTTAATTCATTGTCAGGTGGTTTTGGTCTGTAAGATATAACTATTAACAAATACTGGTATGAGCTTGGTTTGTGTGGATGAGGCCATACTTTGATGATACAGAAGACTTTATGGAAGGAGATATAGTTCCCATTCATAAACATTTTATAAAGTAAAAAGAGTCTACTTTATCTAAATTAAACCTGATACTCAGTAACTGTCTAAGTGCTTTTAGCTGTAAGCAGAAGGTGATATTGAGGAACTTTCTTATGAAAGAATAATTTTGCGGAAGTTAATAAAGCATAAACAACAACTGGTCATGGACTTATACAGATACCTGGATCTGATGCACAAGCGAAGTAGTTCTGACAACATAAAATGCTTTTTCTTTAATACCCTATTTTTTAATCATGTTAACTCTGCAAAAAAATGCATAGATTATCACTTTATGCGTAACTACACAATATTTGAAAGTTATTTGAGAGCAGAATTTGCATTTGTAGTATTTGAGCATAGCTTCTCAAAATATATTATACTATTTTTGCAAAGCTAGAGAGGTGAATATGCCCTGATTTCTTCTAAGTTGTTTTTTTTAAAAAAAGTCTATTCTTGAATGAACATAGCAACTTCTAAGCTACATGTCTGTGCTGTATCTGCCTTGGCCAGGCATGGTGGGAATGCTCAGTACACTAGTTATTCCCAATTACCCTAAATTAAGCCACCCATGGGATTGCGATAGTTCAAGACGAGTCCCCATCTCCTTTCAGGATTATGAGGCTTGTAAAGAGCGTGAAGCCTTCTGTTTCCTTCTTTTTCTTGTACTGTGCTTCAGTGGACCCAAGAAACTGGCCAATTAAATACAGCTCATAAATAGGAAATAATGCTGTGTTTCACTGTTACATATCTGCTGTTTGGAAAGCTTGATTACATTTTGAACTGTAGTGAATGATTAGAGCAAAGGTTTCCTATTATTTTATTCTAACAAGTTGCAATTGATAATGTCACTCAGCAACAGTTGTTAGGTAGGGAAGATAGGCACGAGGCATTTTCTCAACTTGCATTCCATAGAGATCACAGTTCTATTAATAAAAGCCATATAAGACCTCTACTAGCTTCCTGGATACAATAGAGATTCATTTAGTAATGACAGGAATATTATACGGCATACCTATTCACCATACCACTTGGTGTAAGGCACCACATTTAGCATTTGCTTTTCATATGCAACGGGTAAGCTAATGGTGTAAAAATGCTTAAGATAGCATGAAGGTTCTTTTTTGAAAGTTCAGAAGGGAGTTGGTTTTTGTTTGGGTTTTCGTGTGGTTTTTTTTTTTTAATGGAGCTCATCACCTCTTATATGCTAAGTAACTTTGTCTAGTATGACGAATAACTGCTAAATGAGTCATACTTCAGAATAAATCTGAAGAAGACACCTGCTTGAATGAAGCAAACGACACCACATATCAGCAAGATACCAGAGCCATTCTCCTCTGAAGAACATAATCTACCTTGAAGGGATTTTGGTGAGAGCTATATGATGCAAGTAGACTGGCATGGCCAGAGCTCTGACTTATTTGCAGCAACAAAACCCAGGCACATCTGCTGGCAAGCATTGACTCTTCCCTCACCTTAAAGAAAATCTTTGAGGCTACAGAAGCTTCTAGTGAATATACATGCTGGAGCTTTGTTTGCACGCTTGCTTCCCTGAAAGCGACTTGAGATATCCTGTCATGTGGATTCCTTTGTGGGTTATTTTTTCACATTCACACCTATCTGTATTTGTGTGTCAGGGCTTCCTTTAGAATAGCATTGCCACAAGCCGTACTTTAGAGTCAGTGTTGCCTGTGTGTGCCTCCTTGTAATGTGTCTTTTCTGAAGATGGGTCTTAACTTGTCACCAGCCTAGGTCCTGTTGGCTTGCTTTGATGTGCACACCCTTAAGTTAGCTCACAAGGAAATCCCCTTCATCAATTGATCTCTTTATTTTTTTTCTGGATTAGATGGATAATAAGCTTTTGAGCTACAAACAAGGACAAAATGAAACCTTATGAACTCTGATGTAGCTTAAAACATGGGTTTTTAAAGGCACGTCGCAGTAAGACTGAAAGATAATCCTGGAGCAGTCCTCCTGCAAAGCCTTAAAGACAACTGTTGTTAAAGAAAAGCTGTTAGGGAACTCCAGTACTGGAGTGGGGCAAGCTCAAACACACCATCGGCGCTGGTCTTTTTTGCAGTGATGGGGTGTGAGAACACAGGGGAAGACCAAAATAGCATAGCTCCGCTAAGGTGATGTTCCTTCCCTCAGCTATAGACTTGTTATGGCCAGGGTCCTGCTGTTCACACCCCTTTCTTGTAGGGGATGTTCTCAAACATTTGCAATGCAGGCAAGCAGCGAGTGAACTTCTGCCAGGGTTAGATGATGACGGCTTCAGGGGAATGCCTTGCATGCCTAAGTGCTGAGCTCTACTCATGACCGCAGCAATGCTGGCTGGTTGGTCATAAATCCATTATGGCATGCTGCATCTGTTGCACTAGTGGATGTTATTCCCTGCTATGTCTAGAGTCTTTCTGGCAATAGGTATGATCTCTCTCTTTATGGCTGTTCTCTCATAGTAATGGGCTGAAGATTTACTCTGTGGTGCTCTATACCTCCCCCATGCCAACCACTGGTCTCATGCCTTGTCTGTCTTCTCTGTCAGTATCTGAAGACCAGGCCTGCTTGGTAACTGATTTGGCCAGATTCATCGGCGTGACTGCTGTGATTTGTTTTACTTTAGCCCACCCTAGCAAATATTCTGTTACCACTGCCTGTCTGTGTGAAGAGGTCTGTTGGGTACATACTGCAAATCCACAAGCCAAGAAATGTAGTAAATGTATTGTTGTTTCGTATTTGACTTCTGTGGGGGCTGAGACAGAGGTTTTATCGTACCAGAAGTTTAAATCTTCTCTCAACCTTCCATTCTGATTCCCAGCATCCAAGGATACAAGGCCTAACTACTGTAAAAATCTCAGGAGGAGAGGTAGGAAAATCACTAGCCATCCATGCTGTTGCTACCTTAATAATAATAATTTGGATTTCCAGCTAAGACACAGTGATGATACTGTATAAAGAGTAGGAGGGTGTATTGGGTTTTTTCAGTGCTTACAGTGGCGAAGAGAAATGTCATTTTATGCTTAAATAACTAATGACTGTTAAGTATTATCTGTGTATCTCCTGGCATTTGTCAAAACTGGGAGGACAGAGAACTGGTTGGTGACACCTGGGTAATGCCTAAGCTTCTCATTGACTGCTAGTGACATAACATCATTAATTATGTTTAAAAATCTGGTTTTTAAAAAAAGTTGTTCCAGTCCTTTCCCTGTCCTGCTGTTAGAGCTTTATCATTGTGCTTTTATGCTGCATTTAAGTTCCTTGGCACTGAGCCAGCACTGCAGGATGTAACAGTGGCCCCTGTGGCCTTTTAGGATGCTCCGTTTTTGTCAGTAACCACCTTTCTGTAATTATTTCTGAAATTTGCTTCGTCTTGGCTTCTGCTGCAGGGAGAAATGTTCAGGGTCGCTGCTGGTTTGTTTCCGCCAATGTCAAATGATTGACAGCTCTTGGGGTACTGGCACTGAGATTCAGGGAGCCTGTCTGTCACGTCATGGCTGTAGCCTGTGGATCACGTCAGCAGGAAGGGGCAGTTTCTGGTCCTGTTCCAGAATGTCGTGTGGCACATTCTGTGCAGTCACTGTGACCCCTTAATAATCCGGGTCGTAAAAGTGGAGTGAATCTGAAAGTACAGAACAGCTTGAGAGGTGAGGTGGCACCTCAGCTGGCTAGCTTGAGGAGGGTGGCGCACAAGACGCTGATCCGTGACATTTGAAAATAGTGCAATTTTGTCAGATTTTTGATAACATAAATGGTTGTTACTGGAGTTTGGACTGCATTGCATTGGGCTGAACCATGTGTTGAAGGGTGTGGGGTTTTTCTTGTCCTTGTTTTCATTATCACATTTGTGTGTGTGTGTGTTATCACAACTGCATCTTTATTGCCTTAAGAACATTCTTCAAAATAGAATGAGTTCCCCACTGAAAGGGAGGATCAACAATATTTGTCTATTTTCATTCCCACCTGTAAGAACAGCTGCCCCTGTAAACTCAGAGCTATTTGCTGATATAGAAATGCTGAAACTGTCCTGACATTTCTTTTTATAAAAATCTGGATAAATAAAGATCGTGAAGAAAATCACTTGACAGTTTCCTTTAATGATTTTTCCCCTGTGTTATAGAAGTCGAATAGAGCTAATTATTAGTGAAATGCAACGTAGTGTTTTATTTGAAGCTTGTCTGCTAAATTAAGTCAGAATTCCAAACTCATCAATGAAATCCTCCAGTTCCCTTACTCTCAGACTGTAGTGTCTGCCCCTTCCCTCTGGCTGCTTTTTTGCCGGTAGCTGCATTGCTTCCACGAGTAACTACAATCTAAATACTCTCCCTAATTGCTTGTGTGCCAGGGCAGGGAAAATAATGGCCTACTGTATTTTCTATGTGCTTGGATATCTACTTAGTTTTCTGTGATAGGTTTTCTGGCAGATTTTGGAAGTACTTGAGTGTCTTTTGTAGAGAAAAGTCTGAAGAACAGTTTCAAATGTTAATGGTTTTATTACCTAATGAAGTTGAGAGAGACTGATTTTTGGTTTGTAGCTAACGTAACCCAGTGCATGGATGGCTGACTTGAGGAAGATCACGTAGCGGTTCCAAATCAGAGGTGACGCTGAAATACCGAGTTCCTCAGTCTTACTCCATAGTTTTACCTGTGTGTTCATCCCCTCTTTATATCAACATCTCAAGTATATTTTTAGTACGTTTCCAGCTGATACCTGATGTTGGCCTAGCTTTCACTTTTTTAAAAAAACAACTTTTGCTTATGTACTGGTTTAGTAGGACTTTTAAATGGCTTTTGCCTGGAGCTTCAACATATGTACCTAGCAGAATTTAGTCAAAAGGTGCTTCTAGAGACCTGAATGGTATAAACTTTGCCTTCTTTAAAGCGTGAAAAAGGTAGTGCATATCTTCATACATTGCATTCTGATGTCCTCCAAAGTATTCAAAGTAACTTAATGAGTGGCAAGTGTCTGTGGAATAGAGATACTTCTAGTACCCTTGCCTTGAGGGTGGCGGATTTTGAGGGTGGTCTAACCCTATTGGTAGCTCATTGCTTCCTCTGCAGTTCTCTAGATGAAAGTGAGCAGGTGCTGCTGACTCCCCGGGGCCTGCCTCTGAAGCTGTGGCAGCTCTCTGTGGGTCTGCTGCTTTCGTTGCTCCTGCAAGTCACACCCCTCAGAAAAACAAGAGAGGATGGGGGCTGGAATATCTGTGGAAAGCAAGTTGTATGAACTACTTCCAGGTTTGTACCACTCCTCTAGAAGGACCCAGCTTCATTCTCAGCTGACCACCTCACCCACAAAACTCCTACAAAAACATGTAGGTCTTGTCTTCCCAGCCCACTGTCAATCCCTGCCCTGCAGTGCCAGATGCTTTCCTTGATCTTGATCCTCACCACCACCTCCTGGGATTCCATTCCAAAAGGAAGGGAAGTGTAAAACTGAGATGAGCCTCACAGCCATAGCAAGTGCAGAAATTGTCCTTGGTTATTGCTCACCTGGAGAATAGTACTGATATCTTGCTGATACAGACGCATGTATACACGTCCTTAGTAAGCTTTCCTGTTAATTAATAAATACCTTCCAGTATTTATTCACTTGAAGAAAACACTGCAATTTAAAAAGTAATTCTACTATTAAAGTGATATATTTAGAATGTGCCCTTTTATAATGAGCCCTTTTGCGAAAGCTCTGTGCAAGACCCACTTGCAGAGTCTGATTGCTGAAGTGCTTATTTCAGTCTGTGAGATATTCTGGTTCATTCACCTGAATAAAACCTGAAGAAAACAAGGGAAAGCAGCGAAACGTCTGGGAGAGTGCAGTTTTGTTCTCTCTGGGGAGAGTAGCGTTAGCCCACCTGCTCCTGTTCTGTCAAGAGTAGTGCCGTTCCAGCAGGGCAGTTCTCCTGTGCTGTAATTTCAAGGTGAAATTTGCAGCAGCTCCTCCTTCTTCCCCTCGCCCTACCTAACGCTAAGCTTGCCTCTGGTTTTTTCTTAAAGGAAAACAAGAGGGATATAGAAAATGTCATTAAATACCTGTGTATTATTTCAACATTTTAGGGATTAATTTTTCTCAGGTATCTGAAAGGAGGAGTATTAATGAAACCCAGAATTTAATTTCTGGGTTTAGTAATAGTAATATTAATTTCCTTTTAAAAACTCTACAAATGTTTTGGGTTTGTGTCAGTAGAAGAGGATAGCGAGGGAGTACTAGAAGGAAGTGACAGGAAGGTAAAGGTGGCATCTGAACATATTATTAGTACAGAGAAATCACTGTCCTCTTTATCCATGCTGGAATTTTATCATGGATTGCTTCTCCCTGCAGATTTCTGTTGTATAGTGTCAGCATGATACACAGTAACAAACAAAAAAAAATATTCTACCACTAGGTGGTCACCCTTGGTTTTGTTACTATTTTAAAAGAATATTGACTTGTGCTTTTCCTGACAAGACCACAGCCTTACTTTCATAATGGGATCAGATTCTCAAAATAACCAGTGAATTTTTATTTTGTTTGGTAGTCAAACCATGCTTTTAATTTTTTCAGGATGTAGTTTCTAGTTGACATCTGTAGGAACCTTGTCCCCTAATAAATAAAAAAAAAAACATATGAAAAAAACACCGAGCCACAAAAATGCAGAAGTGCTTCATAGTCTTATGGATTCTTCTGAAGTCCAAAATCTCTCTTAACTGCAAGTTATATATGAGTAAAGCCTGATGAAGTCATAATTATTGTTTCTATTATAAAAATAATTGCCTTTCTGACAAAACAGGTCTAGTTTTTCTGTTTTAGGTTGCTTGTTATTCAAACAACAAAGCATTGAATAGTTACGCTTTAAGAATCTGTTTCCTTTTTGGTTAAATGATTACAAATATCAACACCTTCTTTCCATTTAAATCATGTAAATAGTTAAGACTCATGCTGTAGCTAAGCTGATTCTGTCTCTGCTTTAAAAATAGAAAATGCTAGAGCAGTCCTTCCCTTCCCCCACTATGTACTCACTAGTCCAAGCTAGTAAATGTTACTGAATGGATTTCAGTGTTGTAGCCATTCTACAGTAAGTACAGCAAGATCCTTTGTGAAAAAGCGAAAGGAGGAAAAAAAGGTAGTAGAAATCCATTTGTGGACGTTCATCAGACCAGAGTACCTGCACCAATGACAGACAGGCTGTCCTCGAGAAACAAATAATGACAACAAACACTGCTGTTCAGAGAAGCCAGAATCTCCCCAAAAGACGCCTAGAAAGTATAGGGGAGTGTCCTGCGAAACGAAAAGCTAGCTGGGGTATTCTGACCAGCCAAGGTTGGTATAGCAGCCATTTCAGAAACTGTGTACTGAAATATGCTAAGCTGACCCAATTTGTGATGTTCTAGCTCTAAACTGCTTTTTGGGTGGTTTTCTTTTAGCTGTAATATAAATGCATGCTTATTTTAGTGGCACTTTCTTGTCTTGCATGGGTTAATACAAGGGTGTTAAAGCTATTTTTGTTCTTTCTGCACTCTTATCAGCTGATCTAAAATACCTTTTCTTGTTTATCTGCCCTATTTGTTTTATGCAAGTGTTTAAGGCTTGACTTACCCTGACTTTTGCTGTCCTGTCACATGGTAACTGGATACTGAAGGCTAATTGTTTACGACAGGGAACTGGGAAATGAAAGGAGGGGGAGGAGTAAGCTTTACGTATAACTTTAATATCAAAAGAAATTTATAGGTAGCTGAAATAGGAGGCAATGGAGGAACTACGGGTGATAGTTATTGTCCTGTACTGAAATACTTAAGACAAAATTACAATTTTAAGGGTTTGCATAGAGAAGTACTTAGGAGGTATTTAATTTGCTAGACACTGACGTTTTCAGCAATGAGGAACAAACTCTGTCATTAAGTGTTTAACAATGCTATTGTTTGTGCCGCATTTCCCTATTTTTTTTCATAATTCAAGTGTGTAAAAGGGTGCTTTGAGTAACTGCAAGAGTCTAATAGCAGTTTTTTCTGAGTGATCATAATTCCAATTAATATTGACCATATCATAAGGCTTAGAGTGAAACAAAAAAGAAAATAAGGAAATCAAACTTAAAATCAGTGATATTATGATACCAAATTAAAAACAAGGAAAGGAGGAGACAGGAAAGAGAGATCTGATATATTGTGCATAAAAATAATTCTAAATTTACTATGTAAAACGTAGCTATATGTTATAGGAATCAGAGTTATTCTTAAAATACCTTGCCTAATTTCCAGCACTGCCAGTTTTAGAATTAAGCAATACTCAAGAGTTTAAGCAACAATTACCATAGCTTCTGAAGTAACTGGGTGCAATGGTACTGTAAGGTTATATTTATTCAGCAGTTTTAATATGCAGTGTATGTTTTACCTTCACATTGTTCACTGTTTGGGCTAAGGTTTCCTGACCCATAGTAACATTTTCAGCTCGTGAGGTCAGTAGTTCCCAAAAAACCAAGACATGCTCCCTGAGACTGAAAAGATATTTTACAGAAGTGTATCAATGTTAGCAGTAACCACTCCTTGATACGGTTCAGAGTTAAGTTCTTTTGCTGTTCTTAGAAAGAAATAGCCATAGGCAGCCAAGTTTTGAAATTTTCAAAATCACAGCAAAATATGGAAAGTAAAATTTTCTGAAGAATCCATCTTCAACATGGTCCGGCTACTTACAGCCTCTTGGTGGTAGCCAGACAGGGTGTCTGTATTTATTGATGGACATCTTGAAGTACTGAGAGGTTCCTGTTGCAGCTGAAGCTTCTGGTTGTTGCAGTTCACCTGAATAACAGGTATATTTAATACCATCCGTGGAGGTGTCCAAACCTGACTTTGTTCCTCAGGCACCCTTGCAGAGCAAAGGAACTCACTCACACTGCAATGCCGTGTATCATTACATATGCAGAGCATAAAATGGACTAAAAGTGATGCAGGGGTGGAATATGTCATGATAAGATTTGGCACAAGGGTGAAAGGGTAGAGTCAGGCTATAGGAAAAGGTCTTCAGCCTGCTGGCTTGAGGGTCCACGACCAGGGTATTTTACCAAAATCTCCTGGATGTGGCAAAAATCAGCACACAAGGCCCAGCTGCGCTGCCCAGCTGGGTGCTGCTTTTGAGGCCACACACTGCATTCGCTGCCTGGCAGGCTGGGAAAATACGGAGAATTCTGAGCACATCTTGGGGGAAATTGCTTGCAGTCTGGATTACGGCCAAAAGTGCACTTGAGGAGCAAAATTATTCCAGGCAAAATTCCTTCAGAGTCCGAACTCAGCTCAGAATGTCCATATGCCTTTTCTGTCACCTTCTGGTAAGGTGAGGTCTGTTGAAAAGGCCACTGAAAAACCCTTACTTTGTTTTAGTGACTTGTCCGAGGAAATGACAACAGCCAAAGAGTGCTACCAGCTGCTCTGCGTACTCAAATCAAATCTGACGGGGGTCTAACAGATTAATGAATTTACAGTTGACATGATTTTACACCTTGGCGCTCTGGCCATGGCACACAGATCTTGCAAGCTCCTTGGAGCTAGAAAAGCATCCAGCCGGTTGCTTATCCTTTGAGAAGATGGAAAAAACAAACTGTACGTGAGCAACAGGCAGGGGAGTTGTGACTCTGCTTTCATGTGATGGGAGAAGGGGCCTGACACGCTTCTTCCAGCATGTGCAAGGCTCGGCACAGAGCCAGCAGCAGCAACTGCTGCGGCCGCTGCCATCGTCATTAGCAATGCCTTCACGCAGCGTGACGTGGCTTCTCTTGGGAACCAAGCGAGCTATGCTTGGATGTTGCTGTTGTGGGATTTTTAGGGTTTTTAATACATTTTAGTGGCTCATGTTTCTGTGTAAAAAGTTTGCAACAATAAATTGCAACGCCAAAGTACTCAAAATTTAGGACTTCTTGCAATATTGTTGCCTGTGCCACGCTGACTTGGCCCTCCAGTGTATTACAACCCCCTATTTGACAGCACAGTCACACGCAGTGCTTTTCCACAAAGCCCCTGCTTCCTTTGATGTGCAAGATGGATGATGTTCTGCGAATGTGTTAGGCTTATACTTAGAAAAAAATCCACCCTCTGTTTTTCTGTATGTTGCAATGGTTAGAAGACATGTAGTGTATTGTAGGAAAAAAAAGAGTTAACGTTAACTGTCCCTAAAAGCAGATTCTGTTCTTGTTTTTTGCTGTGGCACCTGTGTGTTTTAAGACCAGTCACCTAACCTAAAAGCTTCTTGACTGATCATAGTTATTATTATCTAAGGCTGAAATTTCAGAAGCTCAAAGCTCTCATAACCATAATTAAACTATGCTTTCAGTGCACACCCTAATGCTCACGTACTCTGGATAAAATAAGCTATTAGATTGGGTTTACAATTTAGGCATTAAAAATTTCTGTCTTGTGGTTCCTTAGTTATAAAGTAGTATGAATGGATGATGTTATGAGGATAGATTCAGCAAGGGTTTTGAAGTATTCTTTTTTTTGGGGGGAAACACCATGAAAAAGGCAATATAACATTAATAATTACGGTCAGTTTATAGTTTGGTTAGCATGTCTTAAAAAATGAGAGATCTTGCTAGATACGGAGACAGACAACAATTTGAATGCTAACACATTCACTGAATTACAACAGTGCAATGGCAAAACTGATGTGTAGTGATGTAATGTTGGTGCATCGTAAACAGAGCTGTGTGGGAAGGTGGGTTTGTTTTGATGGTTTTCAAGAATAGGAAATTGTGGGCATTTGCATGAAATGAAATGAAATCCCCAAATTTTGGAAGTCTACCAATAGAAATAATATTGGTTTGAACGAATCAAGGTTTTGTTATTTTTCATGCATTTGTTTATATATTTATGTGTACATATTGTTACATAATTTTCAGTCAAATGAAACGAAAGATTATTTGAAATATGAAAATGAAATATTTAAATGCCACTTGAACTACGTCTTCCCTCTCAGGCATATTTTAATAATCTCTAGCCTAAATTCTGATTATTTTGGAGCTCCTCGGTAGAATTTCATTTGTTAAAAGGAAGTGGCTTCTATTTTTCTGGTCATATCTAATCAGAGTAGTGAAGCACCCCAGATGCATTTCTTAACTTTTAAATCCTTGACTTGAGATTTTTTTCAATAGTTTTTATCATCAAGTATCAATTAAGTAGTTGACACACTTCTTTATCCTGCAAGGGCTTAAGACAGATGGGTAATTTTATAGTGCCACCGTAAAAATCTGTTAGAACTTAATTACATATACAAAATACCAGCCACTTTTAACAACTGAAGTCAAGCGAGTCCATTGATCTTGGAACTATACTGTTACAGAGTTTTTCTGTTATAATTATTGATTGATTCTTCAGTTGTCACAAACTGAAATGCTCAATACATCTTCGGGAATAAAAGGTAACAGTGATGAGCTTCATACATAGCATTTGTTGGTTTGGCAGAAATAAATATTAGCTACAGCACTTTCCAAATGACCTGTGTTTCTCCTCTCCCACTAATGAACTGTGGCGGCTTCTACTTCCAGTTCTTCTTTGATGCTGCTGCTTCCTCTGAGCACTGGGACACCACCTGTTTACTCTTCGAGCAGTATTTTTCTAAAGTGCTAAGCCTTGGCATAAATCTTCTCCTGGTGAAGTCAGTGAGAAGACTTCCATTCATTTCCACTCCTCCTTGTTTTGAAAATCCTTTTTTTTTAAAATTATTTTTGGTTGGGTGGTGGTGGTGGTGGGGTCTTTGTTTTTGTTTTTGGTTGTGGTGTTTTTGGGGGGTTTTTTTGAAGACAACACAACTTTTTAGAAATAAAAAGAAAGGGATGGGATGTCTGGAGTTAATGACTTATGAAAATATTTTTACTTAGTATTTCACTACTATGATCATCACTGCAGGAATGACTTACAGGTAATTGCAGGTAGATGTAAAAGAGTGTAGTCTGTAGGAAAACATGAAGAAAAGAACACTGATGACTTAGGGATCAAAGTCAGAATTGCAAATCCCCAGTTTGGGGGATTTTCACTGCTGAGAGTAGTTGTCAAAACCCCTGTTTTACAGCCAAAGAATTGTTTAGAAGGCAATTGAGGCAGTCAAATAGCATTTGAAACATTTCAGGGTATCTGTGCTTATTTTTTTTTTTCTAAGTATATTATAAATAAGTAGTAAAACAACACAGGAGCATTTGGCAGTGCTTCCCTTACAAATCTATATACTAATACTGGGTTTTGAAGGTACAAAACTATGTGTCTTGTTGCATGAGGTTAAGTAAGGGAGAGTTTGTCCTGCAGTTCTTATTCAGCTTGTGGTTCTCCTGATTTCACTGAGGTCCTCTTGAGTTGAAATTCCAGTTAATCTGTCTTGGAAAGCAAATGCACAGATACTGGCACTTTGAAAAATTGTTCTGTTAAAAAAAAAAACATGTGAAAAATGAACAAGAAGGGCCACAGTCCTTTATCATAAGAACCTGGCAGCTTGTATATGTTCGTATCTTCAAAGCTGTGTTTGCTGAAGGGTGAAAGTTCATATTACAGTGAGCTGCTGATCTCCTTCCAAACATAGCTCGAGTGCATTAAGAACAGGTCCGACTAGCATAAACAGATATTTTTTGTAAATTTTTTTTTTATTTTCCAGATTGAAAGAAATGAGTAGGATTTGTAATTGCAATTGGCTGGAAGTGCCATGGGGAGATGGAGATTTAGGTATTGTATGATACTTTGTAATTATTTTTTTTTTTAATTTTGCCTGTTAATGCAGTGAATATATTTATTCTTTCACGTTAGTTTTTACACAGCAATGCAGGCTGCCCTTCCTGGTAAACCATACACTAGAGATCTTGGAACTAATGTGGCTTCTAAATATAGTTAGAGATACTTTGTATTCAGCATCTGTCAGAGGCGACATCGGTAGGGAATTATTGCATTAACAGTTTTGGAATAGACTATGTTTGCTAATACTGCTGTTACAGGCAACAATTAATGAAAAAAATGTCCTCGTTTATATGCTTGTTAATGCTTTCCAAGTGAGAGGCATAGCAAGTTTGTAGATTAGCAACAATCTAGACAATTTATTTTAAGACACCCTTGATGTTTAGTTATGGTACATATTTGTTTTGAATATATTCTTGTCCCTGTGGTATTTAATGATGAATTACGATGTTTACTGATAAATCGGTTGGAATGTGGAGGGGGTTTTCCAAACTTTGTTTGCATAAAATATTTCTGCAGCATTTTGCTTATAGATTTTATTTCTAGTAGAAAATGATACAAGCGTTTTGTATTTAATGGGTTTAGCAGAAACAGCTAGCTGCTGGATGCCTTTACATGAAGACAGGGAGATAAGGTGTGCCTAGGTGCAAAACAGAGCTCACGGTGGTATATGGCATCATATGATTCTCAAATGTCACTGGAGTAATGACATTAACATTCTTCTGAGCAATCTAACAGGGAAGGAGGTGAAGGAAAGAAAGGTGGGGAAAAAATGTTGCTTTGCACCTGCATCTTTGTCTTGTTTAGAGACACAGCTACAAAAATGTCCAAAGTGTGAATGTATTTAACAGGCACAAAAACTTTATGACACAATTTTATTAGATGTTTTTCTATGTAATAGTTGGGGGTTTTTCCCCTCTTAATTTAGGAGTAGGGTAAACTGTCGAGAGAGAAGTTCTCATCCGTAGAGACAGGGGAACAAAATTTCAAAAGTAGCTACTAAATGCAGCTTTTAATTATTTTTGAAGAATCCTTTGCAGCTGCCAGCAGGAGAACTTAACCTATCTAACTCGTTTGAATTAAACGACTCACATGCTTGTTCAGACTACTACCGAAGAAGGAAAACATTGAGCAAAATTCTCATAGTAATTGCACACATCCAACCTACAATAGGATAAATATACCTGAGCTTACTGGGAAGACAGAAAAAATTATGTTTTATCAAAATCAGGTCACTTTAAGATTTCTGAGCTCAGATTTTGTAGTATAATACCTCTTAAAATCCCAGTCGCTTTGTGTGTGGCTTTCTTTTAGCTGTAATTGTAATTCTTTTAGCTGACGAGCAATAAGAATTGTGAAGTATTACATTTAATAAACCTCAAGTATAAATTATAGGGAATGATGTGTGTGCACGTACATAAATGTGCACATACAGATGATCAGAGCTTAGTGCAAATAGTTCTGAAAGAGTTTTGGAAGCCGAGTTTTGCTTATGGTTCATCTGCTCCCACAGATGAAAGAGTACAAGTTGCTTCACAGGTACTGCATACCCTGACATAATAGAAATCTCCATGCATTTTTAAGATCAGGTTTACAAATCTTTAATCTCCTGTATTTTTTAACTTCTGCGATCAGTTTTATGTAGTCTCATGATAATTTAAATACTCAGATGTGCTTTTGTTTTGCTGGGTTTGATCTCAATAGCATCCAGTAGTACTGAGTCCCATAGTGGAGTTAGATGTTCTGTGAGAAGATGCAGTCTTACATCTGAGTAAGTTTCATTCACTAATACCTCAAGGAAAATGGAGGGTTTGCCTCAATTTCTGTATGTGCACTATTTCATGTTTTTAACTATGGCCCGATTTCTCTTCAGGCTGAGCAGTCTTCATCTTTTTGGTCACTCTTTGTGTGATTGCAGGGTGGTGGTAATTGTAACTCAAAGTGTACTTTCAGAAACAGGCTAGTGGATGGAAAAGGGCTCCAATATGAAGCAGAAACGGTCTCTTTCTACTGAGTAGTTTCCTTAGAGCTTAGACTGATGGTTGCCAGTGACTGTGCAATAGCTTTTCCCTTCACAATTCACCGCTTTGTCTCTCAGACGCGGGACCTGGCGTTGCAGGCAGTCCTAGTCCATTGCAACCCACAGTGTCAGACGCGGGAGGTTCATCTGATTGATACTGAGTGATCGTACTCGGCTAATTCTCTTCGCATTTTTTCAGGGATTTTGGGGGCCTTGCTAGAACTCACGAGTGATTGTGTTAGCATTGTACAGTTCCACTGATATTCCTCTTACAGGAATAAATACTGGTAATTCATAATATCTTTTGACGCTAGTTCTTCCTTGCGCAGTCTCTCAAAACTTGATTTGCAAGAGTCATACAACGGGCTTCGGCCGTGCCTGCAGCCCCGTCTGGCGAGAAGGGATCTGATCAAATCAAAAAGGGATCAAAGACTGTCCGTGGCCAGCCTTCCAGAGGGAAGGGCAGGCTCCTCCGCGAGAGCCACAGGGTGACGCTGGGGCCTGGCCGGGGGTTAGGGCAGGAGGGGAAGGCAGGGCGGTTGTTGGGTTTCTTTCCTCCCCTTTCTTTTTTTGGGGTGATAAATAAATGAAAGTAAATGCCAAACCTTTAGCCCTAAGAGCCTAGTAGAATGGGAAGTTAGATTTAATACCGTATTTCTATGATAGCTACCTTTTTTAGTGTAATTCTCACTGTATTTCTCTCCTTGCAGTTTGTAGTAGCTTATCATACATAAGGATTTCCATATTGATCTTCACATACATCAGCTTTTTAAGGACTTTTTCGGGCAGGTTTATGTCTGGTTTAAGTTCAAATATCATTTTCCTTAAGAAGAATATAAATTTCTATATGCCAACTGTAAAAATAAATGGGGTTTGTGTTTTGTTGGGTTTTTTTTAATGAACAATGCAAGAATAGAAGTGGGAAATATGGTAATTGATGAATTTATTAAAGCAGATTACTGAAATCAATATATCGGTATTTTGTTCTCTGTATCACATAATAATTGATTAGTGATGTTTACAGTTAATAATAAAACGGGTTTTATTTTCTAGAAACTGATCATTTGATATACAGTCTCTAAAGAGAAAAAAATTGATTTCATGGCACAGTTGACTTCATTCTGTATGTTGTATTTCTGTTTCATTCTATGCATTCCAAAACCCTGCTAATTCTTATGGTTTACTCAATAAATGTTGTTATTATATAGGTTCTTGGGCAGATCGCTCACCTCTGCATGAGGCAGCCAGTCAAGGACGTCTTCTTTCTCTAAAGACTTTATTGTCACAGGTGAAGGCTGTATTCTTAAAATTGCTTTCATTTTTTACCTAATTTCATTTCTCAGCACAGATTATTAATGCAGATTTAGTATGTTTTGCTTTGCTTTTTTCAGAATTTTTCAGAGCAATACACATTTAGGAATTTTTTATATGTTAAGATTTAAGTTTAAGTATTAACTTAATTTATTAAGTATTTCCTCTGTATGTTTTTAAAACTCCCCCCCGCCTAGTGTTTTTTTTCCAAAGCTGTATCTAAATATGTATCAGTCTTCCACTCTTGCATGGTGTAAGTTAATGAGTTAATGTAGTTCCACTGCTTTAAGCCGTCAGGTAAATAGAGCTAGTCAGGAAGATACTTGTTGAGGGAAGATTCCCTGAAGGATTCTGGGGTTTGCATATTGATTTAAAACAATAATAATTTGTTAATAACAAAGGGAGAGACTGTAAACTGCTAAATTTTAAAATCACAGTATTGTCATATTAGCTACTACAATACTGAAAAATTATGTTATAGAATACATTTGATGAAAGCCAGTAGATGCAATTATTCATTCTTAAGAATCAAGCAACATCTACTGCAGAAAATTTCAAGGGCTTGGTGATTTTCTCAATCCAAGAAGTGCATTCCTTGCTAAAATTCATGGCTTTAGATATTTCAGACCTTAAGTCAGAGACACATAGAATCACAGGACAGTATAGACTCAGGACCTTGTTGAGTTTTAAAGAGCACCAAGAGTGGAGATGCACCAACCTCCCTCTTCCTGGGTTTCATTGTCCCCACAGTGAATTTTTTTTCCCTATAACTAATGGGAATTCACTATTTTCCAACTTATGTCTGTTACCTATTGTCTTATTGCTGTGCATCTCAGCAGTCTGTTTCCATCTTCTTTTTACCCTCTATATCATATTGCTATTTCTGATTTTACGTAAAGAATGGACAACTTACTTCTATTCTGTTAGATACATTGATAGATTATTCTTTTTATGCTCACTGAAGATTTATTTATTGCAAGCAGAGTTTTAAGCCTGTTCAGAGTATTGTAAACTATTAATTTGACCAGTAGCGTGAGGAAACAACTGTTAACAGCTTTTCTATGACCTTTACATGTCATTCATGTCTTGTTTAGGGGTACAATGTAGACACACTAACAATTGACCAAGTAACTCCACTTCATGAAGCCTGCCTGGGAGATCACGTAGGATGTGCAAGAATCCTTCTTGAAGCAGGAGCAAATGTAAGGGCTGGGTTTCTGTGTTATATATGGAGTCCAGTGCTAGCCTTGGTTTGACTGAGGAGGATATGTTCCTTGATTTTTTTATTTTTATTTTTATTGGTATTTTTCTCTACTCACCCTATGGGTTGTGTTGATCTCCTTTAATTACAATAAGCTGCCATCTGAAAGCTATCAAAGGAAAAGTGATGGTCAGACACTGAGACAGAGTAATGAATCGGAGAGAATGTTAGCAGCGTGTCACCAGCCTTCTCTGAATTTCATTACGTTATTTCTCTTCCAAAGTATGGAATGTGTTCCTCTACTGGTTTCCTCTTGCTTTGAGTGCTTGCAGGAGACTGTTCTTTTAATCTCCAGAATGTCTTTTTTAAACACTACACCTGTGTGCTCTTAAGATTCTTTGGTCTGACTACAAAAAAGCACCGGCTCTTTTCTGTATTCCTGACATAGCCTATCTGTTGTCCCAAAACAAAAACGTGACTTTACAGACCACTTTCACTACAATCTCTGCTGACATCAGAGTTCAAATGCGTAGCTGCCCAGATCTCTGATCTTTGTGATGGAAATATTTATTGTCCTTACAATTCAGTTTTGAGAATCATGTAGGAAATGTCTTTGTTATTACAGAAAAAGGAAAAATACATAGATGTTTCCAAAACCAATTTCTCTCCACTTCAGCTAGCAGGAGGATTCTAAAGATACAAACTGACAGATACTATAGACAAAACTATAAGAACAAATTTCATTTTCCTTATCTGAATTTTGTAAGTACTTTTAATTGAGTGGGTTTGGGGGTGCATGGAAAAGGCCAGAGTCCTGGAATGAGCCCTCTTAATCCCTGTGCTCCTTCCTTTAGTATTATTAGCCCTCACAAATTTGCCTGTTTTCTCTCCACATTCTTTCATCTTGGGAATATTCAGTTCACCAGTGAGGTGGTGAAGCTGGAATTAAAACAGCCAGCCTGTACCGTTAGCTTTGCCTCCGTTCTGTCAAGTATCGCTCCAACCTGGGGATTAAAACCACAGAAGAAAATGGCAAATAATTCTGACACTTAATACGCAGTTTGCATCCTTGGCAGAGCTGTGCCGAGAAGGTCCCCGTTACCCCATTACTACACAGAGCGTAGATTTTCTGTATCAATGAAACAAGCTAAGCGCAATGATTTTTGAAAATTATATCCTGCTCAGTTGTTGGTGTGTGCTCTTTAGCATTCCGGGTGTATTTTGGTTTATCCAACATAGTTTAACAAGAATAACATAAAACTAGTTTTAACTGAGGGGTGTGGTGAGAGGAAGACAGTAGCACAGGGACTGATCAGTTAAGCTACATGATTCTAACCAGTAAATTTTTTTTGTATTTTAATGGACTTTCTAACTATATCATGTTTTCAAAAATTACCTTTCTGTTCTTAAATAGATTTTATATATTTTAGGTGAATGCTACAACAATTGATGGAGTGACACCTTTATTTAATGCATGCTCGAGAGGCAGTGCAGCGTGCGCCGAGCTCCTGTTGGAGTATGGTGCCAAAGCTCAGTGGGAGTCCTGCCTTCCCTCACCAACTCATGAAGCAGCCAGCAGAGGTAGGAAAACTACCTGTTGAACAAGCACGCAGCAGTTGACAAATCTCTCAATAATAGTATTAAGAACTGTGTCTGGTTTTGTCTGTAAGACAGCTTACTGAAGCCGAGCAAACCCTGCCATGCTTTGTACCGACAGGTCACAGTGAATGTCTGGAGGTACTGATATCCTGGGGCATAGATGTGGATCAAGACCTTCCTCATTTAGGAACACCCCTGTACGTAGCCTGTGTTTCACAGCAGATCCATTGTATTCGAAAGCTTCTTTACGCAGGTATGTCGTGATTTAAATAAAAATATTACTAGTTTGTAAAATAAGCATACCTTATTATTGAGCTGTGCTCAGTCAATGAAACTGGAACCCTTGCTTGCAGGGCTTCGGAGTTCATTCTGCGATGCGTGCTTTCTTATAATAACTTACTAGGTCTTTCATTTTTTTGTGGTGTAGCAAGCATGTGAGGGAAAAAGAAAGCAAAACCAGTAAGAATGGATGCTCAAAATGTTTAGCACCTCCTACAGCTTCATAGATGTTCGTTTTTGGTAGGAAAAATAAAGGTAAAAAGTGAGCTTTGAGAAAGGAATTTTATATAGTAAACACTGAGCTTTCAACAGAGCTTTTTTAGCAATGTAGTCCCACCCTTTTTCATTCTTCAGCATGTTCTGATTGATCTTTTTACAAGATGCAGAGGCTGAGTTGCAGAGAGAATAGGTAAGGTAAAAGGCATTTGATCGTAAATTTCACGTTATTTTAATTAATCAATGGGAAGGAGATGTTGGAGGCTCGCTCTGTTTCAGCACAAATCCAGGGACACAACTGGAATAGCTGAAGCATCATTTGCTGTGTGTCAGGTAATGACATACAGGGCTTTTGTGTCCTGCAGCACAGCGAATGAAAATGCATATATGAATAATTACAGGCTTGCCATCACTGCACTGGAATTGTTTTTCCAGTTAATTGCAGGTTATTTAGAACTTAAGCAAGCAGTTAAATTGTTTCTCATTAAGTCAGTCTCCTTGTACGATTAACTATCCTATGTCATGATTTTGATTTTTAAGAACCACAGAACTATAATTAGCATATTCTGGGATTCAAATAGTGCCATACATTAAAAACAGTAACACAAGGTCATATTCTACATGTGTTGGTGCCCTGAAGTAGAAAAGGGTATGTAAATTGAGAATATAACTAACTGCTTATGGCAATCTGATTTTTTTCATATTTGATCAGTTTATGAGAATGTATTAGAAGCTGAAAAGCAAATAGAGAATGAAATAGGCAAGGGAATGGTACTGTGTATTTTCAGATTGTTAATACTGAGACCAGTGAGTTATTCAGGCTGCAAATTAGGATAGGCCTGTGATATTATTAAATTATTTTACTCAAATGATAATTAAAAAGGCAAGAATTGTTGATTCAGGGAGAAACGTTGGTACAGAAGCCAATTCTTGGTCTCACAAGCTCAGTAAATCTCTCTTATGAAGTCTTAGTTTTTCTTCTGCTAGAATAGTCCAGAAAACTGTTGGGGCAAACCCAGTTTTAGGGGGACTAACAGCTTGCTCGTGAGAAACATTCTTCCATACTAGCTAGTTTTATTTAACTCTTGGTTGGATGATTTTTTCTTGAATATGAATGCATTATTGCAGATTAATTTAGTCCATTTTAATTTAAAATAAATTAGCAATTCCTTATTAATACAGAAGTGTAATAATTAGAATTCTGTGGATTGGGAGATTTAATGCTTTGAGTTTTTTCTTACTAGCTTTCATGACTGTGTATCCCACCTTAATTAAAACTAAGTCCTTTATAGAAAAATCTTTGATAAAGCTTGGATGGGATGGGAGTCTATTTCAAATCCTTTGCCAGCTTCAACACATGAAAAACTACAAAGCATCTGGGTTAGATTCCTTCCTGAATTGGTGTACTTCCAAAAATATAAATAGTAAACTTCAGCTTATTCCTTTTAAAGACTTAAATAAGGAAAGTATATTTTTTATGCAGTGCAAATTTTCTTCAACATGTACAGAATGTACTTTCTCATAATTAGGGCAACAATGATGCTCACATGACCTAATTGGATTTTTCTTTTCCTTCTTTTTGAAAGTATTTTCCTTTAAAATCTAGTTGTACTTTGGTAATAAAACCTAGGATAAGTGTATGGGCTCAAAAAAACCCTGTGATATGAGTAGCTATAGTGCAATGCAATAAAATCAATAAAGTGGCCAAATTCACTGTAGCATTCTAGGACAGTGGGGTTTTTTTGTTTGTTTTGTAACATCATCTTTACTCAATGACGATGTTAATTAATCTCTTCTTATGTCTCTCTGTGTGCATCTACCCACCAGGTGCCAATGTGCAGAAAGGAAAGCATTTGGAAACTCCACTCCATGCTGCTGCCCAGCATTCTAGTACAGAGATCGTAAACCTACTCCTTGAATTTGGGGCAGACATAAATGCCAAAAATACAGATTTTGAGAGGCCTGTTGATTTAGCTGCTCCAAGCAGTTTAGTGGAGAGACTGCTCCTCCTCCATGAAGGTGAGATGCAAATACATCTGTGTTTTTGCAACAATAACCTGTATTCTTTAAAAAAAATCCCACAACGAATCACCCCACCCCACCCAAAAAGAAAGCCTTAACAGCCCAAGCAACCCATTTTACACAAGCTAACTTTATGCTTTATGAAATTAATATATTAACATTCAGGTAAATTCCTTTTAACTATAAAAATACCCAGTAATACTTAGTCTCAGGCCAGAGGCTTTTGACCAAGCAGCACCAGAATTTATACAAGCTGAAAAGGTAACATCACATCTTTACTGGGTAATTACACAATTAGACATTAAAGCTACATTTTTATTGGCTCTTACGCACCTTGTTAAAAAGAAATGGAGTTTTTAAATTGCAGTTTAAAATTTATTTAGTTTGGGCCAGCTGTCCCAATATTTTTTAAAACATATTTTTAAGTGCATATAAAGCACTTTATTTTGATTGTTGGCAAAAAGCGTAGCAAGTTTCACTTTCTAAGTTTTCTTTACTGAATTCTAAGTACCTGAGAAGTAGGAGTCAACACTTCAGACTCTGAAAGGTTTGTTGTCTTAGAGAAAGAGAGAGAACATCCCAAAGGGAACTGGATTTGTTCCGACTGATCCATGTACAGCATAAAAATAAGCCACAAGACAAAGGTGGGAAGTAAGCAGAGAAACTGCTGCACTAACTGTGGGCATCTGTCTTTAGAGGTGAACTGACAAGTAGCACTGATTAATGTTTTTCTCCGGAAGACATCTCTGTAGTCTGAATGCTGTTAAAAAAAACCCCTCTAAAACCAATTGTTTATCACAAAATACCAAGGCTAGTAGGATTTTTAAAATCGACAGCAAAGATGTACAAGATACAATTTAATTGGCACGGGACACGTATGGTTTCACTGCCCAGAGAAACACAGCCATGTGTTCGTTTTGAGGGAGGCAGCGGGCATAGAGGGACAAAGGCAGTATCATGAGCTAGTAGGACTACTAAACCTAGTCCAGGACCTTGGCGTATTTTGCCTGCTTATTCTTGTTGCAGAGATGCATTGATAGTGCACCTCGTAGTGCCGTAGCGTGCATTTCACCTGCCCTGTGAATTTAAAAAACAAACAAACAACTGACATTTTTTTTAAGTCATTGACATAAGATATTTTCTGGGAGTGAGTTTTTAATTTAAAAACACAAATTATTTGCTGTTCTGCTCTTGCTTTTTTGAGTATTACCCTGATTATTAATAAGGTTTCAGCAGCCCCAGTCTTTATCTTTGAGGGCAAAAAGGTAATGAAGGGAAAGGAAGGAAAGAAAAGGACAAATTTGCAAAATGTGAACTCCTCCCCCCCCCCCCCCCCCCCCCCGCCAGCCCGAAATCCTATTGTTGTGCAAGACTGTTGTAAAAAAAGTGCTGGCTTTTATAGTTGCATGATTAAACTCCTTTCTTTTTTGTTTGCAGCCACACCATCTTCTCTTTGTCAGCTCTGCCGACTATGTATTCGAAATTACATAGGAAGAGCTAGACTGCATCTTGTCCCACAACTCCAGTTGCCGACAATACTGAAGAATTTCTTGCAGTATAGATAACAGAGTAATTAACCTTTAGAAACTTGAATAACAAGTACTTTTTCATCTTTCTGTTTATTGTACGTTTTATCTAAAGAACTGCTGGGCGGAAAAAAAGCCTTTTGCGTATTACTTAAAAAAAAATAATATATCTTTGTCACTGGTGTTGGTATGTAATAGTAATTGGAAGCCATTCAGCAACTGGTACCAAGGTGCTAATAAGGCTGAATTGAATAAGTGTGCTGATACTCTGGGAAATGATTGTGTAGCTATAGCTTAACACTTACTATATAGCTTTAGTGCTGTTAATTTTAATTGTATTTATACTTTTAAAATCTGTTTGACATACAGAGCGTTTCTTCATTATTATTCATTATTATTTGTTGTTTGTCCATTTAGAGTCATTATTTTACGTGTTTTTGAATTTCTGTTGTTCGTGTACCTAAAAATACTTGGTGATAGGTGCACTACATACATTGATAAAAGTGAAACAAATAGATGTCAGTTTTTCTTCCTTTCCTTTAGGTGGACAATTCATTAAAGGCAGCGAGAAACTTCCTTTGTTCTTCCTCACGGCCTGTGCTGGGAATTGGAATTACGCTGCTGTGAATTTGATCATAATTTTTTTCAGCCATGCACAGATTGTAGAATCTCTGTTTATTAGTACAATTAGTAACTTTAAAAAATCCAGAGGAATATTCATCAAAAGCCTTAATGCTGAGATACTTTTGATCTCCTCTTGTAAACCACAGTTATCTGGGCTCTTATCTTTTTGTACCAATTCTGTAATCACAGCTAATGGGCATATTAAATAACTATTTGCCTCAGAGAAAGGCATATATTACTGTATAGTATCTGTGAGGTTTCTGAAGGCATATCGTGGAGATGTGGATACTGAATCTTCAACCTCAAGTCCAGAAGGGAGATGCAAGGCTCTGGAAATACATCAGTTCCCTATAGCAGCACAGGTATCACTCTGTAAAGGACATCATTTGTCTCGCTGTCTAGTTTATAAGCAATTGCCAAGCTCCAAAAATAGTGTTGCAGAATCCCAAAATGCTTTAGCAGGCATTTCTGTGATCAGGTTGAAATTTTATTGCTCAACTCTCTAGCCAGAGAAGGAATGCTGACACCCCCAAGAGATGTTAGAAAACCCAAAGGATTTCTGCCTTGCTCATGACTTTGCATTGTGACGATTGCCAGTCACGTCAAAAAAGGTGATCTGACTCTTCACCAGGATACGGTGTTCCCTCTCTCAGTCTTTTCATTTGGTCTTCTTTTGAGAACGGATTACTTCCTCAGGAACTGATACTCAGTTCCTGCAAACCAAAGCATGAGACACCTGAATGTTTACCCCTTTCCCTTGATGATTCACCATCTTCCATTCCTTTTCAGTGACTCTTCAGTATTTATGTTCCTACTGGAAAGGTGTTAGCTGAGGAACTTACTAGAGAGGAAGCTTTCACAAAGAAGAATGCTTACTCTGTTGCTAAAGTATATCCGCCTAATAAAAATGCCGCTCTCTGACATTTGCCCTTGTTAAAAATAATTTTAATTTGCTTCTGTTCGCTGCAAAAACAGTAGTGAGGGCCTCTTCAGGAGCCCCTGTAAAGGACAGTCAGATGCAAGTAAGAGAACTACTTAGGAGTCCATAATGTACGTACTCTGTAATGGAGCAAGCTGGGTGGTTTGGGTTTTCATCTAGAAATAAAACTAGTAATTTGTGGGTTTATGTACCATACTGTGGTGGTGTGCTCTCCCCTCCCCTTTCTGCTTAAGCAATAGCCACTGGTGATGGTCGTGGTGGCTGCATCTAGCTTAAGTTGGAGTTTGGGGAGACAGGTAACGCAGTAGTGAATGGCCATCAATCTTCTCAACGGCTGAAGGCTTGTTGAGCGTGTGCCGACTGAAATGCAGCTGGTGTGCAAATGTGACTATAAGTCAACTGTCTGACTCTATAAATAGCAACAGCCCAGGGCCGGTTGAGCTCTCCTGCACGGCAGCGGGCTGCACGCCAGGATCTCCCCTTGAGTAGGGACACCCCTCAAGGCTACTCCACGAGGCTGAGAGATCCCTTGCCACAACAGATTCTTGGTAAGTGATTAACAGCCCGCTAAACCTTGAAATCTTAGCGATGTGATACAAAGGACTGATTGCGCACATACAATGCTTTAGACGTAAACTGTTGACCAAGCCTGGGAGAAAGTCTGGATCCAGCCTCGCCTGAACTCCCCTCTGAGAAGGAGTTTAGAAGGCGAGGGTCTCACTTCTGAATGTCATGACTCGGTGGGGGGGTCTCCCTGATGGTTTTGTCTGACTCTGTGCTCTACGCAGTAAACAATCAAGTGTACCTTGCCACCGAATCTTGTTAAACCACTGTCGCATTTACTATCAAGCTTTGTTAAATCACTTTTATATCAATAAACATACTGCTGCTTCCCTCCTACGAGTGAAGTGCATAACTCATTCTGTGACCAATATCGTTACTGTGTAGTACTTCAAGAAACAAGGAAGTGCCAGGCCAACGGTGGCACCATCGAACTTCTCTATGTAGAATGAGATCATTTCGACCCTCACCCTCGGCTGTGTGCAGCGCTTTTCAGGTTTGACTGGGGGAAAGTGTCATATAAAAAAGGCGCTCTCATGTTCTATACAATGAAATTAGGTTTCAGCGCGCATGGCTGTTCTGCAAAACACCTGTTGGAAGCAAAATTAGATGATGGTAGGAGTTTTTCTGAGAGTCACATCATTGCAAAGTCATCTCATTGCAAAAGGGTGTGTCCGTGCTCTTGTGGCATTTGCAATGTCTGTTCCCACCGTTCGCACTGATCCTTGCCGTCATCCAAGGAGTGAGCAAGACCATCTAGAGAGCTTACAGGTATTCAGCGCTACTGTAATTCCACAGAATGGTAGACTAGCTGGGAGAGTAATCCCCAACTAGCCTGCAGTAATACTATGACTTCAATTGTGGCAACATGCAGCTCTCAACATAATCTTTAAGATTTTGCTACCAGTTAATTATATGAAAATAGAGCCCCTTTGGCGGGCTGAGCCAAGCTGGAGCGGGCATCGCTCCTGTTACCGTGTAACAGGAACAGACAAGGTAGGGCAGGGGTGTTGCTGCCCTGGCAGGACCCTGGGCTGAAACAGGCCTTTGGCACAGCAGACCATGCTAACGCCACATACCAAAACAAGGTAGTAACGACATACCTGACATTAGTCTTTGGTGAAGTTCTTTCCAAAAAACGATCCCTTGTTTAGGCGGAAATGGAAGGAAACGGGCTGGTTACAGCTCTCGTTACGTGGGGCCCTGCTGCAGGGGGGCTGTGGGGCTGTTGGCTTCTCCGTGGGACAGAAGCGTTAAACCGCGTATTGAAACGCGAGGGGCAGGATCTGGGCGAGGATCTGGGTGAGTGAGGGGCAGGATCTGGGTGAGTGAGGGGCAGGATCTGGGTGAGTGAGGGGCAGGATCTGGGTGAGGGCAGGATCTGGGTGAGTGAGGGGCAGGATCTGGGTGAGTGAGGGGCAGGATCTGGGTGAGGGCAGGATCTGGGTGAGTGAGGGGCAGGATCTGGGTGAGGGCAGGATCTGGGTGAGTGAGGGGCAGGATCTGGGTGAGGGCAGGATCTGGGTGAGTGAGGGGCAGGATCTGGGTGAGGGCAGGATCTGAAGCAGACGTCGAGCCCTGTCAGAGCCCTGTCCGGGGCTGCCGCAGCGCCCCGAGCCGCCGAGGGCCCTTCCCCGGCTGCAGTATCAGCGGTCACGCGGCCGCGGCTCAGCAGATCGCGAGGCGTTGTCGGGGGGCGGGGGGACGACGACCAACAAACGAACCCCAACCCAGCAGCGTGACACCCCAGTTCTGCCGGGGCACCCAGCCGAGCGGTCCCTGCGGGCCGGCTCCGGTGCGGCCCCCGGGCACACGTGGGTACCCCCCCACCGCCGGGCTGAACGGGGCCATGGCCGGCCCTGCGGCGCGGCCACAGCCGGGGGGCGGCCGGGGGCTGCGGACACCGTGCTCCACCGGGCGCAGCGCCTCGGCCGCTCCCCCCGCCCCGGCTGAGCGGGAGCCGCGCCCCCTGCGGCCGCCCCGGCCGGGCTGGCGGCGGGGCCCTGCGGCGGCCCGAGCGGCCGGCGGGCTGCGGGACCGCGCGGGGCCGGGACTGGCGGCAGGGGCGGGGCCGCGCGGGGGTGGGGCCGGCGGCGGGGGCGGGGCTTCGCCGCCCGGCGGGCGGGGCGGGGCTGCGCGCGGGCGGGCCGCTGGGGCGGGGTCACCCCCTGCGCGGGGGCGAGGCGCGTGCAGCACCGGGCCGGCGGCCGGGCGGGGCCTCGGGTCCGAGCCCTCCCTGGGCCGAGTAAGGGCCTTCTCGGGCAACCGGAACGCGCGGTGCGGCTAACGGAGCCGCGCGGGTGGCTCCCTCGCGCCCGTCCAGCCCCGAGTCTTGTTTTTTTTTCCTGTTGCACAAAGTCTCTGGCGGAGCAGAAGCGGCGTGGGAGCTGCGGGGGGCGGGGCGGGGCCGGGCGGCGGGGCGGGGCGGGGCCGGGCGGCGGGGCGGGGCGGGGCGGGGCGGGGCCGGGCGGCGGGGCGGGGCGGGGCCGGGCGGCGGGGCGGGGCGGGGCCGGGCGGCGGGGCGGGGCGGGGCCGGGCGGCGGGGCGGGGCGGGGCCGGGCGGCGGGGCGGGGCGGGGCGGGGCGGGGCCGGGCGGCGGGGCGGGGCGGGGCCGGGCGGCGGGGCGGGGCGGGGCCGGGCGGCGGGGCGGGGCGGGGCCGGGCGGCGGGCACCCTGAGCTGTAGCTCAAGGGTCTCCCGTAGCTCGTCGCGCCGCGGTAGGAGATGGCCCAGGCGGGGGGGAAGGTGCGTTTAGCGGCGGTGTGGGCTGGGAGAAGCCGTGACCCCGCTGGCGGCTTCGGGGCGGGAGCCCCAGGCCCCTCGCTCGGGCTGGTCGGGACGTTTGCGTACGGGCTCCCCTGTTTTCCAGATGAAAGTGGAACGGCAGAAGCTAGAGAACTCGTAGTTCTTTAGTGATTTTTTTTTTTTGTCAATGATGTAATCAATTCCTTAACACTTTTTCTTTTTTCCTTCAGAACTGAAGAACTTCAGGGCGGGGAGGCTGGTTACTGCCGCTGTTACGAGGCACCAGAGCAACAGCTCCAAAGGCTGCCGAGAGTAACAGCGTGAGGCCAACAGGAGGGATCATGGAGCCAGGTCTTAACAGAGATAGAGGGTTAATGCCATCGGCAATATGCACAGGAGAGGGACGAGGGTCCATGTGAGTTAAGTGTTTTTGTTGTTAGGTTTTTTTGGAGTTTTTGGTTTGGTTTGGTTTTTTGGGGTTTTTTTCCCCTTAAAAAGCAGAGCAGCAGGACCAGAGCTTGGGACAGTCATATTCCACCGCAGCTACAGTGCTACGTGTCAGAGTGACATGCGAAGGCAGCGAGCAGCGATGAATTGGTCACGCGTACAGACTTCTGAAGTTTTTCCAGTGTGTCACGGTGTTTGTTGACTGCTCTCTGGCTACGTCCAATAGTCCTTGGGTGGTATATCACTGTTACGCTGCTGGAGTAAAACTTAAATTTAATAAATAGCACTTCCACCATTAACATGTGATTGATAAATGCTCCCCTCGGCCACTCCTTATTGCTGAAAGAAGCTGCTGAGTTCCTTAGCTCTTCTTGGCTGAGTCATTACACCTACAGCAGAGAGACTATAACTTGTCACCAGTATTCTTTAAAGAAGTAAATGGCTTTGGGTTCAAGGGGATAGCAGCGAGTGTGGTAGAGTGTCCTTGTAGTCAAATTACTGAGACAGAAGATGATGAGGCAGATGGAACACTGGCTGGCCGTCACATTCAAAGGGCTGTGATCACAGGGCTGTAGGTGATGCCCAGCTGATGGCCATTACAGGCAGTGTCTCCTAGGGATCACCTCTTGGGCCACTATCGCTTAATGTCTTTATTAATGACCTGGAACAATGGAATGGAGGGCACACAGAGCAAATAGGGGAGTGACTGACCCGCTGAAGGTCCCTCCGGGTTCATGAGGGACTTCAGCAGGCTGGAGAAATGGGCTGACAGGACATAACAGTCAGCAAAGACAGAGTGCACTACTGGGGATGGAGTATCCAACCCATGCGCTGCTACAGGCAGCGGCCAGTTGGTTAGAACAGAGTGCTGCGGAAACGGACGCAGGAGCGCTTGATGGAGAACGAGGTGGACGGTGCCCTTGCAGCAGTGGGGGTCAGCAGCACCTTGGGCTGGGTCACTGAGGGTGTGATATGGTGGCACTTTTGGAAGCAATTCTGAGCCTCTTTATGGCCCCTGTGAGACTGCACCTGGAGTACTGCACTCAGTGCAACCCAGTACAAATCATCCGTTAACATACTGGTGCGAGTCCAAGAAAGGCCACCAAGGCAGGTGGTGGGCTGATGTACAGGGAGTGGCTGAGAGGACTGGGTTGGTTCAGCCTTAAGATGAACAGGGGAAGTAATGATGCAGTAGCTGATTTTTTCCTCCTTCTGCTAATTAGGTTAATTTAACTTATGTGGATAATGAGTGTAATGCATTGGATCCATGGTATTATCAGATGGTCTTCAAGAGTTAAAAGGACATTTTTAAATTAGTCTGAATTCATAATTCTGTTCATTTTAATGTTGTTTATTACTGCTTTCTTCTGTAAGGCAAACTATATGACCTTTTTCAGAAAAATCATACTCCTGTAGCGATCCAGTCTTGCAACTGTTTGTACATGTATCGGTCTTACTGCAACCAGTTCAGGTATTTTGAGGTCTAAAGAGATCATCAGCCTGTCTAGTTTGACATCCTCTGCCTTGTAGGCCACAGCATTTCACTTGAATTTTCTTACATTCAACTTCCTAAGTGTGTCTTTTTTTTTTTTTTTTTTTTTTTTTTGGAAGACACTGTCTCAGTAAAAAGACATCATGGCCCTATCAATGATGCTTCCCAAATGAGATCAAGTTCTCCTGTTTGTTTTGTTTTGGAGCCCTTTTCTGCACCACTGTGAGCTCTCAGTGTCCTTCTCAAAATGCTGGTACCAACATGGAACCCAACATTCCCATACGAGTCCATTCTGTGCCCCAAGCCAAGGTAAAAAATCTCTCCTACTTTTTAATGCACCATGTGTTGCATGTACAGGGGCAGTACTTCCGGCTTCTTGATGTCAGTGGTAGTTGCAGGAATAAATGAAGCATATGCAATCAGAATTTAAACATTAAACTTCAGGTCAGTTGGTCTTTTAGCTGCATCTTTAAAATTTCTGAAAAGAATATAGCGATCGACAGACATTAAATGAAAATTTTGTTCAGGATCATCAGAAGGATGGGTGTGATCAGAGTCTGTCAGAGGTGGTGTTTTTGGGGGGTTTTTTATTTCATTTTCTTTAATATCGGACCTGCTTTGCCAAGCAAGATGTTTAACTAGAATGACTTAATGATTTTACTCTTCAAATAGTTAAAATTGTTCAAATCACCATATGTGGTTTCAAGACATATTGTGTAATCTCTCAACATTCAATTTCATGCTTATTTATGATGATCTCATCAATGCTGAAAGCATCTCATTTTAGTTGTTTTCAACAGATGCAAACCATTTGATTTAAAAGATTTCCCATACAACCTTTTGTTGTTTAATGTTTCCCCTTCTCTGTAGTGGGTTCGTTTCTTTTTTTGGTGTGTAATATTCATTTTATACAGCTGCCAAAGATCACCCGGGTGTCAGTCAGGTGGGGGAAGGGTAGTAACTGCCAATAAACTAGAAAACTGAAAAACTTACTGATCAGATGCTTAACAAACTGCTGAAATGAACAACTTGTGATTTTTGCTTTACAGGGTGGTTTACCATTAGCCCAAGTTTGGGACAACATGCAGTTCACCATCTTTGTTCACCACATCCCCTGAGAATATAGCTTGTATCCCAAAGGAAAAACTGCTTGTCGGATCATGTAAGTTTGTTTCTCACATCATGTAAGTCTTCATTTTATTCTTTTCAGATTGCAATGTTACATGGTTTTGGTTTACTTTGGTTATAAAGGCAACAAAGAGATTTTGAGTTTAGAATTTGAAGACATGAGATACAATTTCTTAGAAAACAGGAGATTTGGGGGGGGTTGCCAGTATTTTTTCTTTTTAATATAAAATTGCTTTGAGCTTTTTCCTGGCATGACATCTGTAGAAATTACTCCAATATTCAAAATTGCTTCTGGTATGTTCCTCAGAGCTTTGATTTATTCTGCGCACTGTCACTATACTGAAATTGATGTTCCTTCCTCCATTTATGTAACTGAGATCTTTATCCTGTTGATGAATGTGGGATTGGGCAGGTGTTCTTGCCCTTATTTAATCAATAATTCGCACAGCATTGACAGGTGTCTTTACTGTGTAGGGAACTGTAGGATACGGTGCCAGAGAAGTGGGATATTCATAGTCAGCTCTAGAGCAAGTCCGAGTCCTGTTCACAGGCGTGCTGCTGAATAGCTGCCAGTGTGTTTGGCTGGTTTGGACGTTGCTAGCAATACTCCCAAACTGATCGGTCAGATCAATTTTCAGGTTCTTTGTACATATTTTTCCCTTTTCCCACCACCACCAGTCTACGTTGGTTCAAATGCTCGTACCCTCAGAAGACAGTAATGCTTTGGCATTATGTATGTGTAGGGCTAAAAATGCTGCTTTCATAAGGAAAGATGAAGCCTTCTTTCACTGTTGAATGATAAACTTGTACATTAAATTTAAACTAAAAGGTGATTAAAATAGCATTGTCACTTTTAAATTATGGAGTTTGAATACCTCGAATCTTCAAAAGCTGCTGTTTCTTTTAACATAATTTTCCAGTATTTCTCCCGCCACATGCATCTAGAGATCTCAGAAACAAGTGGCAAAACAGGTCTTCATTTTAAAGAAGGCCAGGTGAAACAAGCTGACAAATCCCGCTGGGATGGATGCATGGACAGTTGGTACCTCCCAGGAGGCTCCTGGAAGGATTACCCAGAGAGTGGGACTTTGAAACACAAACCCCATTCTGATTGCAGTAGTGTTGACTGCATGACCAACAAAAAGAATTTCAAATTTACTGTCTGTTAGGGAACAATTTACTTTTAAGCAAATAAATTGAAAACCTCTTTGAAATAACCATATTCTAAAATATAGCTTTTATTATTATTTCTTAACTTCTGCAATACTGCAATTTACTTGTTTTTGTAACATAGCCTTGTTTCCTTTTCAGCTCAGTTTCTTCCTAGAGCTGGTTTAGTGTTTTTATCAGTGGATTTTTCTGACATAGATGTTACTGATACACATTAGAAGCCACAAAGTATAATTGTTGCATGTGAAATTTTCACTAATTCTGAAAGCGTACTTCATATCTTGACCTACTGTGCAAATGGATGCTGGTCTTCACAACTGTTTTTTGAAATATATTTCCCATCCTCTGGTTTTAGCGATTTTTATCTACAGGAAAGGTGATCCTAGATTTCATTTGCTTCCTACATAAATATGAAATATTAAAAAAAAAAATAAAAAATCCACTAATGCCTATTGTGAAAAAGGTATCTAGACTCAGTAGTTTAGTTTTCTATGTAATGAATGTTTCTTGTGTTAGTGTAATCTTAAATTTTTGTAATTTTTTATTTAAATGATTTTACCCAATGAAGAAATTCAACAACATGGATATCAAGTATCATATCTAATTTTAAAGGCAGTCTTTGCAATAAGAAGAGTTTATAGCATGACTGAATTTTTTGGTATTGTTTTGGAACCCACCTGGGAAAGTCACACATGTGACTGCAGTCTGTAAAGCTTATAAACGTGTCAGTAATGTTGGTCAGATTCTTTCAGTAGAACAATTAATTTAATTTTGTAGGGATAAAGTGATGTTAAACTTAACTGAGATGTAACAGTAATTGAAAAGCACTAGCTGTATAGCTTGATAGATTTCTTCACTCAGATAGAAATATGACTTTTACAGAAGAGTCAAACAATCATTTGAAGAGGAAGGATTCTTTAATATTACGGGGAAATATTTGCATTTGACTAGCTGTGCCAGACAATGAAGTCACACATTAGCAAACAATCTCAAATTATTTTTGAAAGTGATGAATCTATAGTTTGACAGTTGCAACCACAGTTGTAGCAGCAGACACAATTACAACCTTTTCTGCATGTTCCCCGCACTCACCACATAGGGTACAACCACCTTTAAGAAAATGCAACCTCATTTTATTCACAATTACTGTTACCTGATGGATTCTAGATATAGAAGTGCCCTTTTTAACTTGATTTTCATATTTTAGCAACGAAAGAGTTCTTAACCCTCACTGTCCAATTTAAAGAGGGAGGAGATTTGTCTAAGATTCCATGTTAAGGCACAATTTAAGCGCAATCGATGCAGTTAGACTACATATCGGAAGATATTTAAACTATGAAGTATCAGTAAAAATCCTTAGGTCACAGCAAAAGATTTGAAATATAGTAGAGTGGCAGTTGAGTCAATCCTTCAGATCCCAATCCTCAGTCGTGGGGCTGCATGTTCAGCTCTTACCTTTGCTCTCCAGCTCTGTATTAACAACTTCTACACGCAAGGTTTTTCAATTTATGTGCTAGAAGATAGCTAGCCTTTTATTTGACAGAAGCAACACATCAGATACTGACTGCTGGAAGATTCTTTTAAAAACTATGAATTTTTATTTCTAAAATCCAACTCTCATTCCCCAAGCTCCACAAGGTTAAACAAAGGAAAACATTTTCTAAACAACACCTGCAAAAAGGAAAACATTCTGTTCCAGCATCCAAGTATGTACAAAAATGTTTTTGTACATACAAAAGAGCTAAGTCCCCCACCCCATCCCCCCCCACAATGTATTCTTAGGCTAGAAACCCTGTAATAATACTCCAGAACACTGACAGAATGAATTTAAAGAGGGGCATTAAAATATAAAAAAAAAAAAAAAAAAAAAGCCTGAGGGTGGGGAATAATTTTTTATTTTAATCTCCATCCCACCTTTCCAGCAAAGTGGCATTGTTATTTCTAGTTAAACGAGGGCATTGCTTACCTATATATTGACGATTTTATTCAATAGGGTCTGCTAAAAGATACCTTGTGTTATTTCCAGTTGTACAAGTTTCTCTAGAAATAGTTCTGCCAATTTTTAATCGGAACTTCTTTACATTTTATGTAACTATCAGGATTTAAATATTTATTTTAAAGCAGCAGCAAAAAACTGTAACAGATAAAGTCGATTTCTGATTGTATGCCATTAATTAAGCTAATAAAGAATACTATAACCAAGGCATCTTTTCTACAGGTGATTAATTCTAAGAATTATTAATAAGAATAATTAATTAGAGTTGCCTTATGATTAAATTCCATACTATACATAGCTTTAAAATTTAAATACTCTTGGTATTCTATTACCATATTTTTCTTTCCATTTGAGCATAGCTTTAGTGAATAAAAATATATGCAGAAGTATTTACTCCTGGTCTGTCATACTATATGTATATTTATAACTAATACAAAATATAAAAAGAAAACAAATATTTTAAATGTACATAACATATTTAAATAATTGTAATACATTTGCTGTTTGTTCCTTACAAATCCTTTGTGTTTTTTTAAAAAAAGTTTTTATAAATACATTTTAATTTCCATGAAAGTGTAAGGGGGACAGCTGCCAAAGATTAATTTATTAGAAAATAGACTTTTATAATCTAGATATTCAAACCTATCTAAACAAAACATTAGTAAACATCTTTGTACTGCTGTTAAAGCACAATAATCAATGTATGAAACAAAAAACCTAAGCACTTTTTAGATTTTACTTTTGCTGTAGAATCCTGTACGTAAATTTTAGTGAAAATTAAAAAGGGGGCCACAAATGTGTGAAGCTGCCACAGGATTTCATTCATTCTAAAACCAGGTTGCAGTGGCTATCAATAAAGTAATTCTATTATTATGCATTTGAAAGCATGTTGATGGATTTCACAGTTTGTTATCAATATCCTGATAGTGTGCAGATAGTTGCTTACTTCCTTTACAAAGCATCTGTTTACACAGAGTTGACTGAAGTATGTCTGTATTGTCTGACAACACTACTCTTATTTAAAGAGAAAAAAAAAAGACATGGCTGTCTATGAAGTTAGGACTTTTTTCTTTGGATTCTCAAATAACTTCTTCTTTGGATTCTCAACAAGCATTTGTATAGAAATCCTTTTCTTGTTCTCATTTTACAGTTTTTGAAGTCCAAGTAATTGCCCTTCAGGAGGAATCAACTGCCATCTTTCTGTCCTTTGACAATCAAGGTTAAATCAGTATTAACCCCCAGAGTGTTATTTTAAGCACTACAAAGTACAGAGGAAAATACCTCATCAAAATGGGTTAAGTCGTATTCCTGTTCCTAGTGGTGAAAAAGGATTCACTTTTGCCCACATCAAAGCATCATTCAGTGAAATAGCAGATTTTCCGTCTTCAAGGAAGAACACTGGACCCTGTACAGCAAAAAAGTTTGGGGAGGGAAAGAAAAAGAAGTACACGTAACGTGTAAAGCTACTGCAACAGGACGCACATTTTGTTCTGAGAAGAACGTGAAAACCTGACAACTATCATCTGTGTTTGTGCAAGACTTGTACCCCACCGACTTCAAGCTTTGATAACAGTTATACATTATAAATTAGTTGAACTTGCCATGTTCCAAGATCTGGAGACCCAACATTTAGTAACCCTTAAATTTTTAGTTTCATTTTTAGTAATGGTGGTGTTTTGTGTATGTTTGTCAATTAGTCTAGAATTAAATTTAACCTGAATTAGAAACTGAGGTAACAAGGGGTTTTCCCTTCAGAATACCATACATATTTCATTGTGTCTGACATTACCTGTGCTGATTTGTGTGCTTCCCCATGTGCAAAAACCCCCAATATAATGCCTCCAATGAATCGTTTGAAAACATGGAGTCTACATGCAGTCTGCAGAATAATTTCACATGTTCACTGTAAAAAGGACAAAATACTAATTTATCTGATGGAAGAGGAGCTATTTGCTAATTACTTCCATTTGACAAAATGTGGTCTCAAAGCTGCAGTTCAGATAAGGAGTGCTTTCTTGAAGAGTTAAGCTCTCCAGACTTGCTACTTAAAGCTTACAAACCACAATTTGTAAACTGCAGTTCAGCTACTATACCTTAGTTAATAAATACTAAGTGATTAGTGAGCTGATCTGCATGCCTAAGGCAATGACTCCTAACGTTCACTAATCCAGAAATATGTAGATGACATGGACAGCGTAGATGACAAGCCGGTGACACCATGTTTGCTATTCTTGTTGGATGGATCGTAACAAAGGTGGCTGTACGTGGCTGTTCGCAGATGTTGAGAGTAAAGCCATAGCCAGGGACCACTGGTCTAACATGGAAGTGTTGGCAGCAAGTTTTTTTAGACTTGATGGTTGCAGTTGTGAATTTTGTTCATCTCTGAAGTCCCACTAGCATTTTCCAATCTCCAGTTTCCGACACAAAACTCTCCCTGTTAATCCCTGAACAAGCCCGTTACTTTTCGGGCTGGGATGTTGCATTGGACAGAAGAAACAGAGTCAGGCTCTTACAAGGGAGCAAATTCACACTGAGGCACTGCCTGGAGACAGGAGCCCGAGAGTAGTGTTTCCAGGCTCTGTGACTCTTCCCTTTATGGAAATAACAACATATACCAAGAAGTATGGTATATACTTATATATGGCATATATTAGGACTGGTATGTTTTGATCATAAATTCTATGCAAGTAATGATCGCATATAGTAAAGAATCACTATATTTGATCTTTAATATCTGACTTTGATTAATCATGATTTACAAGTTTTATAGTATACATTTCCCTAATGATGAATACTAACAACAGAATAATGTTACTATGTGGTTGAAGATAACTAATTTCCTGGTTTTTATTCAAGCTGTGGTGAGGTAGTAGATAAGAAGCTACATGCACTTTAGACAGAATATTTGGCAAAGGAAATCTGTCTTTCCCATGGAAATTAGAAAGTTTCGGATGGGGAAGCTGGGCAATTATTTGATTGGACAATTCTTCATATGGCCTTTCTTGTATAACAGATGTCAGCGCTTGGCCTCTTTCACTTCTGCTACTGTGAGAACAGGGAAAACATTTTTCCTCCCCAGTGATATGCCAACCTCACAACTGGTCAATACCATCACTGAGAAAGAACACGTCAGCGCTCTGAAACCGTACCTGTATCCTCAGCCCTGTCAAACAAGAAATGTGAACATCTGAATGACTAGGCAGATTTGATCCCGTGACATAGTCGGGCCCAACCATTCCTTTCAGAGGCTCCTCCTGTATTCGTGACACGAGCACTGAATACACCGTCCTCTGCCATTCAGACGGCGGGGTACACTGCAATTCATCGGTAGGCCTGTGAGCAAAAGACACCTGTTTCTCAACGATATCTCTTAATTTGTGTTAAAAATGAAGACACAAAGTACTCATTTTTTTACATTCCTATTCAGATTTTACAAAGGAAATACTGTACTTGCAACTAAACAGTGAAATACCAATAGTCTCATTGATGGTAATTTTATATGTTTCCACCTACTTGTTTAATTGAGTACAAGCTCTCCATGCATCTAGTTCCTCAGAAAGCTGTTCAATTTTCAAAGGTACAGATACTTCCCGTCTTTTTAAAAGCTGACTGAAAAGGAATGCAAGTAATTGAAGTCCAAATCTTTTCTAATAGTGAATATTTTCTTAGAAGTAAAACAAGACAGACAGTAGTAATATAAAACTAATTTTTAATTGGATATGGAAATAACTTTATGGAAATATATTGATCCTTCACAATAATCACTATATTAAACCTTAGAAATATTAAATTACTACACATAAAAGTATACATTTTTATTTAAGTTTGGGTTTAGTTATCCCTATTTACACCCTCTTATTAAAACTGTCTTCAACTAGCTCTATTTTTTTTTTCTTTGAGGCCATTCTATATTTTAGGAATATATGCATTCTTATTTCTTAATAATGACAACTTTACTAAAAATAAGGACCCATTTTGCCTATATACAGTAGATACGATAAAAACACAGTTAGAGTAACATGGTTCAACACATGCTCTGGGACAGCCTTGTTTCACCTGATTACTTGTGGAAAACAGTTTCAAAAATTTTGCCATGGATGCATTTTTTATTTATCAAAATATAATACAAGGGTCAGTTATTACCTGACCTAATTCAGCAAACTTCCATTTGTGTTGGGATGCCTTAAAAATGTCCAATTTAAGCATGTAAGTGTCCAGTTTAAATGGGATGGAATCTAAAAATCTATGAATCCTGAAAATATTGGGGGCAATCTGAGAAAAAAAAAATTAAAGCAGTATCGTCCTGTGGTTCTTTAAACCTCAGGAAAACTTGAAGCTTGACAAGCCAAAGTATCACAGACTGAGTCAAATATAGCTTGTTACTAGTCTATTAATTTCCATATCAGAATAGCCCTTCTGGAAAAGGTTATATTTCATCTTCTTGTTTTCCATCCATTAAGTCTGACTGCTCAGGAAAAAAAAAAAAAACCAAACAAAAAACCAAAACCACCAAACAGTTCTTTTCCCTTTTCCCTACCTCTCACCATGTTTCAGAGATGAGGATGACTAAGAGGAAAGGCGTGCTGTTGAGACATCTGCTGAAGAGGACTCAAAGAAAAGGGGCAAATGCACAATTCTAAGATGTGTTAAATTTATGTTGTTTAATTATCTTTGGCAGGCAATTCTGATAAAGTGTCAGGAGGTGCAGGAAAGCTCAGAATTCAAATAAGGTGGGAAAGGACTGGACAACATACACGTAACATTTATTTTTGATGCAGAGATAAATGAGCTGATATAGCAAAGCTACAGTGGTCAGTTAGAGCAGCTAGGGGAGAAGTAACAGCTAGAAAAATACTAACACAGCTTTCACTATGAAATCAGTGACATCCTGGTGTGACACCCATCAAGTCAGGTGACAAACCCAAAAGGATCTGACAGTCCCAAATTGTAAGAGAGAAACGGACATGAGTCAGCTGGATAGTAGTATCGTAACCAAAGCAGACAGGAAGCCTAAACAATTGTGGTTGTACTCCGAGTAAGGAATACTAAAGTATTGTATGCAAGCCTGTTTTATTTACCAGATAACATAAAGATTACTGATCTTCATCAAGTCTACTGATCAAGTCTAAGTTGGTTGGTTCAAGTCCAAGTGGGTGAAGCCAAGTCTGGTCAAGTCAAGTGGGCTTGGTCAAGTGAAGCCGAGTCTAGTCAAGTCAAATGGACCAAGTCAGGTCACTTAGTGGGTTGGGTAAAGTCAAGGCAAGTCCAGTCACGTCAAGTGAGCCAAGGTAGGACGTGTGAAGTCATTGAGGTCAAATCAAGTCAATTGGTTTGGGCTGAGCTGTTTCAAGTTAGTCAAGTCTAGTCAGGTGGGCCTAGCTGGGTCAGGTCAAGTCAGGTGACTGGTTGGGGTTGAGGTGGGCCAAGCAGGCAGGACCAGACCAGGTTGTATCAAGTGGGCCAGGTCAAGTGTATTAACGCCTGGGAACATTAGTTCATTCAGTAACAGAAAGGAACATTAACTCATTGAGTAACAAAAGGTCAAGCCAAGTTTCTTAGTGGGAATCAAGCTAGTGCCCAGTCATGAACTCTAAATGCAAGTCCTTTTTGCTATGGAGCAATTCTTGGCAGATGGTCTACACATCAACGCAAGATTAGAACTGTTACAGTGAACATATAATCATGCATGGAGGTAATGCTGAATACTCATCTACTTCTACAAGTTTGTCTTACAGAATTAAGAATTTGCCTGAAATCTGGGATTCATAATTTGCTGCATTAACTCAGAAACTTCTACGTGTATAACGCATAAAGAAAGTAGAGAAAGAGTAGAGAAAGTTTTATATGCAGGTATGGGTATAACCCTTCAACTTTATAACAGAACTGGGAACTCAGATACTTTTTTTTACCTTTTTTTTTTTTTTTTTTGAGGGGGTGTGTGTGAAGCAGGAAGTAGGGACAATGCATGGCATACAGAAAACATAATATTACCTTGTATACTCATAAAGTGCAGGTACAATGCTATTGTACTGTCTTCTGATAGCAAGTAAAGCACCAATGTAACCACATAAAATCAGCAACTCATTCCGAAATCTGTAAGTTGACAAGTATTAATCATGAACAAAACCAAGCATTTGCAAAAATATTAAACAAACTCATATTCAAATTATAATTTTAAAACCTAATTTATCCACCCATCTTTTGTGGAGAATATATGATTTCTCTTTATGCTTACTTTCTGTGTGATGTAATTGTTACAAGAGACTCCATCCGCTTTATACTGATCTCAATTAGTAAATTTTAAATAACACATACAACAGATAGTTATTAAGCATAATCATGTAAAGTTACAAAAACAATGTCGCTATGACCTTTGAATGTGATAAAACTCTAAACGTAAATAAAATTGCCCCTCATATTAGTGTGAACTTGGGTTTTGCCAAGTTCTCCCACAGGCTGCAGGTAAGAGTTAAGCTTTTTGCTCCTTCTAGGTCTTCACACATACACCTGTGCAGTCATAGCTTCAACCACCTGTCATAAAGGTGAACCACAGCTATCCAGCTATTTTAAGAGTTAATTCTGAGAATGACAGCTCAAATTTCCTTAAACACTTTAACATAATAATCCATATTGTGTCTGGCACCACTGCTCTTCTCCTTCAGGAAACTGAAACCAAGAGCTTATCAAAGTGAGATTCTTCACTCATTGTAAATGCCCCACAGAGAATGAAGCAATAAAGTATCTTTTTTCTTCTTGCCAAACCATAAACATTTAGGAAAATTCCACATTCTGTTCTCCAGATTGGGAATTAGCCTGCTTGCTGAAGTTCTTCTGTACCCCTCTTCTGATAAACAAAAAATGATACTAACAGTGTACATATATATATATATATATATATTTATTTATTTATTTATTTATTTATTAATTCCAGAAGTTTCCTTTAATGAAAATTCCACTTTTATAAGTAAGGAAAATATACTTACTCACTGCATTTATGCAACACTAATCGTTCAGTGCGTATGTAACTTAGAAGATCAAGATATGGACAAACTGAATCTAAAGTCCAATCTGAGCCACAAAGTTGTTCTGTTGAAAAACAAACAAAAATATCTCAAGAAGCAAGCTGTACAAATGACTTAGGCTTTAAAGGTTTCTTCATCCAAGTATCTACCTTTCACGTACTGAATGCCAACAGGGAGAGCCTTTTCAGGTTCTGTGCTTAACAAATAGTACTTTATAGTTTCGAATATATCCCCATCTGCCTGAAATGTCTCTGCCAACCGCATACATTCTTCTACATCAGGAAGATTACACTGGAAAACAAAGATTTTGCCAAAGAATTACTGTAACATTCAAACAATTCTCTAAGATGCATAGATATACTGAAGTTTGCACATAACAATAAGATCAAACGTTCTCTGAAAGAATAGTCATGATTTGAAGCACATACCTGCATATAACGTGCATTAAGAAAGTCATCTAGATCAGAGAACAACATAGAAGGAGAAGGTTCTGCAACTTTAATTTAAGCAGTATCAGTTTCCATTGCTAATGTTTTTGTGAACCTTTAACTACTGTTTAATAGATATGCAGTCTGGGTTGAACCTTAAGGAAGTTAGTGGAGCAGACCCTTCTACTGCTGAAGAGGAAAGTGGTGATTTAAAGGAAATAATAGGCATAAAATGTAAACCCAATTCAGGATAGTACAGAAAGCTGAGGTGCCAAGACATGATTAGGCTGCACTTCAGTGATGAGGAGGTTATAAATCATACTGACAGGTAATTCTGAAGATCATAAGCTATTTCAGGAAATAACCCACGTCATTGAAAGACTACACACAGAGTAGACTTAAAGAACTAAAGTTCTTGTGCAATACCAAAAATGAAGTCAATGAGGACTAAAAGAGCAAAAAAGGATATGTAACGTATAAGACTGTTAGTGACAAATTTATCCTACAAATGTATTTGGCCTTCAGTTTTCTGAAATAAGTATACAAATCAATACATAACCCCTTGTTAGCATTCAGGTAAATTCTTTTTTGTCATACCTTTTCATGCAAGTCACTTATTTCTGCTGCGCATCCCGGATAAAAAGCACATAGTTTTACTAACTGCAGTTTATTATCAGGAATCATCATGAGAAGATCAGCTGCTAAATCCCTGCACAAACAAAAGATGACATGTAGTTACTCTTGATGGTTTTTAATAGGAGGAGACTGTTTTCTCTTTTACATTCCTTTTATAAAGAAGAGTTTACAAAAAAACCCAGCAACCCAACAACTATATCCAGAGAAGAGCAGAAGCAACCTCAGCCTTGGAGACTGGTGCACTAAATGAGGCTTAATGTATTTATTTGGAATACATGTGTTAATTTTCTGTTGCTTTAGTTGGCCGAACTAAACAGCTGTGCAATCCTAAAGCATCAGAACCACCTCAAAGTGAGGTGGGTGTATATGTGAGCAGGGATGGGAAGGTAGAGTAGGGCCCATCCCGTATGAAAGAAGGAAGGATGTTCATGTGGCTCTGTGTCGTGAAACCATCCTCAAACTTCCAGGATAGAGCTCCATGTCATCAGTAAAAAGCATCTGTCAGTCATCCAGAAAGGCTAGTGCTTTGTGACATTACAAAAGAGATTAAACAAGAAAAAAAGGTGACACCTATTTTCATCCTTCTGAAAGAAAAACTGTTTTAACTGACATTTCTCAAATATTCCTAAATTTTTACCATTTGTTACCCCCTCCTTAACATAACAAGCAGCACTAGGGAAAACATGGAAATATTAAGAAATTATTTTAAAACAATTATTCTATTGAGCATTTAATAACCAATTATTCTGGTTGTTCTATAACTCTTCTAATCATGCCGGCATCATTTCTCCTGTGACCCACAAGACTGACTTGCGCCTGTGTAAGGCAAAAACTCTGACCGAGTTCCCTTGGATTTTCAGAATGTGGTCCTTGGCTTAAAAATATTCAAGTAAGCTACTGTCCAATATTTACAGCTTTACTTTAAAGTAATGATCACAATTTAAAAATTAGAACACTTAGTTCAAGCTTATTGTAAGCATTAGTAAAGTCACACGCATTTCAAATCTCTCTCTATATATAAAGAAGCAAAATACCTGTATCCAAGTGATGGAAAGCTAAAAGGAAGACATTGAAACAGTAATGAACAAAATTTTGTTTTGTATTCTTACTTTATGAAGGAAAAAAATCTAATAGAAAATAACTGAACTACAACAGCAAACCTAAGGGTCAGGTTAAACAGACTTTAGCAATGGAAAAATAGCTTTCCAATGCCTTTTGACAATCTAAAGAAGCTAATGCCAAAAGGTCTTTGGAAAAATCTGTTATCCTATTACTATGCAATAGCTACTTTTCCAAGTTACAGACAGGCTCTTTCAGAATATAGGATATTTCACAAGTTCTTAAACTATTTTCAGGATCAGTTACTCTCATGTACTCATCTTCATAGGCAATTTAAACATCTTTTTTTAAGTGATTAGAAATTGCTCGGCCAAAAAATTGAAATAAAATGTTTATTTAAAAAATAAAGAAGCCAACAAACTGTATTACCTGGAATGTTTTTTTTTTTTTAAGAATCAACTGTCAGTATATAAAGAACAAAATCAGGTGGCTAAGTCTTGAGTAAAATACCACTAGCCTTCTGAATAGCAGAAGGTTGCTTTTAGTAATATTTAGGTACTAAACACAAAATGAAAACTGTGTTCTTAAAACACTCACACATTTTTCCAAGGCTGTAAATTCAGAAAGATGGGGAAGGGCACAAATGTTTAGTATGACTTATTCTGATTTCTTATTTTAGAGTACTTCTACAAAAAAATCTCAAAACCAAACCAAAACAAAACCGAAAAAACCCAAAAAACCAAATTTCCACCAATTACTGATTTCATTATTAACCCATCAAGGTCCTTTTGGTATTCCTTGAGCTGTCTACACCTAAATTAGGTGTGTCCCTGCAATGAAATGTTCCCAATAGATGGATATCCCTAAGCCTAACAACCAGTAAGAACAAAAAAGGAGCTTTTCAAATATCAGAGGCCCTGGAACTCCAACTTCCCCACACATGATCTTATACATGCAGCAGACTGAGGGGTATTATGCTGTGCCAGTATCTCTTTTATTACAAAACACAAATAGATTCAGGATATCTGATCTCCTACAGAACAGAAAAACATGCTGTAATGGCTGCAAATTAGAACCCAGGATTGCAGGGTGTAGCTGCAATAGGTGTTCAGTATAGTACATGAAACCCTGTGACAAATCCAGATGTATACTTGGGCAATATGCAGTACATCAATTTAAAACTTTATCATGTATACCATGTAGTGTACACATGCCATAACTTTACAGAAGTTTTATGTACATACACACAAATGCCATACTATTACAAGTACTTGTTATGGCACTGAGATCAGGAGAAGCTTTTGTTATGGAACTGGAAAAATACACTTTTTCTTAATTCTCGTCCAGTGCTCCTATCAGAGGCTACATAAAAATCATTCTTCACAATAAAGGCAGGGAGATCGGAGAAGGATCTTCAAAGGCTTTAAAAGCTGCAGATGGAGTTGCCAAAACAACCCCGTTAGAACTGGCGCAATGCAGACACGCTAAATCCTTGCAAAAGCCAAGCAGCAAGTCATCCGTTTCCTGGTTTATCTTTTTCTACAATAAAATTGCATAAGGCAAGTGAAATGCTCTGTAGAAAGGAGTTGCACTGTTTCTCCCAGGCTACCTCTAGATACTTAAACAAATACCAATCGTAGCAGAAAAATTGATGCTCAATTGCAATATCTGTTTAAGCACACGTTTTCTTTCAAATGTTAATTCTGAAACACCTGTACAGCTACCAAGTATACCTTGGGAAGATTTTCTGCTTTTCATTTGTAGACAAAAACCAGACCAAAACTGTATCCTTCAAAGTAAAACCACAAGAAAGAAAAGAAAATTTACCAGAGGTAAAGTTTCCCCATATGCAACAGAGAAATTACTCCTGCAGAATTAAATAGTAATCCTGTTTCATCCTTAAATCTTGTCAACTGTCTTGTATTCCTAACACCAGTATAACTCCTCTGCCTCTTAATTTTTTATATTTTTCAAGCAAGTACTTAAAAATCACTTCACACATCCTACTGAAGTTTCTGTTCCTTTTGACTTTATAATTAAATTCTAGCCTTGCTTTGTCTGGAGCAGTCATTTTCACTCAGCACAGACTAGGACTTGCTATGCTACCTATTGCCCAAGTACCTAGGGTTTTTTCAGCAGGTTTCATACTCTGTTTGACCATAACTCTTCTCTCATTTACCACGCATACACAATGTATTTTGAGATTAAAGCAGAACATTTGCATGCCCTGTACTTCAAAGGTCTAATACAGCAATTCTTATTCTACCTACCCATGGTGGTTTGCTGTCTATACAGGTTTCAGAACGAAACAACTTTATCGTTTCGTCAGGGGTGGGGGTGGAGGGTGGGGAATAATCTTTGGATTAAGAAATTCTTACCATGTTGTTACTGTCATACATTTTCTTGCTAGTAATTCTAGGGCATAATGTGTTGCTTGTGCTGCACTTTCTCCTAAGACAGTACCCACACTGATTGCCAACTCCAGTTCGTTTCCACGAATCAGGTTTGCCATCGCAAGCTTGCTCAATGAAAAAATTACATCATTAAGGGACACAAGCATTTCTGGGGATTCACCATTTTGAGCATATGACATTCATGAGACTGCTTTTTACAGAAGGACAAAATATGCATTAATTAAAGCAATTTTATATATAATTCAGGTCTCCCGAATGAGTAAATAATTGCGCACCACACGATAATCAGTTTTTAAATAACCAAACAGATTTCCTTTAGCAGAATCTTCCTTTAGTAAACTAAAGAGGTTACATAAATATCATAACTAAAAAGCATGATAGCAATTCCTTCTAGTCTTAAGACATTAACTTTCAGACTATAGTATTTCCCCTCTTTTTTGAAAACAGACTCAAAAAAAGAAACCAAACCAGGAAGGCTCCTGTTCTGACCCTTCCTGGGCAACTGGGGTTGCTGATAGGCATAGCAGAATATTCAACAGTAAAAGACTACTCAATAACTTGAAATATGTCTATTTTGAAATACAGACATTAACTGATTACTGTTTTCTTTCTGAACAGCTCATTAAGATGGAATTTTATTTATTCTGAGGGATAGAGGAGCAAAAACATATTGAGTCAGCAACAACAAAATCCAGAGAACGAGGAAAAGAAGTAATTTGTAAAACCACAAACAAAATGAAAAATAAATAAAAAAATTTTCCTATATTTCATCCCTATTTTTATACTGAGGGGTAGGGGGTTGTTCCTATTTACTTCATCATTTAGCCTACAAATTCAAGATAGAGATTGCATCTTTTGTAGCACAATGAAGTTCCAGTTCTGAATGGGTCTTCTGAGTCACCATAAATGGGAAACAGTAATACTTATGTGTCTATGTATATATGTAAGGTACTTCTGTACCTTATATTTTCTAATATAACAAGATACTGTATATATAAAAATACAATTAAATAACAACATACTACTTTCTATGCATGACAGAAATCTTGAAGTTAGTAGCAAAACTTCCCTGATTCTATTAACTTGAATAATGTATAAAGATCAAACTCTATAAATATATACAAAGCAAATACCAAGTAAAAGTAGTACATTTTAGAATGTGGTACACACATTTTAAAAACCAGTTAAGATGTGGAGATGTAAAAAGGAAGTCAATGTTAGCTTTTCCATAGTTAAAGAGAAAAACAAAAGAAAACAAAAAAAAAAAAAGATTACCTCTATATTTTCAACAGCCAGATGGCAACATGCTGCAAGCACTGCATGGCCATCCTGGAAATACCATTCTGCCAGCTCTTTACTGACCTTGTGCAGAAGCCTGCAAGAACAAAACATGAATTCTGCAAGATCACATAAATGTTGGAGCTCTTTGGCTCTTTATTTACTTACAAGTCACCACGTTTGCTTCTGTACCCTACAATTTCTGTATTTGATTTACAGATAATGACAGCACTAGCTTTCAAAATGCAGTTTGAGCTTCACCCCCCACTTATGCTGGTGCATATTCAGTAAGTCAGTTTCCCAAAATCTACATCAGTATGGAAATGCCTCTTCAGATTAACAGAAGAAAAATGAAATATTTGGATACTCATTCTGTACTTGTAAACTCTACATAAATACCTAATTGCTCAAAACCTGCACATGTAAATGAAGTAATTACACAGCCTCCAAGCTGCTTTTGTTACTACACATATAACTTGATTATGTAATTTAGGATTCTCAGCACTCTTCTAAACAAGGAGAGATGCATGGTTTCTTTTATGGACACATACAATGAAAATATGGCCATTAGTTTATGTTGTCAGAAGCTTCACTGATGACAAACGGTGAAGCTTCAGGAGGACAAGGTGCATCAAACATAGTGTCTCACAGATACTTCTTAATGCTAAATCTTACTGAACTTATCAGAAGTTCTAAGTTAATATGCTACATATTTAAACATATTTAAGTGCATAGGAATGGTCCTTAAATATCAAGCAAATGAAAAGGATAACTATAATACATACATATGAAAAAATCTGTTTGGTGCCAGGAGGCACAGCAAGGGAATTATTCGGTGTAGTTGAGCATCAGTGAGTTAGTAACTGTTATACGTACTAGAAGATGTAATATTTTCTTGTCAAATTCTACGTTGCTGATGCCAAATTAAAGCACTAAAGTTTATCTCCCTTGATGACTTTACTTTCTGCACTAAAATGAACTAGAACAACTTACTCGTTGTAATCATCTGTATTGTTTCCACCAGAATTTGAAGACTCACTTGTTGTGGAGAGTGGTGAAATCTGTATATTTCCCTCACAGGCTGCCTAGAAGTGAATATAAAAATGGATTAATGCACCGATCAAACTGATTATTCAATGTGATTTTTCACCCCCCCCCCCCCCCAAAAAAAAAAAATCTAAGATCTGTAAAAAGCCTTCTAAAGCACGGTTATAAAAAAGGAAATATTTAAACAAATGAACTTATTCATAGCAAAATCTTAGACTAGTTTTATCCAGCCATACAAGAAATTCTACAGAAAAGACCTCTTCCTTCCCATGCATTTGTACAGGATTTTTTCCAGTATTTGAATACATTTAAAATGGACAGTGAGGAATACAACCTTGAGTTTTAAACCTCAAGGAACAAGTGGCTGTGAGTAAAGGATGAACTCCATAATACTCCTCAGTAGGCATGCTAGCAAATCTGCAAAGGTTTATACAATGGCACAAGTTGAACCATTTTGTGCGTGGCAAGAAATTATTTCTAACATTAAATGAGAAGAGATCAGTGTGAGTTAAAAGGAAATTCTTTCATGTGCTTTAGGGTGTAGCTGGGATTGAAAGGCAAAGAAAGTCCTGGTATTTTATTGCTTTAAACTTTTGAGAAGAAGACTATTCTATGAATTGTAATAAAAGCAACCCCTTCAATGTGCCTCTCACAAATAAAATTAAAATATTTCTAAAGCTTTAAGGTGCTTTAAGGTTCAAACACTGTTCTGTGCACTATTCAGCTACTATTAGAGGAACAACAAAGAGATAGACAATTTTTATAGGACAAATTCACATATGTTTTTAAAATTTTATCTTTGAGGCAACTAAACTTTCAAGGACAGGCAGGCATGACAATGTATGAGAGACAAATCTTGAGAGTGTATTTAGCAAACTATACTAAGCATGCAGAAATTAGTAAAAAAGAATAAAGAAATGGTGAGGCAGAGTAAAACAAAGTATCAGTCTCACATGTCTTGTGTGCTCTTTAACTTGTGTTTACATTAAGAAGCAGAAGGGATATATATGCTTTTGGTAATCTCTTTACTGTTTTTTGGATTAATTTAGAAGTTTGATTTCTTATACTGATTACTGCTGCAACTGAGCAGTATCACCCCAAGATTCTAGACAAAGCAGTATAACCAAGACCTCAGGAGAAATACAAGAGAAACCCTACACGTTTTTGATGTTGAGGGCAATACTGACCACTGCTGCACATCAGGTTAATTTTCTACTTCAACCAAAAATGAATATATCAGTTTTCATTATGGGAACCTGATTGAAATTTAGAAGAATCAGGCTCAAAAACCTGTAAACATGAGACAGCTTTTTATGATTTCTGCATAAAGATCGGTCAAAATAATATGAAAGAGTAGAGTATCATTACTTAGACATTTTGCAAAAGTGAACAGAGCTAGCCTATTAAATATGCTTGTCATCTTCAGTGTTAGAAAAACAGCTACATACATCTCCCACAGTTATATGTAACAATACCTGTGCAACAAGAAGAGCCTCTTTAAGCTGGCCTCTTGAAGTAAAAAAAGAAACTAGTTTCTCCACATCCCCGACAGCTATACAGTATGGAATGACATCATCACTTTCTTCCTGAATTAACTGGTCAGCTCTCCTAATTAAACAAATGAATAAATAAACAAAAAATAAAATCTACATATATAATTGATCACTAACCTTATCTCTATGGTACAGGTGTTGGATGAAGCCACATAAAGTTCACTGAAACCCATCTGCCTTTCCAGACATGAGAAGACTTACTAACTGTCGATACTGCACCAAAGAGTTTACAGTTAAATGTTGCAATTTATGCTTAGCCCTTCACCTTGATTCCTGTACACAAAATCACTGCTGAAATTCTCCACAGTTCAACCCCAAAGCTTACTGAAGAAAAAGCAATGTCACTAGTATGCTGTAACAAAAGCCACGGACAACTGACACTAGTATCCATCCCTCCTACTTGCTTGTGTCCTTTTAGGGACAGAAGCTACAATTCAGCGTCATGATTTTATTACCTTACCTTTGCATTAACTTCCTCCAATATTTCATTGATACACCAGGTGCAACTGAGAGTGCTTTGTCCCACTAGAAGAAACAGCAATACATTTAACCTGATCATTTTATTTTATATAAAATAGCTGTATCTTAAACTAGTTTCACGTTTCTTCCATTAAAAATAAATTTGTCAAGAGGTTAAATAAGGTATGAGCTATGCATTTGACTGCACATGTTAAACATAACATAACTGGAGCAAGATTACTCTTTTCTGGACCTGTGACCCATTTTATTACTACCCCATCTTCACTAGGGCAGCTAGTTTTCAGAAACCTTCATACTTTATTGTTCTTCAGTAATGTTCTGGTATTTTACCTCTCCAAGTTCTACCATTAGTTCACAATATCGCTGAATTTGTCCTAATCTTAAATGTATTTCTGCAGCTTCTTTAAGCCTCTCCTCTTTGCTTGGTGCACCAATACCACCTCCAAACTTGGACATTTTTACTGTTGTCAGTTCTTGTGCCTTGGACTGAGGGGAAAACAAAAAGATTAAAAAAAAAATTAAAAAAATAATGGTTTTCTGTAATGAAAGCAAGTTTTCTTTAAGCATGAACTAGTGTCAAACATTACAATGGATTATAAAGGCTATCATTTAAGAAAAATTTTGAGAAAAGGCTAATTGGAAGAGATTATGAGATTACAGTGAACTAATTAGAAAAGTTTACAATGAGATTACAGTGAACTATATATATTAAAGTAACTGCATTAGTTTTGTGGCACACATTTTCCTCTATTATCTTCCTTTAATCTTTTTTATATTTTTTATTCTCAACCACATTCTTATATGTAATAGTAATTCACCCAGATGTCCATCATAAAAAACTTGACATTTCTGAAATTTCACAAAAAATATTTGTGAACATAAAACATACAGAACTAGAAACTGTACTTATAACATTATAATAGACATCCATATAAAGAAAGAATAAAGACAGTGGGCTCAGCCTGTGTCCTGATCTGTCATACTCCATTAACATTATAACTAATAAATTATTTATGTTCCCAACCACTACAATTTTTATATTCTTTTAAGAGATAAGACTAAATTTCTCCACCTGGCAGTGTTTGAGAAACAAGCTGCAACAGGATCACATTTAACATTAAAAAAACGCAAAAGGAGCTTCGTATTTCAATAATTTTCAGTTGTTTAACTCTATCATCAACACATGCAAGATGGTGTTTGGTTATTCATGGCTTATGGCTTTACAATACCACATATGGAGGAGGGAGAACAAATTTTGAACATTCTTTATCAGTGAACTGCAATGTAGACTAGTGGCAGCCGCTGAGAAAGGCAAAGGATCTGTTTTGGGGTTTTTTTGTATGTTTTGTTGAGGTTTTTTTTAACAATATTACTTTTTTACTTGGCACCTGTATCTTTTTTTAGTTTTCATGCTCAAGTCGGCAGTGTATCCTCTCTGTTTGCTAGAAACAAAACCCACACTTGTTCTAGGTCCCTACTTGATCCCAAAATGTCTAGGTGCTGCACTGCTACTACCCATTTTCCTAAGGAAAAATTGGTATTAGCAGCCATGCACAAGCAGCCAGCATCACTCTACTCCTAACTTTCTCTTAAAGTTCTCAGGCAAGATTCTGAGTCAGCAAAAAGACGATAAAAATGCTTTTAATTAACGTGAATGCTTCATCCAGATCACTGAATGCTCAGCAATTATTGTAGTTACTCTAGGTCACCCAAATTAGATAGCCATGAAATCATGTTGCAGGGACAAACTGACTGCTTGCACTTAACGAGTCAAGAATTAACACCACCTTCTCAGGCTAACTGGCTGAGAAAACTGGGTTTTGGACACACATGCAGCTTCATAGTAGCAGAGCAGCTGCTATTAGTACAGTTGACATCACCAATCAAAAAATTCCATCACTTAAGAGTCAAGGTAGGACACTAAGAGTCTGTGATTTTGCAAAAGGGACAGCCTGCAACAGCAAACAGGTGATACCTGGCAGGTATTTAGCCCCGGAGGGGGGAGGTGGGGTGTTATGCATTTGCTGATCTATACCAATAGAGAATATTTACTCTATTTCCAGCCCAGTCATTACAGTATGGGATTCTTTAGTATCCCTGAGAAGTCCCTGACGGAGCCACATATTCCCGTATTCTGCAAAAATTGTATGTCTGGTTGCATATTCATAGACGAGACTACAAATAAATTCATGGCCTAGTACTTGAAGTTCCCATTTCCATCTGAGTCACTCTTCAGCTGCCTATCTGTGTTCACAACGCTTATTGTTTTTTCACTCCTCCTTCCAGACAGCTACAGAGCATATTTCTGCTGACTCTCCATTTTCAGACATGAATTCCTCTGTCCCTGCATCTGAACATAACTACAAACATTATGTTTATACAATCAAATAATTTGACTTTATTGAATATAGAAGTACAGTATATATAACAGGGAGGGCAAATTTGCTTCGTAGCTCACCCTGTAGCCATGCTTTCTTTGCAGTTTCCTTATTTAGAAAACTGCTTTTCTAGGTAATAACTGTCTTAGCATTTTAGCACTGAGTATGAAGTCACGCAGACTTAGCTAGATGCTGTTGTTCTAACAAACTAGTATTGCACAGAGAACTGATATTGCAAAAATATCTTTGGACATGAAACTGTGTCCCTTTTGTAAAGCATTAAATGTTATTTTTAAAGGCAGAAATACTATATGGATTAACAACCATTTTCACATACCATCTATGCTTCACTTACCATTCTAAATCTAATGAGATGTTTCATATGCATAATTCCTTTACAGTAATTTTGTGGAAGCAAACTGTCATCCTGTCCTTTTATTACAGCAACCAAATCCCATAAATTTTTGCTGCCTCCTGGAGGCTAAAATTGTTAGGGAAGAAAAGAGTTGTATTACAGTAATGTTCAAAACAGAAACCTGAACTTATAAAGACAATGGAAAACATCTGTCAGGCAATTCCAAGAAACGGTTTCAGACCATTTCAGTATTAGAAGCTTTACTATGAAGACATGAATTAGTTAAAGATACTACAACTCCTTCAGGCTTCTTGAAGGCTGTGAAGATACAGCAAGATCCGTCAACATATTTTATTATGTGTGGACATATTTGAGGGCTCACCATTAGTTTTCCCTTTTGCTTCCAAAGAAATACAAGCTATCTGGTGGCTCCTGCTGGCATAAACCAACATTCAGCTGCTGGGATGCAGGAGCTGCCCCCAGTACTCATTTACCATTTTCTGTAAAGCAAAGGTGTAGGCCAGGTAAAAGACAACTTCCAGGCTCGACTGGCACAACCTGGTTTATTATCTTAGTATTAAATCTTAAAATAGACACACATGGCATAACTGTATATGCACAAAATCTTGCAGGCAATCAAGGTGATTTTTTAAAAAATAACTTTTAAGCCTTTTTATTGGTCTAACACTTGAATCAATCCTTCTGTAGAACTAGGACAACGGTTTAACATTGAATGAGGTCTAGAAGAGACTAAGTAATTAAAAGTTTAAAAAAAAAAAATCATTAAACTTTCAACCTGAAGGAGGTTTTCTAACAACAGGATTACAAGTTTAGAAGTCCAATTTTTTCTGAGCTAGTAAAAAGCAGAAGATCCTAATAGGAAAAAAAAAAAAAGAAAAAAAAAGAAAAAAAAAAGACTATACCTTCTTTTTTCAGTCCCTTAAAGCTCTTATTTGACTCCGCACAGTTTAAGTGGAACCCTATTTTCTGGACTCAAAAAGCACTGAAAACAGCTTATCAAAAAAATATTCTGTTCTTGGAAAATTTTAATCTTATAACAGTTTTCCTCTCAAATCAATATGGGACATCAAAATTTGTAACTTCTTTAAAACAAGGAATTCCATAAAACTACATTTTTAAGAAAACAGGGAATTTCAAGATTTGTAATTGAGGAAGATTGTTTCAGCATTTCTAAATCATACACTTCAATTTAGCTAGAAATCAAAACTAGTGTTTTGGATGAACTAAGTATTGACTTAGACTACAACAGTGTTGACACAAGATGTAGTTCCAAGTCTTTTTTGTCCTTGTTCTGCCTCAAGCTCAGCTCCTATGCAGGTAAGCACTCACAGAGACCCAGCAGTTCATATTTTTAACTCAATTGCAGAGAGAGGCAGCAGTGATTTATAGGAAATATCACTCTGCAATGGAATAAAGGCAATGGATGGATAGTGGGGCACGCGTCATCCAGATATACAGCTCCTACAAGGTAATACAGCAGTTTTCGCACTGACACTCGGGCAGTTCAAACCTTATCTGTAATGAGGGTGTCCCTTTCATGGCTTAAAATTAAAAACTCCAATGTAGTTTGATAAAACACATATTTTCATTTTCTTCAATAGAAAATTCTTGTCAAATCAAACCTTTCCTATGGAAAATTAAATTATCCCACTATCTCACTTTGTGAAAAATCGGTCTTCATAACTGACAAACAACTCGGTCATGGACATTTTTACATGTAGAACTGTTAAGATACAGATATGATTTCTGCATATTTGCTAAGCCACCTTTAAGAAAGAGTGAAAAACAAAAGTAGTAGAGAAGAAAAAAATTTCCATTTTGGAGACTGACTTCAGAAGAGAAAGTACGCACACTGACACCTTGTTTGCAGAATACTTACTGAAAAACATTCTGAAAACCACCTTAGTTTTTTTCCTCGAGGATTTCCTGTCAATTTTTCCACTTCTTGTTTAATATCCCTGGAAACTTTACCACACAGCAAAGGAGGAGCACCAGATTCCACAGCACGATCTAACACACACACACAAATTTATACATGAAGATTAAAAGAAAAGAAACAACCCCTGAGTATAGTAACATACAGAAAATTAAAACATTGGTATATACAATTTACTTACCTGTATTGCCGATAATCTCATCCCAACATCTATCTGCTAAGATATTCATTTGTAGAGAGTGTATAAGAGGTGTCAGTGACCAGAGTCTCACAGTGGAGTCACGAGAGCAAGATGCCATAGTAAATGGACGACTAGGATGACATGTTAATCCTAATAGAGAGGGCATTTGAAAATGTAGTCAATTAAGTTTATCTAATAACCAGTTGGATTATTTCATACATTTTAAAATATTTAAAAATGCATTTCAATGCCAAAATAAAAGAAAATTTTAAAATATTACCATATACATCTGCACCGTGATCATAAACTGTGTCCAAACATGTTCCATCTCTTGTGTCCCAGACTCGAATTGTATAGTCCCAACTGCCGGATATTAGAAGGTAAGGAATTTCAGGATTCCACATCAGTCCCCGTACCGGAGCTGTATGTCCACTAAGAACATTTATACAAGCATCCTGTGTATAATCCCATATTCGAACAGTACTGAAACATGATAAAAAAAGACCTATGTCCATCAAATCATCTACTGAAATTCGATTAATCCTTTACTTCAGCAATATTCTAAACTTCAAATTTATCAGAATATTTGTTTGTAGTATGTTTATCGAAGTTGTAATAGGAGAAGCTGAAGCCAATGCCCTTCATGTTTAGGATGGGGTACAAAACTAGAGACGGTTCACCAGAGTAAGAAACTACTTCATCCACCCCAGAGTCTTTGAAATTCTCACATGCACCATTCTTACTGGTCAGTGAGAGAAAAAAGTTTGCTCATACACCTCCATGTGTAATAAATTTGTTTGTTGGGACTCTCAAGGGGAAAAAAAATAATCCAAGAAATACAAAGCGCAACTGAAAGATCTCTTTCCTATGGCTTTAACAGCCTCAAACTACAGATCTGTTAGTCTAACCTCAGTTCCTGGAAAACATACTGGGTACTATTGAAAGGCTTTTAAAGAATAATGCCATCATCAGGCAAAGGCACAGCCAACATGGGTTCACACAGTGAAAGTCCTGTTTAACTCATTTGATATTCTTCTATGATAAGGTCACCCACCTAGTGGATAAAGGGAGGGCAGTGGATGTAGTTTTCCTGGGTTTTAGTAAGGCTTTTGATAGCATCCCTCGCAGCATGTTCATGGACAAGTTGTCTAACTGTGGGACAAGCAGGTCCACGGTGCGCTGGGTGAAGAACTGGCTGAGCAGCAGGACTCAAGGGTTGTAGTGAATGAGGCTACATCTTGCTGGCAACTGGTTACCAGCAGCGTTCCTCGGGGTTCAGCTTGAGGGCCAGTCCTGTTCAAGGCATTTATCAACAATCTGCATGCAGGAGCTGAATGCACCATTAGCAAGTTTGTTCATGATACCAAAATGGGAGGTGCTGTTGATTCTCTCAAGGGACAAGATGCCTTGCAGAGGGATCTAGACAGATCGGAGCATTGGGCAATGATTAACTGGATGAAATCTAACAAGTCCAAACACCAGATCCTGCACCTGGGACGGAGTAATGCTGGGCACAAGTATAAACTGGGAGAGGAGTGGCTGGAGAGCCGCCCCGCAGAAAGGGCTCTGGGGGTGCTGGTGGGCAGCAGGCCCAGTGTGAGCCAGCAGTGACCCCGGCAGCCAGGGGGGCAGACCCCATCCTGGGGGGCATCAAACAGCGTAACCAGCCGGTCAAAGGAGGCGACTGTCCCGCCGCGTTCGGCCATGGTGCAGCCTCACCCCGAGCGCCGTGGGCAGGCCTGGGCCCCGCCATTCAGGAAGGATGGGAAGGTCCCTGGAGGCCTCCAGAGGGGGACAACAAATCTGGTGAAAGGGCTGGGGGCATGTCCTGTGGGGAGCGGCTGAGGACTTTGGGGGTGTCTGGTCTGGAGAAAAAGAGGCCGAGGGGCGACCTCCTGGCTCTCTGCGGCTGCCTGAGGAGGGGCAGCGGAGAGGAGAGGGAGGTGCGGCGCTCTTCTCGATCCCTGGGATCCGGCGATCCCTGGGAATGGTTCCCAGCTGCGCCAGGGCAGCTTTAGACTGGACATTAGGAAGCATTTCCGTAGGGAGAGGGTGAGCAAACGCTGGAACAGGCTTCCTGGGGAGGGGCTCCGTGCCCCGGGCCTGCCCGTGTTTAAGAGGCATTTGGACGGTGCCCTGAAGAGCACGCTGCAACTCTTGGCCAGCCCTGAACCCGTGAGGCAGCCCGACTAGATGGCTGCTGTAGGTCCCTTCCAACTGAAGTAGTTTATTATCTTCTGTCCTTCGAATGGGGCATTTGTCACATGGCAGAAGCAGACACCACACTATATCAAATTGTGAAACTCTCATCACAATTACACAAGTAATGAGAAAGAATTCATACCACCTTTCTCAATACTTTTTTCTTCCCTTTTAACCAAGTAAGTTTCCAACACTTCCTTTTATTTTCAATAGTTGCGACTGCTGGGTACATCTAATTGAGCAGACTGCAGAATTAGGAAGTTAAAAGTTCAGTTACTTGAAAAGATCATTGTAATTCTGGCTAAATGTTATTACATTATCAAATATGTTAGCAAAGCTCACTAGTGAGCAAAGTCACCTATTACAGTTTCACTTGTGCTGCAAAGAGGCCGTTTGATGGACTTTGCATCACAAAGCAGAATCCACAAGCCAGAAGGCCATTTTATATATCTACCCGTATTCAGTCCTACAACAACCTGTGCTCATGCGTGACCCTTGTGTACTGTTCCTATGTACTGTATAAGCCTAGGTGCTACACAGGTCATCTGAAATCGTTCTGAGTATGATTATGAACAGGAGTGTTACCAAGTACAACTCAAAAAATCACTTACTTTGTGTGTTACCTGGGACTAAGTTATCCAATGATCCCTTTCCCTCCGTAATCAAGTCTTATTACATAGCTATGACTGGTAATTGAATCAGAATATCTCATGATACTATGAGAGAATTTTGGATTGACTACTTCTTGCTCACGTGAAACAGAGGATTTAAACGTAAGTTCATTGTCAGGTTGATTTCTTTCATGAATCATTACACTACAAACTAACAGATTTTGCTGCAAGGATAGACATCTAGTGCATGGTATTGGGGAAAGCAACAGAAGCCAATACTCGAAACTTGTGATCCTTTACAAAAAGGATTCTAAGCCACTTTCCCTGCAGAGTATCACTGAAAAATCCATCCTCCTGTTTACCATAGTGTGATGTTGTCTCCCTAAAAAAAGGTCATAAACCCCAACAAAATAGAAGTACTTTGCACTCTAAAAATCTTCATAGATTCTACTTAATTATACTTTTGAAAGACATCAAATAAGAGCAGGTCTTGCACTTGTATCTTTTGAGATAATGTAAGCGTGTGGTGTCCTCCTAGTAGTATTCCGGGGGAATAACAAGTATCAATCACTGACTCTACTCTTGGGAAAGCATTTGGAGAGTTGCATTGCTACAGCAGTTGTGATAATCTTAGGTAATCATCCTGCTGTTCAAATACTATATTAAGCTAACAGCAAAGCTACAGTCTGAATCTGAACAAGGCAGAGATTTAGTTTATTATTATATTATTCAGAGTCTTCAAAGGTGCCAGCACCAGTATAACTAAAGATCTTAAGTTTATCTAATGTTCCTGCTTGAGGCTGTGAGTCTTCTAATAGTTCAGAAATACACACCCGTCATCAGAGCCACTGCAGAGGATTCCTTCTCTCAGGGGTGACCACCGTACATGAAACACTTTTGCAGTATGCCCTGTAAAAACTTTAAGCGGCTGATCAGAGCTGGTTGCCAAGTAGTAAACACGAACATTTTTATCCTCACAACCAGTAGCTATCATATCTCTGCAAAAGAAAAATAAAATCCTCTAGTCACAGGGCTCATCAAAAGTACTTATGGGTTTTTTTAATTTAAAAATAAATATGATGTGTATTTTGCAACTAACTTTAAGAAATAGCTATTTTTGCTTCTTCTTTGTCTCTTTATGATGTAACTATTGATAACCCAATTAAACATACTAAACCAGAAAATAACCCGATAAAGATCCATTAGTTGCAACAGAGAACAGTGCAAGCACTGACCAAGCACCCAGCACTCAGCTGTTAATAAATTGGATTACTGTGTAATTGTTTTTTGACAAAAAGTTCTCATGTTGTTATTAGGGATTATCTGCAAAATCTACACATATCACAGTGTATTTAGTTGCCTGCTGTATCTTCAGCTTGTTAAATTAAAAGGAAGGCAATCTAAATCCTTCTTTCCTGCTACTGAATGTCTCTTTTTTTTTTTCCCCCCCCCCCTCCATTATATATTCAGGCAGAGAATTCCACACACACCATCAATATTAAAAGATCTTTTTATGGAAGTTAATCATGCTGGACAATGAAATACACTGCTGGGAATACAGAGATGCTACAGACATATCTTATTGTGGAACAGAAACAATTTCAGTGCTCTAATATCACAGTAACTATCACATTCTAAATAACTTTGTGTTACTCCATTGGTAATCAATTTAAATAGTAAATGTAATCAGTTCTTTGGGTTAATTTTCACTTACTTGTTGTTTTGACTCCAGTCACAACCAAACACTGCAGCTGGATGTTTGTACTTGTGAAGAACCTTGCCATCAATGGTCCGAATAATACTGAAATCAATTACAATATAATATTATGAGGAAAAAAAGCATTCTGAGGCGGCTATCCAAAGCCAAGTTTGATTCTGTGCAAATAAGCCAGATAACAAAAACGTATACAGAAAGAATATGAGAAATCTTTATTCCTGCAGCCTCTCAACTACAAGATTAACTACGTATTACCCAACAAAACATTTCATTGGACTTCAGAGTCCATGTTTCTTCACAGGGGCTCTAAAGATGTCCACTGTGGTACCTCCCTCCCTGAAAGGATCCTCATAGCTCAAAATCTATGTTGCAGCTATCACTTTAAGGTACAAACAGATCTGTCGGGCTTTAAAAAAAAAAAAAAAAAAAAGTTGTTTTCTAAAATTTGTGCTCACTATGTTTGAGCTAAAATAATATGGGTAGCAAATGAAAGAATGAACGAGGATTTAAAAGTGTACTGAAACACAATCCATGCAAAACTGTTCTCCATAAGCATTTGCAAGTTTTACAAATAAGCCATTATACTCCTGTAATAATACAATTGCAATTACATTGTTGTAAAATAGTGATACCTAGTCCTTGAAATAACAAACTGAATTTTTTTTTTATAAAAAAGACGACAAGAAAAGTGGGATAGCTTTTGAAAACTGTCCTCCATATCTACAGATAAAAACCTAGAAGAATATTCTTGGCTAAATAAAAATAAATATTCAGTTTCACTATCACAGTGTCTTGGACACTATTCCTTTTGCAAACATTTCCTTTATTTTTTTCTTAAAAATCACGAAAAGTATCTCCTAACAAGTACAGGAGATTATTATATTATTATATTCTAATCCAAATTTTGTCCAGTAAGAAAAGTTTTAAAATTAATCACCGATAGTGCTGTCCAAGTCTACTGACTTGCGAAGTACATTTAGCTTTTTTTTTTTCTTCCAGTAACACTCACCAAAATCCATCACTGCTGCAGGTTGCTATTCTTTTGGAATCTTTATGACTCCAGGCAATGCAGAAGATTCCATTCTTTCCATGCTTCAAAAAATGCAAAATACCTATCAATAAGAAATAATTCACCCCTTTTTCTCTCATCTATTGACTCATATTTTTTTATTTTATTCTCCTACGGGCTTCAGCCCTTTGCTCCCAGTAAAGTATACTGTACAAAACCACATTATAATGAGTCCCCAACATAGCTGGGATATTTGAGAATCCAAGCCCAAAAAAAGTGGGACTGAGGAGAGAGACAGTAAAACTGCCATGTTCTCCATGATCCAAGAGACAAAACTGGGTCAAGCTGAAGATCGAGCAATCCATAACTATATAAACCTGAAGCTTGAATAAAGGTTAGCTGCTTGTTGGAATAATGAAGTTAGTAGGCATGAATAACGGCAGTACATGAAAACTTCAGTGAGACGTATCAGAACGAGTGTTTGAGAAAAGACATTTAGTAGCATAAGTGCCAATCTTCTAAGTGCTAGAGCTCAGGAACTCTTGAATGTACATACATATATTTGTTGTCTGCCTCCCCCTACCCCTCCCAATTCTGTCTTCTTAAAGAGCATCCTTTGTCCTCTGATGCAGATGCCACAGTTAATTATGTCTGTACTCTGAAGCTTACAGCTATATACTAAGAATTCACAAAATAGCATAGAATGCTACAGCATAGTATTAAATAACTCCTTCTGCCAGCACTGTTCAGTGTGCTGCAAAATGGAGCTTTATTAGTCTAGATTGCAGGGACTCAAATTCTTTTATGGGCCTTACATTTCAAAATACAGAACACAATTTTACATTTTGACACCCAGTTTGAAGTCTGTATGGCCACATACATTTACAAGTTTAAGAAAGAATCAGCTATGCTTTTGCTGTGTATCACTACAGGACCGATTTGAAGATAATGGAGATAATATGGTGCTTCATCATTGTCATGTCACAAACCAGTCCGAGGAAGTAAAAATACCTCTGCCTCAGAGATAAACTGGCACCCACATAATTTTTCCTATAGATTTTTATATTATAGCACCTTTTAAAAACATATGCACTTTGACCCATCTTTGTTTATTGACACTAGAGGGAATGATTAACTTACATTTCATATAGACAAAAAAAAGAAGTGATCTCATCTTACCTCACTGAATCTGGTTATCATTTTGCCTTTTAGGACATCCCAGATGAAGGCACCATTTCTGGATGTTGCACCTGCTATGCAGTTCAGATCTCCTTTAGAGAAAGATATTTGTGAGATCTCACAATAAATATAACCCAAAAAATATAAAACAGAAAAAATATAAATAAATATTGTTTGATTAATGTGTTTCTACTTGAAATACAAGAAATTTAATATAAACAGAAGACATCAATGGCACATACGCAAGTCTGTCATAGTTTAAGGCCAGTATTTGATATTAAGTCACAAATACAAATTTTGACAAAAGCCAGACCTGCTTTCCTACATTCCTGTTTTGAGGAAAGGGCAAAAAAAAGAAGCTGTATTGTTGTAAAAAGTAATCTCAATGCCTGCTGAAAGTCTTGCAGTTGAGGTGACAAGAAAATAATGTCCATAATGCGTATGACTTGAACTAAAAGAGATACAATCTCAATGTTTCAAGCTTAAAGTTGTAGCAACTACAGCATTTTCATTTGAAGTTACCTATGTATTAAGACAAATCAGAAAGAATGCAACAGAACATACAACAGTACCTTGTTTTCTTAATCTTGTACCTGAATTTTTAACCACACTCTACAGGCTGGAAAATCTGAATATATGACTCTATAGCAAGAACCTGAAAACTGAATTCAGGCCTAATCCAAAAGCCACCGAACACTCCTCACCACAGTGACTCTCTATCCCAATACAGCTATACTTTTCCTAAATCGCTGTATGACACATTTATATAAAAGTTTTGACTGTTACTTTATAGCACACCTCAGAGAAAAAGGCAATCTATGCAGGAGGAGTCTAGAAAGGTACATACATAAGATAGAAAGAGATTCAGGTAGCAGAATGATAGGGAAAAAAAGAAGAAAAAGAAAAAAATAAGAGCAATCACTATGTTCAAAGGTCTTGTGAGACCAAATACAAATGGTGGCATGCACTGGATTATATATTACGAATAAAGTACAAGGTGGGGAGGAAATCTCTAGGAGTAAGGAATGTGAAAGAAGCAGGATAAGTTCTGCCTGGGATGGACAGGAACTCTTTGACAGGTTGGCAAGGAACTGAAGATGAAGCACAAGCTGCCTATTAGCTTAAATTTACTTTTTAAAAATATAAGATCAGAATAAAAGACTTGAAAGGGACCACCACCATCCCCCTCCCAGGAACAAACTATTCTCTTAATGTGAGATACTAGTACAAACTGAATTTCAATTCCAAAACAAAGTAACACAAAGGAAAACACCATATTTTATATTGCCATCATTTTCATATTGCAAGACAAATTATCTGTGAAGAGGAATAAGGTGCAAGACAGTCTCTGAAATGAAAAAAGTGCAAATTCATTTTACATACGCAGACTACATTAAGATTCCCATCACAGTATTTTTTTCCTGTCAGCTATAATTTCTTAGAGTTTAAAAGCACAGGAGAGAAAGGCAGTGAGCTGAATTATTTAGATTAAAAAAAAAAAAAAAAAAAAAGAATGCATCTGCTGTCCAAAGAATTAAAACACAAGAAAGCCTACTTATCAATACTGACATCAGTATTATCAATACTGACATCAGTAACATAAACGTACTCCCAAGTTCAACTAACTGGGTTGCAGAACAGTTTAAAGATTTCCCATTGACTTCGGTGACTTCTCTAAGAACAAGTAGCTGCTTTGCAGAAAAAGGATCCCTATTCTAATAAAGCAAAAGCAGAGCTCTTCAGTGATTAGAATCCTACACAAAGAAGGAAGAGAAAGTAGTAAACACCTATGTTCCACTTTTTCAGCACAAAACAGAATGTGAATGCCTTTAATTAGCTGCTTCCCATGCGAAGAAAACCTTTCATCATCTGCGTAATGTAACGCTAGAAAGGTTCTGGAGATTTTCCTCCCTCCACTCTGACTCAGTATGAAATACCGAGATCACTTCTCATAACGGTAAGCCTCAACAAGGTCTGAAACATTGAATTCTACAGGTTTCACAAATAATACTTGTTATGTTCAAACCATATAAGATACCCTTCTATCTAAAACTAATAAATTTCATAACACAAATCCTGCTAGTCAAGGCTAATACAAAGAATACTTAAACCTAAAGCAAAATAATCTTACCTGGAGCCCAAGAAAGGGAATAAATAACCCCCTCATTACCAGGAGATGTGTAAACTGCTGTTAAAGTATTTATGTCCCAAACTTTTATTGTGCCATCAAATGAAGCTGTAGCAAGAAGATCAGGGTTATCAGGTTTGAATTTGCAATCAAAGATGGTCTCAACATGTCCCTTAAATGAAACAAATATTTAATCCGTTTTTATTACATTTGATTTTTTTCAGAAGTCCAACTCCAGATCAAACTCTAAAATACATTGTATTATAAACTGTCATGTCAATTATGAGTTCCAAAAACCCCTGTATGTTATAGCTCATCAGTCATAATTAAAAGGTATATAATGGCTTGGACTATAACACTCCTCCCTTTCATAGATCATTATTAAAGAGAGAAAAATTTTGCCCTAAAACAACAAGGTGATGCAATGCCAGGGACTTGTTAGCATTTTCCCTTGGAACAGAGTTGCTAAAAAGTAGAACTAAAAAAGATTAAGCTAAAAAAACAAGCAAGAAAAATTAATTTTTTAGAACAGAAATAATTTTGCCCTTTAGGTAAAAAGTACCTGATGGAAAAAATAAAGCTCTGTAAGTTGATCATGTGCTACAAGTTTTCTAGTATTTCATTCTAGTATTCCATCGACCTGTTTCTAAATACAGTCTACGCCCTACTGCAGTTTAAACTTCAATCCATTCAAAATTTTATATGTCAATTGTTTGCTTTCTAAGACATGTATTTGTAGAATTTAACTTGACACACACATGAGAAACATATAATATATATAAAAATTTTTTTTAAGCCTCAGTTGCTTTACAGGACCAACACCATTAAAAATGGAAAAACACCAACCAGCAGACTCTATTCAAACATGTATGGGAGTACAGCTGAAAATTATTCAAGTTTTTCAATGAAAAGGGAACAGGGAAAGAGGAAAAGAGAAAAATTCCGCAGAATAACCAAAAGCCCAGTGAAGAATAGGCTCACTTAATGTGTGATAAACCCCATTTCAATTTCTGCTTCAAAGAAGATTTAATAATTCAGTCCTTGTCATTTTAAACCGATGGACCTCACCATCTGAGTTGCATATATTTTTCTCTCTGATGTGATTGGAATTTTTATTCTGGATTATAGAAAACTTTCCAGATAAAATTTCTGAGAAGGCCATCAAATTCATATTTCAGTTAAAAAACCCCACACAAAACAGCCCTTAAATCTTCTTCTGGATGAAAACTAACTGCCAGGATACTTCCAACAGAATTCAGTCTTTTGCAATAAAGAATTGCTTTCAACTCCAGAAAAGTAATTGTTTCCTAGAAATTTAGACTCTTATTAATGACAAACTGTTTTACAGTTCTGCAAAGGCTTCATCCTCATTTTTCTGCTGTTAGAAGAAAATGTATAAGCCAAAATAAACCCTCATTCCTAAAACAGAGATGAAACATACCAAATCTCTAAGGAAATCCCACTTTTTGGCTCCCATGTCGTAAAGCCCCACTCCACCATCCATGAAGCAACACACAGCGTGACCAGGAGGAAGAGAAAATGCTTGGTTTTGGGTTAAAGTTGGAGGAGGAACAGCCTCACTTGTTGAGGATGTATGGTGATTTTTAGTAGGATACTGTGATGAACATGCTTAACAAAATAAAGCAAAAGATATAAATAGATTTTTCCCATTTAATAATAAGGAACAATTATTAAGAGTAAAATGCTTTATATTCCAATAAGATTAAACCCAAAAAGAAATGAATTCCTGTATGAAGCCTGGCCCACTAAAGAAAGACCTTATCAAGTGCTTGATGCTTTACACATTTGTCTAGTCCACTGGCACAAGAGGGTATTTTAATTCAGAACTACAGAGCCAACACAATTACAGAGATCAATTTGTATATAACAAAATTCACAAAAAAGATTTTCTTCAACTTGCAGCCATTGCAATGTATAACAATCAAAATTACACTTACACTTTTTCTTTGGGGGAGAACTGAGCACATGCAAACCATGGAAACCAGTTTTCTTCAATTTAAAGTTATCTATAGGTGTTGTACGTGAAACATTCCAAATACGTAACACACCAACCTGAGAATCTGAGGTTTAAAAACAAAATATAAAAAGATGGAGGGTTTTTATTATTTATTATCCTCTTTTTACTGTACACAGAGGTATGCAGTTTAAGGACTGTTTTATGCAAAAATACAACAATGAATTAAGCTTAAAATCCCAAGAAGAATTTTATAAGGAGGCACCATTCTCTCCACGGTAATATGGCTATTAACAACAATAATTAATAACCATTTTTTAAACTTCAGTAGATGAATTCTATGGAATATCTCTCAGTATAAAACATTCATACAGTCTCACTTTCCTCATTAGTTCAACCTGAGCAATAACATCTATTGTGTAGAAAAGTGGCAGGAAATAGATTTTTTTTATTTTTTTCTTAAATCATTCTGAAAATAGAGAAAAAGTGGGGGGGATCAAGAAGTGACATCCACTAGGACAATGCATTTTTCTTCCTGTTCCCAAAGTAACTCTTAAACTTGTTGCTAAAGTGTGCATGAGGAAAATATTGAGTATTAAAAAATAGTTTAAAGTCACTTGTTTATGTATGAATAAATACAAAATAAGTAAAAACTGCTCAGTGTAGCAGTTTTCCTGTTCTTTTCTGCAGCTTTATGTAATATATTTTTTTTGGTACAATGCACGTATGCTTTTATTTGTAGAAATGTTAAGAAACAGAAAGATCAAACAAAGTCTGAAGTTTGAAGACTCAGCCCTGTTCTTATTACCTTGGTATAACAGGAAATAAAAGGCTTACCTCCAGTTACAAACATTCCAGGTGCGCTAGAAACCCAGGCTAAACACTGAACAGATGCTGCTGCACTGGGAAAATTAAAATTTGTGATACAGGACAACGATTCAGAATCAACTAGTCGAATACCATTATGTAAATTAGCAACAAGAAGGTAGTCTGTTGACAAAGGGTCCCACTCCAGCGCTGTAACTGGATCTTCTTCATCTGTTCCTTCAAGAGACTCTGGTCTTAAGACGTGTTTCTGATTTTTAGAGCCTTTAAGGGCACAAAAAAACAGATTATCTCAAAATGAAGTATCTCCTTTCAATAGTTACAAGGTTTGCAAACATAATTTTTATCTCTCCCTGAAATACCTGTTTAGTAGCCTGCTCCACTGGCTGCACCAGTGAAATTAACGGCGCTGGCTTCGCAATATTTGACCTAAAGTAGTTCTGGCTCCATCAGATCTGACCTTCTTTTTAATACAGCATAAAATAGAAACCACTGACATGTTTATTAATATGATTTTATACTAAAGAAAAGTACGTTCAATCATATACATTGCCCTAACAATTTCCATGAGTAAAGGCCTGCAGCACAGCCTAAAATACAAATTAGTTAAGTAAATCTGCATACCACCGCAAATACAGGCAAAATAAAGGCAGTGTGAACAAGAAATAATTGTGGCAGTCAAAAAAGCTTTCACAAAAAATTTCCTTTTTTTTTTTTCTTTCTCAAAATGTACGTAATTATGAAGCGTTCATAGATTTTGAAGCCAAAATAGGCCATTAAATGTCTAATTTAACACCTCCACAACAGAAAACATATTTCGCTTGATGATCCATATTATCAAGAACCAAAATTTTTAACATCAGGTTTATTTCCCACTTTTTGCTTTTATGGAGAGCTGGCAAAAATACACAGATCTGTATTTTTGAAGTTGTAATTCCTTTATTAAAAAAAAACCTGATTTTCTACCTCTTTTCTAGAAATACGGAATTGACATCTTCCATTATTCAGTTTCTAATCTAATGTTCAATTTTGATAATGAAGTATACAATTAATTTGTCATATTATGATAAATGCCAAGACCTACCTATATTACTTAATGATTGATGTAGAACAAAAACTTCAGGATTCTCACTTTCTTTAACAATGTCCCCGGCTTACAAATCAGTTCAATTTTTTTGTTGAATGAAAATCAACATTCATATGAAAACCAAGTACTGACAACAAAGCAGAGTTTTCATTTTTTGGTTAGCTTTACAAGAACTAAAGGCATTAAGTCCTCAAGTGATGAAGGCCAGTTATGTTCAAACCCTTCAGTCCCAAGAAAGCACAATCAGCTGGTGTGAGAGTACGGATATTGAGGCTATTCAGTTATACCCATACTTCACAAAAATGTCCAGAAGCCAAGGTCATGGAAACCCTAACTGTTAATTTATATTTTTTTTCCATTAAAAGAAGAAATCAGCACTGAATCATGCAACTGAGTCACAGGTCATTTAAGTAAGCTGTGCATATTTTGAGAACAAACGAAAGGTAAACTAGTACAGAACATTTGGCGCTATATGACTGCTCTGTATTTCTTTAAAAATAGATTACTGATCTTAGATCCTTGCATATTTTTTTCTTCACACTAAATGTTCTGTTACATTAATGGATAGTCTGGAGTTAATAAAAAGAAAATACAGCCAGGAGAGAAAAACCTAAGTAGATAACATAGTGAAAAAAGTAGTTGTGTACTCTGCTAATTATGCAGCAGTGACCCACATTTCAATAGAAAGACTAGAGCTTTCAAGGAGTCAATCACACTGAACTTTCACGCAATTAACAGGAACTTATGGATGTTCACATTCTCTAATGATCTGTAGGTTTTGTAAGATATCCTACACAAGGACTGAAACTTTCAGAAGTAAGGAATAGGATTTATTTATTTTTAATTGATTTGACTTGTTAATTTACTTAGTTGATTTCACAAACTAAGCTCTGGTCCGATAACAAGTCATTCTGCACATTCTGACATGAGGTAGATGAGGCCTGAAGTTCAATCTTGAAGCAAAATATTAGCTTTCTATTCCTTATTTAAAAGTACTAATTCTTTGTGTGTGTTCCTTTTTTTCTTAAATGGAGAACCTATATTAATCCTATTAATACCACTTTCTTCTATGTATTGTTAATTTTAAAAAGCTACCGATAACAAAAGTCAGATGAACTTTGACTATAAATTGCAAACTAGAAACCCGCAATTGATAAAATAGCTTGGATAAGCCTACATTTTCTATTGTATCTGATTTTTAAGCCATATTAAATTAATTTATGAAAGTGTAACCACAGTAATGGTACTTATATTTTGTTATAGTGATACAATCTATTTTTCAAGATTACCTGATTTTGAAACATACTGTAATGAATTTATCCGTTCACCAAAATATTTGTGATCTATTCTAAAACACATTGATGTTTTTATCTAAACAAATCCCTTTTAACAGCGTAAAGAAGGCAAGTCAAAAGAAAACTAATATTGGTCTGCAGTATTTCCAAGTCACCATGATTGCTCCAATGTCATTGTCTTAATTACAAGAATATAATCCTTTGTATTAAATTATTCAGATTTCTTATTGCATACAAGTCTGGGCTTTGAATGGCAGCTCTATGTTATTTCACCTAGAAGTAATTCCTGAATGCGTCTGAATTGGTTATACTAATTTATCCCACACAGTCGAATTTGCTACTCAGTTCTGACAATTACTTTGCAAGTAGACCTCTGCAGATCAGTGATACTTTTGTTACATAAAAATCCAATGAGAATCTTATTTGACTAAGAAGGTTTTTACATCCATTTCTTTAAAATAAGTGTGTTCAGGTTTAGAAAACACTTAATATGGTCCAACAGAAAGTGTACTATTTTTCTTGAATAATTTTGAGAAAGTGGAATTCTAAACATTTTAAAAATAAAAACTTGAAAGCTCATTTTTGAAAGCCAAACTGCAATGTTTCCTTCTCAATTCTAACAGATTTATTAAGTAGAAGTAAACCGCACTACTTAAATCCAGGATTTTCAGCAAAAGAATTCTGTCAAAAATTTTCACCCAACTGTGTATTAACCTTCAACAACAACTCTGTTTGAAACCAAAAATCTTAAAGATGTTAAGAACAGCAAACAAATGTAATGGTTCATTTATTTTTACTTTAAAATTATCTCAATGAATATATATAATATTACAGTAATAATGAAAACTATCTTAAATACAGAGACACGCAAAATTTCTGTAATAATCTAAACTCAATTTCAAGCCAATGCATGTAGGTTTTTCCCCAGCAGTAATGGATAATTTTCAATAAAAGATTTTTCATAGCAACTAGAGTTGTGGTACGTACAAAACTGCCACTGCTGCTAGGTTTTTTAGCCAATATTATGTTTGCATTTTCAGAACATAATTTTGACATTTTAAATCCTTTTCCAATTATTTTTATTTTAATATTAAAATCATCCTAGACAAGCTCCATGACAAGTCTCAGTTTGATATATATTTAGAGGTTATCATATTAAAATTATTTTCCTTTTCCCAATGCCTATACTAATTTAGTCAGCACTACTGAATAAATAATATTCAATATATAACATAATATTATATAATATAATATATAATGTAATGAATATATACTGAATATAGAAGCAAAGAAATATGTTCTCTGTGGCATGCGGAGTGACAACTTAGTAAAGTGAAATGAAGGAAATTAAATTTTGCATGGCTGTTGGAGTGAAACGCTATGTAAAATTAACACATAACTTAAAGAACATTTTTTCCTCACAAAGTTCAAAATCAGTTTTTAGTGGAGGAAAAAGTATCCACCAGGAAAAAAAAAGACATCAAAACAGTCCACCTAATACAGCTATCTGTCTTTGCAGAAACCTATGAAAGCGAGATAAATTTCAGCTTCAAATGAGCTTATGAACAAGACACCTTCATGAGACTATTTATGAAGTACTCACAAATGTGCTTGGTGGATTTCAGACAAAAAGAGATTGGTATTTTCCCATATAGTCTTTAACAGAACAGAATCATGAAGGTAATATGAAACGTGACATGAGATTCTACCTACAAAAGTACAGAATACTCTGGAATATGAAGCAGAGAACTCCAGAACAAATGCAAGAAAAGCAAAAGACTAAGCAAAAGATTCAAATCACTATGCAGAAGAACAAACCTGCTGGGAAATACAGTTCAGTAGATGATCATGGTTGTTACCATTCCCTAAAAAATCCAGTTTATTGTACTCATCGAGAATTGCAATGTTATCTTGGTCACAAAAGGGAGATGATACAAAGAAAATGCTCTGCGCTATCTAAGAAAACATATTTTTGTGATATGGAAGGAGCAGAAATAGTATGAACTAAGAAGAAGTTTTATATATGTAAATACATTTTAAAACCTAAAGAAAAAAAGTGCAAATTACACACATATACTGAGAAAAAGAGATATACATATATAAAAATAAATACTTTACCCTGACAGTTTTTACCTGGCTGAAAAATAGACAGGCTTCCATCAGTATGTCCAAATACTACTTTTCCTTTCTTCTTTGGATGCCATCTAAACAGACTGATGTCTGACAAGAAACTATGTGCCTCTCTATGTACAGTTACCCCGCTGTCAGGTCCTGAGATAGTCCAAATGTACAACGGACCTCTGTGGGACACAAATGCAACTGCATCATCTGCGTTCCAGCACCAGCTAAGTGACGCAGGAATTCCTGAAACATACAGGTAAACCTTATGAGAACGAAGATATGAAATTCAGTGTATTACTGCTTGACCCAGTATCAGCATTTGTCTTGAAAAGCTGTAGAAATAATTATTATACATAAAAACGATTAGACTGAAATGTAGACAACTGTCTGAATATCTTACAGTGTAAAAGTAAACTACACATATCCATAGGCAGGAAGTAGGATTATTTCCCAAATTATTTTAATGCTATTTTGATGGACCGTATTTTATGTTACCTATACTTAATTAGTGCCAAAGACAATCACACATATGAAAGATGATAAGCCTGATCCTGTAAACAATAGTTTGAGTCGTTCACCATTCCATTCATCATTTTATTTTATTATAAGCTATTTGCTAGTAAGCTGGTAAAATATTGAAAACTTTAAAATGTCTCTTTTTGCAAAACACAGTAAAATTTAATTTAGAGATAAATATAACATAGGCAGATATTTGTGACAAAACTGGAAAGCTAGTTCTATAATCAAAGGGAACTCCTGATAGCTTTCTTCTGGATATTTGACGGTTTTAATTCAGTTGCCTAACATCTAACTGTAGGCATTACAGTTTAAGGATTTTGGCCTTAACGTCTCCTCATTATCCTCATAACTTAATGTGCATTTGAAGGAATAAATGTTATGACACAAGCTGAAAATTCAAACCTGTTTGTATTTAGACACTTAAATATGGCAGTGTCAAAGAGAGTAAAAGCAGCATTGATAGGAGGTTTAAACATACTAACCTAAAAGTAAATTAGGTTTTAAAAAGTTTAAAATAATAACATTTCTTTCACATTTAGTCATTGCCAGAAGTAGTTTTTTTTTTTAAACAAGCAACGTATTGGGGAAAAAAGCAACAGTTTTTAGATTAATGCGTTAACTGATACAACATTCCTTTTAGAATTGATCAAATCAGTGTGGGATTTTTCCTACTTATTCCTTTTGCAGGATATGCAAGATGTACAGGATTTTCAGATGTATCTTTAGTACTCTGGAAAGAACAGAGTAGGGGATCCCAAAACATCTTAGAAGATCCTGAGATACTGACTGTTCATGGGTTTACCTATTTTCCAAGAATGCAAATGTAGGAGTCAAGGACACTGAAGAGAGACTGACTGTAAGAACAGAAATACAGGCGCTGGTTTTGACCAAAGGGAATGAATCATAGTGGGGCAGGGAAAGGTGACAGACACAGACTTCTAACCCCCTAAACTTCTATTACAATCTCCAAATCAGAAGTTTCAAGTTCTGAGAGAATATGAAGGTAGACAAGCATTAGGGTATTTAAAGAAAAAATTATTTTCAAATTGACTGCTAATTTATACTTGATTCTGTTGAAGGCTACATTTTACTAGCTTTCACTTCCACAAAGTTATCACAAAAACACACAAAGCTTAAAAATTATTTATCCTTTTATACAGTGATGGAAAAAAATGTTTCTTTTTCTTGCTCAACAAGAACTCAATGGCAAAGTAAATTCCTGAATTGGTCAAGTACTTTAACAAAAAGAATAACCTCTTTCTTTACCAGTTACCAGATGGTTCAGAGCAATTAACTCAAACACACTATCACTATTTTCTAAAATGAAGTGCCAAAAACCTGACAAGAATACTGTGTTATGTAACTGTTAAACATCCGGCCTACCAGGTGCTTAGATATTACTCTATATCAAGTATTTCTGATACTTGTGCATGAAAAAGATGTATGGATCAAATAGATCTCCATGTCTGAAATACCTTTCGTATTGTCCAGCTTGGCCACAACTTTCTGTTCAGTCACATTCCAAATAATCACTAAACTGTCTGCACTGGCACTTGCAAACGTGTCAGGATTGTGGGGACACCAAGATATGGCTGTGATTGTCTTCTTATGCTCAGACATAATTGCCCGGAGCTTGAATTCATTGTATTGGTGATCCAGCTAAACAAAAAGTAAAATTAATTTTAGAATTATGTATTTTTTTAAACTCACTTTAAGTAATGTCTGGTTGGAGAATAGTTCATATAACAATATTAGACTTACAGATGAATTTATAGTGGATTTAACGATTGTCAGTACCCGACATCTCAATAAATTAAATTCTCATACATTTGACTTGGACAGAAAAGATATTAAATATTCAATGAGCTGAACCAGTACTTAGTTTATCCTCCTGTCACTTATGAACTATTATATTCCATTAATAACTGCACTCAAACACAACCCTGAAGTGTTTTGTTTACAGGCATGGTAACAATCATTTAGTAATCTGCAAGGGGTTAAACAGGATAGAATATGAAAATGAGTTTGAAATCCCTCTCATTTCTTAAATTGCTTGGTACACCTAAGAAAAAAAAAATCAAATGCCCAAACCTGACACAGTAAATTTTATTTTAATCCTACTAGCAGAATAACTCATGAAGCACATCCTCTATTTCCTGACTTATTTCTCAGTCTGAAAATTCCACATCACAGCATTTCTGGTTTTTTGTTAGGTGGTGTTGTATAGTGACTGTGAACTTCAGAGGACCATGGTGCTAGGCAGTTCAGATATGCAGAAAGAACTTGTTCCAAATCAAAGAAAGGTGGGACACTAAACCCACAACTTTGCACAGTGGGTTAAACTATTTCAAAAGATACTTTTACACTACTGCTTCAAATGAAACCATGGAATTGTTTCATTTTTCTCTCAGAATCTGCTCTTCTATCACTTCTATCACAATCATCTCAAATGTTTGCTGGACTGAGAGCCTGTCTTTCAATAATTCTTGACATATACAACTTCAAACATAACATTTACATCAATCTTTTGCACAAGCTGTAATAAGGAGAAAAAATTATTTGCAAGGAGTATCTTGAATGGAAGACTGAGTTTTAAATAGGCATCTTCTCAGCAACAATCATACTTTCAAAAGCATTGTAGAAATATTTATTGAAAGAGTTCAAAGTGAGATAAACTACAATGTAAAAATGTAACCAGTCTGTTAAATAATCTTACCTGATAAATATAAATAGCAAGGGTAGCACAGTAAGCAAATCTGTCCCCACTAGCAGCACATACATCCTTGTTCCATGGCTGACATCCAGCAGCTAAAAGTCCCACTTGTTTAACCTGCGACATTTTTGCCTTTAAAACAGAAACTTATTAGACTACAAGATAACAGTGTTAAAGAACAGAATAATACATTTTTGTTCCCATAAATAATGTATTGTATATGTATTTTTAAAATATAGCTAGCCTTTATGTTTTAACAGCAACATCTTGTGTTTATGAGGTAAAATGAATGTATCTGAAATAAAGCAAAGCAGACGTTTGGAGGTTTCAGTGCTACACAAGAAATGGACTTTGATACCACGCACAGGGATCCACTTTAGAGAGGAAAAGCTGGGGACAGCCCATGATCACTTGAATAGTTCTTGATTTGTAAATCAAGTAGCTGAAGCTGTTCTTCATCACTTCTACTTTCTTCTGCAGCTTGGTTTGACACTTTCTCTATTCCAGTGTAATGCCCCCTCTGCTCTCTTCTTCCCTTTATCCCCCACAAAATAAACCATACGCTAATAATTTTGCTTTAGGTTAAGCAATGTGTCTAAAAAGGTCTTCAAAGCACCTGCATAGAACAACTATGCATCACTTATTATCATCATCCTTTTTGGAGAGGCTTTCTAAATTTTCTTGATAATTACCGTTTAACAGAAAAGTTGTAAACTGGAAAATAAAAAGCAAGGCTTGGTGTAACATTACTGTATTAGCGTATAGCAAAGTGTGCTACCACTGTCCAAACCAAGCGTCAAGCTTACCGGTCCTGCTCATAATGAGGCAACAACCGACTTGACCACCAGAACACCAGAAATGCTTTGCTCGCCCAGAGCCGTTATCCGCCTAGCTCCCATCTGATTCACAATAATGTCAAACTGTTACCAAGAGCACACACGAGCCTCGCCGTTTTTCTCTGGCCCATTTACGTACCCTACTACGACCAAGAACGTACACATTTGCAAAGGTATCGTTAACTCCTGGGTGGGTTGTACAAGACGATCTCCAGAGGTCACTTCCAACCACAATTGCTCTGGTACAAAGCTGGTACAAAGCCTGCTTCACCAACCTGCAGAAATGACTGTGGCTTTAGCACCACCATGGGAGGCTCTGGTGGCCAAACAACTGCAAGTGAGGTTGACAAGGATGACTAGGTGGACCACAGCCTACAACAGCGAGGGGATCCAAATGGCAGAACAAGGTCTAAATAGCTGCAAAAAGGATTTACTTCTGCATAGAAGTCAACCCAAACAACTGGATTAAAAAGGGACACCTTCCACTAGACCAGGTTGCTTCAAGCCCCATTCAACCTGGTCCTGAACACTTCCAGGGATGGGGCATCCACAGCTTCTCTGGGCAACCCGTTCCAGTGCCTCACCACCCTCACAGTAAAGAATTTCTTCCCGATATCTAATCTAAATGTACCCTCTTTCGGCTTAAAGCCATCATCCCTCATCCTATCAGTACACGCCCTTGCAAAAAGTCCCTCACCAGCTTTCTTTTAGGTCCCCTTTAGGTACCAAAAGGCTGCGGTAAGGTCTCCCTGGAAAATTCTTTTCTCCAGGCTGAACGACCCCAACTCTCTCAGCCTGTCTTCACAGGAGAGTGAAGTCCTCCAGTCCTCTGAGCATCTTTGTGGCCTCCTCTGGACTCAGTCCAACAGGTCCATGTTCTTCTTATGCTGGGGGCTCCAGAGCTGAATGCAGTACCCCAGGTGGGGTCTCATCTCCCTCAACCTGCTGGCCATGCTTCTTTTGATACAGCCCAGGATTCAGTTGGCTTTCTGAGCTGCAAGCACACACATTGTCAGGCCATGTTGAGCTTCTCATCTACTTAACACCCCCAAGTCCTCCTCCGCAGGGCTGCTCTTAATCCATTCTCCACCCAGCCTGTATCAGTGCTGGGGGTTGACCCCGACCCATGTGCAGGACCTTGCACTTGACCTTGTTGAACATCATAAAGTTTGCTTGGACCCGCCTCTCAAGCCTGTTAAGGTCCCTCTGGACAGCATCCCTTCCCTCCAGCGTGTTGACCACACCACACAGCTTGGTGTTGGTGGCAAACTTGCTGAAGGTGCAATTAATCCAAGTTTTCGTGTCACTGGCATAGATGTTGAACAGCACGGGAACAAGTACACACCCCTGGGGAATGCCATTCGTCACTGGTCTCCCCTTGGACATCAAGCCATTGACCACAACTCTTTTGAGTGTGTCCATCCAGCCAATTCCTTATCCACTGAGCAGTCCACCTGTCAAATCCATGTCTCTCCAGTTTAGAGACAAGGTTGTCATGTGGGACAGAGTCAAATGCTTTGCACAAGTCCAGGTAGATGACATCAGTTGCTCTTCCTTCATCCACCAACTTGGTAACCCTGTCATAGAAGACCATGAAATCTGTCAGGTGTGATTTGCCTTGGTGACAGCCAACATGGCTTCACTAAATCACCTCCTTATTTTCCATGTGCCTTAGCGTAGTTTCCAGGAGGATCTGCCCCATGATTCTGCCAGGCACAGAGGTGAGACTGACTGGCTTGTAATTCCCCAGGTCTTCCTTTTTTCCCTTTTAAAAAATGGGTGTTAGGTTTCCCAGTCTGTGGGAACTTCACCAGATTGCCACGACTTCTCAAATATGATGGACAGTGGCTTAGCCACCTCATCCACCACTTCCCTCAGGATCCATAAATGCACCACATCGGTTCCCATGGACTCGTCCCACTTCAGGTTCCTTAGATGGTTTCAAACCCGATCTCCTACAGCGGGCAGTTCTTCATTCTCCCAGTCCTTGCCTTTGCCTTCTGTGACTTGGGAGCTGTGGCTGGAACACTTGCTGGTGAAGACCGAGGTGAAAAAGTCGTTGAGCACTTCAGCCTTCTCCATGTCCCAGGTAACCAACCAGGTCTCCCATTTCCTTCTGGAGAGGGCCCACATTTTCCCTAGTCTCTCTTTTATCACTGACATAACTACAGAAGCTTTTCTCGTTGCCCTTCATGCCCCTGGCCAGATTTAGTTCTACCAGGGATTTAGCTTTCCTAACCTGACCTCTGGCTGCTCAGACAATTTCTCTGAATTCCTTCCAGGATACCTGTCCTTGCTTCCACCCGCTGTAGGCTTCCTTTTTGTGCTTGAGTTTGTCCAGGAACTTCTTGCTCATCCATGCAGGCCTCCTGGAGTTTTTGCCTAACTTCCTCTTTGTTGGGACACATTGCTGCTGAGCTTGGAGGAGGTGATCCCTGAATATTAACTAGCTTTCTTCAGCCCCTCTTCCCTCCAGGGCTCTATCCCATGCTACTCTATGAAGAATATCTCCCTGATGATGCCAAAGGCCACTCTCCTGAAGCCCAGGGTAGCAATCTTGCCATGTGCCCTTCTCGCTGCCCTAAGGATCTTGAATGCCACCATTTCATGGTCACTGCAGCCAAGGCTGCCCTTGAACTTCACATTACCCACCAGCCCCGTCTTGTTGGTGAGCACAAGGTCCATCATAACATCCCTCCTCATTGGCTCCTCTGTCACTTGGAAAAGCAAGTTATTGTCAATGCATTCCAAGAACCTTCTGGATTGCTTATGCCCTGCTCTGTTGTCCCCCCAAAAGATATTGGGATGGTTGAAGTCCCTCATGAGGACCAGGGCTTGTGAACATGAGATGGCTCCTACCTGTCTATAGAGGGCCTCATCTGCTTGGTCTTCCTTGTTTGGTGGCCTGTACCAGACTCCCATTACAAGATCACCTGTCCCTGTCCTTCCTTTAATTCTGACCCATAAGGTCTTGGTTGGCTTCTCATCCATCCCCACGTGGAACTCCATGCACTCCAGCTGGTTGCTGACAGAGAGGGCAACAACCCCTCCTCTTTTCCCGTGCCTGTTCTTCCTAAAGAGCTCATATCCTTCCATTCCAAGACTGGGATGGGATCTTTAGGTCAAACAGATGAGACTATTAATCTTTAAAGACACGGAGAGTTATGTTCAATTTACCATGTGTTAGTACATTTTCAAGCCCCAGAAAGGAAGGGGAATTAAAAAGCAAAAAGGAGACTTCAAATGCCATCAAGTATTTTGAGGGAGCAACTGTTGGTTAAGTGCAAGGGTTGGCTATGCAATGCACTGCTGTCTAACGGCCCTAGGAGAGATACGCTGCCTGCAGATCACACTTCACCTACTTGGTATCAGCTGTATGGAGGGGGAAATATTTTTCTGAAACACATTAATATTAAAGGTGCATATAGAAAAAACTTTGTACAGGTATGGTAATAATGACCTATAATAGCCAAGGGAACCTATTGGTCAATACTGAAAAAAGCATATTATATAAATAATAATTAAAAAATCATTTTAATGCATATATACAAGGGATTAAAATGAAGTTGAATGATCAATTTTATCTTCCATTTTTCTTGCTTGGGGTATCTACTTGGTAGACAAAGAGTAATGAATAAATATAAGAAGCAACCTCCGTGAGATTATAAGTCTCTTACTTTGGAAGGTGTGAAAGGGAAAAAAAAACAGAGAGAGAGACTTATTTTGGGTGCTGCTGTAGCAGATCAGGATCAGATTGAATGTCTGGGACTAATCATCTCTAAGATATCACTGACTGTAGTTACAGTGCTTAATAGTTCTGACCAAATTCTAAATGCCTAGAAAACCCCCAAACACCCATGTTTAACCTCTGAATGAAAATGTTGGTAAAGGAGACTGTACAACAACAGAGCAGAAATATATAGAAAAACAGGTTACAAGGTACAGCTCTGCTGCAGAGTAGTGCTTTGGCTATTAGACCTCCTTTCTGTCTCTGCCAACGATATTAATTCTTCTGACTTCTGCAGCAAATACATTAGAGATTCCAGAGAACAGTTCTATAAACTGCACCACCTTGCAGCTCATTTGCAATCCATCTCACGTTATGAACGACATGAGTCCCACAGAGAGGAATTTATCTTCTTAAAGAATCAGCAAAGTGACCAAAATTAGACTCCAAATTTCCAATTTTGCCACTTAGTGTTCTTTTTACCATTTAGTAAATTACAAGTTCCAGAGGTCACTTCTGTGCAATTAAAGTATCAATTACATATATACCCAAATCCAAAGATTTCTGATTTCAGAACTGCACTACAGACTTTTTCCAATCACAATGAAAAAAATAACTGGCACCACCAACAACCACTTTTTCTGAAATCAGTCATCCAGTTGATTACATAACTTACTAAAATGCAGAGTAATATCTTGAATATCTCTGTTTCCATTCTTGATTCCAGGGAAAAGATAATGGTTAAAAGACTAGATATGTTAGCAAAAACATAAGGAACATTAAAAAAGCCCCAGTGAATTAGAAGAGAATTAGATGTACAATATTGGATTATCATAGGTTGAGTTTGTAGGTTTACCGCATGTAAGAGTGATTAAAAGTTAACATATATTGTAGACACTAAGAATGCACAGATAACTATTTTACAGTAATCACAGATTTGTCTCATTTTGAACAGATCTTCTCTTTTGCCTTCTTATATGGGAGCTAAGAGGTTCCTGATTTGATGAAATTTAATCTGTAAGAAAGTATTAACTTAAATCTTGTTTAATTTGCCATTTGGTTACAGGTAAAATTGATCGTAAAGTTAAGATGTCTTACAGATGCTAAAACAATTTCACATATGTTTTTTTCAGAGTAACAACAAATTGTCTTGTAGAATGGTGCAGTAATCTGTATTTAAAAAAAAATATCCTGTTAATATATTCAGTACATCTTCCTTTTGGCCTTGGTATAAGAGACAGAAGTTATTCCTGACTACATGAAATCTAGTCTACAGGAAAATACTACACTAAGCAGCTGCAAATAAGGAGGATTCCAAGCCTAAATGTTGAAATCTAGAACAAAAAGGTCCTCTGCACTGCTTTTAAAATTACCATGACCACAAAACAGACTTGCACTTTGGGTCTGGAGACAGTTCTCCACTATAGAGCTTTCTTCTCTGTGTTTTCCACGCAGCTGATTAACAATGAAGAGTCTTTTATGTATTTTCTTCACGTCATCAGGACACCTGCATAGTTTAGGGTATTTTAATGGTTTCTAAATGCATATGTCACTGCTTAGAATTTAGGCTACAGTAATGATGACCAAAAAATCATTGTCATCAAATAGCTATAAAATTATTTAAGCCTACTTCTAAATGTATGTCTGTAAGCATTGCCAGATATGACACATTAAGCACCGTATTTGAAATACAACAACACATTTGTCTTCTCTTGGTTCTACATTTAAAGACAAAAAGTAACTGATTTTTTGGAAGAAATTCTCCAATTGAAGCCTCATTCACAACTTCAAACTAAACAATCATTTTTTGATAATGTACTATTTTTCTTAAGAGTCTGAAATTCAAATGAAAATGCCTCCTAAATAAGACTCAGCATTTAGATGAAAAATGCTGCTTTGTGGTATATCATTATTTCACTGAGTTAATTCATGCTTAAGAAGCATTATTAAACATCGATTCTTCATATAGGTAACTTTTTAACATACACTAAAATAGGAAAAATCTAAGTATTCAGAGTTGTATTATAGAAAGGAATGTGCACTTTAAATAATAATGTTTGCTGCTTTAAACTTGTTAATATTCGCTGCTCCCTGTAATGAGTTACACTGCTTTACAAAAAATATAGTAATTAAGAAAAAGCATTCACTTTGAAATTCAGTACAACAGTATCTAGAAGAAGAAATTACAATTGTGTGGCACACCGACTTATTCTAAGAATTCTGCATTAAAGCAGTTTTCTACAAATATTTTCAGACACTACAGATTCCTGTTGAACATACTCATAGCACAAAGGAGAAAGCAGCATTCATTAGATCAGCCTGAGTAAACTGGCAGAAAACTAGAAATGCAGGATAACTGAATATATGTATGATTTCACACATTTTTACATAATTGAGATTTTTCATACTTTGTTAAAAAACTATTTTGTTTCAATATAAGGACTGTACCAGTATTAATATTGGACTCTAAAGCATACACTGAAAAAAACTCCGCATGTAAAAAACATATACCACACTGGGAAAGCTATCAAAGGATGCCCAGTTTCCAAGGAGATGAAGGGAAGAGGGAGGACAACAAAAACCTTTCTTTTCAATTGGCATGAGCAGCAACATTTTAAGTCCTTCCTTGTTACTAAATATAGAAAAAAAAATATTCAATTTTGTATACCATAGAGTTAATATTATTTTAAAACAACTGCATGGACATGGCTATATATCAATAACTTCAAGATAAATGCCTAATAATCCCTACCTTAGCATAGGTATCATTTTTTGTAAACCACTTAAGAATGTCCATGTTCATTCCAATACCTTGCTGCTCTCCAAAATGCAAAATCTTGTCCTGGTTGTAGAATGAAATCGTTTTACTTGACAGATGAAGGAACTAAACCTTGATGTTCACCGAATAATGCAGTTACTAAAGGATGCAAGAGCATTGTGTCGCACCACACGCACAACACAGCAGTGTCAGTAGCCTGGCAACTGCAGCTCTTTAACAGGCACCATTTTAATTTTAACCTAACTCCTTTTTCACTGCTTCAGCTACTCAGCGTATTTCATTGCTTGTTGTATTTCCTGATTATACTACAATGGTATTTACAGAATAATAACAGCTCTTTACACTCATCACTTAGCACCCTTTAATTATGAAGAGGTGTGCTTGCATGTTGTTAAGTATTCATAAATTTATAACCATCAAGCACAAGCAACAGCATATGCTTATTTTGTTAGCAATTGTGGTCCATATCATGTATGACCTGTCCAAATGAGTACATATGCAATATGGCATGCACACAGAAGTGAATATACAGTAGCCTTCTGTTAACCAATATGCTTCTGTGCATACAAACCCCTAATTTCTGAACAGCTATATGCAGTAAAGTGCTATACGCAATGCCTTCTGCTTCTGTTCATTCTTTTGTCACTATCTTCCAACGAAGTTTGTATGTTTTCTTATGTGGAAAGCATGCTGTCACTCCTGTATATTTGACATATAAAACTGTTATATCTCATCCAGACTATTGTCGCCAGGTACCAGTATCTTTGTCAATATGTCAATGATAATGTAATAATTAAAGATCTTCTTCAGTGACATAAAAGTGATGTCTCCTTAAAAACATTGGGTATATTTACCCATCTTTGTGGGAAAATCCATTGGAAATGAAAACGTGACCTATGAACCACAGTTTCAAATTCATTACTCTATCTGATGGGACCAGTTTGAAGCACCAGTTAATGGACAGTGAATTTATCTTGCTAAAACCACAAACACCTTCAAACCAACCAAGAAACATCCAAGTGCAAGACAGTGTGGAAGCCAACTTAATCGTAACTATGCCTGCCTCAACAACACCGAGACTCATGTATTAACGTTAAGTGTAATTAATACTAGCCTTCTTCCAATGGGGCTGGAAAACATTTAGCACAGTATAGTGATGTTAAGAAATTGAATTCTGATTATTATATCCAGACCCATGAAATAAAGGATAATTGGAAATATTCTGGGCATATGCAGCTTAAAAGTCAATGGACAAATTTAAATTACTAAGAATAAACAGAGCAATGAAATTTCCAAAAACTTCAATGTTTCTGGAAGGAGCATTTCAGAATTTAGGAAATGTACTATTCTATGCTACCTATCCATTACCTTTATATGTATTTATATCTATTACTTTATGAATCTGGGGAATCTCAAATTTAAAAGTAAGTACATCAGAAGATGAAAAGAAATCTTACACTATGAAAATTCTGACAATATCTATATTGTCCAAGATCAGCTGTCATTAATATTAATAGACCCACAAGGAAAAAAAAAGCTTAGAAAAAAAGATACAGATGGTGGTGTTGTATTTCAGTTGTACTCTTTAAAGAACCAGATATCTCAATTATTAGTTGAGCTACTCCTTTAAAACAAAGACTCTTCCTACTTTGCATGGAGTACCACAAAACGATAAAGAATTTTCAGTTCTTTATACGGACAATCAAACTGCAGTTTCTAATGTAGGTCTCTAAACAGTATTACTGAGACTATTACACACTACTTCAAGCAACTACTTCTGGGCAAAAGATGAGCAAAACCTGACTATATTAATCATGACAGTCACATGTAGAACAATGTAGAATAATTACATAGGTTTATGCACCTACTGCTCTAAACAAAGGTTAAACCTTTCGTATTTCCAGGAGAATTTAATCTAGGTAGTCTAGTGCTTGTAACAGTATCAGGTTGTACCACTATGCAGTACCATTCTGTGTGAAAATCAAATTGTTTTTCTATTTTTTGTATGCAATTCAGGGCACACAGACTATCTGTGGCACCCAGAGAATCAGATTAACGAGACACAAGAGAGTTCCTTGCAGAAGGCTTTGAATTTTAGCAAGATTCTTCTAAAATGCCAGAAACCTCAGCTAGACTCCTACAACCTACATTTGCAGATGACATTTCCTAACTTAACGATAACCTAGCAAATGTTCAAAATGAGTGTACTCAGTTATCCAGACACTGACTAGCAAAAGAACACTATTATTTAAAAGATCATTCTAAATAAACAAGTGCTCTACTAGTGTTTGCAGCCATTTTAAACCTCCACAATAAACTCGGAGTCAAATAGCTACTAGAATTTTTTTAACTACAGTATCTCTAGCTTCACAAGGGAAGAAGTTGTGGACCTCTTGCTGAAGTCTGGAAAAAGTTTGAATTCACAGTCACAGCCTCAGACTGTATTTTACAGAAACAAACACTTGACATTAAAAACAAAGATATTAATCTAAGATAGTTACCCTGCTTAGAAAACCTAAGGCCAACTATTTAACCTTTAAAAAATAGTAACTTGTGGTAGGTCTTACAAAGGAGAGTTTCTGACTGTCTTGACTATGCTACTTGTGCAGTTTAATTAGAATATCCTTTACTGTACTACTTTAACAAGATAATCTACAAAGCAACACTAGGGCTTGAAATAGGGCATGGAGAAATGCTGGTATTTCTAACATCACATCACCGGCTACGCTGAACTACATACCTAATCAACCCAAGACATCCTATCTAGCAGTGGTAACAAAACCATCATCTCTAAGTATTGGTTAGTTGTATGGTACCAGAGATCTAGTCTTCAGATACTGTTACGTAATACAAAGAAATACATACAACCATGTCTGATCTCAGCATAAAGCATCTAAGCCTCTGTAAGAATATTGTTCTCGTCTTCCAGCCCAGAGCTACCACAATCACCAGAAAATTGCTTTTCTGCTGGCAAATTGCTAAGATGCTTCTGATTTCAGATAAAGTTACCTCTTGACACATCTCACTCCCGAATCCCTGATGAGCAGCTCTTAAAAGATAACTCCACATGTGGAACAGTCATATCATGAATAACACGCAAAATGAGAACAGTGAAGTATTAAAACCTGCTAGTTTTTAGTACTTATAATCATATAGCTGGCATTACAGAGTAATACACAATAACACAATTAAAGCAGCTCCTGGCCTTTATGTTTCAGTAGCATCTCTAATTCATTAGCTAAGAGTATACTATCAAAATGAGAAATAAAAATTACAGAAATATATGGTTACATAAAGGAGCTTGGTATAATGAAAGAAATGTGACTTATATTCACCTCTCACCATAAATCTATGAAAGCAGCAGTAGATCAAGCTTGCCCAAAACATGCAGTTAATAAACATTAAAAAAATCCAAGATATACTGCAAATGTTGCTATAGTAACAACCTCTCCTCCTTGGAAAAATGTTCATAAAAATATACAGATATCCAATGTATAACTTGAAAATTACCCTAGGTGAATTTGATGTCTCCCAAATATTTTTTACTCAATTACTGTTTATAATTATTTTAGTTTACTCCATGCACAGTACATTAATTCCTCCTAATACAATACAATTAAATGTTTGATTTCTATCTCATTACATATTAAAGAATTACTACTCATTAAATTATGCAACCTGGAAAAATGCAACTAGCTGGCCACTAAACTTCCAGTATCTTTTATGCAGTTAGCAACATTAATTTGCAATAAACTTCATTTTACATGTGTTTATCTATGATTCAAGACATTCATCAAAACTACTAAAAATCCCTTCTTAGCACCACTATGGGAATATTACTTTTGGTACTAGTAATATAGTAAACAGCAGCTTAAAGAAGAAAAATATAAAAGTAGTAAAAGAGAAAATATTAATTTAAACAATTCTTACTCGTTGTTGTCCTTCATACCAATCATCTTCATCAAACCAGTGGGAAATGTAAGTCATCCAAGCCATGACAGAAGGCAGAGTTGAAATAAAAACTAAAGGACCTGAACACATGTAAGTACAATGATCCTGTGCTAAAATTTACTCAACATTATAACAAACTACCCAAAGATCAGATCTGAACTCTGATATGATTCTACATTAATAAGCTTTACATTTATAAATATATAATCTAAAATACTTCAACAGCAATTTAAATGCCACATGTAATGGATTCTGAAACGGAAAACAGAAATCAACACTGAATCAATTACTAAATTTTATATTCCAGTATTTTAAATTAAAACAGGTTAGTGCTTCAAGCTCCATTTTACAATGCTTCTGAGCTCTGAAAATGAGGTGCTGTTTGAGTCTCCATAAAAATTATTTTCCTTTTTTTCAAATGTACTGTCTGTAAGAAATGTGGTTCAGTGCACAAAAGCTTGTATTGAAATGTAAAATACCTTCAGAATCATGGGGAGCGCTACGTTTTGGTTACGCAGGGAGGGTTTTCAACTGGCACAGTAGGAGGAGCCACGATTATCGCAAGTGCCAAACATCTTATGTTTAACATTTTTTTAAAAAGAGAAAAAAAAAAAAAAGCATGAGAAAAAGATCTGCATCTCCATTGTTAGCAGCCAGCAGAGCCTGAAGGGCTCAGACACAGGCACCAGCACCGGCTGGAAAATTTAAAAAGTCTAATTTTCACTAATTCATTGTAATGCATCTGCTTCTTTTCTCTCCTTCAGGAGAGTTTCACTTATCTGACTGTATTTATTCCTTCTGCAGCTAGTTATCTTTTTCTGGTACGCTCCCAAGTTTTACATCAGATTTCACAGTGCATTATACCAATGAGAACAAGAAGTAAAAAGAGGAATAAAAGCTGTATTGTTCACACCACAACTGAGTACTGCAGCAGCACACCTCATCAACTGTGCCGTTTAGGAGACATTATCATACAGATCTTCCTGACTGCACGGTTGCAGAAACTGTCAAATCCTCAACAGATATTATGCAGACCTAAAAATCACCAGTTTCTTCGAGAAATCTACAACCCAGGCAACATCTGCCTTTCTGTACTGGGTTAACAAGCTGTTACCCAAAATTCCTAAGAAATGCAAAAGCTAGACTGTGAAGTCAATTGTTTAATCAAGAAATAAACTAAACAAAGTAAGAAAAGAACAGTTGGAAGTACCAGATACTAATCTAGAGTTACTGGTTAACACTACTCACCATTTCCAAAGAGCAATTCAGTATCATTTCCCGTCCTACTCTAGCACACGTAGTTTCCAATAAGGCTATTGTATATTGTATAAGTAAACTACATTCTCAGATACACAGTGGGGAAATAAAGGCAGGCAGCAATACTTCTCCTTTCCAACCTCTTACTCAGAAATGACATCCAAGGGGAACCCCCCCCACCAAACAACAAACAAACCACACAAAATAATAAAAATTTTAATCAAGAAACCCACTATATTTAGGGGAAGCAGCATTCCCAGATTAGCAGATAATTATTATTTTTTTTGTGCAGTTATACAGTCCTCCAGAGGAAAGGATACATACAGAACAGGACACAGAGGTATTTCCCATCATACTGCTGAAATTTTTCAGGTTACTTGCCCTTTCAGACTTTGGCTCAAACATAAACAATGCAAAATACACAAAACTGCATGGTCTCATAAACTACATGGGAAATATAGGATTAATTCAGACATCTTTATACATACAGCTGAAGAAATGCCTCACTATATCCATGGTCTATGACTAAATGATAAAAATGTTACTGATGTACCACTCCTATGAACAAAAATTTTACAATTTGCTAAACAAATCCTATCCACATTATTACTGCTTGTTACACCCCAAAATCATAGTTTAAAATAAATTAATACTGGCGCATTTAGGAAAGCCTTTGCTTTCAGGCTGCTCTGTCTGTTATAAGGTCACATATATATAGCACATATATTCAGAAGCTTGAGCGAAGTCTTACATGTAGCTCAACAATAACAAATCTGTTTGGTTTACACCTATAGCTGTTCCACAATATATGTGAACTGAATTTTCTAGTCTCAATACCAACCTATTAGAATGACGAGTCTCTCAAAAGAGACTAACACCATGGTTCACATTTTCAGAATCATCAGGAGAGCATGGGCTAAATTAATACGGATACTGTATTAACTGGTGCTACCTTCGGCTCAAAGGTACAGATGCAATTCAAATAATCACAGGATAGTCAATGGGAACTTAAACTGCTTAAACTGATTTGTTAAAATTACCTGTAAATAAAGTAAAAAGCTTTGTGCTAAATTACACTTGAAAAATTAAGACAAGAAAGACTAGTAGATGCAAATGCATCACGGGTCCATTGCATTTGTTTGCCTATTCCATCACTCACCTCCAACTGCTGGAAAAATTATTATACTATAGGTATAATACTCCAGTGGAGGATGAAGGAAACTATGTACTAAATATTACAATAAAAATATGAAAAATCTCAAAGTATTCCATCCCTTAAATGTTTATAATTAATCTTATTATAAATCTTATTAAATGCTTTATAAATAACTTAGTATGCACTTAACCCAAAGCCCAGATGGTACGTTTAATTAAGTGTTCTTTGCAATCAGTTTTAAAGACAACAAAACATATTATGATGTCAAAGTCAAAAAACTGGATTTTTGTTCAAGCACTGAATGTTAATAGGAAATTTTAATAGATCAGACCAAAAGAGACATCTATACGGCCTTGCAATCAATTACCCAATAAATGTATTTGCAATATCCCAGAGGGGATAAAAAGATATAACAGATCTTATTCATTTCATGCAGAAACAACTGTTTAATTCTTCAGCTGTCAAAAAGAAATGGAATGAAGCTGCATCAGGGGAAGTTCACTTTCGATGTTAGGAAAAGGTTCTTCACCAAGAAGATGGTTGGTCACTGGAACAGGCTCCCCATGGAAGCGGTCACGCTACCAAGGTTATCAGAGTTCATGGACCACCTGGAAAATGCTTTCATTCATATGTCTTAGTTTTAGGTAGTCCTGTAAGGACCAGGGATTTCAGACTCAATGATCCTTACAGCTCCCTTCCAATCTGAGATAATCTGTGATCAAGCCTCTGCTGTAGTTTTTTCACAATCCTCTCTTTGGAACTTTGGAACATTTCAGCCATAGTATCATTTTACCCTTTTCAGGGTCAGGACTTAACTCCTAGAAGGAACATACTGGTACAGTAACTGCATTTTAGAAACGACGGTTGTTACGCATATGTAATAACTAATAGCTAAATATATGCTACAACGAGAATAGTACTGTCAATGTATGTTACAAGTCAAAAAGGTCTGTCACTATTTAGCACTCACAAATATTATCTTCTCATCATTTGAGGTGGAAATTGCAATAGCTATTAATGTTGTAATATAAGATTTCTAGAGAAATACATATAATTCCAAGAGCATACTTTAAAGTAACCCAAGATATCTTGCTGGGTTCCGCACTTCACCTTATTTACATTGCCATGTAAACTTGAAAAGGCAAGTGAGATACACAAAATAAGCCAACTAAAAGCATACAAAAATAGCATTCTAGATTTAATGCAGTTCTGGGTCACTTCCCAATGCTTAGCACCTCCTGCATCCACAGTTGTATTAGCACATATTCAAGTACATTATCCAGACTGTCCACAGCCCTCATCAAGTCCCACTGTCATACTTGGTTTGTGTCTCAGGGCTGTGAATGAGCCAGTGTGCTCAGGAGAAGGCCAACTTCTACAATGCCAGAGAGGCAGCTGGACAATACAGGGCCATGGACTCTGCTCTCTCCCCTTCACGTAATTGTGCAGCCTTTATTCTTTATTTCTCAGTCTAGACTCTGAGAGAGACTTTCTGTTCGGAGCAGGGCCCTTACCTGCCTGCAATAAGACCAACAGAAAGCAGTGTAAGCAGGCTACTTAGCAGAGTATGGCAGCCAGGAGCCAAAGGTGACCACAAAGTATGCAGGGGGTGATCTTGCTGACGAGGGACACAATCCCTCAGTACTCAAAAACAACAGAACAGGGCTAGTGATGGTAACCAGGTTCAGCTGACAGTCCAGTGATCACCAGGTAAGTTCACAGGGCCAAAGTAAATCCAAGATCACGACAGGAATTCAGCAGGGCAAGGTCAGAAGCAGCAAGGCATTACAGGCAGGCCCAGCGTGGCTATGGCATAGTTCAGGCACAGACCAGGGCAAAGGCCTGAGCTCCGGTGCAGCTCTAGAGCCCCGAGGTGGAAGGTGCATGGATAGAGGCCCCCACAAGATTTCTCCCAGCTTCACTCTTTCCACACAGTCTGACCTAAGGTTACTCAGCTGCACCGTAGCAGAGCTTGCCTTGTAAACAGACAGTTAAACCCCTGCCATGGGGAAGAAAGGGGGTAACGGGGGAGACTGCAGAGCAAGAATTATGGGCTGGTCAGGCCAATTAAAGCCTGTACGTTGGTGGAACAGATGATGCAGAGGAGCAACACTCGACGCCATAACATCATCAGGTCAAGCTTACAGTCTTGTAAGCTCACAAGAGGTCACTACACTGGCATTCTGACCTGGAAAGAGCCACGGTTTGGGTGCCTACGGCCAGTGTTACCTTCTCAAGGTGTAACGCTGCAGTGCAGAGCAGCTGTTGCTGGCCATGGTTCTGGAAGGTTCCTCTGCTCACAGAGTCTAGTGTCCCTCATCTCAACAGCGTCATGAAAACCGGTATCTTGCTGCCATGACAGGAGATAGAAAACATTCTTCTAGAAGGCAGTTTCTCTTTTTTCTTCTCCCTGTATTACTCTGTTTGGTAAACTTCAAGTGAGGAAGACAGAAGTGGAACAAAAGATGGTTCATAAGGTGAAAGCTACACTGTGGAGATGGAGGGGGTGAACTGGGGAGCTCCAGAGTATACCAACAGCTGCCTGGATGGTGAGTGCACCAAGCCCACCAGCAGAAGGCTGTATAAATGGCAGAGACACTAGACCTCACAGCCGCAAGCTCCACAACTGTGAGTTACAGGGATTCAAAGAAGCTTGCTGACTCAGGAGAAGAGTACAAAATAGGCAGATGAAGGAGACTGATGGAGTACGTAGTTTATTAGCTTTATGGGTCATACAGGAGGTAATGTTCATATAAGGCATTTCCACCTTGCCACACAAGCAACTCCTATGAGGATCGTAATGCATGTAGCGACCACAATTCTAGGATCTGCCATCACAAGCAGTGATGTGCCACTGTAGGATATAGAGAATGGACAAATAAGTTTAGGAATCCTTCACATAAGGTGTTGATACCGGGGAAAAAAGGTCTATACTCTATGCTAAACATTCCCCCCCCTTTCAGATTTACTGGTTTGTAACACGTATAGCCTCAGAGATATTGACTGAGATTGCAGAAGAAATTTCTTCTCAAGTTTATGAGCATCATCTGTCAAGGACAAAAGAAGTCATACATATTCACAGAATTACTGCCCGAGGAACACTGTCTGAAATGACAATGGATCAATGTGGCCAACAATACAATGTTCTTTAATCCTTATTTGGATTCCTAAACCAAATTATTCTCAAAAAAGTTCAGTATTGAACTGATCAATGTGATTCCAGCGCCAGAAAGTTCTCCTAACTTCCAGCAGGAGAGGATTTCATTCCAAGTAAGGACTTTATTGATGATGACAACCTTCAGTTACCTTAAGCGTGGACATTAGGCAGGACAGAAAGCTTAAACCCTATGAAATTTCCTCTAAGATATGATCCAGCAGTAGTAAGATAGTAATTGGGTTTTGCCAGCGGGTTTTAATGATTCTTCCTTATAAGGAAGGATGTGCAATGTGTAAATAGTGACAATTAGTGGAGGTTACTACCTGCATTACCACAGATAAAACAGGTGAATACTTTGCCCCAAAGTTTGATTGACTAGGCATAAATACAAAAACCCTAAACCAGTCAGAAAGGTAAAATGGAAGTGATCCAAATTGTGATGCTTTAGGATAAGAACATTAAAATGCATGGTTCAAGTTCAGTGCTACAGAAGTCGATAATTACAAAAAACTTAAAAAATAATCAATGTTTATCTTCTATTTGTATTTGATATGAAAGTTGAGTTACTTCTGGACACTCCAGTACAGGTATCTTCTTATTATGAGTACGCCACTACCCTGCTCTCTACAAAAACATGACTTTAAAAGACTCTGAAAGGATATGCCGAAAAATATAGTGGCCTCGATCTCTACACACTAAAAGATATTCCCAAATATAACATACATGTATAGTTTACCTTGAAAACAAAGGATAAAATCAGTAACATTAAGTAGGATTCAAAATTAAGAATTGCTTTCAATTAATAGACTGTATTTACACCTCAGAAATTGGTATTTTAGTAAGCTTGTCTCTAGATTCACTATACCCATTTCCGTAATGAAACTAATTCTCTGTCAATCCACATAGACATTATTTCATAGTACATCCCATCATAGCTCTAGAAATTATCTACTGAATTACTATATGCTAAAGATTAACATGCTAGAACTTCCCATTTTCTCTTCTAACACATTTTGAAGCCACAAAACTCATTATAGGAGTTAACGTTGTTATAACTTAAACATAGAACAAAAAAACCCCAAGAACAAAATACTTTAAAAAAATCCTTAAATTACAAGAGTATAAAATTTCATTAATTTCATAATTTATATAACATTTTGTAAACTCGTTACATTAAACAGCTACAGTGAAGAACTCAGTTAAAAAGCTTCAGGTTTTATTTATTAATTAGTGCTTTAAGAACCTTTATATTGAGAATATGAAGCATGTAATGAACCCAAATACCCTGAAATAAACATGAAAACACAATCTTTACAGTAAGGCTGTGCAATAAGCAATCACATGACAATGACACAGGAAACCTGTATCTCTGTGTTCCTATGTCACTTGAGGTCAGTTAAGAATCAGATTTCCTCTACTCTTTCCAAGCTGTTCAGGGCACAAAGACAAGCAGGGCTTTAAATGGTTGCCCTTTTTATTTTTCCCCTCATTTGTCCCTTCCCAACAAGCTGTATGGATTTATCAGGACAATATGACATACAGGATAGCCAGGCCACCCTCACAGTGATTACAATAAGCTGTTAGTAACAGATGTGCAACACCATCATCATCACCAGATCTGGACCAGGATGAGACTTTAGAACAACCTTCTCACAAGAATACAAGGATAAAAACATAGCTACTTTTAAGATTGAGCTTTATCAGTTTATGGAGGAGATTAGGCTCTAGCTGCCAACAATAGCAGTGGATTGGACTTGATCACGTATCTTCCTAAGGACGTTCTGTAACTGGATCTTGAAAAAAGATTCAATGAAATTTCATAGCCTTTTTTTCTAAGAAAATAAATCAAAATCTTTTAAGAAAACATATAAATGAGTATGTTTATATACACAGTATCACTGTTACTATGGCTTACCAGATGCTTCCGTTTAAGTTCCATGAAGAATACAAATAATGTTTTAAAAAAGGGAAAGTTAAATATCTCTGATTTTCAAATTCCTTGGTTAAAAAAGACAAAAAGGGCACACAGCATATATGGAGAAAAATTATAATCTTATTCATAAAGCTATGTCTATACTGAAATGCTTGTCTCGGTTTCATAATTACTACATATAAAATTTGAATGTACTGAAAGCTGAAAAGTGCCCCAGTGTTATGATTTAACCCAGCAGGTAGCTAAACACCACACAGCTGCTAACTGATAGTTCAGTCTGCCAACAAACAGTTAATATTGCAAGAAAGATGTTACATACGTTATTTGTGTCATGCTCACAGGATTTATCTATGTCTAGCCAAGTCATTCCATTCTAACATGTTCTTCAAAAACATGTTATATTATAATAAATTTAGATTATGATAGCGCAAATCCCTGTCTGGGATGATAATGAACACAATTGAAAGGAAATATTTAAATAATAATCACTTTTTAAACTACATTCTGCTGATTTGGACATTAACATAATAATACTTGTTATTTAATTTACATTTAAGTACATTTCTATGACAGATATAAGAAATAACAAAACCACTTCCTCAGTATATTTAACTCAACATACCAAGAATTTCTTTAGCAGAAAAAAAATTCAGCATCTGAAGCACAAACAAGCCCACAGAGAATGTAACTTGAAAGTAGGGGGGAAAAAAAACTAAAGAAAAAAGGAGAAAATTCTCTCTAGCTGTGAAGCTCAAAGTAGTATTTAAAATCCCTCGTATCTGGTCATGTCCCTATGCTATTCATCACATGTATGTACTTGTTAACAGATTTGATGAGCTGATAGGCTGGATAGCCAGTGTGGATGACATCCAGCTGTATATCGTCTTGTACAAACCGTATCCTGTCACACATCTGCTAATAATAATTTTCCAAATTTGCAAAACTAGCTAAAGCTGGACATAGGTAAGACAGAGCTGACTTTATTAGAAAAACAGATCTACTATTGAAAGTTTGCCTCCAAGTTAATGTTATAAAACATGGAGATTTTCTGCCCTAAGGATTTTTACAGAGCAGTCAATTTAACAGTTTTGCTTAGACACTTCAGGGGCCCCTTGTGCTCCAATAACCACAGAAGCATAAAGAACCATGAAAAAACAAACACCACAATCACCTCCAAAAAAAAGAAACTTCTTTAACTGCAACAAGATCGCACTCCAATCTCTGGAAACCTGAATGGAATAGAACTAAATGTCTGTTCATAGCCAGCAGGTTAAGCCAGCAGGTTAAATATAAAAAACATGCTGCAGATTAGTAACAAATTATTACAGAGGTCTTCTCAACACTAACCTCACACTCCAAAGTGGAAGTGTTCTTAATTTTTATTTCCTGGTATCTTAACTTAGGTATGGAATTGATCTCTGGGATCTGACATACTCACTTTCATTCCATCATTACAGTCTCCCACTGCAGGTATTTTCAAACAATAGGTAACAACTAGAAGGGGAAGTTAAAAGAATTAAAATACTAGCATTAATTAGTGCTCTTCGGCCTTGATTTACCTACACTGTGTTCGTGTGAGTCGAGTCTAGCATAAACAACCGCAAATGATTCTTTAACAAGATTGAAAGAAAGAATACAGAAGGTCAAAACCAAAGAGATTAGGGTTTAGACTATCAATAAACTAGGCAATTTATGTCTCATTAAAAGGCTACTGAATAAAAGGCAAAACCAGGTTGTCTAATGGCACAAGTAAATACCAACAATTACATCCAAGACAGAAACAAAACAGACCTTAAAACATACAAGTCGAAGGGATGGGGTAAACTCTATCCCCCCAAAAACCCCTGCAAGTACGTACAGATGATTGGTTTCAAGAGACCATGAAATCAAGTACAAACTATACAACTACAGTACAACAGACAGAAGAGACAGTCAAAGAGAGAGGGAAAAAAACCATACAAAAATTGGATGTGATAAACCATTGGAGAAGTATAAGGCATTAATGGGATGTGGCCATGAAAAGATGTACAGTGAACTGTTAGGAAAGTTACTTTCAACACAGAAGGAAGCCTCACACCATTAAACTAGGTAATGATACACTACATTTGGTTAGCATATTCAGGAGAGATGGATTTAAACATTTTAAATACAGCATTTGAAAAAAATGATGGGAAAAAGTAATTACCAGAGATACGGAAGTGTTATTTAAGTCAAGATACCACACAGACTAAGCAGCTGGGTTCAAACTGGCCACAAAAGCTGGAAAGTAGATAAAAGGTTCCCGTACCTGAACTGAACTTCTAGCCAGTAGAAGCATTAAGCAAAAAAACTTCATTAAGTAGGGAAAAGGCAGTAATAACTTCACCTGCATGAGACACAATATACAGCCCAAGAAAAAAAGATTACAATAGTTTTCCATTTCAACAACTGGCCACTGACTAGAAAGATTCATCACTGATGAAGATTTTAGAAATGACTAATTATCAACTTGTCTGCTTACACACACCTTCCCATATAAAACTGAACAAAGTAGGTCAAGCGAAAAATCTAAGCAGGAGCTTTAGCAGAGGTAACAGTGCAATTAAGGTCATCGCCATAAATGAAAACACCACCAAATGACAGAAAGAACTGGAAGAGACGAGTTCCCACACTTGAGACTGTCCTGAGAGCTAGCATATGATATTGTTAACAACTATTAAAAAAAAAAAAAAAAAAAAGGCAAAACTGTACAAGCCTTTACTGCTAATCTATTAAATCCCACACACTGCAGCAATTCTCTAACCGGTGCTAGAATAGGATAAGGAATAAATACCCGCAGTGGCTTCAGCCAGGGTGTACCGATTATAGGACTTAAATGGGGAAAAGCCGCCATCTTTCTCCAGTGCCCAGAGCACAGCTCAGCTGCTACCATAAATAACTGCTAGCCTGTACCACACTATGTCACTGAACTGCCTATACCCCTGTACTGGTGAATTCGCAGTTCTCGTAGCCAGTTGCTGTAATTGAAATGTTATATTGATATTTGCTTCTCTTCTTGTACTGCATACTTTTGCTTTATATAGCAAAATATGTCACATGATATCTTCACCAGGATTTGCTGGAAGAACTCTTATTGTCCACATCAGCTGACTGCCAGATTGCAGGAAGACGAACTATCGCTTTCCCTAGGTTACCTCCTATTACCACTGATAGAAATAAAATACTGTCTAATGGTCCATTTAACTCAGTGGGCCAAACTCAGCGAGTACTTTCTTATGTCGTTCTTGCTATGAGGAAAAATTCCACATAGCAAATGGCCAAATGGCAAGTTTATCATTGTGTTATGGGTCCTTTGAATAGCCAGAGATACACAATGAGTCCAAGACCTGGTGTAATAGAACACACAGAATGACACTTCCGTTTAAAGAGAGATGGAAGAAGACAGCAGATATCTCATCGGGGGAATAATTAGTAAGTTACTAGAAAAATCAGTAAGTAAAACAATGCTTCCAAGACATTTTATATTTTTTGCATTATCTGTATTACTCCATACACACTCCGTACTACCTTTGCAGTTTCTTTAGATCACCACGCCTCCATATGGGTTACAACAATTAACCAGAGATGACTACAGTCTTAATTGAACCTTTTGAACAGCTCTGATACACAAAACATAAATAACGATAACACAAAGTTAGCTTCACCGATTTGCTCAATGCACTTGCTCTGTAACAGAAACCTCAAAATAGATCAGTAACCTATACAGTTGTGTCTTTAATCAGGAAAGAAACTGCACAACCTAAATTAATTTCCCCTGGTTACAGGCTACAGAAAAATTATGAAGTGCAAAGGTTAGCAATTTGAACTTACTTTACAACAATGGAAAATATGCCGTACTATGAATAACTTAAGCAAAATAAGATTTTGCTAAAGTTTCAAGAACACCTGATTGTTTACTCTATGTGTTTATTATCAGAATTCTCTGTCCTAAATGCTCTTATGAATAGCAGGAAACAAATTTTTTCAGTGAAGGATAAACCCAGAAAGCTCTACATGCCTAACACAGAAGGGACTGAAACTCTACTATTAGTTAGAAAGAGACGCAATGGACCTCCTAGCGCACGGTGATTTTGAAAGACTGAGTACACAGGATTCACAAAGACAGTCTTGAAACAACCAGTTTTGGGGCTTGAAAAGGAAATTTCCAAGTATTTACGTTCTATATCAAGCAGTGGTCAAGCCAATTATTAGGAACAGTATAGTCTTTATTTATTTTAAAATCCAGGGTTATGATTTGTACTACAGCATTCCGAGCAATTAAAGATCTCAGTCAGACTTTTGAGTTCATGCCTGCATTTGCAAGCCTTTCAAAACAGTTTCTCAAATTGTTGCATGACTGTATTTCTATGTAAAACAACATCTCTTAAGACATCACAAGAATTTATTTAGCAGAAGAAACTTTAAATACTTATTTATTTACAGAGCCTGCTGTCTTAAATTTGTTCTCCAAGACTTTGTTTGCTTAACCTGTAGTTTGCTTTTGTACTTGAATATTTTTTTAAAATCTGTAAGCTTGTTTTTGCTCCCCCTCCAGCACTTGTCCCAGCTGGGAAAAGCCTGTGAAGTATGAGCGAGCCCGAAGCCTTCCCTTCCCTCTGCGGAGGGCAGCGTCTTCCACCGGTCTGCTGCTCCTACAGACCGCTGCCTCCGCATTTCCTGGGTTTTAAATCCACGTTTCCACACAAGCTGGTTCGCACAGCGATGCGCACACTAGAGAAGTCCCCAAACCGGTGTCAAACCCCAGCAACACCGTCAGCCCGGCCCTGGATACTGCAGACAACGGCCCGAGGCCCCGAAGGCTGCCCGGGCCCCCCCCGGCCGCAGGCAGGCGCAGGGCGGCGCGGCCCGGCCAAGCCCCACCGAACCGCCGCCCGCGGGACAACCGGGCCCTCACCCAGCTTAACCGCCCGAGCCGGGCCGCCAAACGCCGCACCCACGCCGCCGTGCCCACACCGCCCGCCCGGCCCGGCTGCCGCGCTCGGGGCCCGCTCCGCGGCGGCAGCCGCCAGCCCTCACCTGTCCACCCGCAGCGCCGACAGCGCGCCGCCGCCGCGCAGGAGAAACACCGACCCCGTCTCCCGGGCAACCGGCCGGCCCGCCCCGCCCCCGGGGGAGGTGCCGGCGGGCGGAAGCCGGGCGGCGCGCGGGCCCTGCCCCGGAGCCGGCGGGCGCGCGCGGAGTGCCGCAGCCCCCTGGCGGAGGGCCGCGCGGCGGCCGTTAACGGCAGCGCCGCCGTGGCCTGGGAGGCGCTGAGGGGGCGAGCCCCGGCCCCGGCTCCGCTCCTTCGCGCGGGTGTCCCCGGGGCGGTAGCTGGGAGAGGGCAGGCTGTCCGCAGTGCCGCCGAGGCGATCGGAAGCCAGCCTCGGGGGGAGGGGCGCTCCGAGGGTCTCCGGGCAGCGCTGACCCCGTGGCGACACCGTCGTCAAGCTCAGCATTGTAAGATGACACGAATCTCGAGCCATTTGGCTATAGCTGTGCCTCGTTCGCAGAGACCGTTGCTCCGTGCTGAGGGACGGCAAAGAGCTGCCGACGACCCCGTTACAGACCGAGTAATCCCACCGAACAGGAGTAACAAACGCATTCCGCGGGATCCGACCCCACCAGCCTGCGGCCATCAGGTACAGAGGTGGACTTTTAATCCACAGACATTTACTGGCCAACATCTGCTTGTTCTTCTTTTCTGCTACTGCCCTCCTTTAGTTGCTGCACAGAACTTGTCTACCAAATACCTTTTTCCTTTAATATTGTTCAGGCAGAAAAATTTGCCGATTAACTCACTACATCACCATTACCGTGTCAGTGTAATAGTGGGGAGGTAGCCCATGAATTGCAGAACTACAAAAATAGGTCTTGATTTCTTTCATTAGAGCTAACTTAGTCATGATTTCTTTCATTAAGGCCAACTCCTCTGTAGCTGCTACCTATGCATGTTCAAATAAGAAAAAATGTCTTCCTACTCTGTTCTCTGGACAAATAGAATCTATTGCTTGAGGAGACCAGTCCTGCTGTGAAATTCCTGACCTTGCCAACAGATTCTTCTGTAGCAGAAGGAACTGAAGAGGTGGATAGGGTATCACTTTATATATGATTTACTGGGCGGAGTATACAGCTCCAACACACATCACCTGCAAGTGAAAACTTTTGCTGAATTTGCTTCCTTCCTTAGAAACTTGTGCTAAGTTTTAACCTGTATGATCTTGAAGACTGTAACAATCATACTTGTTCATACCCAAAGCCCCAAGCACTATATTCCGTATCCAACAATAGTCAGTACAAGAAGCAGATGAAGAGATTAAGGAACAAAGCCATACAGCCTTGCCCTCTTTACATTACCCCTTTTGAGAATCATGAATTAGGGATTTGGTCATACAAAAGGTCCCACAAGCACTGTATTCCACCTCCAACAAGCTTCTAGTGGAAGTAGGTGCAAAGGATATAAGGAAAAGTATTCTTTCCCTCTTGATGTTACATCTTTTGGCAATTACAAACTATGAGATTCTTAATTCTATATTCAGATCATGGATATGTACCCCTGGCATTTATCTATCCCCCTGAAGTTTTGGTCTCCAAAACATCCTACCACACTGAATTCTATTTTTGAAGTCCTGCAGAAAAGCATCTGCACGTGTTACTTTTAAAATATCCATGTGGTAATCCATGTGTTCCCTTTTAATGATGGCTAGCAAATAATTTTCTATTCAATTTCTGTGTGTCATTCATGCTTTCATAGATCTTTTCAGCCATCCCTTTCACTGGCTGAAGAGATCTAGCCTATTTTGACTCTTAGATAAAACCTAATCTATGAATTGAGATGGCCATCCTTGTTTCCTTTCTCTTTATCTTTTCTAGTTCTACTTCATTATTTTGAGATAGGCAGTTCCAGTCACCCTAAAGATTATTCCTGGAAAAGAGATGGTCTGTTGGTCATAGGACAGGTTCATAGCATCATAAATAGTATGATGAAATAATTTGTTTTCAACTGTATGTTTCCACACCATCTCTAAGAAGGTGTAAGTTCTCATTTGAGTCTTTTCCCCTGATTAAGGCATTTAAAGAGCCAAACTCACACTACAAGTTTTGATTTAGAGGGTTCGCTAAAGCAGCATGTATATCCAAGCCTCTTTCTTCATGAACGTTGTAAGAATTGAGTATTTCTGAGGCCTCTCTCAAATATGGTTGGAATTAGCCTGTGGATTCTGAAGTTATTGGGTCACAAAAGAGAACAAATAGGTGAATACAGACATGCATAGATACTGTGACACTAGACTAGCAATGTCGTGTGCAATCTTGTTAGTATTTTATACCAGGGGTTGTATTTTACACTGGACAGGTGTAGTGGGTTAACCCTGGTGGTGATTTATTTTGGAAATCCACATGGTATACTTATGTGCAATCCATGTACAGATGCTCATTTTTTAAAAATGCTGTTTTATCAGAAAGGCCTATGTCCCTGTATTTTAGGCTTGGACTTTAGGGCAGAGTACAGCCCAGGTACCTCTTGAACCTGACTGGTCTGAGGAATGTTTTTCTGGTCTGGATTTTTTTTTGTACAGACTTAAAGAATTAGAAAAAAAGTCAAGAAAGTGGGTGTTCAGATCACAAGATATACACCTTGTAAGTTGCCTGCAAGACAAATTAAATTGTACTAATTGCAACAGCTGAGAAAGTCTGATGGCACATAATTTCTACCCTTATACACACCAACAGCTGTCTTAGTTTTTCTAAGGAGAAACGTTAAAAGGGCATTTTTATAAACAACATTGCAGTTACCTTTCATATCACCTACGATTCACCCAAACCCGAGGCACAGCTGTGATCTCCATCTACTGTCAATTCTCTCTCAATCAACACACACACCCACATAAGATTTATTGTCTGCAATAATTATACTTACTTTACATATAAAATAGGAGCTCAGATGTTTTCCATCATCGTATTTTGGTACTAAGTATCTCAATAGTTGAAATAGAGTATTTTTTATTTTAAACTGCATAATATGAGAAGACAAATCTCAAAGGTGAAATATTCTTACCCAAGTAATGATTTATAAAATGCATTCATAGTTCATTGCCATAGTGAAAATACACTTGGGGCATTCATTTACAGAGTACTTTTAAGATTTTTTTTTTTCTTAAGGCAGAGTGGATGATTTTAAGAGTGTTTTATTTGGTATTGTGACTGTCTTGACTTAATCGAGCTGCAAACTCTACTAGTGTTCTTGTAGGCCGCCCTGCCATGCCTTTTCGAAGATAGGGCACCTCATCTTTATTCGACATCACACCAGCTATATCTAAATGAGCCCAGTGAGAGGCAGTCACAAATTCTTTCAGGAATGCAGCTGCTGTGCATGCTCCTCCAGCTCTGTGGGAAGCAGAAAAATTGTATTGTTTCTAAAGCAACACCAACAGCGTGAACATTAAATGAATGCACTGAAAGAAAGGGGCACATAAAGGACACTGGCACACCTTACCTGCTATACTTTCCAACGTTACTCAGATCTGCAAGAGGACAGTCTGTTACTTGTTTTGTGTAATGTTCAAAGAGAGGCATTCTCCAAACCCTGTCTCCTGTCAAAATGCTGGCCTGAAAAAGAAACAGTGATAGTTTTGGCAATTATTTTTTTAAAAACTGCATTTATAAGCCCCACTATCATGCATATTTTTGTTTAGCTTTGATCAGTATAGAAGTCTTCAGCCCAATATAATACTAGGTATTGGGAAATACACTGCAAAACAAAACAGTGAATACTACTTTTTTAGATACTTAAGAGTCAAAAGGCAAAATCTAAAGACTGCGCGTTTTTTCATTTTTTCCCCCCTAACAATACAAATCCTTCCCTGCAGAGACTTCCTTTAGCCATTCCACTTCAGCCACTCACAAGCCTCCCCGAATTTCTGTGTTAAGCAAGATCAATTATCTTTTTAACGTGAACTAATTACCATCAGTAGTTCAGAGCTTATGCATATGCAATAAGTGACCAGAACATGCAGATTTGAGATGATGTGCATGCTGTTTGCTGTATATTAAACCTTACTAAAGAGCTAGTAATTGTCATATTTTCAATTAAATACAGTACTAACACCATTCCTAATCCAATAATATAACTTTTAGATTTGCATAAAGTAACACTTTCAGTAACACACAAACTTCCAGTAACACCTGCTATTACTAAGTTATTACTATAATCTAATAATAATGCAGATGGCCTACTTCATAAAGGTGAGTCCAAAGCCAAGATGAGTTTGTGAACACTCCAGTTGCAGCAGACCCCAACGCAACATCCATGGCACCTACAGATACACACCTTCAAGGTTATACAAAGGCAAAGGTAGACCTGAGCTATTCCTCTGCATCCTGACTCCTCACAGAACTTTCCATCTTTAATTCCCATTATCAATAATTTCTGAAGTCTGCAAAAAATATTTTAGTACACTTGAATTTTTAGAAGTTTAAACATTGTCAAAACATTTAAATAAACTAGCAGGACAAGAATTCATAGACATATTCTGTATTTCATTAAACTAGATTTTCTGTTTTCAGCTTGATGTTTCTTAGCAATATTTCTAATACAATGCATTCAATAATAACTGTGTGTTCTAAAAAAAAAGTGTAAATTATATATTCCATATGGAAACAATAAGAGTGGACTTTTTCAAATTTATAGACCTCTACAATTTTCAAGCTGATACTTCCCCTTTTGTGAATTTCACTTGAATAGGTTTTTGTATAGCTTAATTTACTCAAAGTGGAAAATAATCCTTATCAAAATACTAAACCATGCCTAAACCAGAGTGATTACATATGTGTTTATTTGATGCCATAGAACCGCTTTTCTAATACAGTGAGAATAAAAAACAAAAAAAGAAAGGTAATTTAACAAAGTGGTATGTCAAAGAAATTTCTACAGGAGCTGTCCTTTTTGCTTGGTGCCCAAGCAACCCAAACACAGAATAATCTATAGTGGGAGTAAACTCCTCCTCCTTATCATGCCCTTTATATGGGAATACTTTTATACAGGCCAATGATCTTAAAATCAGTTTCCCTTCTATTTATTGAAATTTTCCTCAGCATTTGAACTGGTAAAACTGATGGAACATAATTTAAAGCACTAGTAGAAAACATACAGAAAGCTAATGATTTTGTTTAGCACATTCATTAAGCAACACAACGGACTCCTGAACTACTCTTCCATGTTTGTTCTCATTTCAGCTAGTCACTTCACCCATGACAGCTTGTTACTGCAGTTCATGAGATGCATACATAAGGCTGCTGTTTTTAAATTTAAAATTATAACCTCATTCATATACAACTGTAGAGATGAAACAATTGAAGCATATTTTATTATGCCTGAAAGCATGCACACTGTGCATAAAATAAGAGATACTTCAGTCAAACTCTTAGGAAGATGATAACGACTCTCCTGTTACCTAGTTTCATGGAGACCTGAGCTAGCTCACATAATGGAGGAACTGGTGCTGGCTAGGTCAGAGCTCAGGCAGTCCAAAAGCCATTCACAAAGAAACTATTTTGGCTCCAGCATGGCCAGTGCCATATGGACTTGGTAGGATTCTTCCATAACCATGCCAGCATCTCTGCATCATTTAGCCCTGGGAGTTGGGAGGGCTTAGCTCAGAAATGGAAGCACTGGGAAGCTCTGCAGAAACGTCTGCAGAAAGTCTGCGTAGTTTTCCTGCTTTTAGGTTCCAGCTCGGCTGGGCTGGCCCAACTTTGTTGACATTGCTGTCCCCTGCATGCCAATACCCTCCCTTAGTCCTATAGACACACTGCAGCTGTATAAGTTATTAGAGCATAAACTGTGCTACCTGTTGTCCTACAACATGTAAAATCATCTCAACTACTTTCAAATTCAGGTTGGCTTTCTAAACAGAGTGCAACTAATCCACAGCCCAATTAATGACAGCAACAAAGAACTGACTTGCAAAGTGAGCTGGGGGGGAGATTGCTTACCTGTTAACGTTGCAGCATTCACAATAGCCCTTGCATTAAAATTGTGGGCATAACAGAGAGCATCAGCTAACAGCAGTCTTCCTTCTGCATCTGTGTTATCTACCTTCAGATGAAAAACCAGTAAAAACAGATTAACTACTCAAAATATCCCTTTCACTGACTTATTTCTTACTTATTATTTTAAATACCTGTCAGGTTATAAATGCACTGCCACAGGCCCTAGGAACTTCAAGTAATAAAAATTTACTCAAAATAAACTACAAAAAAAAAAAGAAAAGAGACAATACTGATATACAGTTATATTTATAAAATAAAATTTGTAGCTGATGTCATCTTTCAGCAATGCAACCTCCTCTACATGCTGGGCCTCTGTACTGCTGACCCCTCAGAAGAGCCTGGAGGCTGGAGATGTGCCCCAGGGGAGTGCAGGGGCTGGTTACCATTCCCAGCAAAGCCCTGGGAATCCCAGGGGCTGGTACTGCGCAAGCACAGTGATCTGGCAAATGGAAACTGCCAAGGAGGAGAGGCTTGCCTTACCAATGTCTACAGATATCTTAAGGGCAAGTGTCAAGAGGCTGGGGTCAGGCTTTTTTCAGCAGTGCCCAGCGACAGGACAAGGGGCAACAGGCACAAACTGCAATGCAGGTAGTTCCATCTGAATGTGAGGAGAAACTTCTTTGAGGGTGACAGAGCACAGAGACAGGCTGCCCAGAGAGGTTGTGGAGTCTCCTTCTCTGGAGACATTCAAAACCTGCCTGGATGGGATTCTGTGCAACCTGTTCTGGGTGAACCTGCTTTAGCAGGGGTTGGACTGGATGATCCCTAGAGGTCCCTTCCAACCCTGACCATTCTGTGATTCTGTGCCACAAAGAAGCACAGATGCAAGCCTGGAAACAGTTCTTTGTTGTACTGCTTTCTCTTTGGATCTTGAAACTTATTCCCTCAAAAAAAAAAAAAAATCCACCAAAAAAACCAAGAGCCTCTTTGCTGCTTTCCCCATTCAGGGAATGCTCATAATGAATTCTGCAAGATTAACTGCATGATGTGCTCTGAGCTACTAGCACTTTCTTGCATATTTCTTCCTGGTGGTGTGATGTGTGCTCGGTCTTTTCCCTCAAAGCAGAGGGTGACTGAACTCAGTTTTGGGACAAGAACCTCAAGGAACTAGAAGGCTCTTACTCCAGATAGCAGGGAAGTGTCCTGAAGGGTCTGCTGGAAGCAATTAATATGCTACTTATTCTGACCAAGAACCTGTATTTATGAGCATTGTAACCACCACTTGTGCTAAAACAAAGACTGTCAAGCACGTTCACTAAATGCTCATACTTTTCAGCTCTTCCTAGCAATTTATAAAACACGTCTAATCTCTCCAGTCTATATTTCAAAGAATCTTATGATAGCAATTTCTAATTAACAGGCTTACGTATTTTTAAACTGCATTTGCACTGCTTATCTTTTTAAAGGGTCTTTTCAAACATGTATTCTGACTGCAGTCTTATAACTTGGTTGATTAAACCAATTAACTGAAAGTAATCAAAATCCAGGTTTCACAGGCATACCTGTATTGTTTTTCCATTCTTGGCTCTAACTACATCCCCAGGCTTGTTTGCCTTGCCACTGGGCATATTTTCACAGAGGGGTGCCAAACCTCAGAGAAAAAAAGTGCATTATTAGTTTCTTTCTCAGAGAAGGTGTAGAAACAATACTGAAAAGAAAAAACAAACACCTCTCTAAGAAAACAGTACTATTCTCATCTTCAATTTATGCTGAAAATCCAACACGGTCACTGAAAGATACATGGTCCAATTTTCAATCAGGAAAATTCCTCTGCATGTTGTACCACCACATTCTCCCACCGACACCATTTTAGGCTTTTACCATTTACCACTGCGATTTAATTCTACTTTATGCCCAGACAACTGAGATCAGAGAAGCAACAAACATTATCCTTATGTCTGCCATATATGAATAATTAGTCACATGTAAAGGGATTTCTTTCTTTCTGAAGATAAAAACTTCTCAAATTAACACTCTGAGCCAGTCAAGCTCTGCTCATTGTGAACATTGTTTAATGTCAAGAGGGGTCCAAGGACTTGCCATAAGACTCCAACCATAAGAAGATCAAATAGAGATGAGCAAAAAACCAAAGAGGGTCAGTGTTAAAACTCTAACTATGAATGGGATAATAGGGTGAAAGGCACTCCACCATTCCTAGGAAAAAACTGCTCCTGGCACGTGGAATAAACTAACTGTGGACTACCTCTTTTCAGTAGAATTATGTACACAGACTTTTGCTCCAGATTTTGCCCTTCCCATCCCGTACTTGTTCAGTCAGGAATGTAGTGCGGCTGTGTGTTTCACTGCCCTCCACCGGCTGAAGCGTATTAGTGACTACAGTACTAGTTTCCTGGAAGTCAAGGTTCTCAAACATGAAACTTATCCTAGAAAAGCTCAAACACAAGAAGGAAGTTTATGGGATGTGGGAAAAGGGACAGGCCGCTCGGGAGAAATACAGGGACATGATCAGAATGTGCAGGGAGATGACACAAAGGCTAAGGTCCATTTGGATTTAAGTCTGACAAGAGATGTCAAGGACAAGAATGGCTTCTTCCAACGTCAGTTGCAAAAGGATGATGAGGGAAAAAGAGGGACTGCTTCTGAACAAGAGGTGGGTGCCCTGGTGATGAAGGATACAGGGAAGGCAGAGTTACTGAACGCCTTCTTTGCTTCAGTCTTCACTGCCCAGGCCACCCAGGCCCTGAAGGCAAGAGAGAAAGTCTGGAGAAAGAAAAACTTTCTCTCGGTGGAGGAAGATCATTTAAGCCAACTTGACACCCAAAAATCTATGGGCCCTGACGGGATGCACCCTGGGGGTGCTGAAGGAGCTGACAGATGTTACTACGAAGCCACTCTCCATCATCTTTGAAAGGTCATGAAGAACAGGAGAGGTGCCTGAGGACTGAAGAAAAGCCAATGTCACTCCAGTCTGTTACAAGGGCATGAAGGAAGACCCAGGAAAGTACAGACTGGTCAGCCTCACCTCCATCCCTGGACAGGTGATGGAACAGCTCATCCTGGATGCCATCTCTAAGCATGTGGAGGAAAATAAGGTTATCAGGAGTAGTCAACATGGCTTCACCAAGGGGAAATCATGCCTGATGAATAGCCTTCTATGATGGAATGACTGGCTCAGTAGACAGGGGAGAGCAGTGGATGTTGTCTGCCTTGACCTCAGCAAGGCTTTAGACACTCTCCCACAACACCCTCACAGGTAAGCTCAGGCAGTGCGGGTTAGGTGTGTGGACAGCGAGGTGGATCGAGAACTGGCTGAATGGCAGAGCTCAGAGGGTTGTGGTCAATGGCGCAGAGTCCAGCTGGAGGCCTGTAGCTCGAGCAGTGTTCCCCAGGGTCAGTACTGGGTCCAGTCCTGTTCAACGTATCCATCAGTGACCTGGGTGACGGGACAGAGCGTACCCTCAGCAAGTTTGCTGGCGACACAAAACTGGGAGCAGTGGCTGACACACCAGGAGGCTGCGCTGCCGTTCAGCGAGACCTGGATGGGCTGGAGAGCTGGGTGGAGGGGGTCCTAGTGGAGATCCACAAAGGCCAGCGTAAGGTCCTGCACCAAGGGAGGAGTAACCCCATGCGCCAGTACAGCCTGGGGCTGACCTGCTGGGAGGCAGCTCTGCGAAGAAGGACCTGGGAGTGCTGGTGGGCAGCAAGTTGCCCATGAGCCAGCAGTGTGCCCTGGTGGCCAGGAAGGCCAGTGGGATCCTGGGGCGCATTAGGAGGAGCGTGGCCAGCAGGTGCAGGGAGGTGATCCTGCCCCTCTGCTCTGCCCTGGTGAGGCCGCACCTGCAGTGCTGTGTCCAGCGCTGGGCTCCCCAGTTCAAGAGAGAGACAGGGAACTACTGGAGAGGGTCCAGCAGAGGGCTATGAAGGTGATGAGGGGACTGGAGCATCCCCCTTGTGAGGAAAGGCTGAGAGAGCTGGGCCTGTTTAGCCAGAAGAGCAGCCGGAGGGGATCTTACCAACGTCTACAGATGTTTCAAGGGCAAGTGTCAAGAGGCTGGGGCCAGGCTCTTTTCAGCAGTGCCCAGCAACAGGACAAGGGGCAGCAGGCACAAACTGTAACACAAGAAGTTCCATTAGAATGTGAGGAGAAACTTCTTTGAGGGTGACAGAGCACAGAGACAGGCTGCCCAGAGAGGCTGTGGAGTCTCCTTCTCTGGAGACATTCAAAACCCACCTGGATGGGATTCTGTGCAACCTGTTCTGGGTGAACCTGCTTTAGCAGGGGTTGGACTGGATGATCCCCAGAGGTCCCTTCCAACCCTGACCATTCTGTGAGTGGATTATGTATCATTGCCAACTGGTGTGGCCATGGTTCTTGAATCAGCTTATTTAATTCTAGGTGTGCATCATTTTTGCAGAAAAAAAATAAGCACTGCTTGTACTTAAAAATAGTATCAGCAGCAGATTGGGTTTGTTTTAGATTCCTGCAGAGATATTCACCTACAGAAACAAGAGCTGATCCCTCTTCCTGTTCAGCTGTGGCAAACACAGAGTCAGTTAAGCTAACTCCTCATTTTTAATTGCTTTTACAGATATCCGTATTCCTCCTTATTATGATCAGGACTTAAAACTTCAGTAAGTTTTTTGTCAAGTTTGCTAACAATCATTTCTCTTCTGTAATCTAAAAATCATGCCTTCAGAATTTTAATACTGTGTTGCAGTATTTTATTCAAGCAAAGCTAATAGGTTTTTGATAAGCAAGTAAAAACGGAAGAGAGGCTGAGCAAGGGAGTAAGAAAAGTAGCTCTGCAAGAGGCTATCACAATTCTATATGACTGTCCTGGTTTCAGCTAGGATAGGGTTAATTTTCTTCTTAGTAGCTGGTGCAGCACTGTATTTTGGACAATGTTGACAACACAGATGTTTTTAGTTGTTGCTTGGTGACGTTTATACTAAGTCAAGAACTTTTCAGTGTCTCAGGCCTTCCCATCGAGAAGACTGGAGAGGCACAAAAACCTGAGAGGGGACACAGCCAGGACAGCTGACCCAAACTGGCCAAAGGGATATTCATACCATAGGACATGCTCAGTATGTAAACTGGGGGGAGCTGGCCAGGACCAGCAAATTGCTGCTCAGGGACTAGCTGGACACCGGTCAGTGAGTGATGAGCAACTGTATTCTGCATCACTTGTTTTCTTTTCTCCCTTCCCTTTGGATTTTATTCCTCTTTTCTTCTCCCTCTTTCTCATTATAATAGTTACTATTAATACAGCTTGGGGTTTTTCCTCCTATTTTAATTATTAACTTGTTATTATCTCAACCCTCAAGTTTCACATTTGTTTCAGGTTCTCCTCCCCATCCCTCCAGGTAGGGGTGCAGGGAGCAAGCAAGTGCCTATGTGGTATTTAAGTTTCTGGCTGGAGCTGAACCATGACAATGACCGTTACCACTACTGAAACTAGAAAATTACTGTCTAAACAAGACCTTGTAAAACTAAGATTTTTGGCTTCTCACAGAAACACACTTACCGATTATATTAAGAGGTAGATTTAAAGCTGCTGCTGTCACAATGGCTGAACAGATAGTTGCTGCGCCTCCCATATCTGCTCTCATCGCATCCATACCAGATGATGGCTTCAGTGAAATGCCACCACTGGAACAAACAGCACAAGTATCATCCAATATGCAGAAGTTCTATGTTGCATACGTTGATAATATACTGTCCATCAGTATGTTTTAGCACCAAGTATCAGTAAATGCTAGATTGGTGTTTTCAAATATCCCTGCAACACCCTAGTAAACACACTGAAAGCAACGTATCTGGGTTTTCATTTCAGATAGAATGTTCCCGAGTTACTTTCTCATAATTAGGACACCATTTAAAAAAAACAAAACCAAAAACCACACACAGGTAATCTGCAGCAGACTAACTCAACGGTCTTTGTAGTAACATAAGAACACAAAACACTTGGTAAAGTCAGCATATGGAAGCGGAACAGACTGATAAATTCTTCAGTAGTTACGTGACATAAAAAAGAGTTAGAAGGAACTGCTGCAAAGAATTAACTATTTTCTGTTAAGTATGATCTAGATGTTCAATGACAGACTGCAATTCTAAACATGTAAATTCTTTTATCTAGAGCTTTGCTCAGGCCAAAAAAGAAGAAACAGCACATTGTTTTCTTTCCCCCTGAATTTGCATTTTCCCCTTACAAGACAAGGGAATATCAATTCCTACTTTGTCCATTCACATTTGTCTTATCCCCCGGAAAAGCAGCACAATCTACTATACAAGGCAAGTTCGCTGGAATGGCATTTGAAGACATGGTGAGCAAAGAAAAAGCATCTCCTCATTGAACATGAATAGCTGGAAGGCATGTTACCCCCTCTAGTCACTAAAATATCAGCATACATACCTGTCAAATGTAACTCCTTTTCCTACAAATACCAATGGGGAGTCATTTGTGTTAGCACCCCCTAAATAGTGAATCTCCAAAAAGATGGGAGGTTCAGCAGAACCCTTAGCTACACTCAGGAATGCTCCCATCTGATGTGTTGCTATCCAAGACTCTGGTCTGGAACAGAAAAAAAGATTTTGTTTTTATTTTTTTTTACTTAAGACACTTTGACCAAAATGATTTTGTTTGTTTTTAAGAGATCACAACTCCTGAAGGTTTGTACACAAACTTAATTTGATTTTATTAGTTATTGTCATTTAAATGCAAATTTATTACTTTGTGAAACAGAAAAATACTTCCTTAAAGTTGCTGCTTGTTTTTTGTTTTGCCTTAAGAAAAACAACAAAACAGCTTGTCTACATTTTCTATATCAGAAACATTAAACTTTCACTTGCCCATGAAACCGTAGTGTCTGAAGGCATATTAAGCAACAATTTTGCAGGTTACAGCTTAGCTTTCTGCTATCAGGATGGTTAACTATAGACAAAGTTGATTTCCCTCATTCTTTTGCTTTTCAACAACAGTCCCCTTGCACAACCAGTTAGCCCAATTCCACCAAAGAGCAGTGATTAGAAATTCAGAAGCATTAGCTGGGCAAACTGAACCGCAAGGGCTTTTATGGCTCCATCTCAATGTTTTTGAAAGCTAAAAAAATCCCAACAATAACATCAATAAGAAGAGGATGCTTAATTACCACATCCAAACAAAAAAACCCACTTGGGAAGAAAACAAAAGGTATTAGAAAAAAGGTACCTGGTATTTGTCCTTTATTCACAGAGTCTTTATCAGGCTTCCCTTCACAGCACATGTGTTAATTAAGCAGTAATTGACTGTATGACTAGCTGACAGTTAATCATTTTACTGTGTCACAGGCTGAGAGGAGCTTGCAATCTAGGCACCGCTCCATACTTTTTTGCCAAACACTTCCCCTGCTTTTGCTGTTTGAAATGGCAAAGCGAAAATGACAGCCCACTGCAGACAGGATTAACCCGGAAGGTACCTTACCCTACAGAGGAATCATTTCAACAGAATTTACCTTATATGGACCTTCACATTGCTGAAACTTCTAAGCTTCTGTTCAATTTGTTCGGCAAATTTGATTGGAGTTATATAATTAGCTGGAGCCTCCATAAGGTACCGAGCGAGGTTCTGACCCTCAGCGTAGATAACACCTTTTTGCCAGGCTTCACTTTCAGCACTAAACAACACCATACAATAATCAGGATCATAAATGTTTACAAAAGTAAGATGTTGTCAGTATCCATCTGTCCTCTCCTGTTTGAAAATGCAGTATCATTAATTTGGGGCAATTAAGAATGTCATAGCAATCTTACTACAATTAATTTAGTATGAGATCCAGGGTGCATCTAATATAGTAGCTCATCTCTGGTTCTAGTCAGTGTTAAATGCTTCACAGAAAGCTAGAGGAATCCTAGAGCAGACAGACGTAAAATTATCTAATACATTAGGTCTTGTCCTAAGCCTTAAGAGTCAGAGATTGTCTTAAATCCTCAAGCAAAAGGTTTAATATCCCTTCCAAAATTTATCATCACATTAATTATAACAGCTCTGAAAGTTTTTATTTATCATATAAAGCCTCCAATTCTGTTTTTCACTTTACTGAAATATGATTGTGATGCAAGAGTGGAATTGGTATCTCATTTCACAGTGCACTCAAGGCATTTCGCTAACAAATGACAGAGCAATATTTGAAGAGCTGCCTGCACAGGAAATGAAGAAGTCTCTCTGGTTACTTTGCAACACTACCAATACAAAACCTTTCACTTCACTGAGACAGAACTGGAAGACTTATTTGCTTTAAAAGATATCACAAAACAGGGCATTAAACTCATAAGGATTCTGCCTCTCAAAAGAGCAACACAGTGAAGGAGAAATCCAGGAGAAACACAGAAACATTGCGTGGATACGGAGGGATGGAATTAAAAAACCAAATCTCAGCTGACACTCAAGCTGCAAGTAGCAGCGTAGGCAACAAGAGAACTTCAACAGGTACATCATCAGCAAAAGGAAGGTCAGGAATAATGCTGCCTGCCCCATTTAGCAAGGGAACAATCTAGTGAAGACTGAAGTTCTCAGTGCTTGCTTTGCATCAGTCTTAATAATTAACCTCTGCTTCCAGATTCCCCAGTTCTTTGTGCTTAGTAGCAGAGTTTAGGGAAGAAAGGTACACCCACAGCAAAGGAAGCTAGATTTAGGACTGCGTAATGAAGCTGGGCACGTACAGGTCCCCAGCAGCAGGCAGGATATATGTGTGAGTGCTGGGGGAGCTGGCTGGCGTCACTGCAAGCCTAGCGCCTCTCTGTTCGAAAGGTACTCGAATGTGGTCCCTGTTGACTGAAAAAGGACAAAGCCCCATATTTAAGAACGGCAAGGAGGATATAGGGAACTACAAGCCAGTTATCCTAGACTAATCCCCTAAAAGTTTATGGAGAAAGTAATCTTGGAAGCCATTTCCAGGTACATAAAGGCCAAGGCGTTCACTGGGAACAGTCATAATAGATTTATTTGGGGCAAATCATGCCTGACCAACTTGAATGACTTTTATGATGAGAGGGTTGGCACAGAGGACCACAGTGGATATCATTCTTGATGGATGCCATAGCTTGGCTTTAGTAAGGTTTTTACATAGAATCATTGAGAAATCATGAACTGGAGGGGTAGAGACTATAAAATGGGTGAAAAACTGGAAGAACTGTTGGGCTCAGAAGACAGCGAACAGCTGAATGATCTTGCTGGCAGTTAGTTATGCAGTGTTCCTCAAGGGTTGGTATTGAGGCTGATACCTTCATCAGCAACTTGGACAATGAAATGTATCCTCAGAAATTTATGGACAGCATCACATTGCGGGGAGCAGCTGAAACAGGGAGTGTAGGGCCACCATTCATAGGGGCCTTGACAGGCTGCAGGAACGCACCAAGGGGAAGTTTAACGAAGACTGGCTTAAAGTTGTACGTGGGACAGAACAGCTCTATGCAACAGTCAGGCTGGACACCTGACTAGGCAGAAAGCAATGTTGCAGAAAAGAACCTGGGGATCCTGGTGGCCAAGCTGAACAGGAGTAAGCAGTGCATTACTGTGGAGACAAAGGCCAGCTGAGCTGGATTAGAGCATAGCCAGTGTTATTTACCTCCATTTGTGAGACTGCATCTACCTACATCCACTTTAAACTTCCTGAATACAAAACCAATACTGATCTACTGGAGAAAGTCCAAAGGAGGGCCCCTAAGAGGGGTAGGGAGCTGGAGCACATGGCTATGAGGACGAGCTAAGAGAATTGGGTTTGTTTCACCTAGAGAAGAAAAATTTAGTAAAGATCTAATCGTAGTCTTTCCTTTACCCTTAGATAGGGTTTATAAAGAAGATGAAGACAGATGCATCTTGGAATTGCACAGTAAAAGGGTAGGAGACAATAGTCTCAAGATTCAACAAGGCAAACTGCAAAAGGACATTAAAAAAAAAAAATCACCATTATTGTTGTTAAGCCCTAGAACAGATGGGTCAGTGAGGTTGTGGAATTTCCATCTCAGGAAATATTCAAAACTGGACTAGACAAAAGGCCTGAGTGAGCTTTAAAGTTGTACGTTAACTTCCAGGTTATCCCTAATCCAAGCTGGGGCTTGACTAAATGACCTCCAGAGGTCCTTTCCAACCTAAATTATTATATACAAGAATTATGTCTAGTGTCATAAGTGGTAACTGGACCACCTATGTTTTCAGGAAATGTTTGTTTACTATAAATGTGATCAGCTCCCAAACTACCTGCTGTATCATAAATGGGAAAAGCATTGCATGTAGCTTATCAAGACATGCTTAAGCTGAGAGGTTTTTATTCTATTTCACTAACTTCCTCACAAATAACTTGTTCCTGTATAAAGTACACACAGGAAACAACTCTCCTCTGCATGACAAAATATCCTATAGGGAAGGTCCAAAGTCCATTCTTGATAATTGTTCTGGAACCAAAAGCTCCAATACAACTTTCTATTCTCAAGTAACAGTGATACCCATTTAAAGGCCAGAAGCAGCCAAGCTTCTCTTCTTGCATTATACTCTGTGAAAGAAAATACAACAAATGAACTATGTAAAATATATCCTTCGTGGCATGGTCTGGTGTCAGTTCGCATTTCCTAGTTCTCAAATGGATTTATTCATTTATGGAGTCTAAAATACTTCTGCTCCATGGTTTTGGCATGCAATACCAACAGAGGTCCTTTTATGTCACAACTATGCTTCAAGTAATTTTTTACTTTTTTTTTTATTCTGGCCCTTCTTTTCTATGAAGCAACTTTTATTTACCTTGACCTCAGAACACTAAGGAAACATATGAAACAAACAGGGTAAGTATACTTGAGATGTAAAATACTTCAGGAAATTCCTCCTACTCATTAGAATTAAGACAGATATTGCTGCTAGCCCTGTTCTTTCCATTTTACATTGTTCTCATGTACAAGCATGCACACAGTTTTATAAATAAACAAAGCGATAAATAAATAGGCAAGCTTTCCTTTTGCCATTACCTTCCATGAAGCTGAGGAGTAACTACAAGTTTCTTTTTTTGCTTCAGCTCATTATATTCATGCAATCCAAGGACAGAGCCTTCTGCAGCTGCCTGAGCATCTCCACAGGGGTCTACTTCAACACAAGGGATCTCCAGATCCTGGATGTGTCTACAGCCAGCTGAAAAACACAGTACAGGAGGCAGAGTATTGCACAGAACAGCAAAACGGGCATCTGAGGCGATCAATATGACATTTGAAGGAAAAAAGAATAAACAAAGTCAGATATCTTCAGTTTAAAATAAATCAATTAAGAAGATCATGCAGTAGAGTAATTAGAAATGCTAATGACCATATACTGACAAATTTTAACTAAAAATACCACTTGACAAATGGTAATGATGAAGACACTTCAAAATAAAAATCTAAGTCCACAGTTGTTCCAGTTCCTTGAAGCTTACTCTATAGCAAAGAGAAGCTCTATTATTCTGGAGTGCTATGGATTATGACTACCTATAGTCATATCTATGACTATCAGAAATGTACTGTAATTTAGTTATTTGCTAGTAATAGATGACTGCTGTTTTCTTCCAAATTAGTTTATACACATTTTTATAAACAAAATAATATATTCCATACATTCTTTTTTGTACCTAAATAACAATGTTTTGGCAGCTGGTGAGACAACATGGGCTGGCACCTTCAACATACAGCTGTCATACATGGTGACTGACCTCCAGTCTCAGATTATAAACTGCGCAGTGAGAATTCTTTTTATTCTTGTTTTATACATGCTTAGGTGCAGCAGTCATCCTTGATTAAGACGGAGGCCTCCTCTGCCTACCACAGATAACATACCAAACCATACTACTAAGATGCTGTGAAAGTTAAAAGTTTACAACACAAATATTTCAGTTACAAACTAAGTGGCAAAACTAAATATGTACATCCTTAAGCACAGCATGAGCATAATGTGAATTGGTGACGCTCTCAGACTTCAAAGTAGCAGTAATTAAACAAGTGCCCTTTCAATATCACACTGTTTAGGAAAGTTATTTAATATAAATAACTGCAATTACCTGCCTGCAGATTGATTTACATGCCCTGTAACTCCTTCCTTGTTAAGGAAAAACTTACATAAATATCGGTGACAAGTAAACGATTTACCAAACTGTACAATACATTTTGCATTCCAAAACAAAACCACATCTAGACTCACTCTTGAAAAACAGAACATGCTGCACCACTGCAATACATTTATATACAAAATGCTTAAGAAACTTTAAAAATAGTTAACCTGCAACAGCTGCACGAATATTTTCTTTGCCTTCATCCCAGTTTTCTTGGTCATTTACTCCAGCATTCTTCTTACCCAAGCCAACTACAACCACACTCGGAAAGTCCTAGAAGCCGACACACAAATGGATTCACTTTCCTCACTGTTACAGCCACAGCAGTTATTAAAAAAAGCCCTTACTTTCCAAATCAAACCAAGGGCAGCATCAAAATAACATTCAGTACTTTCTCTGTTACACACATTTCTTCACGAGAAGTGCCAGTATGGTGCCACTGTCTTGCACTCCCAGTTACTTGCTATGGGTGTGCAACCAGCTGTTCTGTTGTCCAGTTAATAGTCAATTACATGTATGTTAGCAGATAGGGCTTTACGCTCAACACATAGCAAGCTTGATACTTCTAAGAGCTAGTCTCAGAGTCCGTTGAAAGCAGATCCAGCTTTCCAGCTGCAACAAATGCCACCACTCAGCTGGAGAAGTGTAATCTTTTTTGGCACAGTTGGAGGAAATAAAATCACTTCAAAGGCTGAGTCTTTGAAAGCATGATTTGCCAGGTAACAAACCAAAGCTGCCCAGTGGTACACAGCTCCAGAAGTCAGGAAAGCAATGTGGCACAGACTACAGATTACTAAATGCTTGCTTTATAAGCTGCAAGCAGAAGGCGAAAAGGAAGAAATACTGAAGATTAAAGGAGCCTTTTAAGAATGAAGTCAGTTTTGGATAAAACTCAAGGTTATATATATGAACAGATTTCCCACAGCTCTGAAGAAAAATGAAATTACTCTCAGCCTTTACCCTTCCATCACAAACTGCAGCTCTGTCAGATTCTAACAATCAGCTTTCAAACTGCTACACCACAGTAAAGTCTTTTAGTCCACAAGATGCTGAAAGCAGTGTTAGCCCTCCAGAAGATCAATGCCTCAATATTTTTTTAGTTATCTTTATTTTTACACACTTAGATGAGTATGTAAGGCCAAATGCTACTGCCCTCTCCTGCGGAGATTTGCTGCTCAGTTCAGAGGCCATCCTGTATGCACAAATGGGGTAACAGGACCTTCACAGGACTCAACTTCCATGAAATTTCCAAGAATCTTTCTGCTGAGTCCAGTATCGCATGTCTGGGGTCTCCACACAGGAATTTATACATGGTAGGCAATACTCACTACAAACTGATACATTTAAAATCCTTTAAATACTCCTAATGTAAGATTTGGTTACTTAGACAGGGACACCTAGTGTCATATGACATGTCTTCCTAGCCTCTAGCTATTGCTCCAGAGAGGCACAGATCATACTATTTGCCAACTCCACGTAGGTGCATTAGATGCATTACAGCTTCTCAAACCACCAAAAGTCTAACCTGAAGCAGATGAATCCCCACCTCATACCCTTGTGATGTATCATGTCTGTGCAGACAGAAGTCCTGCTTTCTGACGAAAGCCTATGACAGGGCTGCCTTGTGTTAGAACCGTCATGTCTGGAAGGTCTTTCTGCACCTCGGTGCACACTTCTGCGCTCACTCCCCCTGAACACAGGGGGAACAGTAGAAGCCTGATCCAAAACTGTTGTGCTTCAGCTCATTGAGTAAGCTGTTACTCAGAGTACACCACCTTTAAAACAGGCTTGTTTACTACATTTTCTCACTTTGCAGCACAGCGGAGATTACAGCATCATGCAAAGACATGCAAACATGGGGAGTGCAGAACAGGAGGTCTGAGTAAGAACCACATCTTTTGTTGGCAGGGGGGGTGGGAAGAGAAGAGCATTTATACAAGCACATCAGTACACTCAGCTTGAGGTAAGATACAAGGGCAAGCCTCACACACTAATCAATATGCACACAAAAATCCAAAGTTCATACCTGATGCAAACCATGGAATACGCGTGTTTTGCCTTTCTTCAAAGGTGGCCCACATCTAGGACACAAAAAGATTATTCCAACAAAGAAGTCCTTACTAGTGATAAATCTTACAGTACTACATTCACTCCACAACCACGCAGTGCTCCTCAACACTACTGGGACGCTTGGCTCAGTGCGACTCACAGCATGGGCAGTCCCCACGGACAGCTGGCATGTTTCCTCAGTACTTGGTTTTCCCACAGAAGCTCCCCTCCCTCCAGACTGCTTGGCCTGGCAAACACCAGCCTGAGAAGTGGTATGGATACAAATACTAATATTGATTAAAAAAAACCCCACACACCATTCTTACTGGTGTTTATAGGTACTTTTACCCATTTCAGAAGCTTATCAGACACTTACACAGCCAGAAGTTCTCTCAGCTTTCCAGACACAAGTCTGTCAAAAGCATCACCTGCACTAGTGAACTGGGCAGGACCTTCATCCTTTTCACTTGAGTAGATTCCCAGAACAAGACCCTAAAAAAGGGATGCATGTTAATGTAAACAACGTGAAGTTTAGTTTGTGTATTCATCTAACACAATGCACTGAGTAACGCTTTAGTAAACCAGGATAAACTACTACAACTACTTTTAATTGTGACAAAGAAATTACATACAGTATAACTGAACTGTTGTCATTTGCCTAACAAGCAGAGACAAAATCTCCTTCACTCTGCAATTTCCAGTACAGAAGAGGTTCTTCCCCCCTTCCTCCGCCCCATGCGGATCTTCCGAGGGCCACAGGGCCGGGCACCGCTCCCGACAAAGCCCACAGGCAGCCGGCGAGGGGCCGGGGCAGGAGAGCGGCCCGTCCCCGGCCGGGGCTTCTCCGGGGCGCAGCCCCGCCACAGGCACGGCGCCCGCCGACGCCCTCCCAGCCGCAGCCGCAGCCCGGAACCGGGGGGCACACGGCGACCCCCAGCCGGGCGTCGGGCGCGCTCGGCCGCGGCACCCAGCAGGAGGAAGGGACCCCCGCCCCCCCGCACCCCGCGGGACGCGCCCGCCGCCTCGGCTCACCCCGGCCGCCCCCTCACCTTCCCGCCGGCGCCGTGGCCCCGCGCCGCGCGCTCCCGCAGCGGGGCACCGCAGGCCAGGGGCAGCTGCCGGCTGAGGCAGCGCGCGCCCAGCCCCCGCGCCCAGGGCAGCAGCATGGCCGCGCGGCGGGCGGGCGGGCGCGCCCATGACCTCATCAGCCGGCGCGGCGCGGGGCGGGGCGGGGCCCGCCGGGGGGCGGGGCGGGGGCGGGGCGGGGGGCGGGGCGGGGGGGCGGGGCGGGGGGCGGGGCGGGGGGCGGGAACAGGGAGCAGCCGGCCGGGCTGCGTTGCTCTTTCGGGGTGGACGCGGCGTGGGGGGACTCGGTTTCCCCGTGGGTTTTCGCCCCCTTGTGTGCCCTGGGTGAGTCTTCGCGTGTGCTGCGGATGAAGCTGCTTCCCCGGGGGGTTCACCGCAGGCTTTACAGAAACATTCCTGGTACCCGTACGCTATATTGAACTGGCATATTGGAGATTAGAATGTAAATGGTATATGGAAAAATAATCAAAGCTTTATTGCAAATGCAAAGACAACAAATTGACGTTGTTTTCCACGTGGGATGGTGGTTTACTTGTATAATACCACCACGCCTGTCTGGGAAGAGCTGATTAGGTTCTAAGAGAAAGCAGTAACAAACCCAGAGTAAAATTACAAAGAAAAAAAAGTGGTCAGTGAAAACAAAAGGCCAGTGAGAATCACTGGGGTGGTATTTTATCAGGGAAAAGTGACTCCAGAACACTGGGTCATCGGTGTATGTGTATGCATGTATATCAGAAGAAGATTTATGCTTTTCTAGCAAAAGCACTGTATGGAACACAACTGTTTGGAGTTTGCTAACACTTACTCTATCCAGAGTTTCAGTGGCACTGAACATGCCCTGGATTTTAATGTCAAGTGATCCGGATTGGGTTTAGTTTTGGGGTTTTTTTCCCCTTCCCACCCCTAGAAAATATTTGAAACACATTATAAGTAATTTACTTCAGTATGTGGGAATTTGACGCGACACTATGTGTAACAGTTTGCTTGTCCATGCATCTGTAACAGAACTGGCCCTGTCACAGCAGCAGAACATGATGGAGGAGGGCAGCCGGGCCTGGTCTCATAACAGTATATTGCAGTTCCCACCTGAAGACTCCTTCTGTTAACTGCTACAGAAAGAAGTAACAAGTCTTACTAAGGACAACTTATTCTAGCAACTGTTTCTACTGAGGGTTCTGCACACTTCAGTGACAAAACTAGTAATTTGGGTACATAAAATACAGGTTTAGGCACTTTGAAAATACTTGACCCTTACGATAGTACTTTTGTGAGGAGGGCTTTCCAAATAAAAAAATAAAGCATGTTTGTATATCCTGACGTGTTCTTAAAACACTTTGAATTCCTTTTCTAAAAAAAGTTGCTATTTTTTTCAAAGAGCTTTTCACAAGAATACAGTTACTAGCGGTCTGATGAAAAGTAACTGACTCCAAAACAATTTCTTTAATTTAGATGATCACTTTTTCATTCATTCAAAGTCATTCTTCAGTTACATGTAGGTTCTATTGCTAAAAAGTTAGTGTATGTTCACTATATTCTAAATTATGTCAAATTCTAAAAGTGACATGCTTAACAGCATATTCTTTTCTCTGAAATACTACTCATGACCCCAAAAACTGGTTGAATGCCTGTCAAAATTATGGTACTTCCTAACAAAGCAACTTTTCCATCTGTTTAACCATTTTTATTCATTTTAACACTGTTTCATCACACATCACTTTTACTTGATTTCAGATAGACATAAGACAAGGTTCTGAAGACAGTATGTCAGATTCTTACTTTCCAGGTTATCTAAAAGCACTATTATTTAGAATTCTGTTTACCTTTACTTCCAGAAGCTGCAATAAAACCTTCATCTTGCAGCTAATAATATTTTTTTCATAGTCTACTAGCATCCTGTAAACTTGACTCTTCTCATGCCTTGACTTAGTGGGGTTTGATACTTTCTGTTTTGAAAACATTTCACACATACTTAGCCTGTGCTTCCCCTTAACTTTAGCCTCACAGATTATGAAGTTTTCTTTTTCAATGCAGCGTTAATATCATCAAACATATCTTATTTTCCAGATAATTCTGTTAAGGTAGTTGGCAAATGTCCAGTCTTTCTGTTTTGAAATAACCTTATAGTATCCATGAGTTGTGATACACACATTTTCTTTCTCAACAAAGAAAACACTTGCTTTCAATGAAATCCTATTTTTCCCAAAAGATCTCAAAATGCGAAATTTCTAAAAACTGCGAACAGCATATATTCACTGCAGGTGTAGGTTAGTTTTGAGAATAATGATACTTGTAGCATTTGTCCCACTTTCCCACACATGTTAATAGCTGATATTGTAGACTGACATCTTCGCTCATTTTTAACCCAAAATCATCCATCCAAATCAAAAGCTGAAAAGTCAAGAAGCTGTTTCTATCCTGACTTGATCAGAGTAGTTTTGTGTAGATTTATTAGTACATGATATCTTCTGCTGTAACATTTGCTTCTTCTGTTTTAGTCTTAATTTTAGGGAAATTAATCCCACTAATGGCTACTAGCAGCAAATTCACTGCATGTGCTGTGGCACTTGCCACACAAACCCAAAAACAGTCTTCAAACTCTTCTTCTAAGATAACAAATTGAAAGGCATTTTCCCGAAAATTGGCAATTCTTTCTGTGAGCTGATGAAGTTTCACAGCAGCCATAAAGCTGGTGACTGCAAGTACTATAAATCCACCTGCAACAAAATGAAAGAAGTATTCACCATTGTTGTCAAAACAAGACAGACATTTTGGTTGTGCTTCAGAAGGCTTTACTGCATACAGCCGTGAGCGCTATACAGAGCAGGGATAGACTTGGGCATGGCTTAAGCGCCTTCAAAATGCTTACCCTTTACTGTAGGGCCAAACGTCATACCAGCGTTTGTAATAAAGCCCTTTTATCAGTGATAACAGTGCCTAAAGACTGGCATTTGTAGCTCCTGTAAGAAGTTGACTAGACACAGTAAGCCAAGATGCCACCTGACAGTTCTGATAGATGAGAATTCACCGCTAACTTCATTTTATTGACAAGTATTGAAGTCAAGTAAATACTTAGGAAGGCAAGAGAAGGAACTTTTAACATTTTGTATGAATGTGACTGGTGTAAAATACTGGTAAATTATTTTACCTGCAAGGAAGTTCCAAAGGCCTACTCCTGCTGGACCTTTAATAGCCCGGTAAGGAACTTTTATTGCGTTAAGAATGCAGAATCCAAAACTGACCAGAGAAAAGAAAATGGCCACACAGAGGAACATTATAATCATCACGTGCAGGCCTGTATTCAGCTTTTTCACCATGTGTGGGAAAACTGTCAAGGAAAAAAAATCATCTGTTCAGTGTATATTTTTTCTTGACAACAGTAAACATCACACTCTGCTGGTGCTACAAACTTTAATTATACTTAAAAAAGACTATTTTTAACAGAGGCAATTAATTCAGGTAGTTACACACATCTTAGTTCATGATGCTTTATTTGCCACTATATCAGAGAAACCAGGGATATTACACTATGTGAATAATCCTTTACGTAGGGTCTGTGAATAAGGATTCAGCCTTAATTCCTGATTTATTTATCTAGTTGTGTAATGTCTTTATCTCTGCAGCTGTATTGTCTGCTGCATTCTTTCCTGTTTCTTTTTCACCTCTGCTGTCCATACAAAACTTTTTTTAAGCTTCCCATTCCTGTCCTATGCGTTTAATCTTATACCTTTGAAGTCTGATAGTCCCAGTGTCCTTGTCCAGCCCTTGGCTGCCTACAAGTAGTATCACTCCTTTCTGTATTTTCTCATGTTACTCTTCTTTCTTTCTCTCCCTCTCTTTAATGCTGGCTACAGTGAGATCTACTCTGCTTTCATACTTCCTAATCCCACAGGTTTCCACTTTCAGATTCTCTCCTTGGTTTCTCATGTGGTGTTTATGGCCCCTTTCTGCTCTTCTGGGTATCTGGCAGTATTTTAGTTACATCTGCAGAAAGGTTGTGAAGTGTTGCAGCTGGGTGGGCCTTGGGTGAAATGCTCACGTGTTGCTCTAGGCACGAGGTCTTCCAGCAACCTGTTGCTCACCTGCCTCTAAAGAATGGCAACGTCCTCAGTTTTGTCTTCACTGAGGGAGTTACTTTGTTGGAGGGACAGATTGGCCAGCAGCAAGGAAGTGTGGAGCACCTGATTATTTAGTTTATGCAGCAGCCTTTTAGTAACAGCATCAGAAGAAATGTGAGTGGGTAATTAAGAGGTGACATGCTGACTGACAGGAAAAAGAGAAGGTGATAGAGAAGAACCCTAAAATACAAGCTGATCAAAAAGAGCCCTTTGGGTAGTGTAGCATATTTTGTGCATGTTTTGAAGCGCTAAGTGCCTAATTACTAAAAAGTTTCTAAAAAGAAGGTACATTATATTATAAACAAACAGATTGCTTCCTATGCAGCGTAACTGAGAAGAAAATCAAAAAAAGCCACTTAAAAAGTTGGCAGCAATAATTGGTAGATGTCAGGTGTACCATTTGGTCATCATGACATGACAGAATTCTAGTAGATTATGCAGAAAACATCATACTGTACAAATTCCATACAAAAATTCATGATTTGACAGTTCTACCTTTTCAGTAGCTCATTCTGCAGTTGTAGCTGGGCTTGGTATACATGGGACCTACAAAAGAGACTGACGACAAGAAGAAAGGAGGGGAGTAAATCAGAATCAAAAGTATGTATGAGAAATGGGAAGCCAGAAACTGGCTTGCTTTTTTCCTGGAAGACAACTGGCAGTGTAACAAGGCACACAGAACTTAGCCTTCTTACAAACCAGTAGAGTTTTTAGAGTGGTTATAAGGATTCTCTTGCCTCTTTTCTGGGGCTCTCGGCCAAGTCCCAAAGACCTGACCAGTGAGTCTGCATGGCGGCCCATGACACATTCCAGCTGAGCTTGCGTAACTCCTGGCTTCCCCACAGCTTATTCTTGGCTCGATTCAGTTGGCAAAACATAAACATCTTCTGCCAATTTAGATGCCCTAGGGCTGCCGTAACAACCATGTGGGTCTAATGCACATGTCACACTATGTATGGGACACCTCCAGAAGCAGCAGCTGGAGGCCAGATGATACACCTTGGGGAGTGTAAAATAGCACTGGACCCCTATTATGTCAATTGAATCATGCTGTCACTGCCCCAGTTAAAAGAGAGCGTGCCAGCTGTAAGCCTACTCTAGTGAATGTTAACACAGTGAAAAGCAGTGTACCAATAACCATATAGTACTGCAACTCGGAGTTCCAAAGTGCCAGAGCTACTGCAGTACTGCAGCGTACGAGGTGCTGGTGCTCCGTCATGCTCTTTGCTGCCTGGGCAGTCCATTTACACTAACACATTCCCCGAGAAAAGTCTCCCATGTCTTGTTCCCCGGTAAGCTCAGAATGCTTGGTGATTAAGTGGTACATTCAAAACAAAAAAAAGTCAGACCCAGAACCCCCGAAGTCCGCTGACCATTGTGCAGAAGTACTTAACAGCTTTGTATACTGTTGTGATACCATTTTTAAATCAATATTGTGAAAGTATCAAACCCAACAGAGCTATTAAAATGTTTAAAAAAGAAAATCTCTGGGACACTTGTTTACCTATATGCACAATTGTGCCCACTGCACTTAATGACACAATTTTACAGTTCTAACAGGGAGAATTCTTACTAGCTTCACTGAGAGCTTTTTTTTGGTCTAAGGAGTATAGGATCATGTCCTCCAAATACATATCAACGCAGTCCACGGTGATGGTGGAACATAAGGCCTTCCTCTCAGGTTGCACAGTAATTAATCAAAAGGTTTACTGGCTGCTTTTTTCCTCATTCTCTCTGACAGGATAGGGTGAAAGAACTGGGACTGTGTTTCTGAACACCCTGAAGAGGAGCAAAGCAGAGCTGGAAGAGCTTTGACCTGATGGCCTGTCTGCCAGCCAGTCAAACCGACTAGCCAAAGCCTTTATTTGAGCATGACTGCTATGTCCATGTCATGAAGTTGCAGCTGCAGTCGGAGCTTGCACAAAACTTGGTTAGTGTAAAAGTGACTGGTCCAGATTCACCACAGCTTAACAGCTGGTCAGGCTGATCTAAGTTGAGGTTGCTCAGGTTTTCTTCTCTGTTCCCTCTGAAGTCCCACAGTCCTGCTTGCCTTCGAGTTTTTATAGTGGTGCTTGTGCAATTGTGTGGTCAGCCGTGATTTTATGGGAAACTGATTATTTTTTTTTTTGGCAGGTTAATTTTTTGGCCAGCTTAAACTTCCTGAACTACCTCACCACAGCAACTACCAGAGCCATTGCAAAGGATGGGGCAGGACAGCAGGGCTAGGGAGAAGGGGAGACTGTGGGAGCTTCCGCTCATACTAATTTAAGTTGTAATGGATCTGCACACTGAACTGAAAATCTTCAATGCAAAATATCATTTTCACTACAGCACAGAATGTGTGAAAACTGGAAATCATCTGAAGTACAGACCATCTGAGTGATTTTAAGACTTCAAGAAAATCTTTGACATTAAATGAAATGCATTTTTAAGAGTTTCTACATTTTTTAAGAGTTCAGCAATATTTTTCTCTCCAAAGTTACCAGAAAAGAAGGCGAACATTTCTTCAACATGTTAACAAAGTTAGGAGTATCTGCAGTGGCAGACATCTGCATTGGGACAGCTAGGGAAATAAAGAAATATGGCCAGCTAAATAAATCTCTACTTCTTAAAGCAAAAAAAAAAAAAAAAAAAAGGGTGGGTGGGTGGGGAGGAATTCAACAGAGAAAGCAAGGACAGAGACACAGAGAGACCACAGAACAACACTTTGCATAGGAAAGAGTCAGTCAAAAGGCAAGTATGATTTACAGGGTCATTTCCAAATGACTTTTACCCCCTTCATAAGACTAAAAGGAAATCCTCAATCTAGCCGTGGGGATTTTTTTTCCCATCTGGATTCCAGGATTACAGACCATAAGTGGAAGAAAAGTTAGCCTGAAAAGATAGAGATTTTACATTCACACTCAGATCTCAAACCATAAAGACCACAAGTCAGCCACAAATATAAATGTAATAAAATTAATTTGCATTCTGTAAATTCTGTAAACAAAAAGAATAGCATTTTTAAAGTTGAACTAGGCATTGAACTAACGATTCAACCAAAATTGTACTTACTTGTGAACTTGGAACGCCGTCCGCCCAACCCACACTGGCGTATTTTACCACCCTGAAAGAGTCCGTAGTAAATTTCTCCAATGAACTTGACCAGCTCTGGATCTGTGGCATTGACCAAGTCAGCTCCTGTTTTGCAAAGGATCTTGCCAGTCATCCACTTCGGGGTCCCCATTGCAACAACAATCAAGATGAAAGACACGAAACTTACTAGAGAAGCCAAAGCAAATAAAGTCTTTTTAAAACAGCCAGGCATCCTAGTGGTTTCAGGGAATCATCTCCAAGGCCTCTTTGCAGCAGTCAGGCACGTTGCGCATTTTTTTCCTCATGCTCCGAAATCCGCAAATGAATAGCAGTCATTTCAAAACACATCTCATTGTATTTTGAAGCTCCAAAAATTAATATGTAAGGTTAAAAATCAACTCAAAAATATATTCTGCTGCGACAACATCCTGAAATGGTTGCAAGTAACAGCTTCATTACACTGTAGCATGGTGATGCCTGTTTCTGCAGAAAGTAATCCTATATTGCCTGGCTAGTGTTTCATTGCAGGTTTATTTGTCTCGCTCAAATGACATCATGTTCTTTCCTGTAACCTCACGGGAAGGAAATCAGGAGCAGAACCTAGCTTTTTAGATCATTAGAACCGCGGGTAAATAGCATGTGTGCAAGGGACACAGCATTAAAAGCACGTAGTCGGGCGCCAGGCCGGCGGCGGCGTCTGGGCCGTGCGGCCGTGCGGAGAGGCCCGTCCCTCGGCGCCTGTGTCCCCGCCGCCCCGGGTTCCCAGTGTCACCGCTCCAGGGCCACCGGCACCGCGCTCTGCGACTCGGCGCCTGTTCCCTGGGGCGCAGGGACGGCGCCCGGCACGCCGCGGCTTAACGCACGAATCCGCGGAGGTAACGCGGGGGCGCAGGGCCAGCGGCGCGGCCCGGCGCTCGGGGCTGGGGCAAGCGGCGTCACTCAAGCTACAGGTGCGATCCGGGAGCACTCCAGAGCACCGGCCGTAGTTACCGCCCCTTCTACGGTTACCGCTACTCAGGGCCTACAGAGACCTTTATAAGCGCTAATTAATTAACGCTGGCAGTATCCCTGGGGGGTAGGTAACACTAGCCCGCCCACTGCCCCAGCTGGGGAGGCAGGCCGAGCCGGTGGACACCGCTGTCGGTGTCGCCCCGAGCGAGGCCCGGCCGCCGCGGGCCGGGGGGGTCCTGAGGGAAAAGCCTCGCGGCGGCACCACGCGAGCCCCCGGGGGCGGCGGGCTGGGGCTCGGCCGAGGCAGGGACGCCCCCCGCTCCCCCTCCTGCCGGCTTCGGCACGGCCCCAGCCAAGGCAGCACTCGGGCCTGCCCCCCAGCGCCGCTGCCGCCCCCCGCCCGCCCCTCGCGGGGCAGCCCGCATGCGCAGGCGGGGCCGGCCGGGCCGCGCTGGGGCTGCAGCCGGAGCGGCGGGCGGCGAGCATGGCGGCGGCTGGCAGGGTGCTGGTGTACGGGGGCAGAGGGGCGCTGGGCTCGCAGTGCGTGCGGTACTTCAAGTCCAGGAACTGGGTAAGCGCCGGGCCGGGAGGCGGCGGGGCGGGGAGCCGCGGTCCCCGGGAGGGCGCCCGAGCGGCTGGGCAGCGTGAGGCGTTTCGGAGAGCGGGCCGGTAACGCGCCGTTCCTCTCGCTGCGGCAGTGGGTGGCCAGCATCGACCTGGCGGAGAACGAGGACGCCAGCGCCAACGTGGTGGTGGAGCCGACCGACTCCTTCCCCGAGCAGGCCGAGCAGGTGGGTCGGCGGCCGCTGCCCGGGAGGCCGGAGGCGGGCGAGGTGCTGGCGGCGCCCGCCCGGTGCCCGCCGCCGCGGTGCGGGAGGCGGGGGGGATGGGCCCGGCGGCGGGGAAGAAGCCGCCGCTGTGAGGGTGGCGAGGCCGCCGCAGTGCCACCAACCCGGAAAGCCTAGCTTCTGATCGTCGCTTCTCTTTAATTTTCTTTTGTAATTTCTTTTAATGGCGCGCGGACATGGATATGCAGAAAGGGCTCGATCTGGGGTTTTGCAGGTCCCGCACATAAGGCGGTTTTGCATTTATTTATTTTTTTTTTTTCTCCCGGTGACTTGAAAATTTGCACACCGGATCAGATGAGTATAACGAAGTTGTATAAGGACATCTTAAACTGCAACGCTTTTTTTTTTTTTTCTAATGTCATGACTCTTTAAGTGTGGTGTGTGTGGCTGGATGGCATACTCGAAGCAGACCGAAAGCTTCCATGGGATCCCTAGAGAATGTGCTGGTTTTCACGAAGGTAGATATGGGAGAATTCAGGCTAGCCTAAAAACTCTGCATCATTCTCAAGAGATAGGATTTATTTTTTAAATTCTAACTTTTTAACCTGCGTCTCTCACTGGTAAGTTCAGTCACTAGCCAGTGTTTTCTTTATATCTACACAACTTTTAAGATTTTTAAAGGGTAATATGGAACCTCTACAATTTTTCAATGCTGAGCCTGTTTGAAAGCCAGTGGATTTTTTGTCTTTTGAGAGATCGATTGTTTGCTTTTCACTTTGGTGGAGAAAATTCAGAGCTAACAAATCGATTACCACCAGTGAAGTCTTATATTTGAAAGAGAAGAAGACACTGGATGTCCAAAAGTATAGAAACTCAGATTTAGGGGCCGGGCCAGACTGGAACTAGTGGTTGTAGCCTAGATATAAGCTGTAAGAAGGCTAATCTTCAATCGTACATTTCTTGCACTATCATTAGAAGTGACACCAGTGGCCCTTGTCAAACCTGGAGTTTCATTTCCCATATTAAATAGCAACATACCTGGAGAAGAACCTGTTAAAAACTAAGTTACAAATAAAAACTTTTGTTAATGATATAGGTAAGGGTCAGACTTTTCAGTCCTGCTCAAATCCATTATTTCCAGTGACATCACACACTGTATAGTCTGACTTCATTGATCTGACTTTCATTTACAGTTATCTTTCAACACAATTATTTTGTTTTCTGTTCAAAGATCATAAATGTTAGTTTTCTGCAGCTCTTTAAACTGCCATGTGTTGTGTTATGTGGCTCCATAAAAGTAACTTTAAGGCAGTCTTGATATTTACTTTTTTCCATTATCAGTCCAGTGTTTTTGATATGGTTTTTTCTATATATTGAAGGTGACAACAGAGGTTGGAAAACTTCTTGGTGAAGAAAAGGTGGATGCGATCTTGTGTGTAGCTGGAGGATGGGCTGGAGGCAGCGCCAAAGCTAAGTGTAAGCCTTTGGTACATGTATGCTGGTTAACACATGAATGGAATCTGAGAGGAATCCTTAAAAATCATAGTGATAAATAAATCTGAGATCTTCTTTCTTCCTGAGTCCAGAAGAGGACATGAACATAACAGTACAAAGTAGCTGTCACAGTACTTCTCAGGGCTTCTCTTGAGTGTTTGTTGTTAAATTTGCAGAGCACTTAATACTTTGTGATGTATGAGTTTTCATCAGAAAAATCTTGATGGGCTTTATGAAGGTGTTAAGCATCTATGAACTAACTTTTGCCAAGGCTGATGGTCTCAGGCAAGTAACATAAGACCGTGGCTGGGTAGAAACACAATGTTGTTTCCTAATGCATTGTTTTATGCATAAAACCTCAGTTGCCTCCCGCAGTTCTCTGCGATGTTACTGTGCAATACGGTATTGGAAGGAGCTATCTAATGACCTGAGAACAAGCTACAGAAAAAAGCCTTCAGTTTAAAAAAAGCTTTTAAATATGTGATATTCAGAATGAAATCTTATTTATCCACTAGTGCAGAGATAAGAGGAAAAAATAACTTTGTGTTCTGACTGGAGTAAATCTGGTGAAATGCGTCTTTTTTTGTTCCTAGCTTCCAGTTTGGACGTTACAGACAAAGATCTCTTTTTAAAGAGAGACCATATGGAAAAGCATACAGACTTACACCACAATTGCATTATATTAGATTGTTATTAGTGTACGCCTTATTTTAAATAAGCTGATTTACTATAATCATGATTTTAAAGTAATGTTACTGGTAGGCTGGCAGGATATCTTGGCATAGGTGGTTGGCCTATGTCACAGAGTTATCTGTGCTTATTCTATATTGTGTTATGGAAGTGGTTCTTCGTGAATACTAAAATATTTGACATGGCTAGTTACTGTTTTTATTTTCCTGCGCAGGTATTGGCAATGAAAAACAATAATGAGAGTTCATATTTTCCTTTCATTTGAAGTTATTTTTGTACCTTCCCTGGTAGGCTGCCTTACCAGAGGTTGCACTCCAGTATGTAGGGGCACTGGAATGCACATGTGGTACAGTGCAGATGCATACATCTTCGATGTTTCATACCAGCCTACTACTGTCAGATATACAGATTGTTTCTTGGTTTATGAAGTAATCTGATGATAAGAAATATTTTTTTGTTGAACTCCTTTATCTCTTGAATTTTCTTCTTCTATCTGCGTACTAATGTAATGCAGCTCTCTTGCAGCCATTGAGGAAGTATGGAAAGGGACAGATCATGCTACGAAGTGAGATGGGGCTCATGTGAAAATTTTGAGATCCTTGACAGGTCGAAGCAGCCCCTACAGGAGTTTTAAGAACTTAGTTCCATTAGTTCTCCATTAATGGTTCAATCGTGTGTGTGTTTGTTGGTTTGTTTTGATTGGCTTTTTTTATTTCTGGTAGCGAGAAAGCAGATAATTGCCTAGAATATGTGCTGTAGAGCTGGGACTTGGAGCCCAAAGGGAAGGGAGATAGAGAAGATACAAATTGGTATTTCACCCAGTGTGGAAGTAGAAAATCATAGCAAGCGTGTTTTCATAGTCCTGTTCCATTGTGCTGTTGCACTCTGACAGTAAGGAAATTGGTTATAAGTCTTGTATCTTTGAGTTAACTTCAGTAATTCTCTTTCTATTCAGCTTTATACAATAACTGTGATCTGATGTGGAAGCAGAGTGTTTGGACGTCAACTATTTCCAGCCACCTAGCCACAAAACACCTGAAAGAAGGCGGCCTGTTGACTTTGACAGGAGCTCAGGCTGCTTTATCTGGAACCCCAGGTAAAATGCAAAATGCAGCATGGTAAGTGCTGGGACATCAGCAGTTACAGCTTTCTGTTTGTCTGAGCGTTCTTGTTTGTGAAGCAACAGTTTCATTCCCCAATTTCTTGACATCTAGTACAAATGGAAAATTGCTCCTGAAACACTGAAGTAGAGTGTAATTTTACATGTAGGAATACTTAATCTCTTGAAGCTGGAGTGCAAACAGGTAGAATTGGTATGTAATTTGACATGCATTGCTGAAATGTACTTGGCTAATACATGATACAGTATAAAAAAAGTTGAGAAAATAATGAAGAATAGAAGCACACAGTGAGCTGGAAGTATGGTGCTTAAAGTTAAATCTCCATATTTGTGTTCTGAAAGTCCTTAATTGTTCGATTTTTCCCTTAGTGATGACTCGGCTGATTCTGTTAACTGTGCTTGTCCTGTTCCAGTCTACATTTGCTGCAGACATAGATAAGCTTGTTGACCTTTGGCTTTGTCCTCCACTAGCTATTTAATATGGACTTGATTTTTGTATTTTCTTGATTTGAGTTTAATATGAATTGAGTTCTTTCATCTTGCTCCTTGCCATGTCGGTCTGCATGGAGGAAGAAATGTGGAGCAATTTAAAATAAAATAAAAATGCACTGACACACAAGCCCACAGGCATGGAGAGGAAAGCTTTTGAGACAAATACTCTTATTTCTCAATCTTTTATTAGTGACTTCAGCAATATTTTGATGAAACATAGGTACTAAAACTTCTAAAACATACAACATTTATGAATATTCCTGAAAGCTGTCTCTAAAGCTGTTCAGGAAAAAAATGCTCTATTTTCTAGTTAATGATTTATTTTCTGTGTTTACAGCTGCATCTGGCATAGTCCAAAGATAAAAGGCTTCTTTTATGAGAATAAGCAGAGGAATAATTTACTGTGTACTACTGACTGACCATACACAAATGAAAAAATGTGAACTCTGTCAAGCTTTCATGGTTTTTTGTCTAGGTGGTTTTGGGAGGTAGGGACCACAACACAGGAATCGGTGATTTGCTTTCATGTTTTGAACTGGTTGGTTTCAACTAGTCTGGATTTTTCTAAACAAACCACAGCATTGCTTTGGGCAAACACATGCAACATATTAACATCAGGAAGAATTGTGAAAGGATTGTTACTCAACTTGCACAAATACGACTTGTTAGGCTTGTTACTACTAGCTGTTATGGAGGGAACAATCTTTTTCTTGTTTGCTGTTAGTGATGGTTTTTTTTTCTTTTTTCAATTTCCCATGTGAAAATGTTGACTCGCATAGTGCAAACTGAAAAATCCTGAGTTATATGAACAGTTACAGAAGCAGTCTGATAGTGATGGCTAAGAAATATAGAAGCATGAAAACATTTAAGAAGACTTGGAATGTTTAGTTTGGATGACATGAGGCAAATATGATAGAGATGCAAGTATTTTTATTGTAATAGTAATTACAATTAGCTACTGCTACCCATGATTCCTCCTAATAAAAATCAATGTTATACAACGTGTCTAATTCAATATAATGGAAACACTTCTACAGTGCAAAATTACCTTTGTAACTTTAATACAAAATACTTTCTCAGGAACATTGGAAAGGGGTTGTGTAGTTATACAGATGGCTAGAAAGGCATCCTGTTGTAGTAGACAAAATACACATTAAGGACATAAGAAAATGTAATTGTATCTGGACTGCTTGGCACATGGGTACCATGAGACATCTCCGACCTGTAGCACTGATGTCTAGATCTTGTACCTGACCAGTGTGCCTTCTGCTCTCGTTCCTGTTGCTCTTACAGTGCTAAATGCTGTCTGCCTAGAATGCACCAGGGTTCAGGAAGAAGTTTGCTTTACCTGCAGGTTGTTCAGTAACTTCCTATTATGAGGATGTTTTTGTGGTTTTCTCCAAAGTGCCTGTCCGACTTGAGGTGCTGACCAAGTGAATTGCAGTTCTCAAGAAAACTGAGCTGAATCCGCTTGGGTGCAAACTTGCAAATACCTTAGTCATACAATTAAAATTAATGGATGATTACTTTATTAAAGTCTGTGAGCATCTTCATACTTACTGTATTAGATCAGTAAGGTTAGTCCCATAGGTCGCATCCTCCAGGGTATATTTGGATACGTTAACTAAACATACTTTACTCGGTAAGCTGCTTATTTCTGTAGTGCTGAGTAAATGTGAGTTCTGTGATAGTTCCTGGCTTTTTATTTTTTTTTTTCTTTCTTCTTTTCTTTTTAATATGTGTATTTTGATGTGTTTTAAATGTCTGATTCTGTTCTGGCTGTAGTATGTGGTCTTAATATTCCATCAAACAATCAGAGTTTGTTGTACTATTGATGATACCGAGAACTGTTTCAGTTGTGCTCTAATTTGCCTGTTTTTAATTGTTAGGGATGATTGGCTACGGCATGGCCAAAGGAGCAGTGCATCAGCTTTGTCAGAGTTTAGCTGGTGCCAATAGTGGCTTGCCATCTGGGTCTGCTGCTGTTGCCATTTTACCGTAAGTGTTTGCATAGTTGCCTCTGCCTGTGTTGTTTGTTTTAATTACTGCTGTAACCTCGAGTCACGTGGATATGCTTACGGTGTCCTGCTCACAGTACACAAACATTGCTTCTCAGACCTACTTACGGTTTCATAGAGAAAGGAGGCATCTTGAACGTATGAACAAAATTATATGGAAGTCACTCTGAAAATGCTGAAGATCTCTTCCTTTCCTTTGCAAAACAGTAGTGGCTGTTAGGATTAGAATTTGATTCACTTTCAACCAATGCAACTGTAGCCATGCATTAATGTGTGCATTGTTGTAGGGTTTTTTTCTGTATAGACAAAGCTGTGAAAATGAAATGAGCTGTTCAGCATGGATTTATATTTAGCTGTGTGGTCATAGTAAAGCAAAAGATTACTTGATGAGTTTTGACTTAATGATACTTAATGAGGTGGTGCATATCTATGCTTGATCAGTAAAATTAGGTCAGTTTGAGCATATGTGAAAGGTTTCGTGTGTATTTACTTGTCACAGCTTGCTTTATGATGAGGAAAGCTAGTAAAAAGTGGACAGCCTAGTAGGTCTTTGCTATGTCTAAATTTACCAGTTCTGCTGCAAAAATTAAAAGTATTTTTCCTGCCAGGTCTGTATCTAGTTCTGGACCCAAAAATTAAGACTGAAGAATTCTGTATAGGGATTTAGAACTCTACCTGAATTCTCCCTCCTTTGTCTTCCTTATATACATGCTCTTATGCACATCTTTTCAGGTCAGAGAGCAACAGCCTTAAAAGGGTTTGGATAATTTGGCACCGCCTTCTACAGGGCTTTGCAAACAGGCAGACACAAAGATCACTGGACTTTTGGGCATTCTGCGCTTGCCTAGCTCTCATGCAAAACTGCTCTTGAGTGAATTTTTGAGAGAGTAATTGTACCTTGGATTGCCATCAGCATCTCAGTAAGGGAGTTGTGGAAAGTTCTCCCCTTAACATCGTTGTATGTAGTGTAAATATGTATCATCAAAGTCAGAACTTCCTGTGCTTGTGCACTTTAATGTCTGCAATTGCAGCTGGTGTGAGACTTTGAAAGCATGGATGCTGTGCATGTGTGCTGTGCAGTACGGGCAAACAATCATATTACTGCCATTCCCTGTTTATATGAGAGACTGGAAGGGACCTGTGGGCTAAGTGATTGCCCTAATGGGCTGGATGTCATCAGTGAGCCAGGAAGGTGAGGGGCTGTAGGTTGGAGCGTTTTTGATACTTATTGAAACTGATGGCTGTATAGCACGTGGAGGATGCAAAGGAAATCTGTGCCATGTGGTATACAAGTCAAGCATATTTTACAGCAGTGAATAGAAGCAGGTGGTGCTTATCAGAAACATGATGTACAAATAAAAGGCTTATCTTTTTTTAATCACAGGGTTACCTTAGATACACCAGCAAACAGGAAATCAATGCCTGGTGCAGATTTCAGCTCCTGGACATCCTTAGAATTCATTGCTGAGTGAGTATCTGTTGAGCAATTCTTCACTGTCACTCTTGCTGCTGCATCTTACTGCACATTCTTTCTAAATAGCTGTCTTAGATTTGGGTGGGTTTTTTCCCTGTCATCTCCTCATTGTGTATGTTTCTAAATCATGTTGGGTGTATTGCACAGGCTTCCTAACTGGAGAAAATTAGCCCAACTCAATCAGCTTCAGCATCTCTACACCAGTTATTCTGACAAGGGAGATAGCTGTAAGCACTTGGAAGCCAGAGAATCTCATAAAGCCTGTAGACAAACTAAATTGTAGACAGCAGTTGCAGGAGACAGAATGGCTTAAAGGTAAACTGCAAATACGCATGTAAACTTTGGGATTTTTTTTCTTTTAAAAACTCTTTACTGCCTGCTTTATGGTGTGTTAGTTCACTTCTCTCAGCTGTCAAAATTCCTGCTGTTTAGAGAAACTTAGTCAAGATTTTTTTTTTTGTTTTCAATCATCTACAAAGGCTTGTCCTAAATGATGTTGCAAAATGCTGAAATTTCAACTGTAGCTTATGTAACAGTAGGCTGAGATTTTAAGGCTTGCTGTTTCTCATTCCTCTCCGTTAGAGAAGTTACAGCATAAGTACTGCTTTCTGTGATGTGATGGGGCAAAGATTCTCCTGTGGCTGAGCTGTCAAAAGGAATAATACAAGGACACAACTGTCTTGCCTCTTTGAGGAAAACCAGAGATGAATCTATGTTCATATATTGTCAAGGGCTTTACTCTTATGCATTTTTAAAGTCTTTTAGAACTGACACTGAAATTATATTACCTATTGCTAATTGTTCAGAGAAGACTTTAGTTCTGACATTGGATTTTTTTTTTTTAGGATTTTTAAGTTGAGTGTCAGAGTGGGGAATGGTTTATGTTGCAAGAAGCCTGTGCAGCTGTTTGATGTGGCTCTTTAAAAGGGCCCCATAAATTGAATTTAGTTGGCCTAAAAACATTCAAAAAAAGATCTTCAATTTATTCTGCTCCAGAGTCTGCTTAGCCAGATACCATGGTTTTACAAATTCATTTTTTAAAATCTAACTTTTAAGTATTTTTTCCTTATGGAAGAATTAGGTTAATTAGTTTGTTTTGTTTCTTGGGTTCTAATTCCCAACTTCAAATCCAGCCTTGAAAACTGAAAATCTCACTGGCTGTGGAAGAAAAACATCTGATGTTAAGTGTTGGTAACATCTGCATCTTGGGAAGGATGCAGGAAATCTTTTTCTGTATGCCACTTGAATTTTGTGCCCTGGAAACAGCTGTGTCAGCAGCTGCCATGTTGGAATGTACTGATACATCTGCAATACTGGAAAGGTTAATGGACCTGAGAAATACACTGCACTTCCTGTAGTATATTTTGAGTAAGAAGTTTGTATTACGTTTTGGTAAAGAGTGTTCTGGTGTGCTACCCAGAAAAAGCCCATCTTAATTGGCACTATTTTGGATGTCTTAAGGCTTTGTGCTTCTGCTGGGCAGCTTTCACAGCTCGATATAATGGGTTTAGCAACTCTGTTTAGCCATAAATCTGTGTTTCTGGTATGTACTTTAAAGGCAACTTAAGTAGCTTCTCCTTCCCCTTTTCAAATATTTTTTTTTTTTAACTTGGGGGGTGGGGGGGGACGCTTGCCACTTTGGCTTGCCACTTCGACATTTTAAGCTCCTGGCCTTTTCCTTTGAGATGTTCTGAAAATCCTGTGTGTGCGCACTGTAAAGCCCTACAGATTTCTCTGAGCCTCTGTCCAGCTCTGAGGGTCTGAATCCAGTAATCGCATCACTAGTTTACAACATACATAGAAATCACTAGAGGGGGCTGTAGGAAAAGGAGAAGTAATAGTCTTTTATGCTTCCTGTCAATATACCCGACAGTAGTATTTACTTTTCCCCTTCTCCTCACTCTGTTTTATCCATTTATTTTAAAACAGAACCTTTTACAACTGGATAACAGGGAAGAATCGACCAAACTCGGGGAGTCTTATCCAGGTGATAACTACAGGAGGGAAGACTGAACTCGTTGCAGCAGCACATCTTTGATGTCAGTCACTTGAGCTGGTGGAGCTTTAGCAAAGGAGAAGCTATGGAAAATCTGTGCCAGTATAATTTGGATGGTCTTCTGTATCCAGTAATTGTAGTTATGTCACTAATGGAACCAAATTTCAAGTAATATTTCTGTGCTGTCTGTTTTGAGCTATCAGCATTTATTTACCAACAAGTATCGCGTATTTGTCTCTAAATGAAAGTTGCCACTTCTGAGCATTTTATGTTGACTTACCTGTTTTGTCTGAAATGGGAATTGTGCTTAATTATGTTATGTAATAACATAAGGGTTGGATTTTTTTCTCATAAGTGTTTCTGGCAACTTACTGTGAATCTTTCAGTGGTCTGCCTTTTTCTGTCTGAGAACATAACCCTGCCTCTGCATATTATGTTGGCTGTAATTATAGGAAACACTGCAGCCATATATAACGTCCTAGTCTTGTAACATTTTTCTTGTCAAGTTCCACTTGAGTTAATGGAACTGTATAGAGATTACTCATGTGAGAAGGAGTTCCTAATCTGCCTTACAGTTTATAAGCTGCTATCAGGCCTACAGTTGTAAGATAAAAGATTTGTTCTGTCAGATGGCTAGGATGTCTTTGCGTTGGTCTTGACAGTTCTTTACCTTTTCAAAAAGCAAAGTGATGTAAAGAAGTACTAGCGTACATACACTTCTGTTGGAATACGGAATTTTTGTGCTAAATAAACATATATTGTTTTACGTACTGAGCTGTCTCCATCGTTGTAACCCAAATATCTGGATAACATTTTAATCTGTTTAATTGAACTTGCAGTTCAGTTATGGCAAAGGACTTAATTTTCTTACTTCCTTCTGATAATGCTGCATAAAATACATTTCTGTGGTAGCAAAACGGCTACTAGCTGTGCATACAGGCAGGCAGGTCTTCCGCTGGAGAAAATGTTTTCTTTAATCCAGCTATGTTACATTGAAAATACAGTTTGGTTACAGAGTGAAAGCATCGTCTACTCTGAGCATAGACTTACATGGAATCAATTCTGTCAGGTTTTTTTAACATCTTGAAAACAATTGAATATGCAAAGTAACGTATGTTCTCTCCATGCACTACTACTATTAACTTCAGGGTTTTGTTGGGGAAGGATTTACTATCATGGGTCAGGAAACTTTTCCCTTCTTCCCACTAGGAAAGGTTCATATGGCCCGTGTCAATTTCACCATGGTTGTACAGCTGCATGATTGCCTTCTTTGATGTGACTGTCCCTTTGCTTCTTTTCAGTTGCTGAATACAAAGGTGTAGAGGGAGGTCTATGTCCTGTCAAACCAGTCAAGAACTGTCAATTTATGAAGCTGCTCTTGACTTTTCAGCCATCTTCTTCGACCAGCAATTTCTACAGGCTGAGAGTGTAGACAAAAACTGCAAGGCACTGATGAAGAATGAAACACGGTGTTGATAATTCTGGAGAAGGGGAGAACTGTTGTACTACAAGCTTGCATGATTTGAAGACTTCCCTCTGCCAAGCTAGCTGAACTTCCAAGTTGCTTTCAGGTTGCTGTGTTGTCGTGCAAACATTTACTGAATTGTCTCAGAAGTCCCTGAAGAGCACATCAAACGACTGGTGAAGGGAGTGCAGCTGGCATCCCAGGTGTACAGTTACACAGCTCTGTGGGAGCACAGGGCCGAGGACCTAGCAGGGATATTTTTGCAGAACTTGCTGTGGCGGAAGATGGTAACACAGCAGATAGGACTAAGATGGGCAGAGAATTTTTTTTATTTGCCAAGGGCTGCAGGGGCTTTTCAGGCATTTTTTTGTAGAAATGTGCACATACCTTTAATGTTATTATTAATAACCTAGTGAAAAAGGCAAATGGCTGGTCACTGGTCACGTGGAATTAAGTTGAAGGTTGTAACTTACCAACCCTGAGCTTATATGGGAGGAAAGAGGGAAACCAGGTCTTTTTGATAGAGAACAAAAGGCCAGAAAGGCCAGAAAAAGACAACGAGGTGTGATCCACACACTTCAGAAGCTAGATTGATTCTGTCCTGTCTAGAAACACCTGATGGTCCCGGCAGGAAAACCTGAGGCAAATCTGTAATTCTGACCTAGATGCTTCAGGTATGTGCCAATCGGAGAGAGAGCCTCGGAAACAGGGGACGTCTACAGTATGCTAAGGAGAGGGTTGCTAAGCTTGTGGAGACCTGACCTGGTTAGTTGTCTCCTCCATGCCATATTGCATGAATGTACTGGTGCAGGTCTAGAAGCAGAACAGCTGTGTGGGGACAGTATTGAACATGAAGCAGTGTCAGCAGTCACTCTGTGGTGCTGTATGTGTGCAGTTCTAGCTCCAGTGCCAGTTCAAGGCCTCACAGGAGTCTGCTGTGCATACGCTGGCTGCTGCTCTCACCCAGCTGATTAAACGAAATGTTTATTGTAAGACAGAGTAGCTGTATAAACTTATGAGATGGAAGAAACCCATGTCAAATGGACATGTCCTCAACTGAGCTTTACTTCTTCCAGTCTTGCTTGAACGGGGAAGAGTGGTACAATGTATGAGCAATTTCTCCATTCCATGAAAGGTGCCTGTCCTGGTGTCCTTGTTCAACTTCTACCGGTGTCCCCTAGATAAGAAGTGGGAATATAGCTGTTGGAAACAGTAATATGTTGACTGTAGCAATGTAAGAGTGGTGAAACATGCTTACTGTGAAACACTGAATAGTGTTAAAACATAATTGTGAATGGAAGACCTGACTGGATTACTAAATTTTGTCAATTGCAGGTATGAGCAGAGAGATACAAAAATGGCACTGCTGAAGCTTCAGAGTGAGAACAAAGGTGTTGATGAGTATGTGTCAAGCTTGCTGCTAGAGGTGAGAGATTTAATCTGGGGAGTTTGATGGAAAAGAGGCTTTATGTGATTGGTTTCATTCTGCATCTCTACAAACTTCATTCCACTTGAGTAATTGTCTAGGTAAAAAAGCCATCCTGACACTGCAGTCTGGGCTGCCTGGCTCCTTTAGCAGGCTCAGAGATCTGTTGGTGCTGCAATGAGGAGAGGTGCACTCTGTGGGAACTGCCGGGCGTTCATCCATTGTAAACACACAGACACAATCGGAGACTGCAGGTCCGTTGTGAAGATTTTCAGAGACTCACAGGCTGGTTTGGGTTGGAAGGCACCTTGGAAGATCATGAAGTGCAGCCCCCCTGCCATGGGCAGGGGCACCTCAATGCTTCTTACAGAAATACAATACCTGAAGAATTTCCACTCTAGCGTTGCTGAGAGCCCCTGAATTGTTTAGCATATTTTATTATTTATATGACGCCATCAACAACAATATAATTCTGCAGCAGTAAGAAGTTTATCCTCTACTAATTGGAGTGCAATATTTATTAATTTAGTATATTTTAAGCAGCTGAATTTATCAGGATTTTTATTTAGGACTGTACAACTGATGCCATACTGAAAAACTGACATGCACAGAGGCAATTTGGTAAGGCACTTTTCTATACAACCTTCTTTCAAAGATGCATACTACTGTGTGCTAAAGAAAGGGATTGGTGAGGTCTGGGGAAAAATAAATCGTGGAACGCAGATCAGTCCTGCTCTTACTCTCTAACCCATTTGTGCTTAGCATTCTGGTTTTTACAGGTGTAGTAGTCTACGCCTTGTTCTTAGAAAAGGGATGTTTCCAGACCTGAGCCAATGTGCCTTTGAAAAGGTGATGCAATTGCATGGTACATCCATGCACCTGTAGATACAAATACCCCAAACTGGGGCAGCTCTTTCATGTGGCATCAGATACAAATGTGCAGAGGCAATACATGGCTTTGCCAGAATGCCATGGCAGTCTGTTCTGTATGAATATATTTTTCTCCCACAGATTTAGAAAAAGTAGATTTTAATCAAGCACAAGTAAGTATAAAAGAGACTTGTGCAGTAGAGTATCAGTATTATCACTACAAATCCAAAGACCTCTGAGTACTGGGCAAGAAGCTGGTTTTGCCATTTCAGGTATGAGTGGGTGAGAACCTGAGCTGCTCTTTGGACTGAGGTCGCCATCCTGCAAATCCTGACCCATGGACAGTCCTGTTGCTTTGCAGGACCTGTGTTTTATTGCAGGACTGAGTCTGAAATGTTTTCAGACTTCACTGTGAAGTGAAAAATCACATATTTTACCAACAGATTTAATTAGTTTTTCAAAGTTATATTTTTATGGGAAAATTAGTTTTCTACCAGTTGGCTAATAACAATTGCCACAAAATGAAGGTTTAAAATCATGTTCTGCACATTCAGCAGTTGCAGTTCTACATTAACCCAAAATTGCACTTTGAAACGTTTTGTTGAAATAACTCATTATGTTTAACAAGCACAGTCTTTTTTATAGTGGAATGAAAACCACCACCACAACAAAAAATAATGTTTATAATCGTGTTTCTTCGTCATTGTATTGGCTCACTGGAGGAAAACAGATGGGGAGATGCTTCAGACTAACCCTTGTAGTGTTGAACAAGGTGAGAAGTAGGCAGACATCTGAAAAGCATTACAGAAGTCAATAGAAAATGTCACTTGAGATTTATATCCCCCTCTGACACTCTCGTTCTTGCACTTCCTGAAACACCATGCTCTAAAGGATTTGCTTTAAAAATCCTGCCAGTCTCAACACTGTCTGCGAGGACTCTCCGGGGATATCATCGCAGACTCCCACATCGGAGTTGAGGCTGCCAGCAGAGGGCAGAGACTTCCAACGCATCGGGGCGATTTCTCTACCGCTAGGAATACCGAACTGTTCTTTTTGGCAGAAAGGATTTCAGTTGTGCCCCAGCCTCTGCTGAGAGGCTCATTCTCCCTTCTTGTCTTCTTGCCCGCAATCCAACCATTCTGGCCTTTCTTACACCAAGCACACGCAGCCTGTTACGTATACCACTTCCAGAAACTGTTCCATCTGTTTCAAACAACACAAAAAAGCAACAACAAACCCAAGAAACAACAGTACACACACACAAAACCAGCAAAAAAAAGAAGTGAAGGTAGTCCCACAGCAGTGTGTAGCATTACGTGTTATCAGCCAGTGGATTGTCAATCAATATTCTGTGACACTGCTTTTAAGGGCTTGGACACAATAGGAAGAGAAACAGGTTATTTAACTTCTGTGTTGTACATAAAGATTATAAGAATTTCCTAACCCGACCAAAAGAACCGGCATCTGTTAAGACCAGACTGGTATTAAGAAAGAGATGGGATTTGGAGACATAAAAATTAATTGCTATGGAGTTTGGAATGTGAAAGTTTAAACTCCTTTGGCTGTGAAATGAAGGAATTAAAAAATTGTGTTATTTAGAAGGGGACAAAAAGTAGCAAGCCATATGATTGTCATTTCTGTAGTTTAATGTTCATTATCCAGTGCCTCCTGTAGATATGAACTACACCACTAATCACAGTATTTTCCTTGCATGAACTTCCTCTTAAATACTGTTATTGAGTACATATTAGGACAGTCTTACAAATGGAAAGTATAGAAAAACCTTAAGATTAGAGCCCCTGGTTTCTGTTCCTGCTTTGGCTACTGGTCTGCTGGAAGACTGAATACATTTCTGCATTTATGCCTCATATTCCAAATATGTATGAGACTATTTTAAAGTGCTTTGAGATCTACTGATGAAAATCAGAACACGTGAATGAAATACAATTATCTATCTGTGAGTGCAATAATAGAAGGCCAGAATACCTCTTTCATCATTGGTCTCATTGAAATTAATGTAAAATTGTGACTACAAACCAAACTGGTATCACTTTGCTACCAGTCATATTCAGTGATTTGCAAAAAAAATACTGTGCCAAAGGTTACCTCAGCCAAGTAATCTGGACATCACTTATGTGTATATCTGGTGGTAGGTAGTGGTATTTTCTATCCAGCACAACAGGCATTAGGTTTTTTGAGACTATCACAGCTGGAATTTAAAAATACAATGCTGTTTTTAAGTTTGAACAAACAATTACTCTTTCTGCCAGCGTTTCCTTATATCTTAGTGAGACAGGGCTGAGGACATAATGGGCCCCCATGTTAGATTCTGGATCCACATGAGTTGGTGTGACAGTTAGCTTTTTTATTTAAGCCCATACACAAACATCACCTGGAAGAAAAGAATCTCTTTGACCCCCAAGAAGGTACTTTTTCTGAATTACTAAGGTCCTTCTCATATGCCCAGACTCGCATATTTTTCTCCATCCTCCAGGTGAAGACTGACCAGACTTTTAAAATGCCAGCTGCTAGTTATCAAAACCAGTGCATGGTGTCTCGGCCAGCAGGGCGCAGCTGTGCATGTCTGAAGTATGTGCCTCGTGTATCATCTTGCACTAATCAAATGAACCAGTCCATAATCCAACTGTTAGTGACCTGCTTTATCCACATGACCTGATAAATAGCTTTAACACAACCAATCTTTGTGAATAACAAATTTTGTTTCTCCTTACAACCACATCCCCCTTCCCCCAAAACTTCCTGTTTGCAAATTTAGGCCTATCTTCAACCAAAGTGTTACCCTGCAAACCTTTACACCATCTGTATAGCTAGCACGTAGGGGAACCATGCTATTAACAATGTGAGGCTACGGAGACGTGTAGAAACATGTATACTCCCCCCTCCCCTGCTCAATTTTGCTTATTTTCCCTGTGGATTACAGTCTCAGCCCAAATTTGCCCAGAGAGGTGCCAGGCAGTGTAGGAGGTTGAGGCGCTGTGTGCCTAATGGTCTTCTGCTCCACTTTGCCTGCTGGTTTTCCTACTGCTTTGTGCCTTGGTGCCCCTGCCCTGCTGTGGGACAGCCCTGAGGGGACCACAGCCACTGCCCCACCGTGGGGTGTCCCTGGTCCCCTCAGGGGCACCCCACAGGCAGCAGCCCCCTCCATAAAAGCACATACCCCCTTTGGGTATGCAACAACTCCCCTGGGAGTGTCCCCAAGCTGCTACTGGCATCTTTTTTAAATAAGTTTTGGCTGGGGCACGCTGTGCGTCCCAGAGGTGCCAGGTTTTGGTGCAGGATGGGTTTGTCCCCACAGGTGCCTGGGCTGGAAGGAGCCAGCAGTGACAGGCCCAGGGCAGCTCCCGGCTGCCTCCCTGCCTCCCTGGCTCCCAGGGCGAGCAGGGGAAAATATGTCAGGCTGAGGGTCAGGAAAGGATCAGCTTGGTAGGGAAAAAGAGTTAAAAAGTTTGTGTATAGCTTTTGCCACCTTGCCGTGGGGCAGGTTGAAAGGTTTGTCTGATGTGACTGCAGGCATGCACCATGTTCCTGCTGCAGAGGGGTTTTGCCTTCGTTGTGCTGGTAGAGAAAAAGAGCGTTAAATCTTTCTTCACTTACGTATGCTTAGCATACAGACACCATGAGCGCTGTAGAAAAAAGCATGAAGATCGTGTGCAAGATATATGGGGGCGGGAAAGATGTTATTCGTGATGTAAGAACTGTTTAGCTGGCATGCAGTCATGTATTTGCTTAAAATGTTTTTTCCTTGGTGTTTGCTAGGAAAGGCCAAGTGGCATTTGCCCTTCTAGTCATCAGGCAGTATAAACACTGTCTGAAGGGACGAGGACAGGCCACTGGCCTGCGCTGCTGGCGGCACGCCGGGCACATGGGCACAGGGCGGCCCCACAGCATACCCAGGCACGAGGCTTCTGCTGCGGCGGGTCACCAGGACCGTGCAAAGCCACAGGGGTGGATAAAAGTATCTTTCAGACAAAAAGAGTTGACTTCTCAGACAAGGTAATCCTTAATTCTTTCCTGGGTGTCTGATACTTTTTGAAGTAGTTTAAAATTGGAGCAAAACAGGAATTGGTGCTTTTGAAGCGCCCACTGTTCATTTCAAGTGGGGGCTGGATTTACATATTAACATCTTTGCCTTAACCCTTGCATTTTTAGGTAGTAACTTGCCAAAACCACTTGATTTCAGATGAGGGGCCACACCTGTTTTTGTAAGGTCTGGGTTTGCAGTTGTTAAGTGGTTTAAGTCAATACTTTCTATTCAGAAAGAGAGAGTAGGTGCATCTGTTGTTACATGCATCTGCTACAACAAAATTAGGTGGGTAAGCACCTTCAGGATTAAGGCTTTCTAAAAGCTGTAGCAAATGTGAGTTACATTCCGTCATTTAATGCATTAATTTCACCTGAACTATAGTCAACAGGGAACAGATGAAAACGGAGCAATTGCCTTGTATACAGCTGCATTTTGTGGTTTTCATGCAGAGACTCTGAATGCAGCTAAACATGTCATGATTAGGAAAAGTCTTAATGTTTAGGGTTTTTTTCCTAGAATGATTTTTCACTGAGGGTGGTATTTACAGGGTAATTTTGAAGTTCAGCAGGAAAAAAGGGGAATTGATCTTAAGTAGTTCTATTTCACTTACTCATTGTTAAACTTATTATTCTTGTCCTATTAATTTTTTTGAGATCTCAATCAAAAACACTTTATGTGAGGCATGATTCTAGCCACTGTGATTATAGGTTGCTTTGGATTGCCGAGCAAAGTGGAACTGTTAACAGGAGAGGGTCTGTGGCATGGGTGAACCCATGCTAGAGCTTTAGAACACGGTTTATTCTAATGAAGAACAAGTGGGAACAAAACAAGTAGAGCATGATGATGATACTGAAGACTGGGATAAAAAAGATGAGTGAAATGAGAAGAGCAAACATGGACATGAGGAAGAGGGGGCTTACTCTTCAAATTAAGTTAAAAATACTAGCCCAGAACACCAGTGTACGGCAAGAAGCAGAGCTATGCAGCACCCGTGTTTTCTTGTTGAGTAACGGAGCAAGCCTAAATTGTACTAGCAGTAATTGTCGGGGTTTGGTGTAAGGGTATCAACGTCATACAGAAAAATCAATGTTATAGGTAAAGATGCAAACCATGGATTTATGACCAAGAAGGGAAAAAAAGCTTGAGAGACGTGAATTTTGAGTTAAGGATTAGCTGAAACAGGCATGAATGGTAACAAGGTATTTTTTTCTCTTGCTTGGTTCTTTCTGGATTAAGGGAACCAAGACTGCATGTGTTTTCTTTATGCAGTCATGAAAAAAATCAATTTGCTGGATCAGTCTCCAATACAGTGGAAATTATCAGTCAGGTGATAGAAACAATATACCTGTTCCACGCAGAAAAGATAACATTTAAAAACCCGATTTGTATTTGCTGAAGAAACAAAGTGCTCTCTTGTTGCTAACTTCAGAAACCAACCCTCCCTGTAGTAAGGCAGACATCCCAAATGTCTGTAATGAGTTACACTGTCTGTCTTTCACATGTGAGCGGAACAGCCCACTACTTTGATGGAAAGCTTCTCCAGCCATACAAAATTAATATTAAAAGCCTGTCAGGGGCTTATTGGTGGCATAAGTTGTGATTTGGATTAAAACATGTAGTGTGGTCTCATAGAGTCCAGGGGAAACAAATTGGTTTGAAGCTACTTCCTTTGGCTTGTACCAGGAGGCAGAACACCTATAACATCACTGCTGAAATTAAAAATGTGGTTCTTTTCACTGCCAGCATCTTCTGTTACCTCAAGTAGTTACAAATTCCGTGGGGAAACTAGAGGCATAAGTAGGACTTAGGGGAAAGAGTGCGTGAGAAGGAGAAGATAATGACCAAGATGATGACACCATGAGCTATAAAGTTAATTGGCTAGTGAGGAGGGATGTGAAAAATGGAAGATAAGGTCTAGGATCATTCTGGAGCTGGGAGACAAATTCGCCTCTACAGTTTTACACCACAACCTTCTACCACCCTCTATGTTCTTGGTTATATCTGGGCTTATTTTAATAATGGCAGCCTCTGCATTATGTCTTTTAGTATTGTGTAGTTACCTCTGGTTCTCTGCATCCTTCTTTTATCTTAAGGAGTGTAAGAGATGAAGTTCACCCTCCTTTCAGTTCTTCCCACTTTTCAAAAGATATTCAGATAACTTGTCATAACCAGTATGAAATATCACATGGGAAAAGACTCTGAATGTAGCTATCAGTGCTTCAGTGCTGGCATTGGTGATGAAATTGGCATTTTGAGTTGTTAGCGCTCTGAGAAGAATGTTCTCCACTGCTACTAGCTTAATAACCTGAAGTTGTAAGATGTTTCGTGGCAAGTGCAGTGATAATGAAACTACAAAATGTCCAGTTTGTTGCTACTCACCAAGATCAGTCTTACCATGTCAAGAGCCCTGCCTATGCAGCTGTTTGGAATCGTTATTCAAAAGCCAAATTGTCTTCCATTCACTGAAAAATTAGTGTTGGAAAACTAAACATTTCACTTGTAAAGTTTTGGTTAATCAGATATTTCTTGTCAAAATAACTAGTGTAAGATAAAGTTGATCATAAGTTTCAAAACAAAATCTAGCAGTGTTAGTGTCATGTCTGTGATTCTTTTTAGCCAGTGGTACTAAGTTTAGGCATGCCACAATGAAACTGCTTAAAAAAAAGTATACTTCTACCTATACAAAGCCCTGAAGTCCCTATAGGTCCTAACCCTGGATATGGTTTAGTGACCTCCACTGTCACCCAATCCAGCCAGATATTTCAGACTGGAATACAGACCAGTTTTAAATTAACCCAGGTGTGGCAAGAGAACAAGCATCACAGCTCAAGGTTCAGCCTGAGCTATTTACTCAGCAACAGTTAAAAAAAAATATTAATAATGCACCTGTAATCTTCTTCCCTAAAATGTCTCGGAGGCTCAGACTAGTCAGAAAGGGATAGGACCAAAAAAATATGCTTATTCAGTTAATTTTCATTTCAGTTACAGTTGGCAATAAGTGTTTCTAGTTAGCGTGCTTGTTTCTGTCACAGTTAGTATAACTCTTCAAGTATTTGATTCTTAAATTCTTTCCCAAAATGTTCTGTAATGCCCACTGTTGGAAATGGGATGCCAAGACAGATGGACTTCAGCTTTGGTGTAATATGCTAGTTCTTACATTTTTTGTGTTTTTACATCTTGCTACTAAATTGACATACGTTCAACCTAGAAATTAGAATAAGGCTCTGGTCATTAGATCTGTGAGATTTTGGAAGAGCCCTCTCAGCAGGATTAGAGAAGGGCAAAATACTGCCTTATCTTCAAGACGGAACTTGTTAAATTTATAGGTATTGCGTGATGTGACCATGTGTGACATGAGGGGCAAGGCTTGCTGATCCTAGGAGCTTTCTTCATTCCAGTGTTTCTTATGCAAAAAACCCACAATGGTCTGTTCCTCAGGAGTCTCTTTTGCACCTCTGGAAACCAGGAATAAGGCTGTTTGAAGATGATGAGTGCTGGCAGCGGAGATAGCAACAGTCTGCCTTTCTCTTGAGGATAAAACAAGAAGATATATTCGTTTGGTGGCAGATGTCAAAAGTCATGTAAATTACAGATTAAAAATCATTTATGTGGGAAACAGATTTTACATCTCTCGACTTCTATTTTGAAAGAGTGTCATATTAATGCACTGTCGTCTAAATGCATCATAGGAGCAAAGGATATGAGAAAGGCTGTGCACTAACAGTGACCTACATCCCGGGGCATACCAAAGCCACAGCAACGTCAGACAGCATCTTCAGATTGGCCATTTAACTGTCAGCCACATGATTTGTAGCTGGCTGGAGTAAAGGCTAAAAAGCCAGCATTTCCATTAATATGTAGTACGTTAGACACACATATACGGGGAAAAAAAGCAAATGAAATTGGCAGCACTGAAGTTTTTATTCAGATTGTAACTTGAAAATGGGAAATACCCACTCACATCACCCATTTCTCTAATTGCAAACTGTTTGTTTGGAACGGCTGTCCTTTTTTTTTTCCCCCTCCTTTCTCCTGGAGGGGAAAAAAACCCACAACTGCAGATATAAAACACAGGTTCAAAATATGTGCCACGTAAAGGGGAGCACAGTGTTTCCTTACCTATAGACTGTCAACCCAAACAGGCAGAGATTGACTGTGAGCTTTGAGATTGACTTAGTGGGAGTCACAGCCTATGAACCAGCCCTGGCCCTTGCAAAACAGGTTGTTTTTTTTTTTTTTTTCATCTGGACCTTTTCAGTCTTGAGGTGCTTCTTGCTGACTATCCTCAACCACACCAGCATAAACCCTATGAACAGTGGCTTTCAGGTGTGCCTCTTCAATGCTGTCCCCTGCGATTGCTTCATTCTCATGGTTCCGTTCTCACCTTAGGGAGTGTTGGGCAGAGCTAGCTGTGCAGGGAGGGGGAATCACCAACCGATGTGTTCGTGGCTCTGTCTGCTGAGGAGAGGAAACCTGAAATTCTGATGTGATGTAACATCACGTCTGATATGAAATCAGCACTGTTTTTCTCTTTCCAAAAAAAAATCTGCTCTATGTCCAAGAATGGTGGGGAGCAGCCATTAGTGTGTGGACAGACACGTAAAGAGAGCACAGACAGCTATTATGTAGAAGATCTCGCTGGGACAACTTGTAGACTATTGAGACTTGTAGACTATTCAGTCAAAATTATCAGTTTGACTGGGTGAGACATTTCTATGTTATTTCTATTGCTGCGGTATGTTATTGCTGGTCATGCAGTATCCGATTCTAGCAGCATGTCTGCTGTGCCCATGGAGTAAACAGCTGTATTGTACTTGGGTAGCATGTCTTGTCCTCTGTATTATTGGTTGAACTAAATGTTTTTCTGAGAGCAGGGGATGGGATTCAGAAAAAAGAAGAAAAGCTGCAGCAGTTAGAAAATTCCATTATTTAGCAGATCTTGAATTTCTCCATGAAATAGTAAAGTTGCTGGTGTTATGAATCATGGCTTACAGCCATGAAAAGAACCAATTCACTTCAGATGATTCCGTCACAGGTGAAGTGGGTCTAAGTTCTCTGCATCTGGTCCTTAAGGCTAGGATCTAGTAACTCTGTTACTTCGTTAGTAATTCTTTAACCATCACTCCCATTATCAATAGCCTGAGAGACAAGCAGCAACATTTCCTTGCCCCTGCCATACGCAGCCTTGTCAGACACAGATAAATGTAAATCATAGCCTGTTCTATGAGGCTAGAATTGCCCTTGTAGCACAGCCCTCTGAGCCTTTATTCCCCCTCAAACTGAGATCCCTAAAGCATATGAATGGAAATGAAATTGCTGAAGTGACAAAACCACAGTTCCAAACGGCCTTTATATTCACTTAATGATCTGAAAATCTTGCTCATGGTCTCTGCAGGTGAATGGAACAAGCGCTAGTGTGAAGACAGGCTGAGTGAGTGAGGATGCAATGAATTAGAAGAGCGCAGGAGGCACCACAAATAGCTCTTCAGTTTAACAATTGACTAGCCCTGATTTCTTTTCTTAGAGTACAACAGTAACTCCCTACCTAGACTAATCTTTTCTAAAACTGCTTGGTGAGAAAGGATGGGACTGGTGATGGATAGGTGTTCATCTTGGACTTTTCTTCTTAAAGGTCTACAGGGCTTCACTATCCCACCCACCACATATTTTTTCTTCAAAGTATACTTTGTAATATTTGTATGGACACAGTTTTGATTCTAGACCTTCCTGAAACGACTCGGAGACGTTAAATCCTACTTGGATACTATCGCTTTGTGGCAAACTCAGTTTTTTCATTGCCTTGTCGCTTGTTCAGTTACTGATGACTCAAATCAGCTTTCATTATGTGTGCGTTCTAGTATGCTACCGTGCAGCATAAGAAAACTATGGATCTAATCGGATAATGATCAGATCCGCCCAAACGCCACCCTGTAGGCATGTATTTATCAATTAAAAAATCCCAAGACATTGATTTATATATCACGTGGTATCGGTGGCCCGTGTGAGGCCTTTCAGATTATGAGACCGGGTGTAATGAGCGGTGACAGCAGTGATGGCTGTGCTGGGGGGTGTTTGAAGTTTGGAGTGGTTATGGCAGCGCACAACGAAGTGGAGACAGGCGGGGATAGCCTGCGATCCAGATCACGGGGAGAGAGGCGGGAAGAGCCTGGGGATCTGGATCGGACACCGGTCAAGATGAGCTGTTGGGATCAAAGAGAAGGCAGCCTGACTGCCGTGGAGTTAAGAGACTGAGGGTAACGGGCAATAGCAGCAGAGTACACGGCCAGATGTGGCAGCGGCCCACCGCGGCAGCGGGTCCAGAGCGGGTCCAGCCAGCCAGCGGTGATGGCTGCGCCGGGGGAACACGCGGGAGCAGCACAGTGCTGCGAGCAGCTCCCGCCGTTGCTGCTGCTGCTCGGCCTGGCAGTATTCTTGCCGGTGTTTATGTGCTCATTGAAGGTGTCCCCATTTGTAGAAGAAATGGGTGACCATAAGGATGCTAAGAAGTTTGTCAGGACACAGGATGATGTGTTAGTGCTGTATGCTAGATCTGCTGCTGCTGAACGCTCACTCGGGTTACTGTCCAGTGTGACCCAAGAGGTGAAAGGACAAGGCACTATAAGTTTATTAGAACCCCCCCTCTGAAGAAAACAAAATCCCAGATGCCAAGAAAGCAGATAAGAAGAAAGGTGATTAACCTACAGAAGATGAAAAGCCCAAGATAAAAGTGAAGAAGGAATATGTATGTGAGTTCAGGAACAAGTTGTCTGGACTGTATGAAAAATTTATTTGTAAAAAGATTGTGATGATTGTTAAAAACATAAGGTATGAAATGTTAAGGGGAAAAAAAAGAAAAAAAAGGGGGAATTGTAGAGGAATGAAGCTGGGTTAATTACCATTGATAATATACAACTGTGGGCTGGCTTCAGGGGCGGTGGGTTGGCTGATGTGGATAAGGTGCAGCTGTGGCTGGTTCTGTTAAGAGACTGAGCAGCCAAGGAAGAGGGAGAAGGAAGAAGCAGAGAGAAAATACGTGCCTGGGGTGAGGAGAGACTAGGAGAAGGTAGCAGAGGGACTGGTATGAAGAATATGTTGGTATGAGATGGTAAAAGACCTTGTTGCAGCTTGATAGTTTGGAGAGTGCTGCGACAATGTGGCAGTAAAGTTATGTGGGGAGGCAAACAAAGCAGGATCAGAGATGCTGAGTTAAGTGTTAACTGGGAATTTAGTTTCTATAACCTAAGATGAATATACTGTATTTCAAAGCAGTAATTCATGACTGAAGGTTCACTGAATATCTGTAAGTTAGAACCAAAGCAAGAAGCTTTCTTTAAAGGTGTCTTAGAAGTCCAAGCCTGAGACAGAAGTCTTTGGCAAGAATTTAATCAGATCCTTTATCAGGGTGGTTCTGGTATCATTAAAAATTTAAATCACCAATGTTCATATAAACAGCTATTCTCTAAATAATTTAAATGTAATGGCAGAGCCTCAGGACTACTGACAGATTTCAAGAGGGACATGAATCCATGCACGCAAACTGAACAAAAAGTTTCAAGTTTTATTTTGGAGATTTGACTGTTTATCTCAAATGCACAATGGAGCAGCAGCAGATGTTCTGCTTTGAACACCTTTCTTCAATTATGTTCAGTAGTTGACTTGATCTACCAAAGCAAGTTGTCTTTTCAGAGGAATTACAATATAGCCTATTTTAAGAAAGAGAGGAAGAAAAGTCATGAGTAGGATCAGAGGTTTTTTTAAAAGCTCATTTAGAGGAAAAAAGAAAAGATAATTTAACACTTTGTAGTGTCTGAAAGGCGAAATTACTAGCCAGTTTAGATTATTTTTGCACTAATGTGATGAAATTTCACATTTTTTTTTCTTGTAGCTAAATATCTAATGAGGAGATTCAAGCTAACTTAAAGAAGTAGGTAATTAGCAGTACATTTTGTGAAATTAGAGAAAAGAAATTATGTTTATTACATTAAACTGTATCAAACAGCTTTCAAAAGATGTTTTTTCAGTTAGGGAAAAATTCGTCCTCTTCCTTTACTTCTACCCAATGCTTTCAGTGTGTAAATGTATACAAAACCCAGAAAACAATAAGAAAGTAAATCTGAGGAAATTTTGCTGCACACTTTGTGTTTGTAACAAAAAGAGGAAATAAGAACAATGTAGTAAAAGTCTCAAATAGTTAATGAGGTATTTAATTGTGACTAAAACAAATCTGTTTTTCTATTAGAAATATAGATGGAAAAATTCCCATCTGTTTTACCAAGATGTGCTGAAACTTGTTTTTTCAACTAATTACTGATTCTGAAATAGTTGAGAAAAAAATTATAAAATACTTTTCTTCTTTGTTTCACAACATTAATCATCTTTAAGATGTGTTTTCCTCCCATCATTGCATAGGAGGAAGACAGTGATAGTGATTAATGTACTGACATAGGATCCAAATGCTCTTTAAGTCTACATTTTCTTTAAAAATACACTTTATCTGAATGTTGACAATTGAAAGACTGCATGAAATATTAAGATAATGTGCATTTACAATCTGCTAAGTATAAAACCCAAGAACAAAAATACTGAATAAACATTTTCGTTTGCATAATAAAAATATTGTGCCAAATTACAACCAACTTAAAGTCATTTAGTCACACTAGAAAAAAAGTGTTAGTTTTCTTATATTCACCCAGCAGCAAAATGCTATACAATCTCTGTCTTGATGTTCTATCATCTTGTGTTCCAACTCTATGCATTCTTTTTTTAATACTTTATACTCCCGACAGTGTTTATGTGTATTCCACTATATCAACATTACCAACATTGTTCAAGTGGTAGCAAGATCAGTAAGGTTAGTAGTGGGTTCCTTATTTTTGCTAATTGATGTGCTTCTCTTTGCTTTCAGTGGTGTTAGCCATAACTTGGCAAAGGTTGCAGATCATTGCTGTAGAGGGAGATCGGTCTTTTATTTCACTGATTCCAAAATCACTTGTCTTCTCATTGACTTGCGTTTTCTTTTTGACTATGCAAAGAGTTAGGACTAAGGAACTTTGCGAAAGGAGAAGGGAGGAAAGAATGGATAAGAGTGGGTATTGGGGAGCTGTATTTTCTAGTAAGAGGGATTAATGGAGTAAAACCTCTTGTAGAATCTCCCTAGACAATAAGGATTTACCCACATTACGCCACAAAAATCCCCCCTCCCCCCCAGGCTAACGAATGTTCCTTCAAGTTGCTTAAGAAAAGAATGTGTTTTTTTCCTTTTCTTCTGGTAGATACATGGAAGCTTATGTATGGACAGCATTGTTTTATGCTAAATTTCAAAAAACCCATTGGACTGGGGAGGGATTTTAGCCAGACTTAATAGGCACCATTCAGCCAACAATAGAAGGAGGTTGTTTAGAATCTGAACAAGGCTGTGGCTGTCTATCACACGGTCCCAGAATAAGTGAGGGGCACCAGGGGATCCTGCTTCTTCACCAAATTATGGTTCTTCATTACCTTTCATTTAGACATAAACAATATTTCTCTACTTACAGGGCAAGAGGTGTAAATTGCTAAGGACCATGTAGGAACACTGTATTTTATGGGACTAGAAAACAGGAGTTTCAACTGGCTTTGCTGATAGGCTGGACATACACAACCCAAAATAATCTTGTGCCCTAAAATTTTGATTAAAAATGTCTGCATGTATAATGAGGAGAAAATAATGTCCTGAAAATATTTAATTAGGATAACATACTCTAATAAAAATAAAACAAAACATTTATGGTATTTTCTTATTCCCCACAACCTGCGGGCAATATGCAAGTAATATGCAACTGAATATTTAATTGCTAGCATATTGGAAAAGTTGGAACAATAGATCTTAACAGTGAATGCTCTATAAAAATTAATTTAACTGGTGCCGGAGCAAGGATTTCTTCAACTGTTTAATAGGGTAGACTGGAGTTTCATAGAGATGACACTCTCTTCCTTGTAATTCAATAGTGTTTTCCCTCTTCCTTCCCAGTAAGCTCTTGGATCATAATTTGAGATGTGCCAATTTGGATGTTTAGGTATGTTGGTCATACTCATTCCTATGATGATGATGATAATAACAATAATAATTATTATTAACAATTTTTAGAAAATCAAATTAGGTAATAGCAAAGCTGGTTTGCCCTGTTACTTCTGTTTGTTCATTTGTTTGTTTGTGGTCTGTTCTTATCCTTCCTTACCTTCTGGAAAAAGGAAAAACTTTGTCTCTGTAGAAGTATCGGTTCTTGCTTAGTACAAATGATAGGTATAGGGAGGAAAAAATGAATGCAGTACTCCTGTCATGGAGTCAAAGAGAGAAAGTCTTCAATGCTGAAATTCTCTTTTTTCAGAGCTTTCCCTAAAAATGTGAAAATGTAAGCTGTAGGTATAATATATTTCTCAAGGAACTAGTATTACGCTTCTCTTTTCTGCAGCTAGGCTGCTATGTGAGCAACACAGATGCTGATTTTAGGTGAAGACCGCCCTGAATGCAAAGTTTTTCTTGCTCTTTGCTTTTTCAAAGTCTCAAATATTGGCAAATTCCTTAAATCAGAGATATGCGGTACTTGAAATGGGAACTTGTAAGCGACTTGATGACCACGTCCTTGCTATATGCTCTGTTGTATCCTGCACAAATAATCCTTTGTCCCTTTCACCGGGGTTACCCGAAGCCATGCAGAAAGGTTCGAGCAGCAGAACAATTACACCTTGATACAGAGACCAAAGCTGGCTGCATAGGTGTAGCTATCCTGGCAAAAGAACTCTGCATAATTTACTGCATCGAAACCGGGAAGGAGTGACAGTGCCTGTGCTGCAGTACTTGAGCTGCTGGCTAGACAGTAGAAGAGGCGTTGCTTGCAAACTCCTTTGCCTCCTGTACAAGCCATTAGGACAGTGTTTACCTCGCACAGGCGATGCCTCCTAGCCCCCTTCATAGGGGACAGCTAGGGAGCAGGCTGCAGGAGGAATGGACTGATTCCCCTGCTTGGCTGCTGTCTTTGAGTCTTGCAAGTTTCTTTCCTCTCCTCCTTCAGGGCTCTAGATTTGCTGAATGAATGTTTGATTTATGTCTGTTCTGTCCCTTAAAAAAGCAAAAAGCCTGCTTTATAGGGCTGATACATTTACCATGTACACACTGAAGCAACTTCCCTGAAAGCAAAAGAAAACAAATTGTCTCCCTCGGCAGGATGAGTAGTTACATGAGGTCTAGAACCTGAAATTCAAAAGCCACAGAGAAAACAATCAGGAATATACTGGACACAATTCTTTTTGGGCTTCCCAAGATCTGATTTTTGCATATGGCATTAGAAAAACCTCAGTGTATGTTGTTCTGTGTGAGAGTGTAGAAAATACAAAAATATCTGGTACTGAAAGTGCTCTGATTTTTTTTTCCCCCCCTCAGTCTTAACTATGAGATCCAATAATGCTGAAAACCTGTGCAATGAACCATGTGCAAACCTGTTATCATCAGTTCAAGGAGACTATATCCTGAAACTTATAGGAGAAAACCTGATTAATTAACATTCCTCTTGTCACTCTAAAAATGACACATTTTACTTGTTAATATACAATATGCAGTAGCTGTAGCTATAGAAGTGTTACAATTCGTAATACTCTTCCTGACTTTGAAATGTCATTGAATGATACAGTACCATATTAAAAATTAGACATCCAAAATGAAATAAATGCATAACAACATGCACAAAAAATCTGAGAATAAAGGAACATCATAAGTAATGAGTTATTTTGATAGAACAACTTTCTAGACTTTTAATTGGATTTGTAATCTGTTTATACCAAAGGTACAATGTTTACTCAAGCAACTAAGGCTGCCAGGCACCTCTAAGCAATAAATGGCAGCAAAATAGCAACCTTGATTTCATAAATGTGGGAAGTTTTAAACTTGTTTTTCCCTTTGGCTGCCACCCGGGGTAGTTTGTTTCTCCCCTCAGTGTGGGTGACCCAACATCAGCGTGCTACAGTAAGTCTCTGAAGGATCAGTATCAGTGCAGGCTGGATGTAGTACCTACATAAAGGGAAGTTAATTTTCAAGTTTACTGGCCTGTGAGATAATTACAGGAACACATCTGTGCCACTCTGCCAGTACTGTGCTAAGCTTCTATAGCATCACCAACCTTTATTTTTCCCTTTTAGAAACACCTCTGATTCATGATTTTTCAGTGTTCTGTCAAAATTAGCTCAGTAAAAGGATCCTGCTGAGTCTAGATTGCTTGCACTATGCTTTTGTGATTTGACATAAACAGACGTTCAGGACTGAAAAGCTGCCTTGCCATCACTGCAGGCTTATGCTGTACATATAACAATTTCAACAAGGGCTGAATTACTCTTCCTTTAAACAGGCCTGCTTTCTGTTTCAGTATTACTGACAATCTACTAAGGAAGAAAATTGCAGTCAAAAATCATGGCCAATTCAGGTTGCCACAGGATAGAGAGAGCAACCAGTCAAAACTGTAATTATCACAGTACGTGGAAGAAAAATTCACCCAAATTTTCCTTAAACTGAAGAGCAGTGTCTTGAACAGTGTTACTTCTGGGCTAATGCTGAAACGAGCTTTAGAAAATAAATCAATGAATAAGGGCTTAATACAGTAGATTTATGTATGCTGTCAGTTCCTAGGCAATATAATTATTGTCAGTTTTCTGCCTCTAGCTACTTCTTTAGCTGCTGGGAATAATGAGAGAATGTGTTCAGCCATGTGACATTTTTTCCTTTGCAGAGCTAACCGCTGTTTCCCCTGTGGTGAATCTTGCATTTTAAAGAGCTCTTACACGTTCTTCCATGAGATTTTTTTGAAATACCATGTGATAAAAGATCATTTTACAATATTGTAGCTGAAGTGGCTTTCCAAATTACGTAGGCTGCTGAGAAATCAATGTCAAGCTTGGATCCACAGAAACACGCTACCTTAAATAAACTGGAAGTCCAAAGATGCAATCCCTCAGCTTTATAGAAAGCTGCAGAGTGACCACATGATAGATGGGTTTGATTCATCGTGACAATGCACTGCATAGTCAATCTATTCTGAAAATTATTAGAGACATTCTTGCTTGCTTCTCTTTCTTGCTTATTGTCCTCTTTTTACACAGTTAGCCCAGAACGATTCCAGATCCTACAGTCTGAATGGCCGTCCTTACACCAGACTTTCATCTGACTCAGAGCTGGTGAATGAGCGTGCTGTAAAGCCTATAGATTAGCAGTTCTTTAGTGTTTAACCGTTTCAGAGAAGACTGCTTTTTCTGCTTTGTAGTCTTGATCTTGGTCAGAACAGACTTTCCTAAATGTCTTTTCCAAGCTTCTTTTAAATTAAACTACAGTGAGGGCTGGTCTTGTTTTGTAATTCTGTGATGCTGTCAGAAGCAGCTGATCAAATCCGTGGTGCTGTAATTTGAATGTGCAAAGTCATATAGGTTAAAGCAGTACGTAGCTTTCCTTACTGCTGCTGTGTTCTGTCATCCCTTACAGGGGCATGAACTTTGGATCGAAGTACTCAGAGAGGTGTATTTATAACTAATAATGCGTATTTGTATTAGCAATAATGATCTGGCCTGGCTGCTTTGTTAATTTCTGGTAAGAAAGGAAAAGCAATATATCTGTTGTAGTCTGGGGTTTACTGTGCAGGAAGGGATGTGATCAGTAATGTCTGGGGTCAGACTAACTGGTTTCAGCTGCTGACTGTAGAATTAATGATCTCCCTGTTTCCTTGGAGGGAAGCAGGGGAAAAATACCTTGTGGAAAACAACAACAAAATTACTTGTTGTCTATACAACCCGTAGCTGAGAGAGTTCTATTTTGATTTGATTTTTTTTTTTTTTATAAAAAAGATTGACGTGACTCCTTCTATTCCTGCTAAGAAGTAGCGTTGTTTTCATTTTTAAGTAATTTACATTACAAGCTAGGGAAGTGATGAAAACATTTTGAGAAATGGAAGTGTAATCTTGAAACTTTCGTTCAAATTTTGTGGAAAAGATATGATATAACGTTAATATTTTTTATATTTGTGAATTTATGGGAAATGATAATACTCTTGATAGATGATAGAAATTAATTAAAGTGCTAAAATATAGAAATTTGTGGATATTTTTCCTGTTATTTTAATAAGATCTGGCTGGAAATTAAAAAGTTAGGCCAAGATCAGACAAAGTATCCCAAAGATTTATATAAATTTTAAAGTTGTCACTCTGCAGAATAAATGTGCACAGAATTATGTAGTTGATAGCCATAAAGCTTTTAAGCTTTACAGACTAAATGTCCAAAGAAATTATTTGAATTATGGTATACCTGTAATACATTGACGCTTGGGGTGCGATCACGGCATCAGTGCGCAAAAAGGATATGCTGGCTTAACACAGCAAATGTAAAATTAATGTTGGGGAGTAACATGTTTCACAGAAGTGCTTGTGTGCCAGTGGATTACTGCGTCAGAGATTTGCCCATGTTCTTAATTCTGGTCTAGGTTTTAAGTGGAAAAGGAGAAGGATTTGACTGAAGACAACACCTATTTCTGTATATCACAAAGTTATCAGAATCATTGATAGGATTTCTTTTTCTTGCTAAAAGAGTGTGTTAAACCAGGATTAAAATGTGCTATATGGAGTTATACTAAGATATTAGTGCAGTAGCTTCTAAAGCCATTATTAGAGATAATAAGATTAATGATAAAAGGATAAGCTTAATTTTGTTAGCCGCACAAGGTGAAGCTTGGTTTCATGTTTTCATGAGAACTAGACAAGTGTTTCGAGGGACTATAAAACAATGTTTAGATGGCCACTGTAATGAGCAGTGAATATACAGCAGCAAAGCTCAAGAGGCACCTAACCTGGACAGAAGTTAGCTCAGAAACCATGTGAATTTACTCGTCTCTAATGGGTTGTCTATATTGGAAGAATTTTTATAGGAAAAAAAGGAAAAAATATATAAAGAACAACAAACATTCAAAATACCTCTTACATATAAAAAACATAGAATGACTATATATAAAGAAATGGGAAAACTGATAAAAGGATGCTTTTTAAAGAGTTTTTCAGGTTAACTCTGATATTGCGAAACTTTTCTTACAGGCATTTTTTTATACTGTAGTTATTTTCAGCTGCTTTGTCAGGCTTTCAGATAAAGTACATACTCAAGAAGATAATCTACTGAATTAATCCCTATGGAATTTGAATGAGTACAAGCTTATATTTAGTCTGTGTTCTGCACAGTGGTACTTCAACAATGTCTGAAATTACCTGGTTTGTACATATCTTAGAGGCCATCATTTCATGTTCCAAAAATTTGGCACCAGTTCCAACAGAAGGTATTTCCTTTCCTTATGACTTGCTTCTATGCAGTATGTAACTTAGCTATAGATACTGCAAAAGGAGAATTCGCGGGCCTGATCTAGCTTTAACATCTCATTTGTTTGTTTCTTCCATTTCATCCAGTCTACACCACTTTCCTGATACAGTTCCACACATGGCCCCGTGGAAGCAGGTGCTGGTCAAACTGAGATGACCCGTATGTCAGAGTGCAGGACAAGAGTATTTTAAAACATTGTTGCTGCTCTATTTTGTGAATGACACAACAGTTGTAACAAGAACTGCTTTCCGTGATATGCTAGAGGAGGGCTGCTCAGTGAATTGTTACCCAGCTCCGCAGAGTAATCTTCTGTACTGGCTCCAGCTTCACATGCTTCTTTCGTAGCAGTGGTGGAGGTATGATTCTCCTGCTGCTTCTCGAGAAACAAGGAACATGATAATCAATACAGGATCTCTCACTGAAACTGAACGTTTCTTTGCAGTTCAGATTCAGACTGGGATAGCCTGTGCTACGTTGCTTTAAATACCTCCAACAGGTAGCGCTTGAAGTTGGCTGCTTGAACCAGGAGATGACAGAAATGTTAGTGGCAAATGCAGAGGTTGATCAAGGCACAGAATAAACTGGGGTTTGCACAGAAACAAGCAATGACCTCCACTCTTTTCCCATATTCCCACAGCTGAGTAATCTTATGCCACTAACTTTCCTTATTCTTCCTTTCCTCTTTTAACATTTAAAATTGTGAGCAACTGTAATTGTGGAGGAAAAACCTCCAAACTTGAATACGGATCGATCTGAAATAAAATAGACATGTTAGAAGAAAAACTGGAAGAGTAAGGTCTGAAAAGCGTGACTTGCCCCGTGTCCCTGTCAGCTCTGCCTGCCACAGCTTCACTGCCCTACTGGGATTCTTACAGGTGTGCACTGGAGTAACACAGCGCAGGTAACTGGCACGGCAGAATTGACTTTTACCTGCCTTTGAATGTATTACCAGAAAAAGTGGAGAATTAAGTAGCTGACAAGGTCCTTTGCTCAGATTACATAACCCACAACAGTAATTCATAATTGATGGCAAAAGCCACCTACAGTCTGGGCTCTTGTCCGATGTCAGTGAAACCTAGGCAGCTCGCAGAGAAGTAGAAAATAGCGAGTTAGACGCTATGGTATTGGCTGAGAAGTTGCTGCACGTTGACAAGCTAATCAAAACTTGACAAAGTTCTTTAAATATTTAATAATACTTTTTTTGTATGCCATACTAAGACAGTAACAAAGTATTTGAAAATCATAAAATTAAAAAAGTTTACATTTCAAGAGTAAATTTTTTGAGTTCCTTAAACTGTTTTTTGTTAGCATAAGAAGGCAATGATAGAAATGCAACTATTTTGGACTCCAAATGAAATTACATCACCTGATGTAGTTTATTGTATAATATTATTCCACCATTACTGCTTAAAAGCTTTACTGCAGTAGATTTCCACTAGAATTAAAGGGAGTCTTCAGCATAAGTCTCATGTGTATACATCCAAGATGCTGTTATGTTTGATTATTACTGATACAAAGGGCTTGTAGATTATGATGCTCTCCTTTTTATTAATTTCTTGTCTGGCTATGTGAAGTAAGTACTAGTTTTGTATTGGAAAATCTGTTATGCAAAGTGTTAGGTGTGCACCTGGAACAATTAATTGCTCTATTAACGTTACCCACATCGCTTTAACCATGCTAAAATGTTAGCTTATTTCTCACATTATCTTTTTTCTTTATATATTCTTGCTGTGATTGTAGCAGCTGCTGGCACCTACCACGTACAGCAGAGTCCGTAAGAAACATTATACTCTGTGATCTTTGTTTAGGATGTGCTAAAGGTGTTCCTTACAATGTCAAATCTAATCATTTCACTGAACTTTTATGACTAACTTGTGTTTTACAAATGTTACATCATAACCTTTTTAATGCAGGAGTCCTGACTTCCTGATTGTACAGGGACATAATTTGATTCAGACATCATTTTGAGTTCTCCTAGAAGAATCCATGCTCCCTTGAGCTCCGCCTTTGAGAAACTTGTCTTCAGTCTTATCCAAACCTTATTTTTATGTAAATGTCTCTGGAGACAGTTTCGTGAAGTCACCTTTCTTCCTGTAGGACATGTAATTTTATATAGTTACAGGAAAGTAGTTTTGGTAAATAAGTAGCAGTGTATGTCATTTGGAAGAAAGGAAACCTAGAAAAATCCTAAGGAAGCCAAGAACAATAGGGGCAAAACCCAAAGCTAATGATAATGAGGAGTCAGAGAAATCCTAGTCGTGCTGTAGACCTGTTACTAGCTGGAGATAATTAAATCATTAATAATGATATAAAGAATGTAGAAATTTTCACGAAGAGTTTCTGTTCTGTACTTGGAAAGCCACGTGTTTGCATTCTGTAAGGATAAGAAAGTACTTTTCAGGGCATAGATAGTCACTAAAGGATAAACACTTTTAGCGTTGTAGTTAATTTGTACCAAACAGTCTTTAAAGAACTAGAAAGACATCTGACATGCTGGGAATTTTTAATAAATCTTGAAGTACTAGATAAAACTTAGAAAAGCAGAAGAGAGAAAATGTAAATATTAAAAAGGACAAGCTGGATGAGGCCATCAATGGTAGTGTGTTTATGTGGATGGAAAAGCAGATACAGAAGTGTACTGGTCTGTATTTTTCTCCATGTACCAAAGTGTTCTATCATCTGGAAGTATAAATTGTAATATTAATATTAGAAATAATTTTTAATAGGAAAAATGAGTAAACCATTGCAAAACAAACACTAGGAGAAGGTATGGATATTCCGTGACTTGAAGTCCTCAGATCGAAATCATACACCTTTCTGGGAGGTATGTTTGAGTCAACCACAGATTAAGGGTTCCATATTAAAACTGGTAGATAAAATGTATTATACATTGCAGAAATCAAACCAGATGATCTATTGGCCCCTCCCGTGTTTTGACTTTAACAATACATAAAGCTCTTTTGCTGTATTTCAGGCTGGGAAACAGATCTGGACATTGTGTCTGTTTATTCTGAGGGTAATAAAGGGTGGAAAGACAGCTTATTTTAAAATAACTTTGGCATCATGTTCTTCAATTACAATTTTTCTAATGTTTCTTGGCAGACAGGAAAGTTTCTTTTCCTGAAAATATGTAAATATGTGTGTGCCTGTATATATGTGTATATTTTTTTATATATGTATTTCTTCACAGAAGAAAATAGGAGATAGGAAACAACAAGAGAAAAGGCTTTCAGAGAAAGTATTTCCAGCTTTCTACAGAGAGATACGTGCAGGGCACTGAAATAACACCTTGAGTATAGGTTTCCCTTCACAGAGCGGCATTGATGCAATGTCTGCCCACTGGAACAGTTTCGGAGGGTAGTGGGGCTTTTGCAGTTACAGAGCACATCTAACAATCACCAAATAAATGTTACATGATGTACCAAAAGAATATAATCCCTTTTCCCCATGGGATAGGATTTGAGGAAGGGCTTGTGTACCTGAAACCTTGTCTGATTTTCCAACTGCACTGAACTTACGATACATGTATTATTATATTACCTCATAGTAATTTATGCAGTAATGTACAATGTATTTAATACCTTTAGTTGCTGGCAAATCAATCTGTTCTAAAAGGTATTATGTCTTCTTACAGTCCTTGTTTTACTTAGATTCTTAAAATTTCTTGGTTACAGCAATTCTGTTCTTAAGCGTATGTCCTGTAAGCGTTAGAGCTCAAAGAATGAAGAGATGAGATGTATAATATCTTACAGTGATCACATTCTAGCATGAGAATATTCCACTCGATAAATTGTTTCAAATATATTCTAGATGAATATGTCCTTGCCTGCATTATTTGGTTTAGTTTTGGCTTTTCTTTCATAACATGAGTGTTCTCCCTGGTTTATAAAATGTCAAGGTCAAAGAGAGGTGAAGCTGAATGGTGCTGGGAATCTGAGATGCAAATAAGTTTTAGATAATCCATGCGATGCTCAGAGGCCATCTAGTTTCACAGAGCCATTAGCATTCAGGGATGCTCATTAGCACTCGGGCATCCAGTCAGTATGCATTAGCAAAATGAGATGTGTTGATTAAAGTTACAAATTATGTGTTGAATGTTTAGACTTCAAACCACGGTGGCTTCACATTTATGAGAGTATATTTCTATACTTTCACATTAAAAAATGTTGATGCTTTCTGCTCCTCAGTAATTTGTGTGTGTGTGTGTGAACATGCTTACATATGTTTGTGTGTATGGGAGGAGAAAGAAGTGAAAGTGTGGATGGAAGAGAAGGTGAGAAGTTAATGTAATTTAAATATTTGATGGTTTTGCTTTGAAAGTCTCAAAAATCTTACAGTTGGGACTGCTGCTGCTCTGATAGTAAACTAAATTTGAAATAAGATTAAAAGAACTAAAAAGACTAGCAAGATTTTAACCTTTATATCTGTGTTATCCTAGGTACTGATCTAGGAGAGGGAGCTTACACTGTTTAGACACAAATATCCCGTTGTTTTAGTGGGACTTAGGAGCTAACCCTTTTAAAAAGTCCAGCTCATACTTCAAGGGATAATCAGCATATATTATCTGAAAATATTTCAGAGCATCAAGTGAGATCTAGCGAAAACCAGAGGAATATGTGGAAAACAATAATATACAGGTTTAATGCCTGTATTAATATTAAATTTTATCATAATGTGTCATGCTTATATTACATATCTTGTGTAAACACAATAAACAAAGATGCTGAACTTAACATTAAGCTATCAGCATTTTGGGATAGCATTAGTAAAATTTATCATCCTTATTGTGCAATGTGCATCAGTGCAGATACTCTAGAATAGCTATCTTAAGGAAACATGGCATGCCACTCTAATCTCTAACAATACCAGTTTTTAACACTGCCAAGATAAGGTACATCAAGCTGAGAGTTAAATTAGGTACATAGGTCATACCCTGAAGTATAGACTTTTTCTGAGCATCTTCAGCTAAACCTTGTTTCCAATTGCTTTGTAGAAAAGAGTAATGTTGGGTCTTACTAAGTAACTGAAGTAACAGCATTTGCTAGTAGTTTTCACACGGCCTAAGCTATGAGTGGCAAGTAAGGATGCTGCACCAGTAGCTAACACTTGTTCTTACATCTTTTGGTTCTGCAGAAGGGTCTGGGAAGACCAATTATTATGCAGATGACCTTATTAGATGAAAATAAATTATGCAAAGCTGATATTGTGAAAATGACTTATTTGCAGCACTAATAAGATAGTTGTTTATCTTCTTTCTCAGGAAACAGTATCTGATATCTGCAGCTGAGAAGGATCATGGAGAAGGTAAGAATGATTCTGGGCATGACTCAGCACAATTTCTAATTTTTTCTGGACCTGAAACAGATATTTTAATAGATTCACTAAATCCAGGCATTGTTTTTAGGAGGAGAAGGGTCTTGCAATGTTACTTAAAACAAAGGTCTTTGTGGGGAAAGCCTCGCTGTAGGTGCAGATCAACTTTCAACACAGGACTGTATTGAAAAGCAGCATAGCATAACTTGTGTTTTTCTTTTCCTGATCTTGTTGATTTAGGAACTTTCTTAGTGGGCTAGATGGAAGTGCCAGCTCAATATCAGATATTGAGTCCAGCTCTTATTTCCGATAGTGATATTTTTGCTCCTGGGCAGACCGCCACTTGGCAGCATCCATCAGCTCCTTGGGCAGTGTCAGGGAGTGGTGGTCGCTGTCAGGATTGTTCGGTTTAACATCCGTCTCCAGTCCCCTGGCTTTTCTACTTTTGGTGCTTTGACTTCTTCCTTTATTTGATTTGTTGTAGTCTAGGATCATTTCATTTCTCCCTTTTGTTTTCTGTAGCCCTCTTGCTCCCTGTTAAGAGTTTGAGCTTGGGAGAAATCATCACTGGCAGCAAAGAGAGTGGGTAGACTTTAAGATGTGAGGGTCAAAATGCAGGATGCTTAGTCCTGCAATCAACATTCATGGTTTGCATCTATGTGATGTTTCCTTCTTGAAGTAGACTTTTACCTTCTATGTTTACAATGATAACAGAATCTGTTTCCTCCTTGGTATCTTTTTCTTGGGTCCTTCATTTTTTAAATCATTGTGCCTGGGTTTTTTTGGGTTGGCTTTTTTTTCTTTTTCTTTTTTTTTTTTTTGCATCAGTTGCATCTGCATTATTTGAACTCCAGATTCTGTGCTTCAGAGAGAAGGCTGTTCGTTTCAAGCTAGCTTATTCCTGAGGTAATCCGACAAACATATCTGCCAAGCCAGTATGACATGCGGAAAACAGAATTAAAATGGCAGAAAGTATAGGGTAAGCCTGGTATTTTTCAGTCTGTCCTTCTAACCTGAAGGTTATACTTGTACCATCAGGTTTAGTAGCTGTCAATAGAACTCTTCTTTATTTCATGTAATTTTGTTTCAGATCTATTTACGTTTTTGGGCTCCATGACATCTTGTGACACTGAGTTTCATAATTTGATTTGTGTAGCTCTTAAAAAAAAAAAAAAAAAAAGAAAAGCCTTCCTATTGCTTTGAATCTTTTGTTCTGATTTTGCCTTAAAGTTTTGCCAGCTTTTGCTTTATAGTTGTCTCTAAACACCAGGGAGAGTTATGAATCCCTCAGAAGAAATCATAGGTTGTTCTGTCAGACAATGACTGTATTCAAAACATTAGAACCCAGACCTGTTTCAAATTAAAATGTTTATAAAGAGTTGTTTCCTTAGAGCAGCAGAGTCCTTCAGACATTACTCTGACTGAATTATTTTCCATCTAGTTATTAATAACATTGAGAAATCATGTTCTTATGAAGCTAAAACTTGTGTGACATGGTATTGCTTTCTGTACTTTGGAATCTGGAATCAATCTTTAAACAAAAAGCTGAAAAATTATCAAACTGACACTTCAGGCTCATTTCAGATCTTTGAACATTGGTTTCATTGGGATAAGCTTTGTGGTTATTCCCAAATGAATGAGAAATAAGGCTATTAGAAAGACACACTCTGATGAACTCATTAAGTGTTAACACATTTTTATTTAAATTCTGTTTTGTGCTGTTACCAGACAGCAAAAGGCTTTATTTTATTAAAGAAAAATACATGTGAAATTAGTATTGGACATTTTTCCATAAGACTTCCAGTACAAATAGTAATCTGGTTTTCCTTGGTGCTGGGAATGCGTTCTTCTAACAGATGTAAGTTGAAGTAGCAATTTTTAGCATATTTAGAAAAATGCTTTTCTCTACTCAAATGTGATTCAGGCATTTTCCAGGATGTGCCAATCCCAGTGAGGATTTCTGAGATGAGGGAATAGTATGTTTGGGGTGAATTCCACTTGTTACCCACCTTTGCAGAAGGAAATTTGTCACTGATGCAGGGGAGCATGGGCAGGCCCTGTTATGACAGCCAAGAGCAGGTTGGAACAGGAATGTTGAAATCTGCGAATAAATAAAATTATCTCAGTTTGCTTTCTGGAGCTTTCAAAATCAGTTGGAAAGTAAGACACGTAATGAGTTTGTTTCTCTCTTGTGTGGTTACTTTTTATTGCGTTTCAAATATACAGAAACATTTCACAGGAAAAAATTCATAAAGGTCACAAGTGCTTTCATACTTGGGAATTCTGAGAGGTATATTTAAACCCTGGCAGACTTTTAACCTTTTCTAGCTTACAATAAGTTTGCCATCCTCTTAAACCCCTTTGATTGTATGGCTTTTGTTCCCCTGAAAGGGGGACAGGGCTGCCTGGTTACTCAAGCAGATGCCAGGCTCCTGATTTGCATTTGATGAAAGCCACTTGTGAAAGCAGAATCAATGCTCAGATTTACAAACAGTAAATGTGGGTATTGGCTTGTCATTTCTTCCTAGGTTGTTGTCCTATAAAGCTGCTCAAGTTCCTCTCTTCGCAAGGACGTCTTCCTGCTATCCCTGCTGCCCATAAACATCATGTTAGATCGAGATGAAGGGTGAGTAATTCTTTTTACCTCCATTATCTGGTTTTTTTATTTAACAGAAAAAAAAAAAGAAAAGGAAGAAAAGAATGAAAATGCAGCCATTTAGAATAATGCATTATAAGTTGATGAACCATAATAACCAAACTCTGTGTCTGAAGGGGCCTAATTACAGAACACCAGAGGCACAAGAGGGAGCTTATTGTGGACAACAAAATAGTGCTCTAATAATGCTGTCACTGTACTGAGCACAGCATCAGCATTAATCCATGTGGTTATATCCAGGTAGAGAATGGAACAGAATGCATCAAGAACAACAGAAATGAGTCTGAAAGCATTACATATCAAATCAGAGCTAGCAGGGAGAGAGACGTTATTTTGAATGAGGTTAACTAACTGAAAGCAAGATGGCAGTGCCTGAACCAGTGTTTCTTTAGAAGGGTGTTTTTGACTAGCCTGTGTGTAAACTTCCAGTGATTAATGTAGGAGTGTATATGTATGCTGAGGTGTAGATACTGGGTACAGCAAGGATGGGCATTTAAAGCACAATCTGTTAGAGTCTTTTTATGCCATGAGATCAGCTGTTGCAGACTGTATCAAGACCAGTGCCCAGTAAGAAGAGCTTGTATCTTGTATACATCTTGTGGATGTATCTTGTCTCCTCTTAAAGCGTGCCTGTGCTTTTTACTTTGGATATGTAGCATAACATCATTATTTCATCTGTAAGACATCTGTAGGAAAAACACATTGTCAATAATGCGGCCTAATAAAAGTACTATAAAGAGCTGTTGACATTTCCCTTTAGTATGAACTTGAATGAATCTAACTTGCTTTGGCTTGGGTGTCCTACCTCACTAGGCATGCTTCCATAAAACCCCGTTCACTGTGATAAATCATAGCCATTCTAACAGAAAAGCTGAAAGTTTCACATGTACCAGACGAACATGTTTTTATAGTGCAGGAGAAAGCTCACTCACAAGCAATAGGACTGAATATAAATCTCAAGGTATTCAAAAGCTCGTTCCTTTGTCTTGGCTATTTCTGGGTGGTTTTTTTTTTTTTTTTTTTTGTACTGCGCAGTGCAGTACAGTGCATGGACTCATGAGCTAGATCTAAATGAGCTATTGCAAATGTAAATGTTACTGCAGTGTAGGTGGTAAAGCACCTCTTGGGCTAACTTACCATTCTTCTTATGATACAGTTGCTGGGCTCAGTCAGTACAGGATGAATCAGCTTTAGCACATCTATACCATAACAACATCGCCGAACTGCTTCCAGTGTCTGATCTAGTTTGACTAGTGCCAGTTTGGATGTCTCTGAATGTAGTTCAATTTTTTGTAATTCTAGATGGTTGTATACGTGGGAACTTCTAACAGATTTATAAATGATTGTCTTACTTGTGTCAACTTTTAGTCTCACTCTTATTTTCCAAACTCATGTGTGCATCAAATATGCCAAAACATTTTTCAAATGGAATATTGAGGGGTTGTTTCCATAGGTGAACAAATACTTTAGCATTTCATATAACTACAGCCAAAATGTTAGTTTGTACTCTTGGTTTTATAGTGCAAATATTTCATGAATTTAGTTTTCAGAATCCTAATTTCCCATTTAAAAAAAAATAAAAATTCTGTAATATCAGAAAGCTTCCCTTTAAAAAACAAACAAACCAACCAAAATTTCCTCATTTGGTAGCTACTTGCTACTTAATACATAGGGAGATCAGGTGGGCTGTTGTATGGGGTAGATATCCATATTTGGAACCTGAAGGTGGTAATTTCTCTACAGAAACTCCAGGTTTAAAAATTGTCTTTGGCTTTTTGTTTTGTCTTTTTTTAATATGTAAAATAAGAAGCAAGGCTGTGTTACTTGCTTTCTTGTAGGCTGGGCTTTTAGTCCCCAGGTGTCGTTCTGGTTTAAAGCCTGATTGCAGGAATAAAGACATGAATTTGATTGACTCGGTAATGTGAAACTTCATACTTTGTCTAGTTGCTTAATTTCAGAGAGTACGAAATGGAAAGTTGTCATCCTGAAGTATTATCGTATACCTATACCATTGCAATGCAGGAGTGCACAATCTATTGCAATGAAAGTGAAGTGAAACCTGTAGTGAGAATTGGCCTGGTGCGTGGAAATTTGACTGGTAATATGTCAATATAAATAATGTAAGTCATTATAGTGAACCCTCTTGGCTCAAGATGTTGCTGTTGCCTTCTCCAATGAGATTTGAATCTGCTTATGTTCATTTATTTGGGTGTCAGATCATCCTCTGGCTAAACCATTTATACCGGCTCAGTTTTTAGGTTGTAGGCATTCTAAAACACTTAGTATTCAGGTCCAAAGTTCAAAAGAGACTTGGCTAGCTGTAGGTGCCAAGAAAGAAAGGGACAGTTTTTCATGTGGTTATATGATCAAAAGACAGGAATGGATAACACTACTTCCAGGCAGCCAAAATCTTTTCATACTCATGAGAACCAGTTCTCTGACAGGGCTGTAGCAGCTCTACCCTTGTTTTCCCTTTCTCAACCATCTTCCAGTTGCACCAAGCAGCTGAACTTTCTTTTCAGTTAACAGATTCCGCTACAAATTTTGCTCTTACAGTTCTCTCATTGTCATTTTCTATCATTGATTCAAAGCTGAATACTTTTAAATTGCCTTCTCAAATAAGAATTTTTTTCTTGTTTTTGTTTTGCATACCATGTATATATCTCTTCCAGCCTTTATCATTCCCTTTTCATGCACCCTCTGCAGGTACCTCTTACCTGACGGCTCTTTTGTGACTCAATTCTTATGGGCCGACTCTTCCCTGCACTTGGAAATAGACTTCTGTTTTGGCACTGTCCACCTTCAAGTCTCTCATTAAATCAGTTCTCTCAGTTTACCACCCTTCAGTGCATCTGCTCTGGTGCAATCCAGTTCTTGGGGGGTGTGTGTGTGTGTGTCGGAAAACAAAAGAACCAAACACCTGGAAGTATAAAGGAAAAAAAATATTACAAACTCAGAACACCATCCTGCAAACAAAAATCATTCCAGAGTGATCTGCGTGCTCCCTTATCCCATCTTCAGTTCTTTGTGATTATCTTACCAAGATTCCGCACTTCAGATCGGGGACTTGACTGTCCGAGTTGTCTGTAAAGTGCAATGTTTTCCAAAACAGTGTGTGAAAACCAACAGAATTATTTTGTTGGGAACCCAGTTGTTTGCCTGTGTATTCAGAAAGAGAGTTAGAGTTCATTTTCTGTGATCTCTTTTGTGTTTCAGATGGAACAGATGGCTGAGCAAAATAAAACATCTGTATGTGAACTGTATGTATTCATGTGTAAGTCAGTGCCAACGTAAAGGGAGGCCTGGACATCAGTACTTATCCACAAACTATTTCTGGGGGAAGATTAGGAAAATTTTGATTTAACACATAAATCAGTAGAAATTTGCTGAGAACTAATTAAAAAAAAAAGAGGAAATCACTGGCTATTACTGTGCCATCAGTAAGGTGCTTGGCCTCACGCTACACAGAACAGCTATAAGCATCTCTGTTCTCACAGGATTTCTTTTATAACCATTTTACTGCAAGCATTCCTGTAAGCTAAGGAAAAGAGGAAGTCAAGGGCACTGTCTGTTACCTGCTGATCATCTCTTGTCCTTGCCTCTACTTTCTTTGATGTATGAAAATTGCAATAGAACTATCTGAAACATGCTAATAAATGCATTAGCTGGTATTTGTGTGGTCATACCCCAGAGTTTCTGTTACATTCAGTATTTGAGCTATGACTTCATTACTGAAATTGGACTCTTAGTTTTTTAACTTTGATTCCCTCTTTTCTGGTTTAGGGAACAGTTTATGTAGCATGCAGACATTTCAGTTAGTTTTCTGTAGTCCTTCTACTGTCACTACATTTTATAAAGGGATAATTTCTGTTTAATACTGAAAAACACAGGCCAGGTTTGTAAGGGAAGATAAGATACTCTGTTAGACCTACTGATGCCATAATAGAGGTGTGGGTGAGATACAGGCAAGTTTTTGGATGCAGAGGCTCTGCTATAATGTATTCGGTAGTTATTCCCCATTCTCATATCCATTTCTCTGTGCTGTGCCTGAGGTTTTGTATTGCTGCATCTGTTTTGTTTGATTAACACATAACTATATTATAGAAGTTGTTACAAGCTAAGAAGAAGGATTTGCATCTGGGTGTGGAGTAATTGATGCTTCTGAGTCCTGGAAGATTGTTGGAGGCTGCTCTTGTTTGGTGGTTGCTCCTTGGATGATGGGGAGCATTGTTCTAAGCATACTGGCAAGAACAGAAGGTTGGTTTTTTTAATTAATTTTCTTTCTTTTTTGTGAGTGATTGTAATGTGAACTCCTAGTCTCTTATCCAACAAAGATGACGATCTGCAAGCCTGAATTCTCTACTTCTGTAACCGTTATTTGATTCAACAGTTATAAAAACAATCAAGATTATTAGCAGTGAAAATAATGTAACTTTTATAACCTCGCTTTTTATATTTTCAAGATAAAACCCTGTCACAATAAATAGGGCAGCTGAAACTTCTCAGAACTTGTTTTAGATTGTAGCATCTCTGACAAAATCCTGATGCTACAAAAGTCAGCAGCAGAGTGCCAGTTGACATTGAGCTAGGAATTCAATGGAGTTTCAATTTCTAAGGCACTTAATGATTAGTTTTAGGCACAGATATATTTAAATGAGGACCCCAAACCTGGAAGTTTCATATGCTTGTTTAATGCATGTATCCTGAGCTGAACTTAAACAGAAGCATAGCATGTGCTTACTTTTCTACCCTTTTTTCTTTTTTTTTTTTTTTTTTTTTACAAGACTGTTTTTTACTGAGATGGACTGAATTCAGAAGTTATTTTCATTGCAGACCTAGTCCTACTTTTAATGTCAGATTGAGGAGTTTTATTTCAGTGGTAAGACCAAGATTTTGGAAACTAGGAGACCCCAATATCAAGTCTAAAGATCTGAAGGGCTTTATCTGCACATGGAGTTCTATTTTTTTTTTTAAACAACTTTTGTTCTACTACAATATGTTTAAATTCCAAAGTGGTGTTAACACTGTTGTCATAAATCAGTCTTGCTTGTGTTAGTAAAGAATAAAGAACAAATTAGGGCCTTAAAAAAATCTTAGATATATTCATAATACCAGAGCAGCCACACTCCTATTCTTGAAATCTTTTATATTTACTTATTTCTCATTTACCTTGGACTCACTTTCAGCTTTATCTAGTTCTTTTGCAACAGACAACAACCTCCATCTGATACTCTCTTCTAATTTAAGATATCTTAAAATTGATATGTAACTTCAGTATCCTTGGTGCTCTTATTTCTTTTTCCTTCAGGTCTTTGAGAAAGCTAAGTGCTAAACTATCCTTTTGTAGATAACAGGAAAAAGGAGTACATGAATGAAAGTTGATTTGGCACATTAGGTTTACCTATTTTTCCATTTTCAAAACTTCTTTTGTTTCTGATTAAAGCCGCCTAGCCAAACCTGTTTGTTTCAATTCTGTATTCAAAGGATGAATTAAAAACACAGAAGTCATTATAAATGGATGCTGTACAAAATTGAAGTCAGCTTTAGAAAGAACAGAGACATGAAATTCAGGACTTGGAAAGGAGTAAATACTGCTAAGGCAGTCATTCAGGCACATAAAAGTACTTTTCTTTAAAGTTTAACGAGCAAAGCTGGAATCTGTCTCAAATTTTTCCTAAGTCAGGTTTTTTTCCTTCTTTAGCTGTTCTTGACTAAATTGCATTAAACAATTGCATTGCTTGTCTGCCACACAGCTGCAATGTTAGGAGGCACTTACGTTCCATAGTATATAAATAGCACAAGGAGGACTTCCTGTTTCATTTGAGGTTCTAAGTGTCTCCCCCTTCCCCAGCTGTCAAAATAAGACTAAAGAATACAAAAAGTTTTACCAAAGCAAGAAGGATAAAACTAAGTTTAATGTTCTTGTGGCTGTACTTCTCTGGGACAAATCGATGTTCATCATACTTATATTTGAAATGGGAAATGAAAAACAGAAAAGAACCAAAACAACGGTTTAAATGGCACATATTGTGTTTTGTTGTTTTTTTTTTTTTAAATGTGATGATAATTTCAGGTTTTCAACTGGCTTTGATTTTTAATAATACTTTCTATTTCAATCTTCTGTATTTATTTTATCACATACTTTTGTCAATGTACTTGATTGCATTTAGAGTGGATATAAATTGTAAAAATACAGGAGCTAGAATTTATGTAAAATGATCTGGAAATCACCTGGGACCAAAACAGTATTAGAAGCAGACATACAAAAGCCTACATTTTAAATTTCATCAGGTTTTCTCCCTCTCAGAAAAACAGAACAAAGAGTAGGATCAGGAGCCAAGTTTCTCTGCAGTCTAAAAGTATTTAAAACCGAGGGTTGCCATTCAGCTGCTTGAATGGATCACAGCGGTATAACTAGCTGTTAACCACAGGACCAGAATTTGTCTTAATCCAAACAACTCCAAGGCCACGGCAGATGTGAGAAGTACAAGTACCTTTTGTGGCATGTGAGAGCAAAATGAGGAGAGCAGCTGTAGAAGCTGCGGTTTCAAGTGGACGGGTGCAGTGTGTTGTAGTCTGTTCTAGAAGCGAGGAGGGAATGGATGGATTCCTGAAGTCAGAATACAGCTGAAAGGAGAGGCCTTGACCTTGCAAAGCAAGTGTCGTGACAAACGTTCACTCGTCTTCAGGTGCCTGTGGACAGCCACATGTCTAACTACACCTCAGTCGTGTGAATCTATTTAGACTAAATGAAGAAGTAACTCCTAATTTGACATGATAAGCAACTTGGTGGTTTCTTCATAATGTTTTCTGCAGGCAGAAATATTACTTACAAATTTTGTCAGCTGGCAAACAAGAGACTTAGCCCTCATTCAAGGTTTGATTGTGACTGTATAACTAGACACGGGTGCTTTATTTTAAATCTGTGGAAAGCACTTCTACTGGTAAACTGGTAGCAGTTAATTCTGAAACCTTTCCAGTGAATTTGCAGGCATCATTTAGTCAGAAGTTGTAGCGTCACTGCAGACCACAGGATCCAGCCGGAGGTCCCTGAGGAAGACTGTAAGGTATTCTGAAGGTCTGAAAGTTTCTGACAATTCCTCTTCTCCACATACAAAATTAAAGACTGTGTCAATGCTAAGAGAAGGTGGGAAGGGGAGGTCTTTGGGCAAAGTCCCAGTTATCTGAGAGATCTTGGTGCTGTGCTTCACTATGAGGAAGTGTTGAACATTTGGATTTTGCCAGATATGAGGCACAAGTGTCCATATAGACAGTCCCTGTTTAAAGCTGGGCAGAATCAACCTATCAAGCCCAGAGGCCTGGTTGGAGTGGGGCTGGAAAGGGGCTGATAAAGAAGGGTTTGGGCTACTGAAGGACTTCTCCCTTGAAGGTTTTCACGTGCAATGTTGCTGATGAGTTTGAGTGAAGAACCAGTCTTTGAGTGTTATTAGGGCAAGTGTAAGGATTAGGGTTGGGAGAGAGAGTGTGTAGTAAGATTGTGGTTGAACTGGAAATAGCCTGATGAGGATCAGGTGTGAATAGGGGTTCATGAACAAGGTTTAATATCTTTATTATAATCAGAATGTACAAAGCGACTTTTCTAATTTTGAGGTTTCTGGTTTTGCAATTAGTAAAATACTCTGACTTCTGTAATATATCATAGATGGCAGAGCCTTGGATACTTTACATTTAGAGTCTAAATTAATGCATAGGCATTTACATATTAGTTACATGGTATTTTTGTGTGCAGTATACTGCATTCAAACATTTTATTGGATTATTAATATTTTACAGTTGTTTAATGTATGAAGTGCTTTTGAACTGTTTCTGAGAGTTGGCTTCAGCACAGACTGTGTTGGGTATAACTTGATATGGCCTTGGAAACATAGGCAGCATCAGGGAAAGCAAAATAATTTTGGCAGTTCTATTAGTTATTGAATTGGTTTAAGCATTTTCTTCCCTTGATGTATTCAGTCATTTCTGCCCAAATTTAATTCCCTCAGTTGTGTTTCTATGACTACTTATAGGCCTGTTTGTTGAAACAGATCACCAAATATCTGTTTGGATTGATGTGGTTCTCAGTCTAGTTCCACAAAATGTTGAGGTGGTCATGGGAATTAAAGTTAGGGGAGACATGCTTGGTAGAAATTTGCTGCTTAGAAATATGGTGTTGAAATTCTGGATTTAGGCAGAGTTATCATCCTTTTTCTTGGCTCTTTGTTCACAGTTCTTCATGCCTACCCTCTGCTGCATCGCTGCAGCTCCCAGTACAGCTGGTTTTGGGTCATGTCATGAACCAGATCTTCCGGTGGCCTATCAGCAAAAAAAAATCTGGGTAGTGATTCCTGCATTTAGCACTCGTCTAGCAATGATTGTACTGCTAAACTGAAAGCATGATTATTTTTTTTTTTTCTTTTTACTGGTGTCTCTGCTACTCCAGTACGTTCAAGAAAAGGTCCATGGCCTTAGCTGGGCAGTGGTATTCTCTAGAACTCCTTGAAATATTTTTATTTTTACCTTTGTACCTAGGTACCATTAACAAATTAGCATTTACACCAAAGAGGAAAACTGATAAAAGACACTGAGTCATGACTAAAGAAATGTATTCCTGAGCATGACCTTTCCAACCAGCAAGCAATAAAGGCTTTATACTTGCAAGGCCATGTGTTGAACCAAAAGAGCAATAAAATAAGAGGCAATAGAGAACTTCTCAGTTTTGTTAATTTTAACAGGTCTACACTCCTCATCAACAAGTTGAGTGTATTTTCAGTATATTACACTCAATTTTGTTGAATTTAGCAGTAAGATCATCAGGCAAAACCACCTAGGAAAGTATCTAAGGGTTGATGCAAAGAAATAATGCATCTGTTTACAAGGTTATGTTTTTTGAATCTTAACGTTCCATTTCATTTTGAGGAAAAAAAAAATAATTTTTACATGGAGGTGAGGGCTTTCGTATTAAACTACATACATTCCATTTTATGAAACATCAAGAGAGTCTCTCCTTCCCCCCACCCTTCCCCCCACCCAAGTGCATGCGCGCCTGGTTTCTTTGGCAATTCAGCATTTCAGATCACAACCCTGCAAAATAGCAAAGGCATTCCAGATTTTTTTTATAAACTCTAGATATTTAGGGTGTTTGCACTGATACCATAGGAGTTGTACAGAAATAAGCTAAACACCTATTTAATACCTACAATACCTATGTTGTATTATAAAGCTATGATTAATGATTTTTCTGTTGTAATTAGAGCTAACAAGTGTGTGATCACCTCACTTCAGATGTAATCTACAGTAATTAGCAAATACATAAATTATGTTGTGAATAGATATTGACCTTCCTTTCACTATTTATAAAGAAGATGCCTTCTTCATGTGAAGAAGGCTGCAAATCTTAATACAAGTTAAAATCAAGTTCTCTTCAATTTAAGGCACGAATAAGAGATGTTATAGTATACAGCTGATTATTTTCATGTCAAACATGTCCTACCAAACTTTCTGCAAGGTCACGGCTGCCCACATTGGAGATGGGAACAAAACCAAAGATCTGCCAATTTAAGGCAATGGTTTTAATTGTTCTTTCTTTGTGGACCCCTAAAGGTTTTCCAGCAGTGATTCTGACTCCTAGAAATTTCACAAAGGTGAAATAATAGCTATATTTCACTTCCCATGGGTTCCTTAGCAATACTACACAGACTAAGGGCCAGGGTGAAAACTGCTTATCAAAGACCAGTCACACAGAAAGCAGTTTTCTTGAATTCAGGTATCTGTGGTGGTTTTCCATTTAAAAGCAACCACTGTCTTGCCAGCAGATTGAATCAACAACATCTTTTGTTCCTCTTCAAACTTGTCTAAGTTCTGTACAAACCAGGTCGAGGTAACTGGCTAGTCTCATCAGTTATTTTGCTGGCAGTAAGGAAAAGTCTTAACAGGTGAAACATGGGACCTTTTCCTTTCTCTGATCTTGGTGCAGTACGGCTTGTTTTGAGGACTTTTCCAGGGCTGTTTGATTCCCGTAATCAGTTGGTCTCTGTTTTCTTTGAGGGGACCTCATCTTAGGTTGTGGTACAAATGGGAGCACAAGTGACATCTAATGGGATAGTTACAGGGCAAATTGCTTGTAGCAAGCAGAAGTAACATGGCTGGATTCATTTTTGGGTGTAACAAACCACACATTTCTGACACTGCTAGTCACTGTGCTGGTTATTTTTTTTAGCAATCAAAGCTGCAGCTGTCATCTTTTGGTAAGACAAAATTCTTAAACCTTCTCTGTCATCAGTCCCCAGCATTCCTTATCTCAGAAATTCAAAGGGCAAGTAGTTTTCTTTTGTATTTCTGAACATTTTTTCTAGTGCACCTGTCTTGAAAACTCCCAGGAATATGTATAGCTTTTCTGGCTCTGTGGTTAATGATCTCTTCGCTGCTGGCCATGGATGTCTCTCCTTTCACTCAAGTTCTTTTTCAGCTACTTTAGCCATCTGTGATTTTAACTGTTTTGTGCAAGCATCCTTGCACAAATCAGCACGGTTTCTCCAGTTTGGACATTACAAGCCTGATTCTCTACTGTGTTAAGACTTGCAGTTACTTTCTTTGATGAGAAATTAATACAACATGAAGATAAGGGAGACTGATGCAGACTTCACTGTCCACTTTTTTCTGTGATACTAAAAAAATAATTTTCTTCCACTGTAAGTATAATCTGAGATATATTGCAGAAGGATTTGGTGGCTCTGCTTTTGAACTGCACATTTGTCTTTTGATCTATGGTGTACATCTTCTGCTAATCTCTTCTGCTATGGATTTTGCCCAGATTTGACCTCCCTTAAACTTTTTTCTATTTTGACTAAACTTTTCCTCTGGGAACTCTCCTAACTTTACTCCTGGGCTTCTTTTTAAGTTTTTATATTTCAAGTGCCACACGGAGCACTTCACAAATCTTAAAACCCAGTGAAAAGCTGGAAAGGAGAAGTGATTCTTAGGAAGAAAGTGGCATCCTTTCCTCCTGAAGCAGTTTCCATAACGTTGATTAGCATTACTGGAGCTTGCCGAGCTTCTTTGTTACTGCCACTTGGTAAAAGATTATTAAGTGGATAGTATGTTACCAAGTAAAGGTGACTTAGAGATTGGAGCTAGCCTTCTGTTTGGGGAATATCTGCACCCGCATAGCTCTTCCATAGTCATATAATACAGAATATATGACCAACGCTGGACAAGGCTGATAAGAAGCCTAGTCTTTTCAGCGCTCTCCTGCCTCCACAAGTCATTGATCCCCAGGTAATTATCAGTAACAAAATAATTTTTATTCTAGAGCAGTATGTCCAGATAGAGACCAGAATAAGCATAACACTGGAGCAGTTGCACTCTGTTCTGGTAATTATCCTCTTTGGATGAGACGGAAAACTGGGGTTCTTACAACTAGGAATTGTTCCCTGTCCTATGGACACCATTCATGTGTAGGAATGCTCTGCTACAGACTTTCCAGGTTTCGCTGGGTAATTACATTCTACTTGTCGAAATGGTTTCTCCCGTTTGTGGAAAGCATCCCTTCCTTTCCTTTTTGAATCACAGAATGTCTTTTTTTAAAGCAGATGTAGCATTTCTATGTAATTTGTAAATTGTCCCATAGCTAATGTCAGTATTTATTTGTTTTATGTCCTCCTGCCACACCCTAGAGTTTTTGTGGTGGTGGTTTTGTCCACAGCCAACATTTTTTTTGGTAATGTAATTCAGCACAAATTTGTGAAAATCGGTCCTCCCCAGGCGCTGTTCCTTTGGATTTGGTCACTAGGTGTCACTCGCGATCTAGGAGAAAAGCAAAGCTTTGGTTCTGTTTTTGTTTTAAATTTGTACAAAGCAGAAAATCATTTGTATATAAAACTTTTGTATTGTCTATAAAAACTCATACCTAAAGACTCCATAGCATAGTCTGTAAGGAGTCATTGCATGCTTCCCAAATTCAGCAAAAAGTCTGCTGTGCAATCCACTTGTACTACGCAGGGAGGAGTTAGTATTACACACACACACACACACCCCCCCCCCCCCCCGTATGTTAGCTGTTTTGAACACAGAATGATTTTAGGTGCTGTTCAAATCCAGGACCATAATGTAAAAGGGACAGTGTTTTACTTTTTTTGAAAGGAGTACAGAAAACTAGGTTGTAACAGATGAAGTCAGACTATATATGCAAAAATCAATTGTCAAAGTACACGTCTGCTTGGAAATTAATTTGGGGCTTCTGGATTCCTGTTCATGTGTTAGCATCCATAGTTAGAAGAATTAATCAGCCTACACATGATATATGGTGATCACAAGCAAGGCTGGAGAAATCAGACTCAAAACCTGATTAAGTATTGAATGGTCTGGCCTTTTACTACTGTATGTAGGAGAACTAAATGTGAATCTGGACATAAATCTTGTTCAATGATAGCTCTTGGTAAATGTGATGCACCATTTTGGAATGTATGCTGCTATTCTAAGAAAATGAACTTTGGCCTTTTAGTGAAGGAAAACCTGCTTCCTCTGCTGCAGTGCTGTATAAACATCTCCTACTCGTGTCTGTTCTCTGCTCTTGGGATTCAACTCAGCTTAAGAAAAATACTTGGATGGAGGCTGATTTCTAACCCCTGCTGAACATCTCAAGCAATAAATGTCTAACAATTACATTCACATTTCTTCTAATCATTTAATGATTGGCAATTGACAGCAAAATGCCACACTTGAAGGGAGAGGCCAGGGGGATGTTAAATGGTCCCTTCATGGAGGAAACTAACTGTGTTTTGTCAGTCTCCTTTTATTGTTGTTGAGAAAAGCTAAATTCTGTGTGCCTGGGACGCCATATGCTGATCATAGGTGAAGGCGGCTGTGTAAGCTATTAGTAGTTTGATTTTCTTTACCTGGGAGTGGCAAGTTTTTAAAAGAGAGGCCGGTGGTGGTTTAGCCCTGCCTGTTGAAGATGCTTTTCAATACAAAGTTTCGTGGCACAGAAAGAGCTCAGTTTACAGCTCAACATGTTGTACCCGCAATGTATGGCTATAGTGCTTTGGGGGACTTTTTTGGCTATTCAGGAAAATTATCCCCAAGTACTGTTGAAGCAGTATGCAAAAGATTTTTCTTTTCTTTTTTTTTTCTTTTTTTTTTTTGTGTAAAACCTTACCAGAAAAGGATCACTTTATTTGCCCTGCTACTTCATCGGTTATGTCAGAGCTGATGACTGCTAACAGACTTGTGATTATACTGTTAATAAAACAGTTTCTGGCTAAAAGTTTTCCTGGCTTGTTGCTGAGTAAAATCTATGGGTGCCTAATAGGTACCTTTGCTTGTGCACGGAGTCCTTGCTGATTTATTTTAGAGGGTATCACCCAAATTCCCTATTGTGACATGGAAGCTGGAAAGAACAATTTAGCACTACACCAACCTAAATGCTAAAATGTAGGGTTTCTTTCTAGAATCACAGGTTCATATCCCCAGAAGCTGACTCAGCCCCTTTGCTGGCAGAGGCACATAAGCTTAGAACTGAGGAAATCTTTGTGTTTGCCTCCTGAAAATAACCATAATAACAGAAGTCCTGTGTCCATACTGAGCAAGCTAATAATTCTCCGCACTTCTCTGTCAGATTAGCTCCCCTTTCTTTCTTTTTGTCATCTTCTCCTAATAATGATCATTATTTACAAATATAGTTGCCTCAGTGTGCATGTTGTTTCCACGAGAAGTCTCATGCAACGCCACCACCTCCAAGGTAAAATCTGCCCCCATATACTAGAACATGCAAATACCAAGAAAAGGAGAAATCGGAGTGCTCTGCCAGAAAAGAGAGGGAGACAGAAGTATGCAAGAACAGTCATAAAAGGATTTTGTCAACTACGGTCTATGGAGCTTCAGTTGGATCACACATCAATAGCTCCAAATTTATGTCCTTTTAAAGGTATTTTCTCCGTTTTTTCCTCCTCTAGCTTTCATATGTCCGTGTACATAGAAAACTCTGAATTCCCTCCCCAAGGAGCCAAGAAAATGTTTCCTTTAAATCTACGACAGCAACAGTACTGTTGTCCATGTGTTTAATAAGAGCAGAATTACAGTAATGTTCCTGTAACATTTGAGTAAATATAGTAAGTGTTTCCACAATGTCTACAGCTGGGATTTTGTAATGCTCACTGCTTTAACCAGTTTAAATAAAGCAAGACAAGCCTGAACCTAAAAACCCCAATCTGATTTGCTAAACAAGTTCTGTACTGACTCTTTGTGTACATCCTAAATCTTCCTCCAGCTGTTAGTCAAAACAAATGCATAATTAAGGAGAACTACCCCTTATTACTGTTTAATTTCCTGATAAAGACATTAAATTAAATTAAAAGGAATTTCCCCAAAAGCCCCCATTCCAAACTGAATCCCCACACTGAGAAGCTATTAGATTTTTTTTTTTTTTCAAAACAGAATAGCAAACAACAAAAAAAATATCTACTTTCGGGCTTTCAGATTTGTACAGTTTAATTGTTGGTATGTTTCCCTGATAAGGTGAGACTAGTCCCATGTCACTAGGGGAATGGTATCCTGCTGTGTTTTTCCATCCTCATTTACAATGATTATGTTATCAGGCTAGCCAGGCAAAAGGGTGGAGCAACTATAATTTCAAAGCAGGATTAGGTTGAAATAACGAGGTCACCAAGTTGTGGTTGTCATGGCAACGTCACATCTAAGAATATGGGATGCTTCTAGGAGATGAGGCAAGCCTGGAGTCTCTCTCCCTTTGCACAAAATCCCAGACTATTTCTGTAAAATTGCTTAATTGCTTTTAAACATTTTTTTTTCAAAGTGGCTTTTGCCACAACAAGGAATCCAAATTGTACTTCTTTTTATTGACAGTTTCTTAAGGATGTTTATCTCTGATCTGCTATTGATCCTGTTTCCCTGTCATCTTCCGAGTATGTATTTTGGCTTTCTTTAAAAAAATCTTTTGTTTTAAATATATTACAAAAGCCTTAGGTAATTCAGCCACTGCTCAGGTGTTTTGATTCTCCTTGAGACTTCACAGTCTTTTAAAGCACAGGGTTCTCTCTCAGGTCATGTACTTACCCGGGCCCTCTCCCACACCCACAAAGAAGAAACAGGATTTTTCTGTTAACTCTTTAATTACTGTGGTAGTGATAGTTTTTAGTAGTTTTATGTTTTTTTAAAATATGCGTTAAAATATTTTTTTTTCTGGTAGCACCTGAAGATTATTACATCTAAACACTTTATTTGTCCTTATTTCAAGTTGTATTGGATAGGATAAATTTGAGTGGCTGTACAGCTTTACTTTACTGTGTCATTTCTTGTCACAGACTTTCATGGGAACTTTATGGTACAAACTCCTGACAAGCACAGCAGGAAGCAGCTGCATTGTATGTGTTTTTATTTTATTATGTAAAATCTCACCAAAAAGATTTCCTTTCTCAACTTTTACCTATGCTTTAACGTTGGTGTAAGATTATAATATGAATCTCACAACACATATTTCTATTGAAATCACTTTGATTTTTGTGCTTTTTCATTGCCAAGCATCTATGGCTGTCAGTATAATGTAGTGTTTAAGCGTGCCAGACTAAGGAATTTGTGGAATAAGGGACTAAGTTACAAACTATAAAGGGGGTGGGGTAGACAGTAATGGTAGGCTATGGGTTTTAGCATGTAGTTTGGGAGCACTGATGCCTTAACTATCTCATGAGGCCTTTTCTAAGTTTTTCTTCAGTGACTGGCATACTTTTGTCTCTGGGCATCTGAGCTCCACACACTCTGTGCTGCAGAGATCTCCCTGGTGGTGTAAGTTCCATCCCATTATTTATGTATCAGCCTAGTTATATGGGGCTTGCTGCAACGTACTGGGTCTAGAGACCACTACCTTCTCTCAGATTTCAGTGGAGAGAAGCAGGTGGACATTCAGGCAAAGACATAAACACACAGAATGATCACATAAGGCCCATTGCCACAGGGCTAATATGAAACTGCAGGATGAAGGTTCATACAAATAGGAAACAGACGGAAAAAAGCTGTTTCATAATGCTATGAGAAAATTATCGAACCTGCTATATATGTGCTTTCTTTGATAGGGCTTTTTGTTTTAGAAAAAATAAAGAAAGCAGAAAGAAAATACCATATTCAACATCTTGTTTCAAGGACATGAGATGCAAGGTCTAAGGGCAGGTGGTGTTTTTAGGCAATCTGATTTTTGACTGATGTCAGACTGCCTTCACAGGACCAGCATGGGTGCTTTCTGTTTCCCTGCCTCCTCTTTTCCTCCCCTGTCCAGGCAGAGCTCTGAAGTATGGCATCTTGCACATTGCTGACATACTGGGGAGTAGGGACTATGCAAAGAAGGTGATGTCCATCAACAGTGAGACTAATTTCTCAGTTCTGAGAGTAAAAAGAAAAAGACGTCTCAGCTTTGGTGTGGAATGTGCTGTTTAACCAACTGGTAGCAGAAAACTACTTGCTTTCTGACTTTATTTGGAGGAGGTGTCTGTTATTTTCCACAAAGGATGAAATCTTTCCACAGCAGCCTGGAAGAGTTGTTGATCACAGTGAGGTGAAGCTGGACTCTTATTTATTTAACAGCTCTGCCACCTATCATGGTATATGAAAACAGGAATTTCCCTCTCTTTTTGCACATTTGTGTCTTGTCCCAAGAAGAAGATTACTATTGGATCGCTGGAATGAATTTTTCCTTATGATCTAATATTCTTCAGTGAGCTGAAGAAATATCTGGGAAATATAGAAAAAAATTAAACCCAAATTGTCAGTGTGTGTATCCACCAGATGGTGATGTTTTACCAAATTATTTGCACATTGATCTTGCAGTAAAAATCTTGTAGTTTGAGGGAGTTCTGATAACTTCTTAAATTTCAGATGTGTGAGCCTTCCTGTTGGTTCACTGATAATTAGGTTTGGAAAGGTAATATGTTTTGTTTCTGGCTGTGCTGAAGAGTCTACCTTGTTAGTGCCCAGTATGATGGACACAGTGAGGAATGGGAAGAAAAATCTGTGGCTTCTACCATAATGAAGCTGGGCAAATGCTAGAATTCTAGCATTATCCAATTCTAGAATGCATACTAGGAGCAAGATTTACACATCTGCTTTACAGTTATGGTGGACCATCATCTGACAGCCGCGTTTACCGTTTCGGGCAGTTTATTTCTGTGAGGAGGAAACCACCAGGATGCCAAGGGCGCGGAGGTTCTTGTGTTGCTATATTGTTCCATCCATGGCTCCTCTTTCCTTAGCCGGGAGGATGGTGTGGATGAGTGCCAAAGGTTTGGTTTGCTGGGTGGGGCCTCGTCTGCATCTCAAGCTGGAAAGGAACAGATCTGCTGTATTCACCCTCCCTTTTCCTTGGCTGCTTGTTGAGTTGAACAGCCCTCAGGAAAACTGTGTTATGGAAAGTTACACAATTTAGAGTCTAGCTTTTCCATCTTGATATACAATAAACATCACTGCAGCTTATGCACATGCACTGCAGCCACTCAGATGGAAAGAGCTTTGCTATTAAAAATTGTTAGAGTTATTGATTTAGTTTGAGGAGTAACTGCCAGTGAAATTGGATCCTTCAAAAATCTTCACCAATTTTATCTAACAGAGTAAAAGGTTCTCAGAAAACACAAGGAATATTTTTTCTGTTTAGTTCTAAACTACAGTTAGAAAAAAAATAATAATTTGTTGGTCTGTTTTATATCTGTCATCTTCTCATAGTGTCAGTGACACTGTTCTGCATGCAGCTCCAGTGAAGCTATTCTGTAGGATATCAACCGCCTGTAAATACCACCTGTACACAGAAACTGTGCTGTATTTGGTTCAACAAGGTCAAGAGGGACAATTAATATACCTGCAAAATTCACCATTTCTAATGGGAATGCTCTTCCCAGGATAGAATATCAGTGACAGTAATGCTAATCTTAGTTAGGTTTGCCAAAGAAAATACTTGTTATTACTAAAAAAAAATAAACTAAACCTAAACTACGATAAAATGCTTTTGTACAAAACAGCAATTTCAAATAAGGGTGTCAGTGAAAATTATCTCTATTAATGAATTCTGAATTGTGACATTGGCCTGCCTCTGCTTTTTCTGGTAATAACATCCTAGTCTGGGAGGGTTCCAGTTTAGGGCAGGTTTCATGGTGGGAACACTGATACTATTGATACCGATATGGTTCACGCATCCAGATTAACATCTGCTCTTTGCCACAGACTTGTTGGGAGAGGTGGATCATCTGGGGCCACAGTGCATTTGGAAGGAAATGGGATGGTGTTCCTTCTTCCTGCTGGGATGACTTTATTTACATGCTACGGGTGCTGGCCATCTCCCGCAATACGGTTAATCCAGTTCTGGTCATGTCATTAGCTAGGACAGCTGGGACTGATTTTTGGGTGGTTGCATCAATATTGCAAGCACAAATGTGGTAGTTCTCCCCATCCTTTGTTACAGCTACTTGCTTTTGTAGAGCTCGCCTCTGTATGCTGATAGTTTTGTGGATTTTGTTTTCTTTTGAAGCTAAAAAGATAAATAATTGCCCTCTCTTGTGACCAGTATGCACTGGTCACATTTTGTTATGGCTCTGTTTGGAAACTAGCCTATATTTCCTCATTTCATTCTGCACTGCCATTTGTTGAGGCAGAAAAACAGCTCAGTTTGCTGCCATCGGTCTTTAGAGTACAATGTTATCTTTGACTGAGAGTTTTTAGCGGTGTAACTTTGTAAGTAGCCTTAGTGAAATGGCTTGAGGTACTTGGAGTGGACTGTACCAGCTAGAAGAAGTTGTCACAAAGCCTTTTGGTTTTTACTGGACAAGTCCATGGATGACTTGCTCATCGAATCGGTTTTCCCCTGCAGCCAAGTGTTTGATGGACAGCACTGAACATTCAGGAAAGTGTGAGAGAGCTTACGTGAATTTTCCAAGTTCTGTAGCAGTCATTAAGAAATTACTGAAGAACTTGCAAAATCTGAAAACCCCAACAGATACTCCAGTGCGCTCCTGCTACGTGTAGGTGGGTGGCACTGTGCTTGCCCTGTGCAAGCTGGGAGCGGGCCGCCAATTTATTCTGCTACACACATGGAGTGCTTGAGCTGTGGCCAGAAATGTTTGTAAACTCTTTGAGATTTTCCAGCATTTGCCTTCAGGTATTTGGTTTGGTCACATATTTGGATGAGATGTGTGAACAAAACCAAGTTGGTCTGTGAGCATCTGTCCTCTTTACTACAGGTTTGTGTCTAAAGACTGGATTCCCTTCTGCCTAGTACCAGCGCAGTTCTGACAGCAGCTTTTCCCATGGGTAAACCAGCATTCACCTGTGTAGATTTTCTGTTGTCTAGTAAGGATTTAGTTCACACCATTGAACTTCCCTCAGTAAACTCACTGATAAGGTCTCCTCTAACCAGCCATTTTAATGAAACATATAGGAAAATAATAACTTTGAAATCATCGCTTTTCTGTCAAATCTGGTTCAGATTTGCCAAACTTCTGTAGGAAAGAAGAGGGCAGGCTAACAGATGCGGAGTCACACTGCGACTGCATAATCTGGTTTTCTGCGAAACTGGGCTAACAGGGAAGAACTGGATGGCTAATCTTCAAACCTGTCCCAGACAAGGGAATCTTGCAAAGGAAATGGTGCTTGTAGTGTCATACAGACTATCTTTGTGAAACGTATGCTGGTTTGGCACCTAGACTTTAGTGAAACTGCCCAACTAAATTGTTAGTGGGAGCTGTGCCATCTGAACAGATGGGCATGTGTAGGCAGTCAGTAGTCATGTTTGTTCTTCATTTATGGGAATTTAGACCAGGATTTGAAATACCATGAAACATAAAAAGCAAAATGCCTGGGTAGGCTATCAGGTTTACATCCAAACTAGGTATCCTGAGCATTTGCCCTGTTGCAGAGGGGACATCCTCTCAGTAAGCTAGTCTAGGACATCTGACAGAAACAGGTTTTGACTCACATACTTCACCCATCTCAATATTCAGATTTCTCAATTCATTCTGTCCTACCAATCCAATCCATTTTCCCTGTGACTCTTTAGACCATGTTATTTTTGCGTTTGGATCCTTTTAATGACTTTCCCATATCTATTGCATTCAGTTCCAGCTTCCTTGCAGTCATAACTGTGAGTGATTCCAGCTGTGCCTGGAATTCTGCTCACTTCTTTCCACATCATCTTCATGCCCATTTGCTAGAGTAAAGTTACTTCACAAAGCATGTGGGTATGCAAACAAACGGCCATGAGGTAGGTTAGGTTGGGAACCTACAGTGTGTCAGCTGCACCCCCATAACTACCCAACTGCATTCTCTTCCTGGCTGCAAATATAAGTCATTTTCCTCCAAATACTTTCTTACCCTTTTAAGTGTGTGCGTTACTGAGCATGACCAGGCATAAAGTAGCTACTGAGTGGCAGCTATCTAATTTTATGTAATCTTACAGTAACTTTTATGTGTATTCAGTCCAAGTTTTCTTCAAAAACTTTTAGCTGCCACCTCCAGGATTGTACCTGGCATTCAAAGCACTTTTAGGCCTTTGTACATTAGGAATATTTTACAATGTTGCTGTGGCAGCAAAACCTTCTAAGAGAGACTGGTTATATCAACAAAACTGTTCCTCGGCTACAATGGCTTATACCTGTTCATCAAACAAAATAAGCTAAATCACAAGGGGACTTTCTTACTTGTAACCTTGTTTCATCCATGCTGAGGTTTTGGATGGAACGATTATGTCAAACAGGTCTGATTTTTATCACTTTCCATCTTAATGTAGGTAATCTAAGAAAATCTTTATGTGCACACCTGGCCTTACTGAAAGCACACATGTTCTGCAATAATGTTAGATAATAACAGAGCTGAGTGATGAAATTTTGATCCTGGCCCTTTACCTGTTCATGCTGTGTGGTATTACTTCAAATATCTGCACTAAGCATTCTGTCTAATTTAGATTAAGTCTCACCAGACAGGGACCACTTCTTTCCCTCTGTATCACACAGACTCAGATACCTTGATGGTACTCAAAAAAAAAAGATAATTAAGGCCAGTACTGCTGAGAGATCAGCCACATATGGAGTGTTTCTGGCCCATTTGGTGCAGAGGAAATTCTGTGCAGGAAGTCAAAGAGGTGGCTAAGGTCAGAGTTGGGGTTTACAGAGTCTCTGGCAACTTTCTTAGGCACATGTTATTAAAACAAGTGTTCTTTAGATTTCGGGGGAAAGCAACAAGCAATATGCATTGCCTGCTACAGACCTACATGTGTGTAGAGACCTTTTCCCAGATATGGCCGTTCATGCATATTTTGGTGTCTACTTGTTTGGAAACTTTCTCTCTAATTTATGATGAATCATACTAGCATAGGGGATAATCATGTGTTTTGTCACTTAAAATGGACCTGTATAAACATACTTTTCTTGATTTCTTGTTAATAAGTGGATGCACACATGCACAAATGCAATACATGCACAGAACAGCTATTCTGCTATAAGTAAGGGGAGGGGGAAACTCCCGCACGTCCAGAGCAGGGGAGTCTGAGCAGTCAGTCAACAGCCTTAATCGTTTGCTAGGCAGGGACAACTTGAGAACTGCCAGAATAACTGCCTGTGGATCTCGCCAAGGAGAAAAATACTCTGGCTGAGACTATAATATACAGACTGGCATCTGGGCACTCTGATTGTCATCAGTCCCTGAGCATCAAAGAGGAGGAAGTGGATAATAGTGATTAAAATGCTCACTGCCACATTTAAAAATGTATTATTTCAAATATTTTCCTGAAAAAATCAAGCTATTGGGAAAATAATTAAGCATGTTTTTCGAGAGGGGAAAGGCAATGCTATCAAAGCAATGCAAGACTCCTTTTAAGGGGCTGTTGTCTAAACGGCTGTGTATTGTTTCCTTTGCTTAAATGCTTCACTCCACACCACACTCCTACTGTCCAGTTTGGCACTAAGACCATGTCCATCTATTCCGGTAAGCTATGCAGTTGCTGTTTGTGTGGAGAGGTGCAGCACAGTCAAGGCAAACTGTAGATGTGTGTGACGACACCTGTTTCCTCTTATGTGCCCTGGGATACTCTTGTGCTACAAAGCTGATGTATCCACTAGGTCATATCTTCAAGAATGTTTTTTCTCTCACAGACTTTTTTTATTTCGCTTTTGCGGGAAGTCTTGTGTGATGTGAAAGCCAGCAGCCTTAAGATGATGTGAGAGAAATCAGCTCTACCCTGCATCTTTATCTTCTGGTGCCTTCGAAACTGGAACGTATGTTAAATAAGTGAGGGACTAGGGTCCCTGTTCATAGATGTCCCAGGAAGTTGTGTTAAAATGTCTGAACCTTACCGTCCCTCTATCTCTCCAGGCTTCATACCTGGACACGTGTGGCACTACTTGGTGGTTTCAACCGAGAACCTGAGAAAGGGTGGCCAAGCAAAGGGCAGAGTCCAGCTTTCCAAGAAGCTGATCTATGTTGTTCTGCTTTGCCATTTTATGGTGCTGTCACTCAACAGCATCTAAACCTGCACTGAAGTTTCTGATTCTGCTGCTGGGAAGGTAGGGAGAGCTTGGCCGTTCTTGGTCGTAGCTGTAGGGACTTACACATGCTGCTTTAACCAAGTGAGGAGTGGTGCTTTTTCTATCTCGGGGCCGGGAGTTCTGTCTTTTTTTGTAATGCAGACACAAACACTTTTTTAATTTCCTTTTAATGTCTGTAAACACTGTAACACAATTTGTTCCTAAAACCAGGAAGAGAAATTGAGTAGCTGCAATCTCCTAGCACTGCTGGACTACTGTGTAATCTACCAGCAAAGAGGACATGTAGATGAAGGGACAGACCTCCTCTATATGGTCCAGTCTACAGAGTTGTGATAACTCCTTTCTCTTTATGCTGCCCCTTTTTTTCTGGAATGGAAGAGGTTGTAGTTGTGATTATGAAGTTTTTGAGCTAAATCCCTTGCTTTTGTTATGGCCACGGGGGGCGAATTATGAAAAACACTAACAGCATGCATGGAAGAGTCATTGAAAAGATCATTGGAATAATTTTTTGAATGGCTTTCTGTTGTTGGATGTTGTGCTCAAACATAATTTAGCCCTTGCAGTAGTATTTGTTTTGCAATGTGTTGTTCAAAACTATTTGTATTTTGTTTAATGTTTACAATTTCAAAAGTACACAGTCTGGGTGCTGCAGGCTTAGTAGGTTCAACAATCAGAGCAGTACAAAAGGCAAAGTTTCGTCAGTGCAAGCAGAGAGTGGACGCTCTTGTCTTTTTGAGTTCTGAAGGCCAAAAATGTTTAATACTAAATATTTAAATGCCTTCTCTTTCCAGAAAGTAAGGTTTTCAGCTTAAAGTTGGTGCTTATATGACAAGACACTACTAATGAGCTGTACAGCCCTTCACCTCTCTGTCACCCAGTTTAATAACACAATGTAAGAATGTAGGAAAAATTTTACTGAGCCACAGATCCCTTTGCTCACCCGACACCCCTTGTAATAGGCAGTAACAGATGACTAAGAAAAGGACACAAAACCAGGGTAGTATACTATATATTATTTCTTCTCCCTATCTTCTACATTCCTATTGTACCGCAGCTCAGGAACTTCTTGACCCTTCAGTTATATCCTGTTGTTTAAGTTTAATATCCTGAATACATTTTTCTTTTGTTAATTTGTCTGATCACTCTCTGAATGTATCCATACTGATGGTATCCACAGCATCCTCTTGCATTGGGTTCCTGGGCTACTTAGGCAGTAGGTGCAAATCTGTTTCTTTTCAGTTCTGCTTAGTGTAGCAGAGATTAATATTTGTTCCTGTTAAATGGAAAGTTCTGGCAATACCAATCTCATCAGCTTGTTAGACTGTCCAGCGTACTTTGCTTTAGATTATAAACTCTTCATGGGCGAGGGCACCTCTTGTGTCTTCAGTACTTGATTCGCTTGGGTCGATTAGTAAGAGCTTTTGTAGTAGACTGCTAGACCAGTCTCATATTTGGTGTTAGCAAGTAATTTCCCCCCATGTCAGACTAGCTGGGGCTGTGCAGGATACTTTGCCTGCCTTCACCTAGGATACTAGGAGATACTAGGATACTACACATTTTCACTGAGGACATTCCCTGCTGCTGTAAGGGCCAGTGAGACTGAATTGCATACTCTTTTCCTTTTTAACATCTCTGTATGTGTCTTTTGTTATTTTTGTCAAGTTTCAGATAGGATGATGGGGTGCATGTTGGGCTCAGTTAGTGAAAAGATGCATGTGTTCATGGATTCTTCTGAACTGAGTATCTGTTATGTGGTTACCTGTCACTGTGAAGACCTGGATTTAGTGATGTAGGCATCCTAGATTTATAATAAACCATATATATATATATATATACACATACACACACACACACATATATATATAAATAAAATTCCAGATTTTTCAAAGCCTGATTTTTACTTTTTTTTTTTTCCCCCCCCCAGATCAATAGCACCAGGAAGCATTCACCTTTGCTTTCTGGACTGCTAAATGTTTCTTCAGGTCCTTAGCTTTGACTGCAAATTTGCATAAACTAAGACTTCAGTTCATGTTGTTCTGTACTGGCTTCTTCTGCCAAAGTACTCCAGAACTTTGGCCACTGTATTTCCCTAGGCAGTTGTTCATCTTTCAGCCTCGAAAAGGCTTCTTATCAAGTCTGTCTCCACAGAATAGGAAAGCAATTAATTCCATAGTAAGCACCATTGCTAGTCTGCTGTCCTTTTCTACCTGAGAGCCTAGGAAGGTTTTACCCTCTGATTATGGGCTTCAGCTTCAGGAAACTCCATATTCTTTGATTCAGGTAAAATCTGACCAAAGAAGACTTAAGCCAAGCTCTTTTTCAATGGTGGTTCACCAGGAGGTCATATTTCATGCCCAGAGATGCATCAAAAATCTTTGTTCTCTAATAAATACAAATCTACCATGTCAAAGTGGCATGGAGGTAAGGTAAATGAAGATTTCCTTGTTCCTACTGGATCCTCTTCTGCTTTTTAGATTAGAATGCGATCTCTGTAGGCAGAGAAATAAATCTGCAGGAAATAAACTTTCATATGACTGTCTCCAAGCTCAGTGTTTCTGTTTGGAGAAGGAAGCCACAGATTGTCTAGAGCTCAACTGAAAACAGCAATTGTGTGGTGAGAAGCCTGAAGAGGCAGTACTCCTGTCTTTTCTGGCTAGAAAAGTACTGGCCTTTCCCCCTCCAAACCTGTTAGGTTAGATTAAATGAACAGTGGTGGGACCTTTGTAGTAACCTTTTAGGTTTTGAGCATGTAAAATATACTCAGAATGTGTTTCAAGCTTTTCTCTGCCAAAAAGGCAACACTTTCCCTTTTTGTTTTTAATGAAAGTTTGAATTTTCTCAAAATAACAGCTTTTAAGGAATTGGAACAGAAAAATAAATAAGCAGATAACTTCTCAATGTCATAATTGGTGCAAAATCACAAGGATTTTCAGTGTCACTTGGGCTTTGCTTTTTTCAGTCCTCAGAAGGAACAACATCCTCCGGATGCCAAATCTGTATTTCCCAGAACGGGAACAGGAGCATGAGATGGAGTGAGATGGGCAGATGGGGTGTTAGGTTTAGAAATGATGGGCTGGGATGTATAACAAGGGAAGCGATTCAAAGAAGAGGCCAGGATGAAGGAGAGAATGAGTATAGTTCAGTTTCATCAACTATGTAAGCCTTTTTTCAAATGGGGAAGAACTTTGCATTTTATGTCTCAGCTCCAAGAAATTAACTTTTGGGCCTGGCTAGGGTTGGACGTGCTGTGCTGCCATAACAAGTGATGGCATGTGAAAAACAAACTCCCTCAACTGGCTCTGAGACTCCTTAAAACATCGGGTAAGGTTCTACTTGGGGCTCTGCCAGCTTCCTTTGGCATAAATCCTGGCACAAATGCCTGGCACTAGGAAGTCTGCTGGGAGGAAAGGTTATATAGCAGTACAGAACTGCTGCAACATCCCTTGTGCCAAAAGCTGTTCCAAGAGGCCACTGCAAACCAAAGGGTGGACAGTTTTAAAAGTGGGCAAGCGTGGCTTGCAGATGTGCAGAATCAAAAATCTTTTGAGGTTGGAAGGGATCTCTGGACATCGTCTTGTTCAGCCCCTCTGCTAAAGCATGGTCAACTAGAGGAGGCTGCCCAGAGCTGTGTCCAGATGGCTTTTGAATATCTCCAAGAATGGAGACCCCACAACCTACCTGGGCAACCTGTTCCAGTGCTTGGTAACTCCCACAGTAGAAAAGTGTTTCCTGATGTTCAGAGTGAGCCTCCTGTGTTTCAGTTTGTGCCCATTGCCTCTTGTCCTGTCACTGGGCACCACCGGCTCCTTTACACTCTCCCTTTAGATACTTGAAGACATCGATGAAATCTCCCCTGAGCCTTCTCTTCCATAGACTAGACAGTCCCAGCTCTTACCCTTTCCTCATGTGAGAGATGCTCCAGTGCTTTCCAAATATTTATGTTCCTTCACTTGATTCTCTCCAGGTCTTTTTTGTACTGAGGAGCCCAGAAATGGACACAGCACTCAGGTGTGGCCTCACCAGTGCAGGATGGAGGGGAAAGATCATCTCCTGGGCAACATTCCTCCTAATGCAGCCAAGGATACCATTACAGTTCTTTGCTACAGGACACATTGTTGGCTCATGTACAACTTGGTGTCCACCAGGAACCCCCGGTCCTTTTCTGCAAAGGAGCTGTCCAGCCGGTTGCCCCCCAACATATACTGGTGTATCTCTTACTGGCACTGCTCTGCCGGAACACCTGCGTTCTCATCAGCCTATTTGTCCTGCCATACAACCGGAGAGTGTTGCAGCAGTGACATGACCTACTCTTCTCACGTGGCTGAAAGGGCACTGCTGGAGGGAGTTGTATCTCCCTTCTCAATGTGCTGCCTTTAGTAAAATGCCTTCATTCTTGGAGACAAAGCTTAGGCTTTGTAGCCCATAAAATGATGAAAGATCAGGGGCATTTTACCCTTGCCGGGTAGGTTACTTGGCAGATGTTCCTATGGAATCCTGAATCTTGGGCCTAAGGATGCCATGGATGGTTTTGCAATGCCTAGGGCAGACAACAGAAACAAGATGAACACGTATCCCACTCAGTTACCAAGTAGAGAGACTTTGCCCAGGCCTAAAAGAAAACAGTCTTTAAGAGAAGCAAGAGTAATGGAATAGGTCATGACATGGAAATGTGAGTGGTCTTTTGCAATGTACCATAAAATGAGGCTTTGAGAAGATGATGCAATCTGATAGAAGTGGAAGAATGGTGGTTTACAGCCTGCTTGGAGATTTTGATAGAAATCCTCCTGCTAAATCACAGGCAGAGAGAATTTGAATTTGTGTTATCACTCAGCAGAGGCCTAGACTTGAAACTGTCAGACGTAACAAGAGTCCAATCCAGTTTTTATATTAAAAAAATGTTTGCAAAAGCCAAAACAAAAAACCAAAAAACCAAAAAAAAAAAGAGACTGTGGCCATGGTTGCATGATCATTAATACCAGATCTTGGTTCTGGAGAATCATCCAGCAAGACAAATTAGATCCGGATCAGGCACAAGCACACAATTGCATTTCTGTCTATTTAGTCAGAACGTGGTATGAGGTTTGTGTCAGCTTGCTTACTTTTACACTGATTTTATGCTGATTGTAGAGAGACAGGTGATATCTGCTCCAGAGTAAAACCTGGCAATACAAAGGGTTTTGAACAAATACAAACCGCCAGAGTGAGTTGAAGTTCTTATGTAAGTTCTGTAGACACAACATTTTTGATCTGGTTAATTTAAGAATCCTTAAGTTACTTTTATTTTACCATATAACCACAGCACGAGCTTTTTCCAAACCAGAAGTACTACTGCCAGACCTACACGCCGTATTACATGAATTTCTGGTAAACAGAACCGTGCCTTCTCTTGGTACTTCTCTGCCTGCCATGTGCTTTTGTTCACGTGGCTGGATGCAGGCAAGCAGATGAAAAGCTCCCTGCCACATCCCAACTAGTGCCAGATCTACTACTGGTCTACTACAGATCTACTACAGCCAGCCTGAACTAAGGGGGCTCAGTCATCATAGCTGCACCTTGCTATTAAGAATACTTACTACTAAGATACTTTCTTACCCCAAAGAGCAGTTATCATGGTTATAAAGTGTCTTAGCTGGGGGAAACACCTTGGCTGTGATATTTTGTTCTCCTATTATCTCAGTCTGGTTTGACTTCTCCCCCTGCTCCCCTCCCTTGCCTTCTGCTTTGACATTTATGGCTAAAAAGGCCTCTTTTGTGACATTGCATCAAGTTATAATTTAGAAGGCGACTAAAAGCAATGTCTTAAGCAGGCTGACATAGGTACAGGTCACTCAAGTCCCATAGTAGCTGATAAAACCTTGTGTAGCATCTGCTTTTGTCGTCAGGGAGGCTGTCAACAAAAACTGCATTTCTTGCCTCTGTTGCTGTTCTTTTGTCTCACCTTTAGGTGTATGTTTGTCTAGTTTTGTTTTCAAGCAATCAATACTGAACTTTAACAGCAATTCCCACCCATATCAACTGTTGCTAAAAGGACAGTTCTTACCATCTTTAATATCACCTGCAAGATTACCAGGACTGTTTCCCTTTAAAAATGTCTCTACAAGTAAAGGGCAGAGGAACAAGGGGTAGTTAATATAAAAGAGTGATTTAATACTTCACAGTTTCAGTTCTTTGACTGTTTTTCCATTTTATCTTTAAGAAAAGGTTAAAGCAATTCTTAATAGTTCCTGTTGCCGGGGTGTCTAAGAAGTTGAAGATGAGAATCTTCTTTGCATAGTGTTAGACAGTGGTAAGATAGGCAGTGCCCAGGCCTATTTCTTCGAGGAAAATTAGCCCAAAATAATTTGTCTAAACGTTGAAATTCAGAGCATGAGCAGGATCTCTTTATTTTTATGTTCTCACCATGTACTAAAAATGTCCCCCAGATTGTCACAGATCAAACAAAACATTTCATTTAACCTGAAATGAATGTCTTAAGTCAAACAATTCCCTGGAGTTCTGGTTTTCAGGTTGGTCTCTGACTTTTTTCTTTTTTTTTTTTTTTTTTTTTTTTTTTTCAGTTTGGTTTATGTAACAAACCCCAGGATGATGCTTTCCAAGAGCATAAACCAAGATCCAATATCTTAATTTTTTTCTCAGTGTTGCAGCTGACAACTAAATGTCTCTTAGGAATTGTATTTTCTCCCCTTGCAAACAGGGAAAAACAGAGAGAAAAAATGATAAATAAAAGTGACTAGACTCAACGCTAGTTGCTTATCTGTAACTAACTTGCTTTTGTTGTTATGTATTTATTATATATACTATATATAATATAAATATTATATTTAGATGCTTCATCATTGTTTGTTAGTCCTGTTCTGATTCTTGTCATGTTGACACAGTAATTGGAAGACAAAATCCACCTAAATGAAACCCAAGGGAAGTATTTAATACTTATTGTTAGCACTTTGCATTAGCCTAAACATATTAGAATTGCAATGAAATAGAAACTGCCTTGCTATCAATATTTTATTTTGTTAGAAGAAGATATAAAGAGAGATGTAATCCCGCCTCTGTATAGCAGTCTACAGAATGAAATTACTGGGAAAACAAAGGCGGCGACAGAAAGGAGTTGATAGACTATACAGAGTACCTTGTTAGTGAGAGTTAGCTGTCTGATAACTTTGTGCCAGTCTCATCTCTTTTATGCCCATTTATCTTCTGATGGCATAGGTCTAGGTCTGCAAAGGAGATCCCAAAAATTCTCACTTTTTTTCTTTTTTTTTTTTTTTTCTCTGTTTCTTATTTCCAACTTCAAATAGCCCTTCAGTCCTACCCTTTGATGATTTAAGGGAGAAAAAGGTCTTTTTCATGCTAGAAATGTTTGCCCTTTCTCAGTTTTATAGAAAATATCTATAGCAAGGCCAGATAGACTGTGGATCTTGAAATACCCCTGGGGTAAGTCAATCAAGTTATGTAAACTTCTGTAGCTAGCAGCACATGAGAACATACTCAGCAACATCAGCAGCCATCAGCCAGCAACTTCTAATTCCTAGCCCAAATTACAAGGGCCCCTTTCACGGCTGGTTAGACTGAGTCTGGGGAGAGCCTTACCTGTCTTTGCTGGCTGGCCTCTGTTTATCATGAAGTATGTAGCCAGAAGTGAAGTACTGAATATTTAACAAAGACTTCATTTGTCCAAAACATTCCCTTGTTATTGTACACAAGTAGGTGCTAATAAGTACCAGAAAAACATCAGTAGTTTAAATAGTATTAGCAAATATCCCTTCCTTTCTTAATTGGTGTAAGCTACACAGGAACTGGATTTTGAATGTACAACCAAATGTTAAAAGTTGTTTCCAAGCCTTACTCTCTCTTCAATGAGACATCAAACTGTTGTCACCCAATCCTTTTTACTTTATTTTTTAGTTCAATACTTTGATCATTCCCCTCTGACATGGTTCCTGCTGTACCAGATTAGCTAGCAGCAAGTTGCTAGCTAGATGAAAAAACCCTTTAATGGGGTCTGTTTAGTACTTCATCTGTAAATCATTTATGTAAAGAAAGTGTAACCAAGTCACAAATTGGCAGATAATTTTAGACATTTTTGTTGCTTATGAAATTATTACCCAACTTTCCCTTCTGCTAACTACTCTTTAAAATGTTAATATAAACATTATTTTTAAAAGAAAACATATAGAAGAAGATTGGAGCAAGCTAACTAAGTATTTTTTTTGAGAAAATAATTACCCCTTAAAGAAAGGAAATGCACTCCTCCTAATCCACTGGGAGTCAGTGAAGCAACTGATAAGGTGCAATAAGGAAGAAGACTATTTGAGTTTGAAAGATGGGAGTTGGTACCAGTAGCAGTGGAACTATTTAGAAAAGAAAAAGTAACAGAGAGAGATGAGAGGAGGTGCCAGGAAAATCATTAGGGTTGTAGGAAGAGACCTTTAAAGCTAAGGGAAACCCAGAAAAGTATCTTCTAGTACACAAAGGATTTGAGGAAGGAATCCATGGTTATTACTGCTTGGTTGAGGCTATTTCTACATTTCTTTTAGTTGGTGCAAGCTAGAGCCCTGCAGGAAAAGAGAACTGGGGTTATCGAAGAAACAGGAGGAAAGGTCCTTTTGAGGACTGAGATCTGATTAAAGGTTAGGAAGCAGATGGCTGAGTTTCAAGGTCACTTCAGGAAGGAAAAGAGTCAGTAGTGGAGGCTCCCAAAGATCAGTACTAGCACCATTCTTATTCAACTACTGACCTGGAGAAGGGAATGTGTGGTGAAATCTCCAGGTTCATGGATGATACTATGCTCTTTCAGCTTTTCAAATGCCACGCTTTTGATGAAGAACTCTGAAAAGACCTTGCAAAATTGAGCGAGGGGACAAAAATGTGTCAGATGAACTTCATTATAGATAAATGTACCATAATGCATCTGCAGAAAACTGACTTTAAAATATACATACTGCAAACCTTGTAGCTACAACTCAGGAAAGAGATCTCGAGAGCTGTCATTAATTTCAGTTCTCTGAAGCAATTGGTGGTGCAACGTGTGGTGTCAGCCAGAAAAGCAAACGAAACGTCTGGCATCATCAGGAGGCATTTTGAGATCGAGACGCGGGGTCTAATTTTGCTGCTAATTAAAGCCTTAAAGAACCCACATCTGAAGCACAGTGTGCCATTCTGGTCTCTGTAGAGGACACAGCAGAACTCTGGAAGCTACAGAAGAGGGCAACTGAAATGGTTGAGGGGGTGACAGCTGTTGCATTGCAAGGACAGACTGAAAAGGATGGGACCTTTTACCTGGGAGAGGTAAAAACTGAACATAATACACCTGATATCTGCCAAAAATTAATTTTCTATTCAACAAATGCAGCAACAGTAGATCTAGGGTCACTCACTGAAAATAGCAAGAAATGAAAACAGGGGAAATCAGGGATTTTTTTACATGGTGGATAGTGAACTTGTGAAACTGTTGCCACAGGAGATTGAGGACACAGATGGTATCATCAGGTGGAAAAGAGGCCTGGGGAAATTCCTGGCCAACAGGGCCAAGGCAGATACTAAAGAAAAAGGCAGGGATGAATCTCTGATATCCCTAACCCCTGATAGCAGCTGCTGGGAAAGCAAGGGAGCAATGAGGGGCGGGTAGTGGGCTGGCTGACGGGCTCTCCTGTCCTAGGAGCAGAGCCTCTGATGTGGCTGGAGACAGGCTGGCTAGATAGTCTAACGCAGCAGGACATTTCCTGTGCTTTTATGTTAGACCGGGTGTAAGGGACATTTCCCCGACAAATTTTTGAGATTTTGCTCCAGTTACAGGCTAAATAACACATATGAGGGTCTTGTCATAGTTTTCTGGATGAAAGCGCTGGGGATGCATACTTCCTAGGTTACAGAGTAACTGTCTTTGGGTAGACGGAGCAATAAGAAAAGCCTTCAGGAGTGCAAGGGTCAGGGTGATTTTGGTTGCAAAATGGCAGGTCAGTATTCCAATGAGTGCTTTAAACTTGGTAGGTTTTAAAGTCCAAAGCAAAAAACTTTTCCCTTGTTTATATGGCTTGCTTACATACATATTTCTGTCATGTTTCTATTCAGGAAGCATGTTATATCTTTTGTGGGTTTGGTTGCTTAGATGTACTTGTTTCCCTGAATTTTCAGGTCTGGATTTTGTTGTTGTGAATGTCTATTTTGTTACTGCGTAACAGTAAGTAAATGACACCATATAGAGCAGCTCAAAATGGGAGTGTTTTTTAAATCAAAATATAAAATTTAGTTTGGATTTTAATTTATCCCAGTCTTCAAAGTAGCCATGCCTTGCTACAGCCCTAAATGTTCCTTTCTGTTCTTGATATTTTTGCCTTTCAGAGTTAGTTTTGCTGTCTGAAACATTCTCTTTAGTACTGCACCCGATATGTTACTGCTGGGGCAAAAAAAGATATTTTCACATCTTCCACATTTGCAGATGATGCGGTGACAGAAGACTTGTACTATTTTACAAATGTGCAGATCCCAGCAGTTGCCACAGGGCTGCAAGAAGTATGTATTTTAGTTTATTAACATTTGCGTTTGATTCAAGATGTTGCTACTTTTGTAAGTCAGTAAGGGACATCTACCTTGAAAGCTAAAGATAGATCATGCTTCAGGTTCTTTGACTCTGCTTATGTGCAGCTTGCAGCATATCAGTTCCAGTGTTCATTGAGTTGTAATTATCTAAGGAATGTTCTAGATTTGTTGAGTGTATGCTTGCATGGTGGACTTCTGCTGGCATAGCTCTGTGAGCCAGGTAAATTGTGCTCTGCTGGCTGATCCCACTCTGACTCACATGTCTGGATTTCAATGAAATGAGGCAAGATGCTGCTGGCCTTGACTTTTTTACGTTATCCAGTTGCTACAGATGAGCAGAGGGAGCAGAAAGGAACACATACCTTCGTTATGGGTATTCCAGTTCACATTCTGCTATATTTGCTTAAATTGCTAATGAAAATAAGGTTGTGCAAAACTGTGAACCGGAGCTTGCTTTCGTTGTCCCTGCTGTGGGGGGCAGTTACCTCTGCCAGGTGGGTGAGGTAAAGAACCGCATGCAATAATGTCTTAAAGCATTGCAGCGGTTTGCTTTGCATAAGAGTGAGTCTGTTACATCTAAAAAATGTATTTTTATTAGTGCCACTTGTGAGGATAAGGTTGTGCTGGTCTGTCAGTATAGCAACATCTGCCTTAGAAGCATTACCGTGGTATAGAGCATGTTATACTTTATAGCATGCAGGCATACATAACCTGTTTATATAACATTAACGTGATACTAATACAGATAGGTCTAATTGATGTGTAGATATGCTCTGATTGCAATAGCTGCAGTATGGCTGACCCAGAATAGGAGAGCAAGGATAATACTTTATTGATTGGATTATTTCTCACTTTAATTATTCTTATTCTTACTAGTTGCAAGATGGTAATTGTACCTTAAAATCTTGGGTTTGTATTTCACATAATTCCCCTTCCTCTAGCAGCCAGAAAAGGTGGAACTCCCTTAAAAAGGTATTTATAAAATGCTGTTATACACCAAAAATTCTTGCAGAAAAAGACAAATTATTGGGCAGAAGCAAAAGCTTGATGCATTCTTTTCTGATGCATGTGAAACTTTTTTTGTGTCATGGAATACGAACAGAAGAACCAGACTGCTATTGTGATGTTATGTCTCCTCCTTCAAAGGGTTACGTGCCTGTACTAGCTTTTTGTAGAAAGGCATGATCATGGCAGCTCACACCAAGGCTCGCCCTTGAGATGCTGACTATCTAAGTAGGTAGATGGTGTCACATTCTGTGTTGCTCCAGCTATGTTACCAGTGACACCTGAACTAGCTGGTTTTAATCTAGTTTATGTCTGCTTATAAGACCTACAGTCACTACAAAGCAGTTGGACCTTGAGTCGGATTCAGTTGTAGGTCTATTTCTGAAGCATTCCTTTACAAAGGAAACCGGAAAGGTGTTTATTTTGCCTGTAAATGTTCTCAAATTCCTAGATCCTTAGATGTTTTTGCACTCTCCTGGATACACACTCTTCCAGCCTCGAGATATAGCGGTGAAGGTCTGATTGTGCTGACTTGTGGTGCATCAGAACAGAGATGCTTCTTGGTGCAGATGCCTTCTTCCCCATGCTGGTACGTTTTCTGTTTTAATAAAAATGTCAAGCCCTACCTGTTAGCCTTGAAAACAGGCACTGGGTATGGGGACCTGAAACAATAGCTCTGACAGATGTGATGGGCCCATTCATTTCAACGGTATTAATGCTGATACCTAGTTATACTCTAAATGTCAGTGCTGTTAACTCTTTCACTGCTGATCAGAAGCATGTTAGAGCAGAATTATTAAGAGCTGCAAAACCTATTAAGAGCCAGAGCTTATTTGGTACCACTAGCACCAGTGTGGGAGATAACCCACCACTTTACCTTCTTCAAGAACGATCCAATTGTCCTATTGGGGCAATGTGTTCACACTCTTGCTTTCTTCTCTTTCCCCACAGTTTGCCATTGTTTTCTGCTAGTGAACAGGGGTTAAGAAACACATTGAGACATACAAAGTTTATTGGGATGTTGAGAATGAGAAGCCTATAAAGCTGGTTGAAACAGTCAAATCCTAGTGATGGGAACCTGTCACCATGGAGCCCAGATCATACTGAGAATGTCTGCACTAAAAGCATATGACTTCTACAATAGTAGAAGAATAGATTATTCTGCAGCCAGAACCTGGAAAGGGTAATGTGATGCTGTTGGACCATGGGGTTGTACCATGATAATATGGTCTTGCCCTTGGCGGAGTGACTAACAGAAAAGATGTGGTGACAACAAACGACAACAGAGCATCTGTATAGCTGGATTCTTCATAGGAAAATGGTATATCTACTAAATCAAAGCACACATAACCAGATTTTGCCGACTTATTATAGTATACTGCATAGGATTAAACTTTTAACCAGTATTAGACTAGGCTATTTGCTTTCCCTCTATAGACCTGTACAGTGTAATGATAAACCAGAGAAAGCTGTTGTTTTCTTTTGATTGCCCTTATTTTTAGTGTGAAAAGACAAGCCTTATTTCTGTTCTTCGTGGTGCTGTTCAGTAATGCCTGTTTTGAAAGGGCTACCAATAATGCAACACAGAGTCACTGCAGATCTCCATCTTGGTGCCCTACCTCTGCACCGATCAATTATTCTCATACCCATGGAAGAGGAGTTGCTCTTTGTCCTTTATTGCTGCTTTAGTATGTAGGTATCAGTGAGGAAATTCATTACTCACCATGAACCAGAGTACTTGTCTTATTTCAGGTTTGTTTCTTATCTTGTTATTTATGATCAGTGTTTAATTTTCTTTCTTAATTGATGCACTTGTAATACCAGGAAAATTCATGCGGACCCCTTCCCCTTTTGATAAACCAGGAACAAAGAAGTGAAGTTACTAAATATGTACAGTGTCACAGTTGTAAGGCATGTGGTTTTAATTAAGTTTTAACTAATTCCCTTTATCTTGTCATAGTAATTATGACTGTACGAGTCATGTCACATTAATACGTGAAAGCAGCACTTTGGCATGGCTGGTCAAGGAACAAAAGCCTTTATGACCTGCCTTGTTAAATTAAACCAGAGAGACTGATCAACTTGTATTTTGCTACCTTCTTTGATAAATTATGTTAAAGATGAAGGGAAGTGCTAAAGGGCCAACACACATTGGTGCTAAATATTGCTGAACTACAGCAGCAAACAAATTGAGAGGAAAGATCTTGCAGACTTTTTAAAGGCCCTGGGCTGTGATAATGAAAAATGAAATGATGAAATGACATAGCTTAAGTGAATTGATGATGCTTGAACACATCTTAACTTTATCCCTGTTGTAGAGTTGGATACTCTAGCGTTCCAACTGATTTTTCCATCTTCTGTTTATGCAGAGGATGTCTTATATTGAATAGAACTCTGAAGTTAGCTAGGGTGTGGATTCACAGTACTTTAGCTAGTCTCTACTACCAAATTATTCAGATACTTTACTGAGAAGTGCAAGGGCAATGTGGTTTTCTCAGCCTTTTGTAGGGCATAAGGTCTGCTCCATTTGGAGAAAGCTACTTTTCACCATCACAGGAAAGTTGTTTGAAATGAATAACATACTATAAATTAGTGTTCTAGCTCACTTTGCCTTAAATTTCCTATATAGGCAAGCTTTACCAGCAACCTTGTAGCTTAGCTAAGTCGTCTTGAGTTTTGGCTTCTGTACTGACTTACATGTGTTCGAACTATATCATCATAACAGTTCATTTCTTCATTACAATGTGAAGTCATGCTCATAAATAGAAAAAGAATGAATACATAACCTTGCGCCAAATTCTTCATGGGGTTAGTCTGCTTCATCCCCTCACCCCCACCTCCCATACACACTCTGAAGGTCCAAAAGAGAAGTGACATCTTTTTCATGCTATGCCAAAAACTACTAGAGGGGTCCCTCACGACCCTTCTGACTGCTGTGTCAGTCCTTATCTTTTTGAGTCATTTTTCATTATAAATAACTGTAGCATCTGCTTCTGCTGTTTTTGCATGAAGCTGCTGTAGGGACAATTTTTGAGGACTCCTGGCTAGATTCTTAGCTGGGGTCTGTGGCCTTTTCCTAGCAGAGGCTTTAATCAGTTATGAAATTCAGTCCTCTGTTCCACGAGGAATATGCTGAGTAATAGCAGCATATCATTGTCACAACAGCCTGCAGGCAGGTTCAGGAAGACAGCCCTGTTTTCTTTTCACATATCTGCATATATTTCTTTCCAATATCCTGGGACCAAAAAAACATTCTTTTTCAGACAAAGACATCTGGGAAAAGGCTATGCTTTAAGTCCTTCTATCTGTATGAACAGTCACTGGTGAATGGCATTCTTCACAAAGAGACCATAGATTGTGTAGGAAATGACAACGTGACTCCATTTTGCTACATACAAATTTTAACATTGTGCACTTAAGCTTTAAATACTACCTATAGTAAAAGCATTGCAGGCAAAGATAGGTGGTCTGACTTTGGAAAGTAAATAACCACAAAAATGAGAACTCAGAATAAGAGGTCTATTTAAGAGTCCGGAAAAGAGGTTTGAGGTAGTCACCTGTTAGTCCATACCAAGATTGGAAAGTTGCCTCCAATTGACGTGCCACTAAAAGGAAACACAGCAGCAAGATGCTTTAAGGGCCTTCAGAGTGTTCAGAACTTGCAACATTATTTTGTAAAGAAACATAGCAAAGGCCATAGAATTAAAATGGAGGAAAACAGCCATTTGGAGACACTTGGATTGAGCTTTTCAAAGACTGTCAGAAAGCAAGGGGCTGATGTGAACTTCCAAAAAGTTCCATTTTCCAAACATTTCAGTCAGCATTTCCTACAGCATAAGACACCAGGTATCTTTCAGCTGCAAAATAGACACCAAGGTCTGATCTAGAAAATTTGTTTTACTAAATTAATTCTACAGTGAAAGCCAGCACATGCTTACTTTAACAAGAAACCTATTTTACAGGCATGTGTATGTTGGGCATGGACCTATTTTAAAAACTGTCTGCTCAGAAAACATTTAATCAGACTCTCCTATATTTCCTCTGTAGCTCGTTTAGGAGTTAAATGGCCCAAGGGCAACTTCTGCAGTGGTCAACAGAATGACTGAATGTTTTTGGTGGATTAGCTTGGGAGAATTTATAAAGCTCTGGGTTCTGACACTTTCTACTGAAACCAAATATAAATGCAGCTCTTTACTAAGTTTTTAGAACAACGTACTTAAATATCATCCTCCTTTCAGACCAGTTCTCTGCCTTTAGATTCCCAACTAGCAAGACACAGCAAACTTGCATACTTATTGATGTTGCTGTTTATTGCTCTGCAATCTGCAAACAGGAAGCACCTGGGAGATTAAATCTCAGAGCGGGTTGTTAAAGGGGCAAGAAATCTGAGAACCTGACAGCTTAGAAGGCAACTGTTGATATACTGAGACCATATGAAGCATCAGAATTATGAATCAAGCTAGTGATTGGCAGGTTTTTAGCTTAAATAGAGGGTTGTAATGGCAAGTAGTGATTCAGAAACTGTGAAAGTTCTGCCTCTGTGAAGAGGGAAGGCCTGACTACGTCCTGGGTGTGTCCTAGCATGCATCTTCTAGACTTTCATAAATCAAACTTCTAGTGTTTTTCATACTTGCTTATTGTTAATTGGGATGGAAAAGTACGGAAGCTGCTTTTAGATCTCCAGATAATTGTCTCCCACCAATTATTGAAATGTGAAGGTTTGTAGTTAGAATATGGACACCCTTTTGCTGTTGGGGAAAACACATTTTAGGAGAGTTTTCAAAAGCATCTATATAACTGTTAGGGTTTCTTTTCAAGATTGGGATATTTGGTTTTGTGCTTGAGTTTTAAGTGAAGAGGCTTTTTAGTTTTGTTTCAGCTTGCTTTCTATTAAAAAAAGATTTTTCACCAGCTGACCCTGCATTAATCTAAGCAATGAAAGACTTTAATCAGATGCTGCAATGTGCCCATTTCCTGCAGGCTTCTAACATGAATTGGAACCTGCTGGAAACAGAAGCTGACTTACCGAGAAAGTCATTGTTCAAAGTGAGCAGGAGATTTCAGGAGTGGCACCTTCTATTCCCCAGCGGGAGCTGAACCCCTGCTTCACTAGAGCAAAAAAACATAAAATGCAGAAACACTAAGAGTGAAATCAAAGGTTAAGGAAATAAAGCCTGAAACTGAGAAGGGGGGTGGGGAGGGGTATTAATGGCAGTCTGATGGAGCCTGCTCTTCAGAATCATGCCTTTTCCTTAAGACACTCCTACCTGCTTCCAGAGCTTGTCGATGTAAAGTGTCTGCGGTGAAAGGTGCTCCAGCATTCCCCTGCTTCCACCTTGACAGCCAAAATATGTTGTTTGCCATATTAATCTTGTTTCTATCACCGAGCAACTAATAGTTGCTCAGCCTTACTTGCTCCCAGGTAAATGATTCAATTCATCATCTAAGTCAACATAAGAACCAAAACTCATCTCTGGAGTTAAAGAGCCTGAATCTTGAATAATCTACATTCCAATAAGTGTTATTTCATGATATTTAACATTCTTTGCCCAGCCCCAATAAAATCAGTAAACATTTTTCTTTGTAATGTATTCAAAGAAAAAAAAATAAAATATCTGTACTTTGGAGGATTTTCTGCACTAGTAGCATAAGAAGATACTTTTTTTCTTTGGAAGAAGAAGAAAACTGGTATGCAGTCTCCTAACGTTAGCTCTACCCCAGTGTCTTTCACTGGTCCTCAAAGTGGAAAGTCTTTCCTGTCCTCTACTTGAAGCAATATTTGTTCAGAAATACCACCCCACCCCTCCAAAACAGAACCAAACACAAACCAAAACCAACAGCCCCCCTCCTTCCCAGGTTTTACAGCTTGGAGAATAGGACACGTAAAATACACATTGCAGAGCCTAACCAGTGTTGGACAAAAACAGTGGAACCAAAAGTAAGGGATGCAAAAAGAACATTTATCTCTGTATATTTAGTGGAAGAGAAATAGCAATAACAACGTTTGAGTTGTAAGATACTCCTTTTACTTTCTAAGTGTTAGCACTGAAGCTGGTCAAAGACCAGCCTAGAAAACGCCCCTCATTGCATGTCCTGCTTACTCAGCTCAGTGCAGCAGCTGTTCCAATAAGCAATTTCATGTTTAGCACCTGAGAATTTGCTCTCTCTCTCCTTCAGCCAGGATTGCAAGCTCAACAAAATGTGTAAAAAGATGAAGTTTCATAACTCTTTCTCCCTAATGCAATAGCCATAGAAAATACGGGTTATGATGCATTCATTAACTTTCTAGTAAAATTAGTTTTTATATTTTGAGGCTTTCCTTTTTTTTCAACACAATGACAATCTCTTCTGTGTGTCCAAAAGGAAGCATTTAAAAGAAGAAGGGATGGGGGGAAGAGTATGAAAGAAGTACGGTGCTCATTCTTCCAAATAGCTTGCTGAAGGTAAACATTCCTTGCTTTAGGCCTACAACCAGCAGGTTACTATTATTTATGGATAAAAAATGATGAAATAGAAAATTTGTCTTTATTATCTGTTTCAGATCTGTTTAAAAAAATCAAAAGTAATTTCTCACATTCTTAGAACTTTAAATTCACATAAATTGTACCGACTCATGAGTGGACTTCTCTTGACACTGCTGGGTTTACTCTTCCAGTTTTGTCAGCTCCAGCAGGTTTCTTGTTAATCTCACCATATTTATCTCAAATTCCTGGGGTCATGTGACTTACTGTTATTGCTTTCTCATTATTGCATCAGAAAGGTTGGTTCAAACATACCCAAAGCTTTCAGAAACAAGAAGCAAAAATCCCAACCAAACAAAAAACCCCTTAAACTTATTTTACTAAAATGAAAACTGCAAAACTTTAAAGCCATTTAGAAAAATGGGATTCCTGGGAGTTGGGTACATGAAGGTTTTAGCCTGAGGAACAAGAAAGGTTTTGTGAAAGCATGAGATGTCAGAGCAGTTCCACCAATGGACTGGTCAATGTGTGGTTAGACATCTCTTTTCAAGTGGATGTCCTAATAAGTCTAAGCACAAAAAAGAACTCCATGTTTGTTGCCAAGCGTTAAATGTCTGTTGGATGGTCAGGGTGAAAATGGGGAGGGGGGGGACTGTGTTAAAGTAGTGTCTCACTGAACGCAGCAGTTATTTCTCAAATGTTGCATTGCTTTTTACCTTAACTGTTTAGCAGTCACCCTAAGTACAAAGTTACACTATGAACAAATTCTGATGGAGATGAGAGCATAAAAAAAAGCAGTAATGTATCATCAGTTTCTTTTATGATTTACTGCTAAAAAGGAATATTTCAGGAGCTGTACGAGCAAGGAGACATTGCTGTCAGCTTTGCAGCTGTTGCCCTCAGAAAAATCTTAGTGTGTGCACCAGAACAGATCAAAGCAAACCCATCCTTGTATTGGAATAAAAAGCCAGGTTTGGAGATGGCTAACAGATTTACCAGGATTGCAAAGAGGTTCTAGGCCTGTTTTCTGTGGGGCTCTAAGGAACTGAGGAGAAAAGATCTGAAAGCTGAAGATGAGGTTGTCCTTGGCTGCAAGTGGAGCATGGAAGCCAAGAAGAAGGTGAAAAGTGACAGAGTGCTGCTGCTGATGCAGGTGGAGCTAAACAGGTTAGGGACCTAACTGTGCAGGATCACCTTCCCCAGGAATAGAGATGAAGAACTCTTTATTATCTTACTCCCACCAGGCACAGAATGGCATGAAGATAATTTTACAAAATTCTAAAATACATATAAAGCTTTGTCTCCCTCATTTCTATTGGAAGGTATTGCAGGTCTGTAATTTGCTTGAAATCATTCCGTCTTCTGTTTCCTCTGTAAACGTCAGTCAGAGTTTGCTTTTTTAATTGTTCTGGTCACAGCAGACACTTTCTATTATGCCTTATATACCACGGGACTACTGTCTGAAAGCTGGGGAGAGTGATTCTGAGAAAGAATTTGAAGCCAAGATTTTTATGTTTGGCATTCTTTCAGAACAAAGGGGCCAAACTTAAAGTGAAAATTGTCTTCTGTATTTGTGCACTTTTAAATCTGATATTCCTAAATGCTGTTGCTTGCATGAGGGAAGATGATCCTTAAACAAGAATCAGTAACAACATGTGTTAGCATGCTCCTTACATGTGTAGTGTTATCAGAGTATCGATGACTGTGGTGTTGGAATAGAATCTGACAGATCCTGTCCTATCTAATTCTGGACATTTCACTTTTCTGTGGTGACTCATTCTATTCTTCCCTTTTTGTCGTGTCTATTCAGACTATAACTTTCTTGGAGTAAGGGGATTATTTTTTATTGTGATGATTGCACACTGATGAAACTATCAGAAATCCATTTCTCCAGAGGGTTTTCTAGACAGTGCAGTTATATGTGAAGTTATCTAGCATTCAGGTACAGTCTGGTTTTACTTCTTCGGTGCCTTTGGAGACAAAAGCATTTTGTATCTATGTGCTGATAATAGTCTTGAAAAATTTTTGGATCTCATTATTAATTCCATCGACATGGATATGCTATCTGTATTTTCAGTGTTTTGTGATCATGCTACAATATTAAAAATACAGACTATTGTAGAGAGGGTTGTCAGTTGAGTCAGGTAACACAAACAACGTAAGCAGCGCATTTACCAAGCTTGGTAAGTTCATTATTTGGGGGTGTTGGGGGGTGTAGTTAAGTTATTTGAAATGACAACCTGTTTGGAATGAAATGAGATTCAATGGCAATTTAAGATTAATCAAATGAATATGACATGCCTTCAACTGGTAATGAGGTTTATGCAGATATGCACTGCTTTCTCTGTTCCAATGATCCCAAGTACACATAATGAGCTGCAACATCTAAACTTTAGTATTGAAATTTGATCTAGCTTCACTGGTTTGTTGTAACGAGGTTACTTTTGTCTGAAACTCAACAGCTACTCAAGATTCCAGGAAAGAATTGGTTTAGCTTAGGAACCTACTTTTATTTTCTGTTTCTTCCAATTCTAAACTTGAAGTTCTCGGTGTGTGCACATGGTGCCACCTGACACAGGTTAAATGTCAGCACTGTGGCAGCTAGCTTCCTTTAAGGGACCTCTATTAATGATAGCTATTGATCCAGTGGTCAGCATTGCTCAAAGGCAAGGTCACCTTCAATGTTTTTCCCTTCTCCTGCCCTCTCATTTACAGTAAAGTTGCCCTCAGTCATTGCTTTCACGCTTGGGGATGAAACCTACTTATTGGTGAAGCACCCTGTGCATTCATTTATCAGATTTTACTGCTGCATTATTGTTACAGGTTGGTAAGTAGAACTTTCACAAGAAGAAATCTTTAATATGACATGAAAATATCCACAGGCATTGTTCATAACACCAAATATGAAGATCTCGTCCATTGGTACAATGCTGCGTACAGCTAAGGTGCTTATGTGCTCGATGTGGGGAAATTTTATTAGCTAAAAGAGGTTTTAGAGTGTTATTACAAAATAATGACTGAGTAATTATGCTGTATATCCTCTCAGTATTTCTGTGATTACCATATTATTAGAATATTAAAAATCTTTAACTTTAAAAATATTATTCTAAAGGGAACTTACAAATAACTCAAATTGACATTTGACTTTTAAGGAATCTAGGGTGATCCTAAGTAAACTAACAAGCTTGTACTCTTTACTTTATGGAGCACATTAAAAGTGAAGTAAAAGTGATACGTAGTATCTGTGGAATGCCTTGTTTCAAATTTTCATATCTGTATGGTGTGTGTGTGTGTATATATTTATATGTATATGTACATTATGTATTATACATATATAAAGAAATGTGCACTTAATGGGTTTAAATAGTGTCTGGGAAAATTCATGTCAAAACCCCACCCAAATCAACCATCAGTTCAGGTACCTTTGTCTCTCAGTAGCAAATACATGGAGGCTCGAGCATATCCTGGGATATACTACATGTTTTCATGCTGTTGGCTATGTTCAGAATATTGACAGGACTAGATGGACCTCTGCTATAAGTACTTTTTACCATTATTCTAGAAGGTCAAATATAATCTCCTTATCCAGAAGATGGAAATTAAGTCAAAACCAATGTAATTTCAATGAATGCCTACTCTTTTCTTAGGAATGGAGGAACAGAAAATTCTACAACATATTGAAGTTTCAAGACATTTGCTTGTTTTAACTAGGGAAGAAAATCTGAGAAAATATAACCCCACCCCCCACCCCTCTTCTAAAACTGAAAGAAAACAAGAAATATGAAAATCTGAATCTAAGTCTACATTCATTTTTTCCATCCCTACGATAATCATCATGGAGAGAAGTACGCATGCGGTACTACGGAGGCAGAATTTGTTACTTACATAGTTAACTTAAGTAAGTAATTCAGAAACTAGTCACTGCTGAATCATTTCATTTTGAATGCCTATTGTAAGTTTGAAATTTAAAAGGTTTGAACCCTATTTTCACTGCTAAGTCCTGCTGAATAACAAATGTTATATTTAAAATCATTGTGCTAAATAATTTGTTGCAAAAAGACAGGAATATCCATCAAACAGTAATAAAATGTAACCTGTTAATTTCAAAAGGTTCCCAGAGAGATAAACCAAGGGAGAGAGAAGGGAGATGACTGGTAATTTTGAACCATTAATATGTTAGGCATGTCAAAATGCCCCATGGAGCCACACAGTGCCTTAACCAAGGATTAATTTATACTGAACCATAAACTAAAGATAAAACAAAATTGCTGTGAAATGCTAATAAAAAATTTTCTTCCAAAGCTACTCTATCAAGCAAATCTTAAAAGAAAAAAATGTTCCATGGCTGAAGGCTGATTAAAGAGCTAAAATGGAATGGAAGAAAGAAAATCATGAAAATCCAAAAATAATGCAGAAAACAGAACTGTCAGTGCTAAGGATACTAATAAACTTACTGCTAAGTAACCAGCTTGCAGATCCCTTGTATGTTGTAAGTTTTGCCTTTCTGTGAAGATAATGTGATTGAAATAAATGTAATTGAGTCAAGGTGAGGGTGGGGTTATTAATCTGATCAAGAGCAAAAAGAGATAAACCGCAGTTTAACTAACATTCAAATGAATAAATCTAGGGATTGTCATTATGGTGGTCAACACCAGAAAAGGGTCTCCCTTTGGGACACAAGTAGAGTAGACTCTGGCTGGAAATGATAGTCTAGCATTTGACCAGGATGAAAAAAAAATTCCCAAGGAATTGATCTGGAGTGGTAAAGGTTCATTTATTAAGGAAGCCCCAGTGTTCCAAATAAAAAAAGCTCAGTACTCAGTCCACAACTCGGCCGTTAGCTGTAAAATGCAAGGCACAGATTCAGTGAATCGTTCTTGTGATTGCTAAAATCTTTAAAATAGAGGAAGGAAAGACACGGTAAAGAAAGCCCGAAGTAGCAAAGTTTGTAGTTTACCTTCATCTAAAAAAGAAGAAAAGCTAAAGAGAAACTAAAATCAAAAGGCAGAAGTAACAGTAAAGTTGGTATGTGTGTAGTATTTGTCCTGTAAGAACAGGAGCCAAAACCTCTCAAAATCATAGAATCAGAGAAGGGTTTGGGTTGGAAGGGACCTTTAAGGGTCATCTAGTTCTGCCCCCCCCCCCCGCCCCCGCCATGGGCAGGGACACCTTGCACTAGACCGGGTTCTCAAAGCCCCATCCAGCCTGGCCTTGAGCACTGCCAGGCATGGGGGGTTCACAACTTGTTGGCAACTTGTGCCAGTGTCTCACCACTCTCACGGTGAAGAATTTCTTCCTAATACCTAATCTAAATCTTCCTTCTTTTAGTTTAAAACCATTACCCCTTGTCCTATTGCTACAGGCCCTACTAAAAAGTCTGTCCCTGCCTTTCTCATAAGCCCCCTTTAAGTATTGAAAGGCCGCTGTAAGGTCTCCCCAGACATGTGTCCAAGCTGAACAACACCAACTTTCTCAGCCTGTCTTCAGAGGAGAGGTGCTCCAGCCCTCTGATCATCTTCATGGCCCTCCTCTGGACTCGCTCCAACTGGTCCATGTCCTTTTTATGTTGGGGGCTCCAAAGGTGAATGCAGTACTCCAGGTGGGGTCTTACGAGAGAGTACTAGAGGGTGAGAATCACTTCCCTTGAGCTGCCAGTCACGCTTCTTTTGATGCAACCCAGGATTCTGTTGGCTTTCTGGGCTGCAAGCACACATTGCCGGGCCATGTTGAGCTTTGTGTCCACCAGCACCCCCAAGCCCTTCTCTTCAGGGCTGCTCTCAACCCACTGTCCACCCAGCCTATATTGATACTGGGGGTTGCTCCAACCCACATGCAGGACCTTGCACCTGGTCTTGTTGAACTTCTTGAGGTTTGCATGGGCCCACCTCTCAAGCCTGTCAAGGTCCCTCTGGATGGCATCCCTTCCCTCCAGGGTGTTGAATGTACCACTCAGCTTGGTGTCGCCAGCAAACTTGCTGAGGGTGCTCTCAATCCCACTGTCCATGCCCCTGACAAAGATGTTGAACAGCGCTGGTCCCAGTACTGACACCTGAGAAATGCCACTTGTCACCAGTCTCTACTTGGATATTGAGCCATTGACTCTTTGAGTGCGACCATCCAGCCAATTCCTTATCCACCAATTGGTCCACCCATCAAATCCATGTCTTTCCAGTTTAGAGATAATATGTAGAAATAGAATAGAGACAACATGTAAAAATAGAAAATTATGGATAAATAGTAAATATTTATGGAATTCTAGTACAGAGATACATCTTTAGTTTTTACCTTAAAGTCAAAGCTACTGTTGCTTACATGATGTTATGAGCTACACGTTCCCAGCTGCAGCTTAAGCATCCATTTACATTCATGGGGTCAACAGTGTCTTTGCCATTTTGCCTTAGTAGACCAAATGAGAAATGGTAATAGATGGTTCTAGCAAATGTTAATGTTAGAAAATGCCTTGGCATACACAAGATCATGTCTTTGTGCTTGACCCTATAATATAGTCTGGATGTGAAGTATTGTACTAAAATAATAATAATAATAATAAAGCTACAGTTTGTTGCAGCAAAGTGAACTGTGTTTGAAAACCACTAAAACTGACCCAAGACGTGACTCGATACACTGCGGTCTCAAAGGGAGTATGTGTAGCCTGATGAGCTGAAGCCAAAGCGCTCATCCTTTAGCTGCTGACCTTCTGAAATGCAGCATGATTATTCTCAAAAAGGTTAATTACTTTCAAAGAATGAAGTGGGTTTTTTTTTTTCTTTTCCTAACAGTTCTAAAAATGAGAAACTTAATGCAGAAGACTGCCATGAGACCAGCCTCTCTGAATGGATGTCAGCATCCTGGCCCTGAAGCGTCGGAGGGCTATACCTCTGCGCAGGGTAGTTTTTTTGCTGGCAGAACAGAGATTGCAAGTTCTGAGAGGCAAACAAGGGGAAGGAAGACCTCCAGCAGAGTGCTATGTGTCAGGAAATTATTCACTTCCCTGCAGTAGTCTGCTTCCTTGTCTTTGTCCCACATATTAAGGTACTTAATTTTTCAGGAACGTCTCTGGGACTGAAGGAATTCCTTTGTGACCTTTTTTTGGAGAGATAGCTGCCTGTTCACTTCTCTTCATGGAAACCTAGTTAGTTTCATAGAAAACTGTTGTTCTAGTAAGTTCAGCTGCTAAAAATACTGACTTCTCGATTCACTTCATAAAAAGGAGACATTACTGGTGACGTAAGGAGATCAGTGATCTCTAGAACCTCTTGATTCCTGTAGATACTGTTAAAGAAAGAAGTATTGGGCCTAGCATCCTCTTCAAATTCCTTTCTCCTTCTGTGTTTACACCAGACATCAGGTGGTTTCACTGACCTCCCTAAAACAGATTAAGCAGAAGAAAACAGGCTCTGCTGCAGCCACCCTGTGGAAAATCAATGAGCCTCCTGGGCAATGCAGAAAAAATAAAAAAAAAAAAAAGAGAAAAAACAAACCACCCCAAAAACATGAGTTTCACAGGCTTTGCCCCACTGGGCAGCCAGCCATATGGTAGAATTTGTAGTGCCACTTTTGGGAAAGGACCAAGCATTGTGACTCCTACTGAAGGGAAAACTTTCTCATTGGGGGCATCCTGCACAGCTGTATATTCAGGACAGCGGCTTTAAAGACCTGTTTTAAACATGAATGTGGTTTGGTTGCTTGCCATGTATACCTTATACATTTCAAAAATACCAGATTAAGAAGAAGGATCTAATATGCCTAACTATTCAGGATGTATTTATTATGAAAGCTATTTAGGCCAAATCTTAGGTTATATAAAACTTAGATTATATAAAAGCTTTATTTAAAAAGTCAAATAAATTAGTTCAACAAATGAAATAAATTCTACTGGTTAACAAAAACAGTTGCCTGAACTATGAAACTTGCAATGCTTTGTCCTTAAATAAACCATTTTTTATTTTATAGAGATTCAGAATTATAGTGTCTTTTACTCTCCCTCCCCCCCTTTTTTTTTTAAATGCATCACAAAGCTGATGTAGAAGCACATGTAAAGCCTGGGGACAAAAGGTCTTGGCTGTGGAATGAACTTCCAGAGGAGATTAGGTGAATTGAAACTGACCGTCTTTAAAAAAGGCTTTAAAACCTCTCCATCTGATAAAGTGTTTCCATCAAAACTAGAATGTCACTCACAACACCAAACACTCACACTTCTTAAATAATCATAATTTTAAAAAAATCTCAACAAGAGAAGAGCTTTTCCACAGCCTCAACAGACAGAAGGGCCAGAAATTCCACATGGCTTACCAGGGACTTCATTAGCGCTAATCTGTTTTATGTAGAAACATTCACATTCTCCAATGGCTGGTGACAGTACAAACACTCAGATCAGAGGAAGAAGGTTTGTAATGTATTAAGATTTTTTTTTTTTGGCTTGCCTTTCAGTATAAATTCTGTAGGCTTTCACAAGTACTGATCACTTACAGCATAAGGGAGGCTGAAGCCTTGAAATGATTTTGAAATGTCTGACTCTGATACATTTAAAAAAGACAAGAATGTGATGACTTTTTTATAGAATTATTTTAAGCAGAATTACGTTTTCTTAAATATTTTATATTGGGAAAGTGAAACTGAATATGAAAAACACTTGGCTTAGAGCCAAGTCCTTTCTCCAGGGTCATGGCTTTATAGCTAAACTTAATGTAGAATTATTTCATGGGTTCTGGGAAAGAGAATCCATCAACTTGCTGAAAAGCAGCAAACTTACTCTTTACTTGTAACCTCAGGCCTCTGCTGCGGCTCTGCAGAAGGTAACACACATTGGACCTGCTCTTACTTCCTATTGTCTTCTCCTCCCCGCCCTACCTCAGCTCAAGATTGGATGCAAAGAAAGTTCAAAGGAGGATAATGAGGAAATTTTACAGATACTTAAGGGCAGTGTTCAAAGTGTGGGCAGTAGCACGGAAAAAATGCAAAGGTGTTTATTTGAAAAGATACCAAATGGGCAGGATAAGCTGATCTAATGGATCAAGTCCAGTTGTCCTCTCAGCTGCAAACAAAAGAATATGGAAGTAGTCATGGGTGGTATGCAACAGATGGTGTATTGAATAGAGACAGAAAAAATATTACATAAAGATCTAATACCACATTTAAAATAACATGACTAAACTTCTGAGTTGTGTTTAGGGGAAAAAGGAGATCCTATCTAGTTCCACTGAAATCTACAGCGAGTCCCTTAGCAGGGTGACAAGTAACTTCATATTCATTTAACAAATAACCCCGTTAGAAGTGCAGGATAGCCAAATCCAAAAATTAAAAATATTGAGGTTCCAAAAAGCTTTGAGATTAGCTGGTATGTGTGTATGTATGTGCATTTATGTATGAGAATCTGAATTTATGTGCCTGTGCTTGAAATGTTTAGAATTTGGCTTATTTTGGTGTGCCTTTTGATTTTGAATATCCCTGTCTAGCTCCAAAGTGTTCGTCTGACAGGGTTATCAGCTGTTTTGGTCTGCCTGATGTTGTGAGGCTTCCAAAATTATAATTAACTCTGTGCCTCTCCCAACCTGCAGATCATTGCAACAGAATTGACATCTGCCTGTCCTCAATTCTGGTGCCCATTCTGAGAGGACTGAAGCTTCTCTTATTATGGATGAATGATGTAGTTCCCATATCAGTTCCATCTCTAGATCCAGCAGGTCTTGCATTTCCCGCTCCAGTATATTCATTTCTCTGTTTCAGCATTGCTGCTTTTAGTTTCATCATTGCTTTTCCTTCAGACCCTGGGTTTCTCCAGTTCCTTGAAAAGCCTTGAAGTGGTTATGATCCCCAACTTCTCCATAAAGCCTACTGTTAGAGAGGGCAGAAGAAAGAGCTTTTTTTTTTTTTTTTTTTTTTCCCCTCAACAAGAACCGGACAAAGGTGGGAAGAGAACCTTAAAATGCTGAGCTGTTTCTGCTGTCTTGTACAGTCTTCCCTCCAATGAGAAATGTGTCGGCCTCTGGGAGCTTGGTTTGGAGAGGGAAACTACACTAACCTTGTGCATCAGAGCTGCTTCTTTGCTTGACTTGTCATAAATTCCCTTGCACACACACCCCCAGTCAGCATAAAATTTTTTGCTAGGTTTGGAGCTTTTCTTCTCATGCTAGATTAGCTTTTCTGTGCCTGAGCTTGCACAGGTATCGTGGAGTTTTGGAGCTTTTATACGGTATGAGATCTGCTTGCTCCATGTGGGCTTTGCATTAATGCCCAGTAAAACTTCCCAGTTTTGTAGGGAATGGTAGAGCTTTCAAAAAGGAGATGCAGCTCAGGAGGAGCTTCAGATCTGTCTGTGAGGCATTTTGCTATGGTGACACTTTCAGTGTGCTAACTAGAGCAATGAAACCTACATGTTAGAGAGAATAGCCAAAAAATGGCAGTCAGTCTTGATCACTGCATTTTTCCTGTAAGAACAACAGTTACCACCGCAAAACCAGAAGAATTTCCTTTTCTGATAAACAAAGCAGGCATAAACAGAAGGCAAATCATTAGATGACCCAACACGTGTAATGTTAGACCTGTACACATAACGTACCTCAGACGTACACAGCAGGGGTGTAATGCGAAGTATTTAAGCAGCAAGCATTGTCACAAGACTGCCCACAGTAAAGACCTTCAAGGATTCAGGAGATGCAGTAATATGAAATTGGATGAATAGCCCAGTGGTTACACATATAGAATAAAAAGTGATTGGAAGCAGAGCTATTTCAATTTAGGTAAAGTATTAAATAGGGTCTCTGGGGATCAATACTTGAATTTGTACTGTTTCTAATCTATAAAAATGCCCTAGGTGAAAAACCTAACTTCAAACCCACACAATTTTCTGGTGAAATAAACATGGGAGAAGGTGGAGTACAGAACAGTCAATGAGCAAATGTAACTTTGAACTAGGTCAGCATATAGAAAACAGAATCTGTTAAAGAATATATAGCCAAGCAGATGGGATCTCAGAACTGGGTAAATCTGACAGGAATAGAACTGTACTCAGTTAAGAAAAATTTAGAACGAAACACAAATGAATTGTGGTAGAAGGCAAGAAGGATCTGGTCATGTAGGTAGGCTGAAATGCTGGAGACTCTGACTCTGAAAAGTATAGTGGCAGAAAGTAATATTTCATCTCCAGCAAAGGAAAGCAGAAAAACTTGCAAACTCTAGTCACTTTTGGAAAAAGCAATTCCAAATTAATTTAAACATGAAACATGATCCAGCTTACTCTGCACCCTGGAGAAAGCTGGGGAAGTTTGAGATGAGTGTTGGCAAAATCTACTGCCGACCAATTTAGAAAACCTTCAGTGATCTATCCGAAAACCTGAGCCAGAATCAGCCGTATTCCACAACGCCTTCCAGCAAACCCTAGCAAGGGGACTTGGAAGAAACAAAAGTGTCAGAGTTTTTATCCCAACATTTAATAGTCTTACATAAAAGAGTTTTCTCTATAGATTATTCAATTTGCCCCAATTTTCTTATATGCTTTGCTAAGTTAATGCTTTTCCTATTTGTTATTTTGCTTATATGGGATTTATATTTCTGTCATTTTCCTTTGTCTTAGTTGTAGCTCTGCCAAAAACTGCCTAGAGTTTCCAGTCATACTCTTCTGTTGTTTTTCCCCAGTTTAAAAGATCACCTATATAGACCTAAGTATCTTTTATATGATCAAACTTCTGTGTTTTCAGATATAACTGGGTATTGACTGGAATTCATATATGAGTGTGAAAAAATGGTTGAGTTTTTTTGTTGTTATACATGGATATGAGCTTTTTCTTTGACATATTACTTATTATGACAACCTCTTACATCACACATGAAAAATATTTGAAATCCATTATTTCTTTCCCTTCCACCAGTATTTCTTGTTCAGCAGGTGGTAAAAATCCTCCCTTTTTACATACCTGCTCCTTGCTATGTAACTTAGCTCTAAATAAAGTATGATCTTGATCTCTCTATCTCTTTTATTTCTTCTATTTTTAAAACAATGCACAATGTGTATACTCACTCTGTTATCTGGTTCTGTCTTGTATGCCCGGAACAATGTGTCTCTTGGGCTTCTCTTTTGGCTTCTGTCATAAGGTAAGGGAAACGTTTCTGCAGGTAATGGAATTAGCCGTATTTTGTCTTCTGGGGTTAACTTTGTCCCCAAAAAGTTGATCCAGTCTCCTCTTTAATCATTTTGGCCTGTCTATTAGATGAGACTGAATGTAGGAGGAGTTTTTAACATAACAATTACTTCTGTTTCACTGGTGTTACTGCAGTTTCTTTCTCATGGATGTGCTTAGCTCCCTCCCCACAGAGAACAGTCACTCCTCTAAGTTGTATTTTTCACCCATTTACATTACATACATACCCTGTTCCCAACTACTCCCTAGTGCATGGGCTGGGCTGATGTGCAAGAAAAAATGTCATACTTGATTAAGACCGGGTTCTAGGCTATTCACTTGTATTGGGGCAATCAGCTGGCAGAAGTGATGTTTTCTTGTCAGCAGCCCACATTGCTGGAGCTTGCAAACTGCTGTGAAGTGATAAAATCCATTTAATTTATTTAATTTAATGTCTTACCTCTTTCCGTTGTTGCAGCTTACCTTAATTATCATAATGGGTACAAACTGAAACTCCCCCCTAACCTTTCTCATGACATCTCTCTTCTGTTCGGTATCCTTAATCGTAACTTCAGTGTCAGACCGTTGCGTACCTTTCACGATCCCATAATCTTCATTACGTATTGGACAACTACGATTGTGTTGTAAATTCCAATTGCATACTTCAGGGTTAATTCTGCGTTTTCCAGTGAACACTCAGTTTTTCTTCCAGATCTCAATTACAATCTTATCTCATATCTGGTCCTAGTTAGACTTGCAAAATTGGCTTAGATTGATCACAACCCACTCTGTAATTTCACATTCTTCTGTGCTCTGATTAAAAGCACATACTTCATGTGTTTCATTTTTACAAGGAATGCAGTGCTCCTCGAATTTCTAGTATGGTTTCATAGTTAGACTTCTATGTCTAAGATAGCTGAAAACTATTAAAACATTTGTGCTCTGAATCAGCCAGTGCTATGTGAAAAATCAGACCACCTCCTGTGTATGTAATTTTTTGGCTGCTATTCTTTGCAAGTACATTTGAAGTGCTGTGTGAACTTCCTTATGTTTTTCCTTTTTGTAGGTATTTCCAGCTCTCATCGTGCTTTTAGCTACTTCATTCTTCCACTGTGTGCATAATTTAAAAAACGAAAATGTCATTATTGCACCAGTTGCTAGCCTGATGTCAGAGTCAAGTTTCTGGGCATAGTGCAGGGTATCATAGCGGTCTGAGCAGATCAGACTGCCTGAAGTTGCCACCGTCAGCGAAGTCTTTGTCGTTACCCTGATGCTGGGCTGTACAGTCCTGCAGCCATCCTGCTGTATTGCCAGCGTACGGTACCCAGCCAGCCAGACCTGCTTGCCAGCTGACCGAAAGATAACACGGAAGTTTTCATTTTCCTGCTAGATGAGTGAGATTGTGTGTGAACAGGCAGAAGGAAGAGGTGGCAAAATGCATCTGGAGAGGAACAAGGGGGACACGACCGCACCTTTCTGCACTGGTTTGCAGTTGGATCAGTTTAGCCAAACCTTGGAATCACGCCTACAGACGTGCATTGTCAAGCTGTTTCAATTACAGCTCCTTCTGTGTTACACAGCACGGGGTTGTAGGTACAACATACTTCCTCACTGGTTGATGTTTGTCTGGCTGTGCCTCCCGTTGCAGCATCACCTCTTCATGGAATCACTCTGGACTGTTACAAGCATAATAATGGTTAACATTGGCAAATTCCTGAAAAGATTTAGTTTTATTGGGTTTGAGCTTTTTCCCCCTGGCCCGTTGTTGTTTTCTTTTTTAAACTCTGGACGGTGTTTTTTGTACTGGTACTTAATCAAGTAGGAAAATGGCCTCCACTGAGAGTAGGGCAAATTATTATTACCTGTATTACCTTTTAGGTTGGAGATGTTTATCTGATAGGGCATAATTAGAAGTAAACAACTCATAGAAAAACAAAACTTTCCCCTTTCTTGTCCCTGATCCTTACAGCATATATGCATATATATGACCCAATACTGAAGTGATGTCTTCCAGAGTAAAGTAAAATAAATTAAAAAACAACCTCTTTTCTTTGAGCATTCACATTTCTACTGAAACATGGCTGAATTTACCCATGAAATGCACAGATTAAAGAGTTCCACTGCTTCTGAATTTTAAAAAGCAACTTCTTGCTGTTCTCCTCATGAAATTAAATGCAAGTCATAGAAAAAAGAAAAAACCTACCCACACACCAAGAAACCAAGAGCAAACCTGGTGTGTTTAGATGGACATTTGAACTGAAGCAAGAAAAAGCAAAGCAAATAGTGAAAAATGTTTTTGTTTAAAATCTACTAGGAAATATACCCCTCTCAGGCTTCTGAATCCTTTTCTCCTTAATCTTAAATAGCAGGTCTTTCAACTTAGTTGATACCCAGAGCATGGTGGGAGGAGCTGTGTCTGATCTGCAGTCACAGTTGCAGCTGGGAAAAGCAGCATTTCCCGTGAGGCTCCTTTGAACACAGCACCCCATCTGCTTTATAATGTTGCAGCCTGTTCCTAGGGCCACATGTGAGACACAGCTGGCTGGAGGTCGAAGTGGGACCATCGGGCGCAGGGTGTTCCTGGAGCTGGAGAGAGAAGCCTCTGTGTTGAACTGTGAATGCAGAAGTTTCCAGCATCACAGCGAGGGACAGCGAGGCAGGGTCTGGAGGAGAAATCCTCCTGCACAGAAACTTAACAGACAACATTCAAAGTGTGGGGGGGGTTCTGGCCAGTAAATCGGTGGGATTCTAGAACAGCCTCCCAGTAGAACTAGTGGGACAAGAGACCTAACTGGTTTCAACATCAAGTTTTATAAATTTATGAGAGTGATTATATACTCTTAATATATAGAAGCAGGGAATAGTACTCAGTGATTGAAGATGTTCCTGCCAGATTTAAATTCTAAAGCAAATAAGAAACACATTTTCTCAACTGAAGTACACAGGTGGAATGGGGAGAGGAAACTCAACCCTGGAAACCTTCAGCACATCCGAATAGGTTTCCTCGTAGAAATCTTACCTGAAGTTTAACCCTGGAACATAAAAATGCTTATTCTGTAGTGACGATTTCAGTACTGATGGACACGTCGATAACTGCTACAGAACGTATCCTGTCATCTTGAATCTATCCTGTCTGCCAACTGCTGGATTACCAGGCCACTTTTATTTTACCACCAACCTGCATTGCTGTAATGTAAATGGTACATCAGTCTGGCTATTGCAAATTTGAGGGGAGTGTAAAATAAACCAAAATGTTTGTAGAAGAACAGTTTATAGAAGAAGAAACTCCGTGGAGAACAGTCAGTATTCAGGTTTAATTAAAAAGCTTCTGATTTATGTGAGGCTGCTACAGAATTTTTAGTTCACTGCACCAGAATTACATAAAAAAATCAGGCAATTCAGACAGAATTGCTATTTTATTGGTGTGGGTTTTAGGCCTTGACTATGAAAAGACGGGCTTCTTTCCTGCCAACAAACAGAGAATTTCCTGTATTGGTTTTTGCCCTCTGGTGAGAAAAGCTACAAATCTTACAAAAAGGAGCGAAAGAGAAGAAGGGAAACTCAATAGATACAGTTTGGACCATGCTGAAGTTAGAGCTTGATTAGAAATAGGCCAAATGCTCATTCTTAATTAAATGTATAGTAAAAATATTCTGAAATATGCATATTAAAACTTCCAGTTATTTCAAACCAACTTTAAACGTTATTTCAATTTGCCCAAATATAGTTTGAGCTTTTTTTTAAAAAAATACTGCTTTACCATGAGTATCTCTCAGAACAAGCCTTTATATTAAATGCAGAAAGCTTCTAAAAATGCTCAGATAGCAAGACTGTGAAGTGCAAGTTTACATGCAGTGTTGAAGATATTCATTAAAATTGTAATTAGACTCAAGATTAAATTCAGCCGCAATAGAAACTTTGTGTGTAAGTGTTGCTACAGGAAGAAACCTCCAGTCTGAAAATTAGTTCAGCAGTCTGAGCTATTTTAATTATGCAGAGTTGATTATCATTGGAGAAAGAAACCTTTATTACTGCACCAGAATGCTGATTCCTTCCACCCCCCCAGCACACTGCCTGTTTTTCTGGGCTATAGTGTGGTGTGTGTTGATAGCCTAACGATGTTCTTTGTAAATAATAGGAAAGTTAATGTGAGTAAGTTCAGTATCCTACGATTAACATTTTATTAAATGACCGTTCACATGGCCATTTAATGTAGCACCTATCTTGCTTATCATGTTACAGCAGTAGCTTCTAGTTGCATACAGAAACTTGGATTTGTAGTGAGATGGTTTTTAATCTGCAGAATTTTACAAAGCTGCATTCCAAGGCAACATCTTGTTTCCATTTTTGCAAACCCAAAGCTAGTGACAGAGATGCTGATGGATGGCTCTAACTGTCTAAAATGTCACAAATATACCTAAATTTGGCAAATCTGAGTATAGCAGAAGGAAATGTCCCTCCCCCTATTCATGTCTAATTTGATTATTGACAGAGTCCCCTAGCTTAGCAGCAGATTTTATACATCACTTGAGAAGAGCTTGATTCTCCAAAATGGAACTTGAGTCTATTTCAAGTGTAAAAGCAGAGGGTACAGCACTCACTCGCCTTGGCAGCCCCTTCGTGCACATGTCCTAGTATGGGGTGGAGGTGATGAGTAGCTGTGCAAAGATTTTTGAGCAGGGTAATCCAACTGCAACGCTCTGCCTTGCTCCCGGGGAGACTTGCTTAGACTGCAGTGGCCAGAGAGGCAAGGTAATTGTTACTCTGGTTCAAAAAGGTTCTTCCGTCCATCCCTTAATTTTCATCCATTGTCCTGGAATTTAACTTCCAGGCCTCACACACGATTAGTCATTGCTATTTTGTTTTTAGGCATGCGAGTTATAACTCTACCTTCGGGATCCCTTTATTTCTGGGTGGGTTTTTTTCGCTTCATGGCTGCTGCTTTTTAGAAACCTGTTCCTTCCCCAAATGTGCCAGCTTTCTCTGAGCTTTGTATGCGTATCTGTGACTCTGTGAGTCTTGGAGATGTCTAAACATTGAAACATAAGCCACGTAAGGTATGAACTATTCCTTTCATTTGTCATGAAGAAATGGATATGTCAAAATAAATTGATGGATTTAGCCAGATTTACACACTTACAGCCCAACTACCTGTTTAGGTACTCTGATGTGATAAATTATACTTTCCACTATTCTCTATATATTAGTGCATAGAAATATATCTTTTTATTTGAAAAGAAAACCTTTAAGGTGAAATTGGGTTAATACATCCAGGTGGGCTAATTCATGTGGAAAAGCATGACCAGAGGAAAGATGAAAGGAAGACTAGGCAATGCACAGAAAGGTGTGGCAAGCTTTTCTGTGGCGTGATGCTAACCTACAGTTCTTCTTCCACTTGCTATTGTTACTGTCGCTAAAAATAGAGAAAATCCTCAGCAAAACTTCAGCCAAACGGATCTCACACTGTTGTCACCTCTCACCCAGCTATCATAAAACCAGAACATACTTTTTTTTTTTTTTTAATAAGAATGAACTGCTTTTTGTGACCTTTTTGTGACTGCCCTAAACTGTATGCTTTTTTGAATACATAGATTTAAGATTAAACGTTGATTTCTGTAGGTGTTGCTACGAGGCTTTTTGTAATTATAATTATTTTCAATAATGCACTGAAATAGGTGTTATCAACATATTGCTCATGGCCCTGGCCTGTTATTAATGATCCACATTATCCCTTTGGGGGGAGGAGAACAGACCTACAGCTCTGTGATCTGACTGAACTCTGTGCTGCTGGTAAGTGTAATTTGAAAGCATAAGAAAGCTCCTGGTACAGAGCCAGCCTGGGTGAGTATCTGGGATTTTGAAGCCTGGGCAGTGCCATGAATAGTTTCTGGCAATAGTTGAATGCTGATTTTACTTGGTTTTTCATTGGTAATAATGTTGCCAGGAAGTGCTCCGGAGCAACCCTATCTCTGCGTTAACTGAGGCTGGTTCATTTATTTGTTAGGTTTTTAACAGTAACGACCCTATCATAACTACCCAAGAGTACGAGCGTAGCTTGTCCTCTCTGTTTAAGCCCACTTGTGCACCACAGGAAAGCAGAGGACCGTTATGTGTCCTCTTGTTAATTTGGTCAAGCACAAGCATCCAGTGCAGGCAAACAGTCCTTTATCTGCGCGCAGTTTTTGCAGCGTCTGTTGTGTCTCCCAGGTAGTTCCCAGTTAAGGAAGACAGGCATGGGACTGTCCAATGGATACTCCCTAAAATCCTCTAGTGTTCCTTTACTGGGAGGGGATTTTAAAGGATGGGGGAAGGCTGGAGGAGAAAGATGGAAGGCAGTAGCAGTGCAGATCTCATTCTGGGCCTTGAAGTGCTTTCTGGAAGGTTTTCAGATTCCTGCTCTCACTGGAAATTATTTCTACAGACATTTTGGTAGTTCCTTTGTTGTGTTTTTTACCTGAGTAAGTTTTATACAGTACATGGTACTGGTGTTTTTTTTTAATTGATTTACAGAATGTATTTTTTCTTTCATGCTATTTTCTGTCTTGCTGTCTGTATTAGAGAAGAATATGTAATCACATATTTGTTGTGCTTCTGCTGGTTGCCAATTGTTACTGTTACATCTTTTTATTACAATGGAGGTTCTTAGTCATATGTCATCTTCTCAATGTGCTTTTTCAAATACATAAGTTTTTTCCTTTATTCTGGCAAATAAACATCCTTGGTGTTTATAATAATGTGTATATCTTTCTCCATTGAAATACTCAATGCAGCAAAAATATGAGTTTTAAGAAATATTAGTATAACATGATAAATATGAACCATACCAGGTTTGACAGTAACACAAGTGAAGGTGTTCTTTAGTCTGTCTCTTTGTCTTCTTAAATAGCTCTCTGCAGATCATGGTGGATGGATTGACATGCAAGTAATTTAAATAGCTTTTTTTATTACTGATTTAAAGCCTGAAGCAGGAGAAACTTGTTTTAAGTAATAGACTTTTAAGAGGCTTTTTTCCCCCACCACTTCTCTGCTGTTTCTGAAAGAAGAGTTAGTTTGTGGCAGTTGATAGCCAATGTATTTGTATTTTGAAAGTTGAAGTTGCCGTTGAGTGTTGATTTGCTGCAAAATATTGCCTTTACAATAAAAGAAACACTTGCTGGTTACCCCATACACATTATTTAAGATATTAATAAAGAAAGAGGCGTATCAGCTTGTTATCTAAAGGAGATTCAAGAACTGAACGTTTTACTGTTCTAGTGATTTATATTTCGAACATCTTTTGGAGGCAATTGAAATTCAGTTAATACATATAAAATGGTACTGTGAATTAAAAAAAAAGTCAAATTATTTAAACATGTTGATTGTATAAGTAAATAAGTTTATCAAAATATGTTTTACATAAAAAATACAATTATTTAACAAAATTAGTATTTTCTGCAGTGAAGGAACTAATGTAATACCTTCTGAAGACAGTCTACCAGAACTTAGAAATAGTAGATCTCATTCACTAACACCTCATTCTAGGCCTGGTCTTGGAAGGGGACAATAAGTTTATATTTTTTCAGTTTATAGGAGGTTGTTTCATTTTTCATTGCCTAATCACTGAGCTTGCTAGTTGACTAAGTAGAAGTGAAGAGAATATCCCCTCTCCCTGGTCTTCAGAGGCTACTGCAATAAATTCTGATTGAAAAACAAATATTAGTATTAAGGTTTTAATGAGACATTTTAACCCTGCTCTTGGATCTTTCACAAAGATTGTTGTAATTTGGAATTTAATTTTAAATACGTTTATTTTTTAAATGAAAACATTATTTCGAAAATAAGATTTTCACATAAATTGCTTGAACTTAACTCGATTACTCCTATTAGATATTAATTTGTTTAATTTTTTTAGCTGTCCCTCAATAGACAAAGACAGTACTGGTATTTACTGGAGCTAATGATGAATTAACACAAGGAGCTACTAGAAATGCCATGAGAGAAACATTCATACTCACCTCTTAACTCCAACAGGAAGAAATGAACCAAACTCAGTGGATATCTTTGTTTTCTGTCATTCTGTCATTTTACCTGGATTGTGCCTTTTTTTTTTTTTTTTGCCCCAAGGTGCTGAGGGACATGCACTCGTACTGAAAAGAGCAGATTTAAAATGGGCACACAGTCTTTATCCTCTAAACTGTGCTCTGTGAGCTGGTTTTCTGTTTCCACCTGTGTCAGGAGGATGTGGGGCATTTAACTCACTGAAAAAACATGTCCTTGTCTTTCAGCTTGTATTTGTAGTGGAATACGTACATATAGCTTTTACAAATATAAATGATGCGTTTCTTGCACAAAGATCCTTCCAGCTTGAGTCCATGATGATTAAGCGAAAATGTGGCTTGAACCATCTGTTGGCAACAGTTTTGAATTGGCGCGTTGGGCGACATGCCCCGCAGCGAGGAAATGGTGGTGGGTGAGAGGGTCAAGTGGTAACGAGCTGAAAGTCACTTCCTCATCACATTTGTGAAGTACAATTTCTTGCCAGGAGCGGCACGGTTGTGAAGTCAGTGAGAGAACTTTCGCTCAAATCACCGTGTTTTAAAAAAGCACACTGCAAAAATTCGTTTTTCAGGTTGAGCATCTTTTTGTTGCTGAACAGAAAAATCTCGAGTAGGTGTTATGGAAGGATAAAAAAAGGTATCTAGGATTAAGGCCTCACAGCTGTTTGACAGTATATATTAAAAGATCCCTTTGCCTTTTTAATTTTGGATTTTCCTTTCAAGTTTCTCTTAGTATCTCAGTGGAATTGGGGGAAAAATTATTAACACAATACTACGGCTTGCAGTTGCAAGGGAACTGTATATGCGCGCTAGACAGGTAGGCTAAAAATGGCTTAAGGGAGTAGCAAATATTTTTGGTATGTGTTTTAAGTGCTTGAGAGTGAAGACATCTGAAAAGCATCGGGGGAAATAATGAAGCGGCGGAACCTGTCTGAATATTTATTTTTCCTCAGTCATGTTTACATACTAGCTAGTCCATTTATTTATTTATTTTAAAGCTACCTCATAACTGCATACCCAAAATAATCTCCTGGGTTGCTTCCCTTGCAGTTTTTCCCTTGTGGGCAGAATTTTACTTTCCTCATGTTATAAAGTGTGCTGCCTGCCACGAAACCTATGTAATTTTGTTCTCCTAGACCAAGAGTTGGCTTTGAGGTGCCAGTGTAGAAATTTAACTCTCTGAGCACAGCACGATGGCACGTTGCTGTGAAATAAATGATTTAGGAATGGGGATCTCCTGCATGGAGAACAGCGAAGACTGTTCCAGCGTATGGCTGCTGGCTGTGAGGGCAGATTGGGTTTGCAGAGGTACTGCAGGCTGGCACCAAAGGGTGCTGAGAAGAAGAAGAGGGCTCTTTGCCGCTTTCCTGGCTGAATACCTCCCTGCCAAGCTCCTGTGGAGGAAGACTGGAGGGTTATCTGGGCAAAGGAATAGAAATTACCGACAAAATGTATTTCTGGCATATGTTAAGCTGCTACTGTAAACAAGGCAGTGGTGTAAATTTTATGTGTTAGCTAAGAAGAAATACAGAAGCAAACAGTAACTTGCTGTCAGAACTTTAGCTCAGGCTGGACAGTAGGGTTAAAAACCCCTCCACCCACCCAGCCCCTTCCCTAACGTTAGTGGGCATAGCATCTGCAGATCACCAAGCGATCACCAATTTAAGCGATGCTGGGCATGGTACTGCCCGTCTGATTCTTTTCAGTTTAAGAGCAGGAGACAGAGACTGCAAATGATGGCAATGATCTCCGAACCAATGTCTCTCAGTATCTCGTGAGAGACTCACATGCCAATTCAGCTGTCAGCTGACACTCCTTTCCCTTGCTTCAATTACTCACTACTATTATTTCATGTGCCTGTGTTACTATCTTCGCTGACAACCCTGTACTTGCTACCTATTTGCATTAGACGCTTGTCTCTCAAGTGTCCCGTAATACATCATACTCTACCTCAGGTCCTGATGGAAACTAGTCACCTAAAGGAAAAAAGGCACACATCTTGTGTGCCTTCCCAGTTCCTGCTAATATTGTTCTCGCTGAAGAAAAACATTTTAAAACAGGTGTCTGGAGCCAATACACCCCGACTAACACTTATGGGAATACTTCTCTTGCTGCAAATGTTATTTGACATTTCTTCACCTTTGTTGAAGGGGCAGTGATGGCTGATAGATGGAAGGGCCTTGTGGCTCTCTGGCTTTCCTTGGTTCTTCTCTACATACAGCCCAAGAGCTGCTTTGCTACCCTCTGAGATGAACTCAGAGAAACCAGATGAAGAAATCACTGTAGCACTATGAGCATATGTGCATTTTTAGTGAATATTCTTTTTTGTGTGTATGTATAAATGGAAGCATGTTGCTGTGGAAAAAAGGTGGTGTTAGAAAGAGAAAAACTGTTTACGGCTCAAGAATCCTGCACATAGGGCAAAATGTACCTTGTTCTTCTGGAGCTGTTTGCAAACAAAATTTGTTCCTTTTAAAATCCAGATGTAGAAAACAAAGTCTTCTGGCTATCAAGGACTTCTTATGCACTTGCTTCATTGCCAGCTCTCCAAATATACAGGTATCTTTTCCGACTAAGTATTTAATGATTCATGTGCTTGCTGGATGGGTGACCAAAAAAATTGCTTCGGTGCTGAAACAACAATTTTGCAGTGGGCAGATTATTGTTGCCAGGCTGCCTCTGCACACTGTAAAGCCAAATTAACAGAAGCAAGTAAAACAGCACTTGTAGACAATCAGTATAATGTAATAAACTTTTTGAAGTTTTACCATCCTTTTTCCCAATAATTCAGGTAGTTTCAAAAGACTGGGAAGAATAGGCAGTTTTTATTTGGCTGCTTTCATACTCAGAGTGCCACAAAACAGTCTGGGTGGGAGAAAAGAAAAACAAGCAAGAAAGGGCTGAGTTCTAGCATTGTAATAGGAGATACAGTCAAAATCCTGTGTTTGTTGATTGATGTGATTGTGTTAGGCAACTCAACTTTCCACCTTTTCAAAAAACAATTTTCAGAATAAATAAATATGACAATGTAAGACTTTTTAAAAGCTAGAATTTCTCTACTTCCCATTCAGATGATTGCTTAAAGGGAATTCACCAGTTTGATTAGAAGCATTGTTACCACATAGTCTATGATCTTTGTCAACTTGTGAAAAGAGGATTTAATAGAATATTGCCATTTTAACCCCTTAAATGCACTGCTCCTTTCAAAACATCCTACATTTGCACGGGTTCTCTGAATTAATGCAACTGTGGAGAAAAAGATAAAATAGAAACAAAATTATGAGCTGTTTAAGGGGAAACAGTTCACTGAACTGTGCTACAACCACTGAACTAATACATGAATACATACTGACAACGCCAAGATTTTATTAGCTCTGAAAATCTTCAGTTACACCTTCTCCTGCAAGCATAGAAATCAGACAGAGGAGTGAGACTGCCTCAGAAGGAGGAGCTGGTTTCTGTAGTCAAATTCCAGAAAGCAGCCTGACAGCCTCTGGCAGGACAGACATCACAAATGTCCTCAATAAGCGGATTCATAGTGGCGTTGGACCATTGTAAAGTGTGTATAATTGTTGCAGTTGTGCTGAGGGGAAAGGTGCACTTCAAATTCCGGGTTTTTTTGCATGTTTCATTTTGAGGATGTCAGTGAAGTACAATGCCTCGTAAAGGAGGAAGGAGTGAATAACAAGATTGTGCATGGCTGAAATATTTGTTTTCATTGCCTGAGCTTGCAGCCTAAGTCCATTCCAGAGTGCTTTTGAAGATGCTTTTCAGCATGCCCAACAAAACCCATACCTCATTAGCAGTCACTAGATGAAGTTGCATTTTCTAGTAAATGGGCTAGCTGGGCAAAAGCATTTCATGCCAGAGCCCATTTCAATAAACTTCAGTAGAACAGCATAGTGAAGGAGCATGACTAGGCCAAGAAATTTCTGTATTGCTGAAACATGAGAGAAAAGTTACAGATAATTGCTCTGTACTCCATTAAACAGGATACAGTTTCACTTCAGCCAAATTCCTGCATGAAAGTTCCTGGTCTTTCTACTGAACAGGGCAAAGCTGTGTTGAACCATTCAGGTTTTATGAATTTTCAATAGGAATAGCGTTGACAGTTATGATGAAGTCCTCAAAATTGTAGGTGTGTGTGGGATGATGTAGCGTTTATGTATTTTATCATCTTTATGACACAGCTGATAAGGAGTTTGTCTTGATGATTAACACGAGGGAAAAAGAACAATAATAAAGAAGAATGCAAATGCGCATTTAATGGAGGAGGACTTAGATGATGGTCTCATGCTTTGTGTTAGCTATTGCAGAGAATGAAAGCTAAGGTAGCCTGCTGCTGAGGTCCCTTGGGCTTTACTTCTGGGTTCTTCTCTAATACCTATAAGCTTTGGTCAACAAGAGTAAATCAGGAGAAATTAGACATGTTCCTGGCCTTCAGCAGTTTTGGGTCATCACATCTGGCAGTGAATAAACGCTAAAAGGAGTGCATATGGTCCTCTTCACTTTGCATATTACGGGCAGTTCTCACAGAGAAGACGTGTTAGTCTCATCAGGCTAAACTGCTGCCAGCAGAATAAGAGTAATTTCAAGACAGTATAGCAGTAAATAGCTACAAAATGTGATGGAATGACAGCCAGACTTGAACAATTACCTAGGTATTAGTACAGCAGTTTTAGAACTTAAACAAAGTGCCAAGGACTGATCATTATTCATGAGAAAACACTGAAGAAAATATGTCAGCAAAACAACTTTTTTGCACCAATGATGTCGGTAACGCCTCTACCCTCATTTCTGAACAGTCACGAGGACGTGGGATTCAGCAGCATTCTTGTTTTGTAGTAAATATTTAAATAACACCAAATGAGTTACTGGTGTTTCCAGCAATATATATACTCTTGTCCTTTGACTCCTCGATGCCATGTCTGTGCTCCCACACCTTCTCCAGCTATTCTCTGCCCTGGACAGATCATGAACCTCTGGCCGATGTAGGCTGGTGTTTGCCCATCTGCGTGGGGGCTGTCTCTTCCTTGAGGCTCCTCTTCACCCCGTGGTTACCCTCCTGAAGCAATCATTGCTTTTAAGCTGTGCAAAGTGTTTGGTGCACAGTCCTGACTGAAAACGTGGGTCAAGAATTTTTAGGACTGTTAGGAGGAAATGGTGTTAAGGTGTTCAGCTTGCTTCCTTTTTGTCCACCTCGCACTGGGCTGCTCTGGAAGCAGTTCCTGGAAAAGTCAGCATCCCTGCTCTTGGAGTTGCAGTAACTTCCCTGCATTGCCCTGCAAGTGTGATGCCGCCTGCGGTCACTGCCTGGTGCAGTGCTTTTCCTGACTGATCTCTGGCTGTCTTCCCACAACTGCTCCTCCGTCACAGCTTGCAAAGGGACCCTAAGGAAGAAATTCCTTCTCTGGGGATATCTCTTGGAGGCCTTTTATATAATTTCATTCCCCTTATGTGTATATGGACCTCACCAGTAGAAAGAAATTTTGCCCTTGAAAATTTGTCGTCGTCCTAGATCAGATTACAATTTCCACTCTTACAATCCCAGTGGAAAGTAGGCAGGATCAGTACTAGTCTAGGCTGTTGCCAGATGTCCTGTTTTTCAGCTTCACTGCCCAAAACCAAAAGTACACGTCTAGAGTAAACTGTAGTTCTTAAATAGCAACTTGTTGTTTAACTGTTTAGGGGAGTTTAAGGGCCTGGCAGATAGGAAGTGGTTTGTTATACCTTGCAAACTAGCCATGAAGAAGTATAGTATGAAGAACCCCCAGTGTTACTTTCTGACAATAACTACATTTTACAAACAGACTGGAAGCTCTTTTAGAGCTCATGTTAACTTATTCTGTGAAGAGCTCACCTTCCCAGAGTTGCTTCATTCGTGACTTAAAAGATCTCCAAACATATAAATCTACCTGAGAGACAACAGAGAAGTGCTTTTAAACCCTTTTTTCAAATACATTATGATATAAAGAAATATTGTGACCAGCAAGAACAAGTCTCATAATGCCATTTAGATAAATAAAGACATTTTCTTATTTAAGTTATTTCAGTTAAATGAACTACATATTTGGGGATCAGTTATCAGTACAGAATACTTTTGTAAGTAAGTACCTTTGATATTGGTATAGATAACCCTGACTTAATTTATCAAACTTATGGAGGAATATCACACATTTCTATCAGGGTATATAGCTTTTTGTAAAATAGCTGTAAGGTTTGCACTTACAGAATTGTCAGAAGAGAACCTCTGCTGCTGGTCCAGTGTTCAAAATATTTTTCTAATTCCATGGCACTAGTATCTTGTCCCTGTAATACCTGCATTATTTCTAAAAGATTACTAAACACACTGTAGTAGTAACTTAATTAATATTAATAGGAAATCAGTGTCTGGGGAGTTTGTTGGTCTTTTAATCTGAATAAAAGATAAAGTGTTTTCTGATGGAATTTTTTAAATGCAAACTACATGCTTTTCTCTCCTCTTAATTTTTTTTTTTTAAATCCACTAAACAAACAAACAAAAAAGCTGAAAAAATTCTGTCATACCAGTAGTAATACCAGCTGTCTAGACACATCAGGTATGTGAGGTGATGCTGTGATGGAGCACTTCCCATTCTTCTATTTCGCCTTGCAGTTAGACTCTTTCTTTTAAGAAAATGTGTATTCCCTGTTTAAGAATTTGCAGCTTGAAATAAAAAGGAGAATACTTTTCATAGAAGAAGGGGGATACCGTCATTATCACTGTAACTACGTTTTTGCATAATCTTTGTGATAGATGAACGTAAAGCAACAGAAGGTAAGGAGGATTTGTGCAGCATTTTGTTACTGTGTCTGCAAAACCTTTTCTCTCTTTTCTTTCTCTCTAGAATGTTAAATAGAAGCCCTAGCTTGGGAATCGATAGTTCAATTAGATTATACGGTACGTTTTTGGATGACTGTTAGCGTAGCCAGGAGATTACTTTCCTCGGATATGGGGAGGAAGCTGCTCTGGAGTGGAAGCCCGTAGCTGCACCTTTAGCTAGCCTGCACTGGGACAATGCTGCAGCAAGAGACAGCCATAAGCTTGTGGTTTTATATTATGCTTGCTAGATGCCCAGGGACTGAAACATAATTAGCCATCCTGCAGCCAGAAGGAAACAGAAATCATTCGCAATACATACAAACAATGAAAGGAAGGAAGTATTAGGCCCAGGTCCCAAAAAGTAGGTACTCAACTTTAAGTATCCAAATTGTTGCACTGGAGTCAACAATACTGTCTAAGTGCTTTGGAGTATTGGAGCGTGGGTGCCATAAAATGACACTGCACAGACATTATGGGATAGCTGACTAGAAGACTTCATTTTGAAAGTGAAAATAGTGATGTTTCGTGTAGTAGTAAAACTAAAACTAAAGTGTTTTTTAAAAATCTTCAATAAGCGAAGATGTATGCAAATAATCCTGCCTAATAGCATCACAAATAGCTTGGCCAAGAGAGTGAGAATGCACTCCTGACCTCCTAAAATACTTTGTAAATTCTCTTTTCCAAAAACCCTCAAGCAGAGCGTCTGCCATTCTGTAACATCAACATCCATGTGTGTTGTGCAAATGCCATTTTGAATATTTATGGGAAACCTAACACTAAAATGTTTGAACATGGACTTATTTTGTGGCTATGAGATCATTCATATAAATTGCACTAGATTAAATAGGCTTTGGTTTGCAGTTTCCCCCCCCCAGCACTCCTCACACACAGACAAAGTGTATTTCATTTTGGGAAGCTTAATTTTTTTGTAGACTATTCTGGTAAAATATTACATGGATTGGGCTAAATTTAAGCATCTATTCTCCGTGTTAAGTAGTAGTGTGTCATTTCTAAAGCAAATTTTATCATCTAGGTGGTCTTCTGGTAAATTCTTAAAGTAAGAAATAAACCTGAATTCTTAATTTAAAGAGGGCTAAGCATTTTCATAAAGATGCCTTTTCTAGAAGCAACCTTTTACTTTTATAAATGATCTGTCTGTTCAATAGTATAGTAATATTGCAGGCATCCTTTGTGAAGCTCAAGCATCGCTCATTATCATAATATTTCCAGATGAGAGGTTTGAAAAGGTTAGTCTTTATTCTTAGAGTAACCATTTCAGAGAAGCTGTAACGAATCACAATTAGAAAAATCACAGATTTTATATTGATCAAACTCCAGTTGCTCACTCAGAGAATTAATTAGAAGGGAACAAGAGCAGCAAAAGGTGCTGGGGAATTCTGAAGTTCAGAGTGCATAAGAGAGCCCTGACACACTATGGAATCCTGGCTGTTTATCTGAGCAGAGTTCTCTGGTTTTTGTTTGTTTCCAAATATGTCTGCAACTGTCCTAACCTCTTTATAAAGAGCACTGAGGTTTGTAAAAGGAGGAGTGAACTTAGTGGTGTTCATTGATGGCTTCTGTTGCATGAGGGAGAACAGAATTGCAACTGATCTGTGAAAGCAGAGCCACCAGTGAAGGTAAGGACACCAGTGGAAGAAGCAGGAAAGTTCAAAAGGACCTCTTAACAGGGACAACAGAACATGTGGATATAACAGAACGAAGCTGGAAAAGGGGAAGATGCAAGCAGAGAAAAAAATAATATGACCAGTAAATATCACAGCAAACAGCACAATCCTTTTCCTGACCTCATCTAAGCTAAACATTACTGCAAGGATATGCTCTTGTATTTTCCCATTGCGCACTGTTTAGAGAGAGTTCTTTTGCTGTCTCATTCTCACCTACAAATATAGCATTATATGAGATATAAATGCATTATCTAAAATCTAGTTACCATCTTTAGGCACCTAGAATGCAGAGCTACGCCGCATGCAGTACAGTTGCCAATGTGTCTATGAACAACTTCTGAACTTTGCTTGGTGGTGTGGAGTCTCCATAAGTATCAGTTTCTGTTTTGATTACATATCTATTCACTTTCATCTTTTCACCTTTACATTGGGCCAGAAATCAAAGACTAACTGTGACAGTTTACATGGCAACAACCCTGTAAATGTAAACGGAAAAGAACTGATGAGGCCCTTACTTTAAAAAATGAGTTATCTGCTGAGGTATGCCAACAGTTTCTGGTCAAGTCTTGTCAAAGGAAACGAAAGTACCTTGCCAAGCATTGGAGGGAGAGACGAGCAGAGATAAGCTTGGATGGACTGACCAGAACCAAAGCAGACTGGCATGATTTTAAGAGATATGGTAAGGGAGGAAGTCCTGGAGTTATCAATTTAGATTAATATATATCCCTGGACATGAACACTGTAAACCAAAGGAATAAAGCTTTGCTTAAACTACAAAATGTACGTGCGAAATATGCTGGAGAGCCAAAGAAAGGGACTTGCAGAAGCCTAGAGAGAAAACTAAATTTCCATGAGTGCAGTGTGGTAGGATTCAAACACCATGCACAGCTGGCCATGCAAACTACAGTGGACCTGTGATACATGTATTTCACTGCCTGGGTTGACAGAATGTGAAAGTTCTTTGGTTTTCGGTGAGATAGAGAGAAAAGTAACCAACCATAAAGTATAGGGATTCTGGTTCATCCTTTTGTCTGCCACACTGTTTGAAGATAACAAAGGAAAGGAGTCTCTGTTTATTTGGGAAGTGCTGTCATTTCACATTACTTTACAACAAGGTAGAGATGAGTTCCAGCAACGGAGCTCAAGATCTGAACCTCCCCAGAGACTGGGAGGTATCTTTGCTCTGTGCCTACATGCCCATGTGCTGAACCAGTAAGTGTTTAGACAGCAATTGTTCCGTGTCTTTATATGATAGATGAGGAAAGACAAATCTTGTTTTGCTATTCCCCTAAGCATCAAAGCTTAGCCTTGAAAAATTGTTGAGGAAAATAAAATGATAAAACCCCCAAGAATTAATTGGCCACTGCAACTTTTAAGGGTCACAGCCTTATGGGCTTTACAGGCAATTCTTCTGCTTCATCAGCTCTGCCTGTGTAAGAGGGGCAGGCTGCCACCACTTCTGCAGTGACTTGTGCTCTGTCCGGTGTCACTGGGTTATTCTCCCTCCAGAAAACACCAGGTGTAACACAACCTGTTGTCAGTGCAGCTGCCACTGTGCGAGTGAGAACCTGTCATGACGTTGAAAAATGCCACCGACGACAATGGATGTGTGCCCCTTTCTTCTTGCTCCCTCCACTGAACACCGTTCAAAGGTGAAGGCTGATAGCTGGTGCCATGTTAGCAGCAGCAGTGGATATACCAAGGTGAGGACCAAATACATTCGGTGTGAATTATTGTTTCACGTTTTAGCTACAAAATCAATGACTGATACAAATTGAGCATATCTCTGTAAATAAAATTTTAGCTAACCTACAAAACCCCCATGATTTGTTTGCCTGCATCTTATCTCTTTAGAAATGATTAATATTTTGTGGTATCAGGGCTGTAAGTCAAACTAGAGACATTATTAAAAATCTAGGAGAAACAATGTAAAAAACCGATGCCTGTGATGAAACTTCAAATCCAAAATGACATGAGAATGGTATAGGTTGATCATTTTCTCATTAATCTAAAACTTTCATGCTATAAAATAGCCTGATCCCTAGAGGTACTGACTGAAGCTTAGCAGTTGTTTTGTACACATGTAGTTATTTTTTTTCTGGCAAGATACAAATGAAAGTATGGTATCTGCTCCAGTGAAGTTAAATGAGAGATGGAGACAAAACCTAGACAGGGAAGATTAATCACATCACGTGATTACAGCTAAACTAAACTCTTCAGCCTGAGTTCTGTGATGTTTCTGTCCTTGTGCTGCTCTGGGGGAGAGGGGCTGTGTCTCACTCTTGCTTATGAAGTGTCTTCCCTTCCTCCGCTTACCACACGTTCTTGGACATTTTGGCTATGCCATCTCTTCCAGTATCCACAATTCAACACCAGCCATGGCTTTCTGGAGATACTCCTGCCTTGCATTCTTCCCCAACAAAAGGCAATAGATCTCATGTTGGAGTCCCCCTGCCCTCCTCCCCCCCCCCCCCCAAATATGGCAGTGGCTGCAAGATCTGCTGCAAGATCTTTCTCTGAATATTTTAAAGTCTGCAGGTTATGCAAGGGAAGGCCATGCTTTTTCTTTTTTTCCACCTTTTGCTTTCATAGAAATGTGACATTTTCAGGAGCTCTGAAGCAGGTAGCTGCTGCACTGCTGTCCAAGTAGCTGTTTTGCAGTAGATACGCTGTGGCCTGGATGGACATCTGTTGTCCAACTTCAGCCTGAAGACTGTCTGATGAGTCTTATTGATCTGAAAATATTTCTGTGCAAATAAAACACACACATACACCCATGCACCCCATTTTCCAAACCCCATTCCAAGGCTACTGTAAGAAATATGCAGGCAGCCCACAAGACCCTATTGCTTTACGAGAGTTCTGAGCTATGCATCTAATGACGGGGTGTTTGGTGGTCTGCAAGAAACGTTGAGACTTCACTGAAGACCCATCATGCAAAAGCTTTGGAACTCAAAGATGAACCTCTCTGATGTTTGACAAACCTGAAAATCTGACATGAGATGTTCGTCATTAGGCAGGGCTGAATATTGAAAGGATTTTCAAATATCATGGGCATCTTGAAGGAAAGCCTGAAATTGCCAGTGGCGAAAAGGAAGCCTGGACGTGAGGCTGATTGTGTAGCCATGACAACCAAACCGGAGGAGATGTGAATGAAGGCAGGCATTTGGAGCCGAGCTGGGCAGGGTGTTGAAGAAAAGGCCAAATATTAGGAAAAAAAAAGTGGAGCTGGTTGCTGGTAGACAGACTTAAAGTACGGGGAAGGAATATGATCAGAAAAAAGCATGGATGCATTTTACGATGTGCTGTGCTTGTGAATGGTATATGGAGATTTTTACGACATGAGAGAAGGGTGTTGACTCTGTAAGGAGGAAAAAAGCAACTGTAGAAATTATACGGAGGAAGAAGTATATCAGGTGATAGAGCTTCAGTGCAAGGGCAGGTATGTCTCTGTGATGTCTTCAGAGAACACTGTGGTATTGACTGACACAGTAGGAAGGAAAGAACAGAGCTGGGAATGGGAATTAGTGGTCCCTGTGTTTCAGTTGTGCGGTATTCCACTCGGAAATGCCAGATGTGGTCTTGGCTGGACAGCAATCAGTGGTGAGTGCAGATGCGCAACTGAGCTGTCGGCAAAATGTTGGCAGTTGGAGCATGTAAATGGCTGCCACCTACCCAAGAGGGGTTGTAGGCAAGGGGAAGCAAAGAAGTAAACAGCTTCCTACATGGATATATCTCTGGATTCACTCTAAGCTTTGTCCCTGTCCTGCTGTGTGATACTGGACAAGTAATTTAAATCTGTCTTATCCTACCCTGTGACTTCATGATATTCACAAATACTGTGAAAAGTATGCTTGTTCTGTTTCTGTTTTAGCTATCTGTGTGTACAAAGTTGACCACAATCGGCCTCACTTTCAGTGGGGTCTTTTAAATGCAACCTTAATAAATTTACAAATGAAAAATAAGGAGATGTAAAGAAGTATGAGGAGCATTGCAGGATATCCCGAAGTCACAGCCAGTCACTGTCATGTATCTCTCACTGCTTCTATTCGTTACACTGAGAAGGTTCCTCCTTGTGCCCCAGTGTTTGGAACGCCGGTTCCCCAACGGGCTTTTGCAGCTCTGTGCGGTCCTTTCTCGGGCCTAGGAGGGCTAGTTGCCTGTGTTGAGGTTGCCTGCTTCTAAAACATTTGACTCAAAGTCTCTGTTTGCTACATGAATGTAAAAAAATTCTAGAGTTGTTATACTTCATAACTAAACATTATTGTTTGAAAAAGAAAATTCTTCTATTTGTTTTAGAATAAATATACATTTATTCTAGACAATCTAGGAGTCTGATTTTCCTGGCTACAAAATAGAAAATAAAGCTACTAATGAAAAAAATCCAATAAACGACAATTTTGTTTACTTAACCAGTGACGTCTTCATCTGCTTCAGCAACTTGGCTAATGTTAGGGAGGCTGACAACTCAGTCTCCAAGTTCAGGCTAGTATGTCTTTGAGAATTTTTAACCCAATCTTAAAGTAAGATTCTATTTAGCTCTTGGCATGTTCCAAAGCCTGTATTGCTCATGACTGGTTACATTTTTGGCAAATGGATGTAACCATTCTTTTTTTTTTTAATTGACTACCATGAAAAGCAGTAAGCTGGAGTGCGCTTCAGGAAAACATGGAGCCGTACAGAAATTCAGGATAAATTCAGCTCAGCAAAAGAGGGATTAAGGCTACACGGTTTCCAGCTTATACTCACACTCTGTGCCAGCCGTGGCCTCCGAGTGGGCCCTGCTTCCTATCTAGGAGTTTGGTGTTTCACCAGAGAGACGTCCCGTAGATGTGGCCACTTCACATCATTTGCTGGGCTACTCTAGGCTCATACAGCTTTGTATGTTGCTGGCACATAAGTAACTGTGGACTCATAAATCTGACCTGTAATTTTTTTTGTTTTTGTTTTCCTGTAAAGTGGCATGTGTAGTTGTTTTGTTTCCCAAAAATTCTGCTGTGGCTCAAAGCACACATAATATGTGGATGCTGTGCTGGCATGGCTACCAGGCTTGATATCAGGTAACAAAATAATGGCAGATAGGTTGGGAAAATCCTGAAGATTCTGTTTTTCAGCCTTGGGCAACATGAAAAATAGTAACGTGAACTTATTTTTAAATATGGCATCACAAATTAAAAATAAACTTTCTCTATTTTTACCTGTTTAAATGCAAGCATGATATTTGTGGTATTTTGAAACAGCTCCTTTACATCCATGAATTTTGATGATAAGGTTACTACCTAAAGAGTTAATTTCTGGGAACACTTACCCAGAGCCAGAATTCTTGACGAGTAAAAAAAATGGATTGAGTTACTACTTTATTGTTTAATAACCTGGTAGTTTTTTCTTTGATATTTCTTCTTTTAGTTGCTAAGAAAGCCACAGATACTTTTTCAAGAATTACGCAGAGTAGAGTAGGTGTTTCTTATTATTTCTTCAGATGTTTATGTTTTTAGCGCTGGAGTCTCTGCTGGCCTAGGGACAGAGCAAACTTATGACTTCAGTCTTGTGCCAATTATTTTAAATACTTTTGACTATCATTACTACATGAACAGAACTTTATGCACCATCAATATTTCAAATGTAAATAAAATAGTTCTTTAAAAATGAATATCACTTAAAACATAGTGCTGCTTGAATGTTGAGGAGCCATTATGTTTAATAGCATTTTTAAACTATTAAAGTTGAGTGGTTACTTTTTATTTTGCATTTAGTCACTCATGGGAGACATTTATTTTGTCTCATACTCTGCAAATAGTGATGCTGTTAGTAGAGAAGGTTCTCATTTTGAATAATGGTCTCCTTTATATAATATCCCTTAGTATAATATATTCATATCTTAGAAAGGAATGAAAATTCACAAACTGTTAAGGGGTGTACAGAAAATCAAATGAAATGTATGTCTATAAAACATCTTGGGGGAGGGGAAGCAAAGGGTGAATGTCCTAGTCTAGTAATTATATGGTTTGAAGTTAACACCCTTTTTAAACAATGGCGACGTCAATAGGAAATAATGATAATAAAAAAAATAATTTGTATTATGCATTTGATAAGATTTTTTGCAATATCCTTGGACAGTGAACTCCAGGACAATTCAGAATGGCTGACTGCGTGAAAATGTGGAAAGAAATTATGGAATTAGATGCAGCAGTTTTTATAGCCCTGACTTAGCTTTATGTAGGCATTTGAGAGCCATTCTTGCTATTTTTTATTCACTTTTTATGGCTATTCCAGCATGTTCCAGTGATTCTCTTTTTATGCTGTGGTAGCACCAAAAAGAAAGGCTCATTTATTTGCTACAAACCTTGCAGAAAAATGAATAAAAGACTGATTCATCGTTTGTTCCACACAACATATTTTTTTCTATTACTTTTGGGTGCCTTGCCAAATGCCTGGGTTTATATTTCCTGATCCTGAGTGCTTTGAAATTTGAACCAGAGAAATGGACAAATTGTAGGTATAGGTGTACAAGTCTTTTTGGAGACTCTTGATTAAGACGGAGAAGCAGAAGTGGGAACCAGAAACTAATACACATTTAGAAGTGCTTAAAGCATTGGTGGGGTGAGGGATGTAGGGTAGATAAACGTGTATATGTATGTGTAACTTCTAGAAGCTACATATATGTAGCCACCTACTTGAACATGCAGCTGTTATTGCTGTCAACAGGAATTTGTTGAGAATAGTATATATCTCTACCTATTTAAGTAAATACTGCTTTTAAAACAGTTATTTATAGCATAAAATTAGCATTGACGTTGCTAGACTTTGCACTTACCAGAGCTGCAAATGGAAAGTCAGCAACAAATTTTGGAGGTTTCGGCGTGGTGTTGGACTCTGTGTTTTGCTTTCTTCAGATCATGTCAGAGGGGACAAATCAATGCATTGCAGCTTAAATTTATTGGTCTGGTAAAGACTCTTTAGAAGCAAGTGAGATATAGCCAAAAAGTCTGCACTACAGGACTGTCTTTCAATTTGTTACGCCATTGTAAACTTCAAAATATACTTCAGTTTTAAAGAAGCAAACCTTGCAAATTCCTCTTTACCCTAAAGCAATCAAAATCTGTATGGATTCAGGCAATACCTTTTTCAGTAACCACATATCATTTAGCTACCCATTTGGGCTTTGTAACCTTGACTTGATAAAGCTGTTTAAAAAGTTTTAAGAAATCTTTTGTATGGAGGATTGTTAATACAGGGAAAAGATCCTATTACTTCAGATAAAGACTAATGCACTACAGTAGCCTTTTCAGTGAATATAAGCTATCTTGTCCAACACGTCTGTAATTCTGTTAAATATCTATTTAAAAGATGTCTAACAGTGTCACTAAAGTGATAGATGTTATTTTTACTTTTAAAACTAAAAAGTGCAGCACCTTCTGAAATACTTTAGGATCGTTTATGTGCAAAATGAATGCATGGTATACTTTAAAGAATAGAGTTTTCAAGTCAGTAATTTTTGCACTCTTTGAGATTGTTTCAATTGCTACAATAAGGGAATTTGATCTTCAAATAATTGGTGGAGCATTGTGAGTTTTATGTGGAATCTGTGGTCTTTTGAGCATGAAACATAATTGCTCTTTGCTTTTAGAAAGGTTTTCTTTCAATAGTATATTTCCTCATTCTCGTTAATGGAAATTAAACAATTTACTTTTTTTTTAACTTGGAAAGTTTGGGCAAATTTATGTCTAGATTTATATCTGCGTTATCTATCTAAGTGCTACAGGTATTTTTGTATTCAAACTATTAGTGTAGCATACAAATAATCTAGTTAATTGATGCAATTTGTATTGTGCTGTATGGCTTGGTGTAAAAATTTAATGTAAGCAGGAGCTTGTACAGAAATTTTCCAAGGAACTGATCTGGTGGTAATATTCAAAGAAATTTTTAATGAACTTCAGTGTCTCATGTTATATAGAAGCATAGATATACATGCTTGATACATATTTTTCTCTATTAGAATTCAGTTTGAAAGAAATAGAGGTACCTTGGAGGAACTGCTAGCCAACACTATTATTTCTTTTGCCACTATCAGATAAAGAGCTTTTAAGCCAGTAGATTCATGGTGAATCTCACTTTTATAATGCAAATAAAACAGATGTCGTCTGTATGATTATAGTTACTTGAGTCCCGAGGCTGTACTGTGACGTGCGATGTGCACTTCTCACTGCCAAGATGTGGCCTTTATCCAACGTATACAATCTAAAGAAAAGTTTAGGCTCTATACTCCGATTTATACTTTCAGATCACCATGGTTTTGTTATCTGCACTGTGTGTGTGCAGTAGCTGATGAACAGTGGTTTTGCTTGTATACTGTGGACAGTGTTTGGAAATCAGCATATCTTCTGGTCCAAGATTTCTGTGTATCTTCATCCATAACAATGTTTTATGAATTTGAAGGTACTGTATTCTTTATTTTCATACCTCTACCTGAAGCTCTCAGAGGTTGTGACATCTGGGGTCAGGCAAAGTAAATTCTATGTTTCTTCTCCACGTGCAGGCTATCTTAGCACTATAGAAAAGCCTATGGTCAGTTGCTCTTCAGTTTACTGTCATATATCCTTACCCACCATGTTGTTGTTAAAGAAGAGAAACCATGGATATATTCAGTGGAATAACGATGCTGTACACTGGTTCCCAAGAAGTTGCTGTGTGTTCCCCTTCCAAATCACTGTCCCTGTTCCGACTCACAGACATAACTTTAAAATCACTGTTAGGGCTTAAAAAAAAAAAAAAAAAAAAAAAGGGGGGAAAAGAGGTGAGCTCTTCTAAGCACAAAAGAGAATTTTAAGGTCGAGGGCAAAAGTGGATTTATTGAAAGTGCCTCAACTCCTAAGAAGTGCAAGAATTGCAACACCTGCCTTTGCCGAGTGTTCCTTGTTGCTTAAGCTGTGTGTAGCTGCTCGTTAAGCATGCAAGCTAAGCTTTCTGGCTCACCATGAGGCACCTGTTTCTCCCCTAACAGAACAGGGCATCCGAGTCATCCCATTCAATCCAGACAGCTTTTTCTTAGAAGTTGCAATGTCTATGTACTTAATTTATTGATCTGGATCTTGCACCGTATGTGTGGCCTTTGTGCCTAGCATCAGGCTTTTGACAGAAAAAGGGAACTTTCCAGTGGTGGCATGAAATGTGGAAGGTTCATGGTTTCTATGTGAGATAATCTAGAAAGGTCCATGCTACCTGGATTTTTAGAAGATACAGAATATTTTATGTGATGGCAGAACATCTATGCATAGACCTTAATAGTGGGGCCATTGTTTAGGTTAACCTCTTGCTGACTTCAGAAATATTTTACTGGATGTACAGAAAAGAGAACAGAACTGTTTATATTGATCATATATAGCTGCAGAATCTTTATGCGTTGTGCTTTTTGGAAGACTGGAAAGCAAAAAATCTTGAGACTAAGCATAAATACCAGTAGGTTACATCTCTGTGTTCTAGGCATTTTGCACAGCCTTCATGAGAAGAAAAGAAGGCTGTTCAGAATGTTCTGAGGATCAGGAGGTGAACATTTCAAGTGACCAGGGTGGTAGTTTCAAAAAAATAAGACCTCCACCTACAGGCCTAGGATGACAGAAATATTATATGTGGACATCAGGTAAAGGGGCCACTTGTGAGGGACTTGTGCTTTGTGGTAAAGGTTTTTTATAACTAGAAGTACAGCATGCCATCACGAGGAGTTCAAGCCATGCAAAGGTAGAGTGCCTCTGCATCAAAACAGGGAGGGGCAGTGTGAAAGGAAGAGGACCCTTTCTTCCTGGAAACTGTCCATAGTAAAAATGCCTTTTTAAAATGAATCTCCTGGATTATTAACCTACATCTTGTTACTATTTTGTCAAAAGTGTGGAACATACTGAACAGAGAGAAAGACGTGAATCAGTACTACACAGAGCTTATGGACATATAGTGTCTGTCTTTCTGCATTATCATATGAAAGAATGGAGAATTTATATTTACTTTTTGGTGGTTAAGTGAATGCCAGTTTACATGCCCCTGGGGCAGAGAAAAATCAGACCACCAGTTCCCAGGAATGCTTACATTCTCCCCAATCCCTCATTAAGTTTTATTACAATGCATCATGTAATGCTTACTGGAATTGGTCCCATCCACAGTTGAGTCTCCACCTATGATTCAAGCTGATCCTCCAGCTGTGATTCACGTTGAGGTGGTTCAGCTTCTCAGTGTACTGGGTTTACTAAGAGTCACCAGCATCCTGGGTTTGCAGAGCAGACCACAGCAAACTGGGATAGTATCTGTGCATCCCAGAATAATGGCAGTGATCAAATTGTACCCAGACTATCTGCAGCTCATCTGAAGTACTTTTACTTTGTTACAACAGTTAAAAGTGTCATGAATGTGCTTACTCATCATTTACTGTGATGCCTGTTTTTATGTTTGCGTTACTATACAGCTGGACGCTTGGGCAAGATAAAACACTTCCCCAGGGCTAGGTAGTATCTCCCTGCAGAGAGGGGAACAAAGAGATACGTGGCTGATGAATAGTCGGAAATGTGACATAACTATGGGAAGTCCTTAGGAAGTGGAAACAGAAAATTTGGTGGTAAAGATGAGTTCAGAGAATAGGGTTTGGATTGAGGTGCCAGGTACCGTACAGGAGCTGAAATATATGTGTACTCCAAGTGCTTGTTTCTCCAAAATAGAAATATTTTAGCAGAAATCTGAGCTGCTTAGTACCAAATGAATTAAAAATCCCTAGTTTTTATCTAGCAAGTAGTTCTTCCAGTCTTTACATTTATCAGTAGTGAAGTTTGACCTCTTATATCTAGGCCACAGATTGTCACTGATTATCTCATCAATAATCCTAGTTACCTGTGTTTGGATAGCGCTGATTTTCTAGTTGTTGATTCAAATTTTTTCAGGACATAGGGAATCCACCACTTCTCTTGATACTGCCAAGAATTTATTGCTGTCATTGTTACAATTGTACCTTCTTTCCAGGATTCATTTTTTCTGGATATAAATTCCAGTCATGATTCCCTGTTACATCTCTTTCTGTGAAATTTAAAAAGCCATTTACAACTTGGAGATTTCTTATTTTTAAGGTGTTTCAATTTTGCAATTGCATCTCAAACTTCTTTTGCTAATCCACACACACCAAATTTGAACTGTCATTGTAAGTTCTCCATCCCTTACACCATTTTTTTAGCTCTTTGATTCACTTTTAATGCAATTTAAAAAACGTGTTCACCCGAATGTACATAGTGTCCCAGTACTGCTGCAGAGAAGGGTAAAACAATTTCCCTACAGAAAGTGAAGGGAGATAATAGTTTCCCATATTATATCTGATTTAGTGATGTTTGTTTACTTAAGATTAAAAGGGAGATGTGTTCCCTCTCCTAAGGATGTGGTCACATAAAAGTTTAGTTCTGGAAAGCCCTTATTCACCTGGCTAACTTCACTGATTCATTAGGTCTGACCACGCCAGCATTACCTGATATGCAACTGTAGGATGTGTTGATCTGCAAATTGCAAGAACTGAAACCGCTGAAGGAAGGGACTGTCATTTCATAAGGAGTTTCTAAATAGTATGTGGCACACTGGGTCCTAGCCTAGTTGCAACTTTTAGATACTATGAAAATACAAAGGTTAAATTTATTATGATAATAAAAGATTGTGGGAGCTGTGCTGCTGAAATCGATCAGAGTAAGATTAAACAATAAAAAGCTGGTTCAAGGCACACTGAAGTAGGGAGGAGCATGCATTGGACTTTGGATCAGGCCCAAAATTAAAGGTTTCTTTCTTAAAAGATATTTTAAATTCACTATATAGATTTCCTACACATTTTTCCAAGGACCTTTAAGAAATAAAAACTTAAAAATCATCACTTTTCTTATGTTCTATGCTACTTGGAAGTATATTTCCTTGATAAATCAGTGACACAAACTCAAATAGTAAAAATAAATGTTTTTTATTTTGCAAATGCCACCTGCACATCTTAAAGCCAGTAAGGTTCTGCCTGTGTGTGGAGGGCTAAGAGCTGGTGTATTGATCAGCTGAAGTGCTGCAGAGACTATAAAATGATAGGCATAAGGAGGAAAGGAAAACAAAAAGAAATCACAGGAGAAGATATAGCAGCAGAAAATCTGTTGAAGATAATCCACTGATGTCGTTTTCTCAGTTTTATCCCCAAATGAGACTATGTTTGGTCAAGACCAAGCATAATAAACCTTAAACAATTGGTTTGTATTTTTTCCCCGTGAAACTTTGAAGGAATTATAAAGAAAATCAAGGCATGTCTTTAAAAATTCTGATCAGGTTTCCTCTGGAGTCTTGCTGCTGGAAGAATGTCTTATGGGTAAATTTCCACTCTCTCAGCAGGGCAGTGTTTTGCATGAACCAACTCCCAGGAGAAAACGTTGTGTGCTTATTCTGTACAACAAGGCTTAGGCAGCATCTCCATATTAAACTGACCAGAAGGAGGGAGGGGAAGCAGTTGACCTGAGGGAAAACGGGGAGGCATGAGAAGACAGCATTTATTTCCAAAGCCAGACAGTGCTATTCATAAAACTAAACATAAATAAATGACCAAACACAAAAAAAAAGCCCTCTGAAATATTTGTACCAGTTTCCAGTGTGCTATACTACTTACAGCAGTTAAAGAGTGTGAATATCACCTTCCCAGAAATGCACTCGTTAAAGGTATGAGATAAAGCTCCTCAAACTAGAAATCCTTGTGTCAAGTAATTTTTTTTTAGTCTCTTTTTGAGACAGTTAGAAAAATACTCCCCTTCTTTATTCTTTTACGCTTGGACTTCAGGATTTTTTATGCTTCCTAAAAAATTGACTTAACTTTTCAGTCTTTTTTGAACCTGGTTGGCAGTACATAGTGTCTCACGGATGGAGCTTGTTGTTACTGGGCTATTGCTTGGTATGGCTCTGTGATTCAATACTTTTAATTATCTTTTTTATTACAACATGTACCAGGTCCTAACATACAGTAGATTTACTGATAAGGCTATATACCACTTGTATTGTATCCATTTATAGTCATTTTTATAATGGTATCTTGCTAATAAAATGTTATCTTATTCATTCAATTTGTGTGTAATAAATCAACAGACTGTTCACTTTCTTCTCATGCAGATATCAGTGTAAGTATGTACGACTGTGTGCATGTACTAAACCTGATGATGTTGCTTGCATACAAATGGAAATTAGCTTAAGAGCATTTCATTAATGAAAATATAGCTGTTTGCCTGTGACCCAAGTAAAATTAATACCCTAAATGAAATAAAATAACATGGGACTTTATTTTACCTCTCACAAGTCATTTGAGAAAATGCATCCAGCCCATTTTTTCCTGCCGTTATTTCTATATTACAGATTGCAAACCTAAATAATTGTAAATGGTATATGATGCTCTCTCTCAGTGTATTTTCCGCTGTATAGGATAAATCAGGGATTCCCCAATTTACATTTTTTGTGTAATACCACTAAGACGCTGCATTACCTAGCTGTGGAAGTAGCAACAAATTTCACTCTACATATAGGCAAACAAGGATGTATTGAGCTGCTTATGCTGCATTGATAAAGCATTTAGAAATGTGTGATGTACATAATGGAAAATGAAGTAATGCTCTATGCACTTGCTTTAAAGGTGGCCCATAGGAAGCAGTACTTGCATTGTACCTCCTTCCAGAGGAACCTGAATCAGACTACAAATATGAGGATGTGATGACAAACACAAAAATACCTCAGATTCAGTCTGAATCCTTTGTAAGTGTAATCACTCCCATACAGATAGTAAAAGTGTGAAACAAGCTTTAAAATATTTGGAGAAAGTGCAGAATTAGGTATTTCAATCTCTTGTAAAAACTAGCAAATAAAAAGCCCTCCACAATTCTGTTTGTTCTCTGTGCAGCTGTTCTTCCCTGTAGAAGAATAATCCTAACAGCCATGCTACTTAGACTATAGACTACTTTAGACTTGACTTTAGGAAGCATTTATTTGTTGAGAGGGTGGTCCAACAGGGGAACAGCCTCCCCAGAGAGGCAGTTGATGCCCCAAGCCTGTCAGTGTTTAAAAGGCATTTGGACAAAGCCCCTTAACAACATGTTTTAGCTTTTGGTCAGCCCTGAAGTGGTCAGGCATTTGGACTAGATGGTTGTGGTAGGTCCCTTCCAACTGAAATATTCTAATTCTATTCTGTTCTGTTCCATCCTGTTCTATCCTATCCTATTATATCCTATTCTGTTCTGTTCTATTGTACTGTATTGTATTGTACTGTACTGTATTGTATTGTATTCTATTCTATTCTATTCTATTCTACTTCAAAAAGGCAACTGAAGACTAAAATCCACACATTTTTAGGAAAATATAAATATTTAATGTAACTGATACAGGATGGACAACTTAGGTCCTAAACAAGAACTGCGTCACCAAAAACCTATACACAATAAAGACAGTGAGAGTATGTCAGAGTGGTCTTCTGATAACTTTTCTCTCTGATCTACATTTTTAAATTTTCGTCTCCTTCTGCTGAATACCTGATCAAACCATCTTCTAGCTGGCAAACTCAGTTCATGCAGCTCTTCCTGCTGTTTGGAATCATCTGGTGAGTAAATGAAAATGGAAGCTAGGAGGATTAGATTAGTGATCAAATTTAAAGATTTCTAGCGTGATTATTTTGAATGTGAGAACCTGGGAATAAAGTAAGATTTAGGACTGATTACCCATATTTGTATTTCTCCATTGTTCTAAATGGAAAAAAATAACTTATTCTTGCAGGAAAGAAGTGCATAGACTCTATTTCTTAATCAGGAGCAAGAAGTGTACATTTTCTGTCTCAGAGAGCAGGGTGGCAAGTGTGTGCATTCACTCCAAGAACTGATGAGTCTTCTCACTGGAGACTGCAACTGGTATTAGCTGGTGAGTCAATATTCCTCAAAAGGAAGAACCCATTTAAGAAGAAACTGAAGGATTTGAGCAGAAAATGAGGTGTTTCTCCTTGGGGCAGAGAAGTTTAAAAGCCTGTTGTGGTAACAGACCTTTCCCCCTTCTTATTACTTCATTTTAGAGGACATTTACCATATTTTCAGTTCCTATAAGGAAAGCACTTCCTTCACTTGACATAGCTGATTGGTGAACATGGTTCATTTGCTTCTGTTGCAGATTCTTGTCTGGCTCTACTCCTGTCTGATCAAATCTCTAAGAGATACAGGTCAAGCTCATCTTGCTATGGTAGCAACCAGAGTAGTCCAGACAGAAATTTTAACTTCATTTTATGGGGTTCAGGCAGATGTATAATTTATATGTATGTTTATTTTTGATCCTATTAGGTATGGCATGTTGAAAGATAATCTGAAAAACTTGGCTAAAGAACGGGCTCCTTAATTTTTTTTTTCCCCAAAAAAACCTAGCAATATTTTCCTTCCTTCCTCTGAAAAACAATTTCTGAAAACCTTTAATTTTTTTCCTTGGTTACATTTATATTGTTAACCTCAGTAATTTAATCCTTAGGAGTTCAAACAGTTGAATCTCTGTCTGTGAACTGCAGTTCTTAATTCAGAGTACAGTGTGAGCTAATCAGTATCCCTACAGTAATCTAGTTCTTATTAGAAATTCTGATCCTTCCCCACTGAACTCAGGGACTGGTTTTCCGTCTCAGCACAGGCAGGATCAGAATTCAGCCATACCTTGACCAATGCTATGGCCTCTGATAAACAGAAAATTTTATTGACGTGTGTATAAAAGATATTTGATTGTTTAAATTATGACAGGTTTCAAATAAATTTGTCTGTCTGTTTATGAAAATACAAACTTGAAGGAACTAAGCAGTATCCTTTAAGACAGCATCCAGCACGTTAACTGTCAAAACAAGATAACTATGCTAAATTGGTACATTCTTTTCTTTTTCATCTTCTTCTGTCTTCTTTTTCTTTCAAAGGATTTCAGGGAGTGTCATAAGTTCATAACAATGCTATTTATTATTAACAATAACACTGACAATAATAATAATACTAACAAAACACAACAACAATAATAATAATGATGATGATGATGATGGGGGTAGAGATCCAGATTTTCCAAACAATATTCTCTTCTAAGCCAAAGCCAAATCATCAAATCCAAATCCAGGTAGGGGACTGATGCAAGCACAGTGTCACATTCACCTTTCCCACATGAGTAGAGTGAATTAAAGAAAAAATATCCAAAGTAAGAAGTATTTTATTGTCTAAACCACAGCTTTTCCATGTACAAATGTTTTACAAAATGAGATAAAAGCACCCTAACCCTTTCTATCCAAAGGATTCACTGCTTAGTTAACTGTTTCTCAGTCTGGGTTCAACGATTTCTGTTTGTATACAACATTTCTGCTAGCTACCCTGAAATCTCTGAATGAGATGCCAAACCTGGAATCCTGGGCATACGGATCGATTGTGCTAGTGTATTTTATTTCCTTTCTATAACTGACTACTGGGTCTCCAGGCAGCAAGGTATTTAACATTAGTGTGAGCAAAGTGCTTAAGTTGAAGCGTGTACTTAGGAGCTTTGTTTCATCCATTTTATAGTTAACTGACAGACTTTGAAATGATCAGAAAATTAACTTGTTATTTAATTACATCGTTTTGGAAAGAAAATTTGTACTATTCCTAAGTATTACAGGTAGGAGGAAGTGGCTGACCAACGACAGATCATTGATACAGAGTGATTGCACATTGCTTGCTAAGATAAGTGGAAGCAGAAAATACATTTTGTAGTATGGTCAAATGGAGACAAATAAGGGACAAAGCCAATGCTTGGAAAACAGAGACTCCATTGTGGGAAGCTGTAGCTTTAAAAGGCTTTTGAGTTCTCGTAAATAACCAACCAAAGGTGGTCTGCCAGCTAACACAGCAGGGAAACTAATGTGATGTTTGGATATATCAAATGGAGAAATCTCAAGTAAAGGATAGGAAAATTATTTTATTTTGGGGAGTCTGATGAAAATCTGATGAGAACTTGGGTTCTGTTTTGGTGCCCACTTTTCAAGAAATACAGAAATACTTTGGAGGGTGTTAGAAGAGAAAAAAGAATGATTAAAATATTTTTTAAAAATATGTTTTGCAATGAAGGAATCTGAGATCTCCATCTGTTTTCTTATCAGAGAAGGTTACTTAGTCCTGGTGTGCAAGTACCAAATAGAGAAGAAAATTCTAGAAGGTACCAGACAGAGGCAAAACAACACCCTGAAGCTGGAGCTGGAAATTGAGGGCACTTTCTTAAATTAACCATTGTAATACACTTCTCAAAATCAATGGAACAATTTACCCAAGATTTTTAACCCTGTGATTCCCTATTGCAGAAAACATAAAAATAAGTGTTTTTCTTAAAAGTCTGTGGTCCTGTTCAAAAAAGATTTTTTTTAAAAAAAAATCCATGGTCTGAGTTACACAGAGAGGTCAGTTTTCATAACAGCAATGCTTCTTTCAGCCTTAGCTTTTTCTGATAAGGATCTGTATAAAACAGTTCAGTTGCTTCTTTTAAGAGGAAAAAATCATACTAGTTTCTTCTTTGGAGAAATGGGAAATTCCTTCATAAAAACAGTAGGTACCTTCCTTTCTCAAAGTCTGTGCTATGTTTACACTGAAGTGACTCTTACAATTATAATTCCTTTGATATCCATGAGGAAAAATACTGAGAATTATGGAAGAACGGACACTTGGTCTTCAGATGTCAAAGCAGCACAGCGAAGAAATGCAGGCCTATGAGCGCCTCATGTTAACCAAATGGATTAGCTGAATAGCTGAAAATACTGTGACTGGAAGCACTGCGGGACACAATATGATCTTCACTGGTGAGGGCTGTGGATAGATCTGGCCCCTTCCCTGGGACTGGCGCACTGGCAGCTAAGCCCTGGGTGCCCAGCACCGTGCCAGTGGTGCTGGCCAGGAAGGAGAAGGTGACTCAGCTCCATAAGGTAGCCATGTTCCAGCACTATAAATTATTAATGTGGCTAATAATCCTGGTTTTCAGAAGGGACAAATGCTTTGGGGACTACCCTGTCCAGGCACAGCTGTAGGGACCGTTAATCGGTGCAGACTTGGTGCTAGTGCTCCAAGTTGTATTTTGAGGGCATGGGCGCTGCGCTCCGTTGCCTGGCATAAACATGCCCTCGGTGCAAGTGAAGCATGCCCTGAGCTGCTGCTCGGTGCAACGAGATCAGAGTGACGGAGATCCTCTGATGACAGGGTAATCGCGTGCACAGTGGTATTTATGAAATCGCGTGCACAGTGGTATTTATGACTCAGTTGGGTCTACACTTGAGAGATACCTGGTGATAAGGGATATAAGCGTTTACAGGATGGTGTTTGTGATTTGCCTCACTTTTCCCGATCCCATAAATGGCACAATCCCCTGATAATTTGTTGGGTTTGATAGTAGTATCACTAAATCCACTGCATGTAATACTGCAATTACTTTTTTACAGATTTTGCTCTTTGTGCCTTTTCTTTGGGAATTATTTCCTGATTCTTCTCTGTAGCATTAAAATTACACTTCTCAGAGCTGGCTAACATAAAAAAGATGGGAAGTACCTACATTTTTCCCCTTGTTTTTTTCCTCTGAGCATTTTATACAAAGCAAAAGGTGTGTTTCAAGCCACAAGTGGAAAATTACTAGGTTTTAGAAAGTCTGTTTGATTTTTTTTATGTCTCTGGGTTTGTGTGAATTTCTATTAATTACAGTCTCATCCTGGCCTGTTATGGCATTGCCTAAATTATGGGCTAAATTGTACTAAAATCAGAGAACCAGCATGCTTCATTGTCACATTTAGTGCTCAGTGCCCCTCATTTAGGCTGTCATTGCTCATCTTTTCTCCTCTTTTACAATTACAAAAATGTCATTGGGGTTTTTTCCTTTTTTCAGTATGAATGACTAACATAGATGAACCTATGGCCAGAAGAAAACAGGTTTTAACATCATCACATTGTCCTATACCTCTGTCTTAAGTTATAGAAGGAAGACGCTTCAGAAATCAAAGTCCTTTAAAGAGAATGATGGTGTTTAAGTTTGATCCTGAATGGTACTGAGCATTCTTTCCCCAGTCCTATAAATTCTTAACGTTTAAGTTCTCTGCAGCTGTCTTTGTGTTTTAAGTCAAGTGTGTTTTTAAGTGTTTTGTTGGATTGGGGCCAGAATGCTCAGCGTTATAACTGAAGAGCTTTAACCTGTGGAATCTGGGTCCCTTAAACTTGAAATCAGACATCTAATATTTCCAAGACCAGCAATTAAAATAACTTTCAATCTCTCTTGGCTAAAATATTGATTAAGAAACAAATTTTAATCATCATCAGTTGTGCTTAGACTCTGATCCTGCAAGCAGCTGCACATATGCTTAACTTTACTAACCCATAGATTTCAATGTGAACATGTAAAGTCTTTAAGTGACTTGGAGAGAAAATCATCTTTACCATGTCTCAGTTTTTTCACAAGGAGCGCAGTATGGTTGAGGTCTTCTGGTGAATGGTAAAGTATTTTGGTCCAAGCTTAGAGATACCTCCTGCCTTCTTTGACAAGTTTGACTTCAGTTATGATAAACAAGCAAGGAGGCATTTGCTTGCTGTAGTTTGTAATTTGGCAGGGGGATATTTTACCGGTTGTTAGGAGAGAAATGAGTTCTGCTTCCTAGTTAGGACTTTGTTTTCATTGCATGAGAATGAGAGCAAATATTTGGACATAAATGTTTTATGGCAGTACCATATGGTCCTTGGTACTTTATTTTTAATTTTTTGCAGTTGCATTAAAATTCGTTTAATATTACCAATGTATTTCATTTAAAAGATAAATGCTGTGCATAACCTGAACAGCTGTTTTTCCTAAATTTGTTATAGCATCAAGAGTTTTGCTTCTTTAAAGCTCAGTGGTTTATGTGAATAGACAGTTTTATCTTGTTTGTTTGTGAAGAAATAGTTTCTCTCAACTAATACATACCATGTCAGTTGCATTGCATTGTCACAACTTTGTTCTTAATTGTAGGTTGTGATTAATTTCTAATAGCCATCGCTGAAATTAAATAATTCGTTATTACAAGTTTCCAGGATTTTCTTCCCCTTGAAAGAAATTGCACTAAATTAAACGCAAAGAAATCAAGCCATCAAAACAAAACTCTTCCATTCTTTCTTTTTCCCTTCCCCTCTCAAAGGAAAAAAATTCCCTTAATGGGCACTGAAAACTCAAAACTGAAGATTTACTTATTCTCATCTCCCAGGGTAGTACTACAGGGGAGCCGAGCTTCACCATCCAAAGGCCCCTGCAGCACCAGGGACTTACTGGGACAAATGAAACACACAGGGGATTAATCTTATGAGTATCTTCACAGAAGAAAAATGTTAGATTGGAGTAAAATTACTATAAAGTTATCACTCAGTATTTCCAGTGTCCAACAGCGTGCATGCTATTTAACAAAAGCAAACAGACAGTAAGAGCTGTACCCAAACAGCTCGTGTGTGCCCTAAATCTTACCCTAATAAATAGGGAAGAAGGGCAATGAGGGCATTTGAAAGACTCTTTACCTTTTTAACTGTATGTGGCTCACAGTCCTCTTTTTTCCCCTTTTAAAAATTCTGCTCTTTTTTTTTTTTTTTTTTTATTTCGGTGGGGAGGGAGGAGAAGAGTAAGATTTCATATCAACATCTGATTTTACACTTACATTCTAAAAACTTATTTTCTGAGAGAAGTTAATTCAGTAATAGTCACCAGATGGTGTGCAAATACTAATGAGGGGATGTTATGACTCTTGGGTTCCTTGTGGAGGTTGTAGGAGTCGGCATCTTGCCATCAGAAAATAGATGCCGGGGGAGTAGAAGTGCTCCCTGGGGAGGATGTGACTGGACTGGCAGGGCTTCATTTTTGTTGCTGCTTTGTTGGTGGGAGTTCTATGAGTTGTAAGAAACTTTCTCTTCATTAGTGAAAGAGAAAAAGGTGGGGCATGGTGCTCTGTATCACTACTTCGAAGAGTACAATTAATCTTCATTGTCACTGAACCTGAGCAAATACTTAATAAAATTTTTAAAAGTGAAGCACTACTGTAGCCCAGATAGATTTGGAGTTTGGGACACAGGGCGATATGGTCATTTATGAGGTAAAGGAACAGTGATTTCAAGGAAGAAGGGAAATGTTCTTATTTTTTCTAGTGGAGTACTTAATGCTACCTCTTTAGAATGATAATGCTGTGTGTTCTCTGCCATATGATTTATTGCTAGTTAATCCATCACATCTGTTCTCTGTCCCAGTGGCAGCATATAAACATTGTAAGGCAAGCAAGATGAAACAGAGCTCTGGGATGTCTTTTATAACAGATCTATGTAAGTGTGAAAGTAGAAATGTCTGTTGATTCATAGCAGCATGCTAAGGAGCTTCTAGTCAACAATGGGCACTGACATGTCAATTCCCTTGTGTGACTTGGGCTCTTTTCCCATCCACTCACTCACTCGTCCCCAGAATTTGCACTGCCAAACTGAAAAGGAAAAGAAAATGTTGACAAATACATAACACTGTCTCTTCCAGATACACTGCTTTTATATTTGCCAACAGGAGAGCTACTGACTTCAGCTACTGGAAAGCCCTGGGATGCGTCCAGGAGCTTAGTAATGGATGTGGAGCACTGTGCTGCTGTGGAGAAGTCTGATGCAAGATGGTGTTGTCCAGTCTGAAACAGTTCATTGGTCTTATTCAGGTTCATGAAAGGTGTATCCATATTATATAATGATGATGTTCTTTTAAATCCTTCCTGGCGAAAATTCTTAAGACACAGAGATCTCATGTGAAGTCCTATCATTTAGGATTGAGACATACTTGTGAAGCACCTTGGAGGACTGCTTTTCTTCGGTTTTCAATGACGGGTAGAGTTAAATGTCTCCTGTTGTAACCTTTATATGAATACTAATCTTACTCAGAGAAACAGTGAAATCACAGCAATATTTTATGTAATAGCTTGCTTGTGAGTGTTCAGAAGCGTACCTGAATGTATATGCACATACAGAGAACAAAATGATCCACTAAGAACTATAGATATGTCAGCTTCATTAAGAAACAATGAAATTATTTTAAGAACAATATTGTCTGTATTTATGCCATCAATAAAGCAGTTAACATGACACATCATACACAATGAACTTAGGGAACTGAAAAAAGGGACCACTCGACCAAAGTACAGGTAGACAAAGTAAGTCTTAGTACATCTCAGCTTTCACTCGCCTAGTTCAAACTTGGTTATATTTTAGTCTGAAAGGCTTTGAGTGAAGCATACTGCGATGACTTCTGGTTATAGGTTCAAAAACCAAAGCAAGCTGTTTTGTGAATTTGATTCACCATCTTCTGGAATTTGACAGACATCTTCTCAAAATACAAAGAGATTTTTTTAAAGTAAATTCAAAACCCAAGTTCTGTTTGGTTTCTGTTTTGCTTCAGGCATACATGAATATAACACGTGTTAGCTTGCATAATCCATGACATTTTTTTCTTTTCATTCTATTAATCTCTGCTTGTAATTTTAGGGTATATGTCAAAAGCTAGAATGTATATTCATATCTTGCCAATGAAATTCTTATATGCTCCATTAGACAGTTTATTTAAATGGAGACCAAGGTTCTGAACCTTAGAAGTAAAAGCATTTTGCTATCTTAATAGCTTGCTATATCACAGATTCCCATTGTAGCTGCCTGAAGAAATCCTGCATGTGTAACTGGTATGTCAGCACATAGATCTGCAATCTACTTCCATTACCATTGTGACGGTATTTATTAAAAAAAAAGTAACAAACAGTTTGGCAACCTGTATTATATGGAGGTAAGGACTTGATCGCTTGTGCCAGCAGTTACTGGCAAATAGTTTTCCCTGTGGAGCTCCTCAGCACCCCAAAAGTTTCTGTTTGCATCAAAATTAATATGTAAAGATGAGGGAAATAACATTCTGCTGAAATTCCATTAAGTTTCAAATGAGTTTGGATGGTAAATTTGGTAATCACGGAATCACAGAATGGCCAAGGGTGGAGGGTACCTCTGGAGGTCACCTTGTCCAACCTTCTGCTCAAGCAAAACCACCTAAAGCAGGTTGCCCAGGACCTTGTCCAGATGCCTTTGGATATCTCAGAGGATAGAGATTCCTGAACCTCTCTGGGCATCCTACCCCAGTACTCAGTCACCCTCAGAGTAAAAAAAAGCTGTTTTCTGATATTGAGGGACCCTTCTGCGTTTGTTTGCACCCATTGCCTCTTGTCCCGTCACTGGGCACTACTGAAAAGAGCCTGGCTCTGTTCTCTATGCATCCCCTCCCTTCAGGCATTGATCTACATAGATGAGATCCCCCTGAGCCTTCTCTCCTCCAGCCTGAACAGTCCCAGCTCTCTCATACGTGAGGTGCTTCCATCCCTTTGTCATCTCCATGGCCCTTTGCTGGACTTTAGTGTATGTCCATGCCTGTCTTGTACCGGAGAGCCCAGAACTGGACACAGCACTCCAGATGTGACCACACCAGCATGAAATACACAGGAAGGGTCACCTCCCTTGACTTGCTGGCAACACTCACTCAAATCCAATCATAATCAAATAGTACTTCTTATGATTTGTATTCCGTTATACCAGCTGAGATATAGCCACATCTAACCTTCCCACACCTTCATTTTTCAAGCACTTGAAATCAGCCTCTGTCTGTGATCTCTTTTCAGCTGCTGAAACGGATCTCTCCTCAGCTCCTGCTACGCTTTTCATGTGGCCATTAGAATAGGGAATTGCTCCATAGGAGTGTATTGTGTTGAGTTTGGGAAGTTTTATAAAACAACTGTTACCTACAGAAAAGCAGTTTCTGCAGTTTCATTTGTTATGTATTATGGAAGTACCTGGGGTGTCCTGGCATGTGCTATGCCCCATGTGGACAACTAGAAGGGAAGACCATTTGCTGAGGCTGTACCTGCAAATTAAGCAGCGTCCAGGAGTGTTCCCAAGCACTGCCGTTCTGCTGGTACTTTAGGAGAACAGTTCCTGGCATGGCTTTCATCCGTGCCTGTTAGCACTTTCCCAAATGATTCCTACACATAGCTCAGAAATCAGCGCAGGTGAGGCACCACTCCCAACAAGCTGTTTGCATGTGTCTTCCCTGTTTGGGCTGGTCATGCTGGTTTATGGTATGCCTACACACCATTCTGTGCCTGCTGACCTCAGTGCTATAGTATGGTCTTGGGCACATTTAAATTACTAGTATAGGCATAACCTCCGCCTCTGGGTCCCATGATGCCTTCAGTGTGTGTGCCAGGATATAAACAGAGAAACGAGGTTACAGCAGGGAAAAAGCTAAATGAACACACTGGAGTAATAAATTAGAGCTTATAATTCCTAATCAATACCAGATGGAAGAGATTTGTAAATACCATAGCAAAACTAAAGTTAAGAAAGGGTTTAAAGGATAAAGTAGTGGTCTTTTAAAAGTTCAGTGGAGCTGTTCCTTCTGTACCAAGGCAGTCTGAGAGAAATCATCGCTGCTTGCGGGGCAGCAGCACGAATTTGATATTCATGTTGTTGTCAGAATGAAATGGGGAATGGGGCCCCAGTAAGGTAAGAGATCTATGTAACAGATTGCTCAAAGTTCTGGCAAGACATACCATTTACTGAAGTGGAAGCCATCAACCAGCCAGCCTAAGGGCCCATGCAGTTTGGTACAACACATGGCAAACTGTAAGGCCTCAGAAGTTTCCGACAAAGAAGTCACAAGAAGTACCAGCGTACAAAAATGTGGCTTAGGCTAGTAATCTGCGATTCTCTGAGGGTCAGCAAAGCCAACTGCAAATTATGTGTGTTTTAATTACATATATTTCTCACCACAGATTCAACACAGATATATATAATCTATTAATGTATTAGGTTAGATATTTGACTCCCCAAAGTTGGTTAACTTTTCTTGTTTGGTCAGTCTTCACAGCTGAGTATTTGCAAGTGCATGAAGAGGCAAGAAATTAGCAAAAAATTGTTTTCCTTCCAGACTTCTGGGAATATAACTCTGATATTGTTTAAGGCACATTAGTGCAAGGCAGTATTTTGGGGTGGGGGTGGGGTGGGAGTGGGGGCAGGAGATGGAAGAGACAACCAAGCAACTCACTACTGTCAGATTTCACATGTCTCAGGCCACCCCCACAATGGATTTTGTAGGTAATACAGATCCTGATATTTTGATTTGCTTCTTACCCTTTTCTTATACCAACCTGTGGAGCTTTTGCTTAGGTTTGGACCAGAAGTTTTTAATAAAAACACATTACCAAAAGTGCTGTTTGCCATGATTCAATCCAGTGGCAAACTCTACTGTAGCTGACCTAGAGGCTAAACTCAGTCAAATGACCATAAACTGACTTCCAATGAGCTGCTTACTATATTTAATTCAAGGGCAGATCATATCACTGACACACTCAAGAAGGAAAGGACAAGGGTAGCACAGTGAAATATGGAATCTCAAAGCTAAGTAATAAAGGAGTTTGTTAGAGTAGTGAAAACTTAAAAGTCAAAGACAATGAAGACAGAATTGAAGTCCTAGGAATTACGAAGAGGTGTGTTTACAATTCTGGAATCTTTTTTGCAGTGTGATGGAGTGTTACCTTTTTATAAGTACTATTTCTTTCTTTTTCATCTTAATCTAGATTTATTATGCATCAGAAAAAATAATTAGTAGTTTTCTAGCTCTGTTTCACATAAGCCTTTAAACCACTTGGGGAAATGGCAGAATAACTGAACTGCATGGACCTTGAATCTTTAGCAAGTGATTGGATATCTAAATTATTAAAAAGCTTTTGGTTTTTTCCTTTGGAGGTGTCTTGGAGAGTTGTGACGAAGACTTAAAAATACAATTAGGAACCACTTTTTAAAATATGTAAGGAACATAATATAAATAATCATTATACAAGTGTGGCTCTCCACCAACTTGCAAGTTGAAAAGACAGAGAATATCTTAGGGTTAACATTGTTCTATGTGACAACAGCTTTGAATTTTTATGAAGGAGGGTTTAGAACCCAGGGATGCTGTGTTGTTGCTGCCCTTTGACACTGAATAGTTACAGTAAGTGAAATGGTAAATCACTGTTTTTGTTTTCCCAAACACTCTTGTGGCACATGTCTAGGAAAACAAGCTGAGCTTGAAATGTGCTCGGTGTGTTGCAACTTTCTTTGGAAATCCATGTAAAATAGGCTTGTCTTTCCTGAATGCATAAACCACTCAATGTTGATTACAAACTTAGTAAGTGTTGCAGTTTTTTGCCAATCTGAGCAGGTACAAATACTTCCCATATATCTGTTTAAGATACTTTTGAAATTCCATTACAATAACTATACCCAAGCAGATCACTTATGTTGAGAGAACTTTTTTAGTCCACTTGAATTTTAGAAATGATTATACACTGTAACTAGTTTAGTCTTCACCAGAGTTAATATTAGTGTCCTGCTTCTTGCACTGGGCTCCCTCTGGAGCTGTCTTGGGATACAGATGAGGACTTTGGTGTGAATGGCTGCTCTGCAAGACAGGACTTCAGTGTGTCTAGCTGCTGCTTCTGGGGTGAGAGTTGCTCCTAATAACGGCACTAGGACTTCTGTGATCGTACTGCCTGGTCACCAGGGCTGTGCTAAGCTGAGATGCTCAGTGATGCTTTCCTGCAGACTGGAGGGAGATACAATCAGGGGGGGTTCTGGGGGACAAAGGAAGGATTATGAGAAGGCTTTGAGTGGAGTGCCTGAGCTCAGGCGGTTTAGTTGGCATCTGGGCTGTCAGGTGGGTGTTCAGCCTCTCAAAGAGAGTGGGCTGCCTGACTGTAGCCTGACCTCCACATTTACAGGAAGAGATTTATGTGTGCATGGGGGGGAGGTGGTTGTGTATAAACTCTAACGTTTTTCCACTGAATTAACATATTTAAGACTATAAAATATCTTCCACTCTGAGATTTTTCAGCGGAAAGAATGTTTATGTTTACTTACTGATTTATAATGATTCTGAGAGTAAATGTTCATTAAACCTTTGCAATTAGGGAACTTTTCTATTTGCTTGTAATGGCGACTCTAAATACTGTCTGATAAGTGTCATTGTAGTGAATGTTACACTTGTCAAATATTGCCTTGAAACATGATTTTTTTCCCCTGAATGCTGTTGAAAATCATTATTCATTTATTAAGTGCCAAAAGTGCATTACTGCAGTACGAACAGAGTAAGACGCAGTTTGGCTCCTAAGAGATTACAAGACAGCAGATTTTTAAAGGAATAAATATACTGGGCGATTCAGATGTTCTGACTGGCAGTGGTGTCATTATTTTCTCTTCATCTGTCCTCCCTCATAGCTCACATGAAAGAGAGCGACTGAGTAAAACACTTTTATCTAAGCTGGCGAGTGCTGCAAAAGAAAGATCTGGCCTGGGAAACATGGGCTGTCTACATTTGAGAGTAAAAGGGAGGCCTAAGTATATAATTCTAAAACCTGAGTTTTCCTTCATTCCAGTGGCACCTGTGCAGCGAGAGGGCTGCAGTGTTCACATTGGTTAGTGGCTAGAGAAGTGATTTTTGTATGAAGACTATAATTTTATTTCTGACAAGCTGTATGACCTTAGGGAAGTTATTTTATTTATCTTAGTTTCAATTCATCCGACTATAAAAAGTGGAAAATAATGATTTTCCACCTTTTCCAAAGTGCTTTGCAAGCTTTATAAGTGACAGAATATGCAAAAAATCGGTGGTACTCAGAATGACTTAGGGAGAAACTCCTTATCTTCTTACTGATCCCTTGGGATATCCAGCTGTCTCAGGTAGATTTTAGGTGCATCTCCAAATATTAGTATTCATAAATCAGTTTCAGAAAACTTTTCAAAGCTGTACTTCACCATCACATTTGGTATGATTCTTAACAAAAATGAAAGCGCGAGGTATTTCTTTTTAACATCATCAACTATTCCTCTGTAGAGTTTAGCTAATGAATTTTAAAGGCTGATGAGCCTCCAAATGGTCATTGTGTGGTCTGGATTTACCTCGAGTCCAGTAGCTCTGCTGGAATGATAGGTTATCTTTCGGGGGAAAAATACCCAGAAAAACCCAAACCTCATTCTAGTCTTGGTTTAAACATTTCTAATAATAGAAAATCCACCACAAACATCGGTAAATTGCTCTGGGGTTAATTGTGTTCACTGCACAAATAGGTACTTTTTCTCTAGTTTGAATCTGCTTAGCTTCAGCTGAGGTTCCAGTGTTAACTCTTGTATTGATTTTAAAACATGAAAATTATTTTTTATTTTTAACAGGAAATGGGTCTGAGTTTCAGTACACTGTGGAATAGAAACAATGTTGAAATTATTTTTCTGTGAAATAATTTTCCTGTTATTCAGTCAGCTCTACTATTATCTTGAAATAGTTTTGCAAATTTTTAACTCCATGTCATTTCTTGGAAATAGAAGTCAAACTTATGCAAGAGTAAATTTCATAAGTCTTCTTTCTTTTTCATGAATATTTAGTTACTTCATTTGCTCTTCTTCAATCCAGTACTTCCACAATTCTATTATTTTCATTAAAGCACTATCAGTGGTGTACATGTCATTTCTTTTAAATTCCATAGAATGGATACCAAGAGATCTTTGTAGAGCTGATGGGGTCGTGTGGTTAAAATTAGAGGCTGGATAATAGCAGCACTCTTTCTGGAGAAGAGGACGTCTGCCTTCATTCAGTTTTGCATTAAAAATACATTGGTATAAATACACATGAACTATTTTTTTAAAGACAATTTGGCAAGTTATGACCACTAAATCATGTTATATAGAAGAATGCAATAGTTTATAAATAGTAGATAAAACACTTGCAAAGATCAAGTACATAATTGCTCAGTGAAGAAATGTGTAAGGACTGAAAGGGACCGAGGTATATAGGACTAAAGCACGGTTTGTTTGCATCTATTCATGCTCACACAAACTGATTTTTCTGAACCAAGCCTAAAGTGGGTTACAGGCAGATCCTCCCAACTGTAAACTGTTTTGAAAAACATCAAAACATGTTAACCTTTGATATTATGGTAGTAAATGTACTAACAGGATATAATTCAGAATATATAATGATAATAAAGCAGTGATACATAAAACTAGAACAAATTATTTTCTACGTGACCCCCAGTAATGTTATTTGCATGTGTGCTATTGCATATAAATTAGGGCACCACTGTTTTGAGTGGGGAGCGTATGTGTAATTGTTGGTAAAAGAAATGTCAGCAGTTTGGTGAAGGGAAGGTTGAGGAAGACTGACTGAGTACCAGGTGGGCTGTTCACTGGTAGAAGTGGCTTCCCATTTGTGTTGGCGAAGTGCCCCTAGACTTGATGGCTCCAGTCCCAGCAGGAATGGAATCTGCTCTCTGAGATAGCTCTGGAGAATCAGTCCTGAAAGACTAGTTTCAGACCATCTGGAGCCAGATGGCCAACTTCAGACTTCTACATTTTAAAGGGCAGTTTATTGGGCTTATTGAAGTCTAAGTGAGCTTTGCAATTTATTTCGAGGAGGGACATGAATTTACACAGAGTTTTAGGTTCAGAAGTATTACCAGGTTAGAAATCTTTTAGAATGGAAGACGAACACTCTAAGAGAAAATGAGTGGGAGCTGTACTGGGAATGAGAATCTGGATTTTCCAAGAACAGATGGTGAAAAATATCTTTGCTGCTAGCTGGTGCCTGAGCTTGAATTGCAGTACTTTGCTGTTAAAATCCAGTCTATTCAAAGTCTGTCTGCATGAATTGTACATTTCTAAATAAAAGTGTAATAGGATAATTTAGTAATTTGGTGTCTGCTGTCTACTCACTTTCTCTCCTTAAAGAAATTACCAAGATCCAAATACACTAACCACTCAGTGTCATGACTACAGATATTGCTGAATGATTTTTACTGTATTCATTGTTTCTCCTGGGTGTTTTGACTCTCTGTTCTAAGTTTCATTCACCTTGTTTACTGAAATAATGATTTATTATGCTTTTGCAAATTGAATTTTCTTCTGTTTACAGTTCTTCCATTTAAAAGTCCCTGCAAAAATAAACCCTAAAATATTAAAATTACAAATATTAATTCCTTTCTTTGAAGCAAGCAGCGTAATTCAATATGGGGGGACACATCACAAAAGAAGAATTGAGAAACTAAGTCTATATATTGAAAAGAATGGTGAATTATGTAGCAAAAAAGGTGAGGACTTTTTAGCAGTTATTATTTAGAGCACAGAGTAGCTTATTTTGTGCAAAAGCTACTTAGTGTATAGCATCTATATAGACTTTTCAGGCAATGTGCTTATATCTTGAAACTGCATTGAGTTCTGTGGAATCACAGCATCCTAAGAAAAAGGTTCCAAACATACGTGTAGTTGAAAAAGAATGGGATTAGACAGTGAGAAATTTGGTTATTACTGACATAAGTGTATAGACAGGTACGGTATTACAGTGATAATAAAGTAGTAGTAGTTACTGCTAGATGAGTTTTTACAACTTTCATTGCAATCTCATTTTATATACGTATATCAAAATAAGGACTGTCATTTTCGCCCTGTAGTAGAAAACCTATGGCATACCATGTTTTTACATACCACACTGAGGCTTGGACTCAATCAGCTAACAGTTGTTTATGGCACCAAGCGATGAGACTCTGTGGGTTTGCCTCTGATGCACAGGGGAGCATTGCAGAGGATTTAATGATAGAGTAGCATGGTTAGTTACATTACCTCAGAGCTGTGCAGTACAGCACCACACTAGTCCAGCGGTGGCGTGTGTTTAGTTCCGCCTTGCTTCCAGGTTGTAAACTGCATCAGCTCTTTTGATTCCAGCACGCTCATTCCACCTCTGATCCTCACTCCCCTGTGTGGACATGCTGTATGAATCTCTACAGCCGTCTCACACTAAAAAAAATATGGAAAAGAGAATTGTACACTAGAATACACAGAACATGTCAATAGATACCGGAGTGTAGATGATAGTTACAGCATCCAGGTAATTAGATGTGAAATATTTGCAATCTAAAAGATATTAGCATTGGCCCCATTTTGTTAAGGATGTGCATCATTCTGCTTTCTTCCCTATCTTCACTACACCTTGAATTTTAGTTTTAGCTTGAAATCTGACAAGCAGTGATCTTATTACTGTTTCCAAATCATAATGAAAAAACCCAGCATGTGAGTACTTCAAAGCCCAAATGAAGTCGCTGGGACTGCCGCTGTAGCTATCCCCACTCAGGGCTTCCCCGCTGACACCGTGTGCCAGCACTTGGTCAGTTTGGTCAGGGCTTCATTCATGTAGCATGGACTTTATTGATACTGTAGAGTGCTCGTGTTTCAATTGGGTTGTTACACATTACAAGTTAGTGCCTTACTAAAAGGTTAAGTATGTTGCGCTCAAGTCAGTTATATTTATCAGTTTTCCAACTTTTGCCAGGCTTGTAATCTATTAAAAATAAATCAGATTTGATTAGATTTATTATCAGTAAAACTGATTAACTGGCATTATTGAGGCTTCTTTGTGTTAATTTTTATTCAGGTTCGTACCATATCCGATATCTCATTGGTTTAATCACTGGATTAAACCTAGGCCAATAGTTATCTGATTTTATTGCTTGGTACTTTTTTAGTATTTGCACAGTAGCACTGTGCAAATCATTTAGAATTTCCTTAATGCAATGAGATTTATTATGTATTAACATCAGTATCACGAACATTTTCTCAACCATTCCTTTAATATACTTGGGTGCAGATTGCAGAGATCCATTGACTTCAGAATGTCTGTTCCAAGTCGCTGTTGTTTTAACAGCCAGCTATGACACTAACACATTAAAAAAATATCATCCCAATGTCTCTGTACATTACGCTTTGTCATAGCTAAAGAATGTGTCAGCTTTTTCTATATGTCTTAACAATTTGTCACCTTGAAATAGCCAATATATTGGTAAAAGCCCTTTTGTTAATAATACCCTTACAAAAAAGATATTTACCAGGATCTCTGCCAGCCCTGGATTTTTCTGAATGCCTTTAGCTTTCTTCCCAGCAAATTGTCTTGGGTTTTGATTGCAAAGTTTTCTTTGGTGTTTTTGTAGGGGTTTTTTTTGGCTACATAATAAGCTTTTCTTAAAAAAAGCTTATTTCTATCTATATGTTGTTTTTACTTTTTCCGCCTAGTCAGTCTTGCTTAGAACTCTCTGCAGCTTTGGGAGATCAGCGTTTGGAAGTCTTCAATGCATATATATTGTTGGTGGTATCAAACTGCCTATATTAAATGTCAACAGGTCGTGCTCATACCTCCTATCTATAGTTTATAGTTTGAACTTAATTATTATTAATAAGAGTCTAAAATATTTATCTCGTGTTGGGTTCAACTTCTTTTAAGTTGTTTTGCTGTTACCATTGGCTGAACTACAAGACACAAGTTTATTATTATTTGTTAGGTGAGGGTTTCCACATCTGCCTTCCAAACGGACATTCCCTGTAATATATTTTTCCTCCAAACATACCAAAGTTAAGGAATACTAGATCCTGGTTTTGGTTTAATTTATTGTTTTGTAGTGTGTGTGTGTGTGTGTGTTAATTTTTTTTAAATCAGATCCTTGCTATGGGCTTTGTTACATAGCATATTGGTCTGCTTCCATTCAAGATCCTTTGCCTCTTAGCAGTACCTCTACAATAAATATCGTCCTTAGCAAAGGGGTCACCCCGTGGTTTTAGTTGCAGTGGGATAAGTGCCTCTCCACTGCCACCTGTGTACCTGGTGTATAATCAGATACTTCAATACCGTAATCATTCAGACTATCCCAGATTTCAGTGACTGTCCATTTTCTCAAGATTCGAGTGAAAGTAATATAATTTTGAAGAAAGTATTTGTATACAAAAAACTTGTATTTCTAAGCAAAAGCTCTTCTAAATACCTTTTTTTTTGACATCTATAATGTATACGTTAAACATGCGTATATTTTATATGTGTCAGAAGAAACAGACAAACAGAACAGCTTTCTCCACATATCAGGGAAAAGGTGTCCCCTGAGTCCCCATCAGTCAAAAAGCAGAACCAAATCCTCTGTCTCATGGGCTGAAGAACTAGAAGAGAATCTCATCATGACTCTGTGGCACAGCAGGTCGTAAACAGCTTGAACCAAGGTACTGAGGAAAGCATAAAATTTCAGTTGCTTATAAATCATGAGTATCAAACAACAGACAGTGGAAGACTGTTCCTAGAGTGCATTCACCACTTCAACACTGGAATAATTTTAGGATCTAGAAGACTTGAAAGACCTTTGCTATGTTTTCCTATAATTTGCATAATGATTTCTACCCCAAGCTGCAATATTATCCCCACAGTATTCTCATTCCATATTATGTGATTATTACAGTTTTCAAGACATTGTTTTATCAGTCAGCAGCAATATAAAGGATCTGGCTAAAATGACTGTCAAATACTGTTTATTTAAATGTTAAAACGGTGTTTATGATTGTGGTCACAATTTCGAGTCACTAATTTCCCAAACGTTTGTGAAGCTGAAAATATAATGATTATATATATATATATATAAAAATATATTAATTTTATAATCATTTGCACGATTATAAAATACTTACAGTTGATTAAACCTTTCTCTAAAAAGATCTTTCAGATATATTTTCATATTGATCATTCCATCATATATTTTGGTAACAGGCCAGTCAGTTCTTGGATATAAAGGATATAACCCATACATTCCTCATATATGTACATTGTTTTTGTCATATAAGAATAAGTTAAGCATTTTAGCTTCTGAAAGTTGATTTCAGAAATAAAACTTTGTTGCTAAAATTATAAATCTTCAGCAAGACATACCTGTTCAACATTTCAGGATGTGATTCACAGGGATGTGAGGCACACAAAGAACCATTGAAGTCAACTGGAACTGTGATCAGTTCCCACTTCCCAAAATCTGAAGGGCTATTTGCTTTCATCTTGTTAGTGATCATGTAATGCTAGTTCAGATCCAAGACGCAAGGATAAAGTCAGCATTACATAGGCAAGAATGAAAGATCTTCACAAGATTTTCCCATGTAACTACTATGTAAAGCCATTTCAAAGAAATATGGGGCCCTCTACTCAGTCATTTCTACTGGGAATAGATTTTTAGGGTCTGAGGCTGGCTTTGCTATTTATTATGCAGTAATGGAACATTACCTTTGTTGTGAAACTAAAGGAAAAATTGGAAAGCTGGGTTATAAAACCTAAAGAAAGCCTCACACTTGCCAGAAGTAGCCAGTAATTACCACAGTGATAAGTTTGAGGACTTGAGCCCCAAACAAAATCAAGAAATAAGAATTCAAAGAGAACATTTTTTTTTCCCTCCCAGTTTCCTCTATTCCAGGAAATTCATGTGGTCAAAGGTTTCTTTTAACAGAAAATTATTTACAGGTGCTGTTCCTGGCTCTGTCACAAAGTTGTGTCTTACACCTCCGCCTAAGTGCAGTCAGTCTTTGGATCAATGTGACTCTTCCTGTAGGGATCTTTCTGTTACAGAACTGCCTGCTGCAGAGCCAGCGTCCACGGCCTTCCACAGCTTTGGGCGGCTCAGAAGGGCAATTACTATTTCTGCTGGATGGAGCAATAGAGTTTCTAGATGAGGTTATAAATTTGTATATAAGTTACTGTATTTCAGAAACACTTTGTGGCAGAACCTGAACACTTATTAAAACCCTAAAACTTCAGTCTGCAGCTTTTCCACTGCAATATAATAACCCTGGGGTATGAGAATTAATTAACATGTTTGACCAATAGCGCATGACACTGTTTACAATGAGGTTTGTTATTTATTATTGTTTAATCTTTTCACATTCCAATTAAGCATCAGAAATCACAGTTAGTTCAACTAGAAATTAACTTAAAACTTCCATTACCTAGCACTCCAGAGGACACGTGCAATATGTTATTGAAAATCTGCCCCTTTTCAATTTTTTTCCAGTTTCTGAATTCTTACTGTTCACTAGTTTTCAAACAGTTTATCAGACATTTTTTCCCGCAATCATGAAGTGTGGAAATGCAATTCTTACAAATGATGAAAGAGAAAAATAAAAGAAAGTTGAGATTCACTCATAACTACATGAATCCTGAAGCTGGGGCTAGAAGCTGCACACCTTTAAAGTCCTGCGAGTTGGCATTGCCCTGCAGGTACTAGGAACTGCAGCTTATTTTGGTTTTGTGTTACAGTCGTCAAATAACCTTTGTTTCATTAGCTCTGATCAGCTTTGATTTAGGCCAGTGTGGCCTCTTCAGGGGTGAATCGTGTTTTGAGTGAGGCCCGAGTCAACTATGAGAGCTGCTTCCCACGTTGTCACATGAACTTCATGTTCTAATTCCCTGTAACAGTGTAAAAAGGTGCAGAAATGCTACAGCTTCAGTCCTTTTCCAACATTAAAGAGATTTTCTTCAATTACAAGTACATAAAACAAGTTGCTGTGAATTGTGTCAAGCTCCATTTTGAAGTTACCACAAAAAGTTTGATCATGTAAGATACTTACTATTCAAATTTTATCTAATTTTAATATTGCAAAACTGACCTAGCCTGAAAGGTCTCTAGAAAATCACTGATCTAAGGAAAAAAATAAAATAAAAATCTCAGCCTATATGGGATTTGTTTGAAAGAATTTGTGTTCAATCTTCATTATTTGTCTTCTCTTAGCAAAAGTAATATAAGTACATTTCATCCGCTTACTGAATTTAAGCAGGATTTTTTTTAGATTAAAAAATATTTTGACAAATAGGTACCTGTAACCCTGAGGATCTTTTATTTTGTGAACCTGCTGAGCTTAATAGAATGAACAGTGAAAATTCTTGGCTATTTCGAGTTTGTTTCATTAGTTCCAAGAGGTTCAAGGGCTTTCCTCAGTCAACCTATACTCTAAATGTGAATTTTGCAGGATTCACCCAGAACTTAGTGATTTTTAATTATGTGCTGTAAAATCCATATCTTCCGTGTGCACACAAGTGAAGCTTGCCAACTTCAGCTCAGTGTGATTTCAAACAGCTGAGCTATTGAACAAAATGAGTTTTGTAATAGAAATCTCAATTCAGCATTAACTATGGCACTTTTAAATGCATGCATACTATATTAATAACATAAAGCAGCATTTGCAGCATTTTAATCTTGCTGTCAGGTAGCTTATCTGTTAGTAAGTTTTTTGTGACAAATTCAGAGAATTTATGCTTAGGGCTTAGAAGGCAAACATTGCACAAACTCAGTTCAATAGTGAAACAAAGTATTTGTTGCTAAATATTTCTTGGTCACCAAAACATTGAAATTTCTGTAGCAGCCTCAGCTGAAAGCTGTGCTTATTTTCATAACTGAGTCTTTTCCATTATCCAAGAGTGGTTTTCCCATTTCAGCTTTCTCCTTCTCTTCTTTTTTTCCATACACTTTTTGAGGTTTCCCTGCTTGGGCCTCTTTTCTATCCTTCAGTAAGGTTGAATTCCCTGATGGTAATCATAATTATAAACATATGTTGTTACTGTGGGCTACCAATTTACTTGCAGTCCTTGGTATAAAAAAAAAAAAAAAAAAAAAGTGGGTTTTGGAATATATTTTACATCATCAGGGCATATCTCATGAATAATTAAAGGAGACTCAGTTTGTAGTAAAGAGCAGTGTCTGGAATGCCATGTCTAAAGATAATTGTCTGAATCAAGTAAACACTCCAAACAGTTAATATGATGGCAGAAAAATATTTTTGAATTTCATTATCACTGATATGTTTTTAAAATCTGATATTTTTGGTTCTTTGAGAGTGGGGTGACTTTTAGGAAAACAGAAATTTACAGCAATAACTATCTTGGCAATTGTTAGACTTAGAATATTTAATTTATCACAGATATTTACTGGAAAAAAACCTTTTCAATTAAAAAAGAATAAGAAAGGCAAAGTAAAATACTCTAAATTTTACATTTCTTTTAGTAGCTCTTCCAAAATCTTTCATACAGGGTTATTGAAAAGAAGTGCCTCTGTAATTAACGTGTTAGGTTTTTAGTGACTTATTTTACTGTGTAGCATTTTATTGCTGATGTGTCAGTCAGTGTAATGTTCACAGTGCTGCAGGGAATAATCAGAGCATGCATTAGGCAATTCATATTGTATTTGGTATCCTGGTAAGACAAGATAAAATGTTTTGAAGATTAGGTTAGAATTAAAAAAACCAACAAAATCAATGCTACACACACACACACAAACACAAACACACACACACACACACACACACACACACGACATAACAATAATTAATGAATGAATTTGAAAGGAATGTAGGTCCATTTTAAATTGGGCTGGACCTGATAAAGTTTGCCACAGGGTACTTCAAGAATAGGTGTCAGCAGTGTCACAGCCCTGAGTGAGCAGTTCATTCATGGATGTGGTGGTAGCAAGAAAGAAAATGCAGTACCCAAGTGTATAAAGCAGCGACAGTGATGCCGGGGAGTTAGTACACACCACTCAGCTTAGCATCAGGTCCTGGAAAAGCACGGGAACAAATAATGAAGGATTTTTGACAATCATATAACAAGGAAAAGAATAAGAGCTAACATGGGTTTATAAACACAATGTGTCAAACTAGTTTAATTTCTTTGCTAGGTAACAAACATCATAAATACGAAGGAAATAGATGTCATACATCTTCACTGTAATTAGGCTTTTGTCACCGTCTTATGCCACAGACTGGGTAAAATCACTACAGGCTGGCTGAAATCACTATAAACTGAATAAAATCCTGGTTGGAAAGCAGTATGCCTGGTAGATACATGTTAAGGCAGGAGAAGATACTGCACAGGGCTCTGTAAGAGTCTCTCCTGGGCGTGGCTGGATTGCATATTTCCAGTAATGAAGTGGATGACAGAAGAAAGAGCACACTTACTAAACTGACAGTGCCTAGCTGGGAGAAAACAAAAGGTTTTGGTAAGAAAGAGACACAATGCAAAGTGATATTGAGAAATAATCTAAAAAAAAAAGCATACAGTTCAAGGAAGACAAGTACAGGGTGAGGTATGAACAATGGCACAAAGATAGGATGAGGAACAAGAGGCTTGTACGTGGTGTTGGAGGTCCGGGAGGCACAGAACATTGCAAAGTGAACATTTACCAGCGGGTAGCACAGATCAGCAGTGGTACACTGCTGGGGAAAGGTCATCTCTTTTACTGGGATGGAGAGGTGATTATCGTCTGGTCCACCTTTCTGATCTAGTCAGCACAGATGTTGCCTCAGCTGGAGAACTGTGCCCGTTCACAAGCATCTTAAAGAAAGATGTGGATCAACTTGAGAAACACTTCATAAACTGCAGAGAAAAAGATTCAGGTTAGATATTAGGTATTCTTTTCCTACAGGAATAATTCAGCTTGGGAAGAAATTGCCTAACAGTATTGTGGAATTACTGTCACTGGGAGATTTCAAGAGCAGATTGCGTAAACATCTGCCAGGGATGTGGTAGTTATATTTGATACTCTGCTGAAGCAGAGAATAGACTAGATGATTTCTCACTTCTCCCACCCTGGTTTTTGGTGATTTGTTGAAGTGATCTCAAGCTACCAGGAGTAGTCAACATGGCTTCACCAAGGGGAAATCATGCCTGATGAATAGCCTTCTATGATGGAATGACTGGCTCAGTAGACAGGGGAGAGCAGTGGATGTTGTCTGCCTTGACCTCAGCAAGGCTTTAGACACTCTCCCACAACACCCTCACAGGTAAGCTCAGGCAGTGCGGGTTAGGTGTGTGGACAGCGAGGTGGATTGAGAACTGGCTGAATGGCAGAGCTCAGAGGGTTGTGGTCAATGGCGCAGAGTCCAGCTGGAGGCCTGTAGCTCGAGCAGTGTTCCCCAGGGTCAGTACTGGGTCCAGTCCTGTTCAACGTATCCATCAGTGACCTGGGGGACGGGACAGAGCGTACCCTCAGCAAGTTTGCTGGCGACACAAAACTGGGAGCAGTGGCTGACACACCAGGAGGCTGCGCTGCCGTTCAGCGAGACCTGGATGGGCTGGAGAGCTGGGTGGAGGGGGTCCTAGTGGAGATCCACAAAGGCCAGCGTAAGGTCCTGCACCAAGGGAGGAGTAACCCCATGCGCCAGTACAGCCTGGGGCTGACCTGCTGGGAGGCAGCTCTGCGAAGAAGGACCTGGGAGTGCTGGTGGGCAGCAAGTTGCCCATGAGCCAGCAGTGTGCCCTGGTGGCCAGGAAGGCCAGTGGGATCCTGGGGCGCATTAGGAGGAGCGTGGCCAGCAGGTGCAGGGAGGTGATCCTGCCCCTCTGCTCTGCCCTGGTGAGGCCGCACCTGCAGTGCTGTGTCCAGCGCTGGGCTCCCCAGTTCAAGAGAGAGACAGGGAACTACTGGAGAGGGTCCAGCAGAGGGCTATGAAGGTGATGAGGGGACTGGAGCATCCCCCTTGTGAGGAAAGGCTGAGAGAGCTGGGCCTGTTTAGCCAGAAGAGCAGCCAGAGGGGATCTTACCAACGTCTACAGATGTTTCAAGGGCAAGTGTCAAGAGGCTGGGGCCAGGCTCTTTTCAGCAGCGCCCAGCGACAGGACAAGGGGCAGCGGGCACAAACTGTAACACAAGAAGTTCCATTAGAATGTGAGGAGAAACTTCTTTGAGGGTGACAGAGCACAGAGACAGGCTGCCCAGAGAGGTTGTGGAGTCTCCTTCTCTGGAGACATTCAAAACCCACCTGGATGGGATTCTGTGCAACCTGTTCTGGGTGAACCTGCTTTAGTGGGGGGGCTGGACTGGATGATCCCCAGAGGTCCCTTCCAACCCTGACCGTTCTGTGATTCTGTGATACTAGTTTCGACTAAATGAACAACTGTTCTTATGTTGAAATCAAGTGATGTTGTTTTCTATTGATCTTACCAGCTTTTTATCAGGAAGAGGGTGAAGAGAAGGCATATGTCAGTTGCAGAGTAAGTATAGGCAAGGTCTGATCCCACTCCCATTAAATTCAGAAGAGGCTTGATCTCTTTCAATGGAGGTTTAGTTGAATTGTAAATGTATGCTATGTATGTGTATATATGTATCAAAATAGATAATACCAATACAGTTCTGTCAGTTAAGAATTATCACTGAAAACTTGCTGTTTGAGCAAGTGGGAGCAAACTAAAACTTTACCAACAGCACGTCTTTATCAGAGTTAGCAGGAGAACCTCCAAAGAAACTGTTCCCCAGTGACGCACATTCCAAGAAATTCTCATAGACTTAGCCGATAGCACCTGGTTGGATAAGGTACCAAAGCATTTAAAATATATGGCTATAATGAGTAAGGTGCCAGGAAAAAAGGGATACTTGGGCTCCACTCACAGTATCCTCTTGGTCACCTGCATTTTTCTTCTTCATTTCATGGTCTTATACTATATTCTAGAAGTGATAAAAGTGGGATTTTGTGATCTTGCTTTCTGGTAGTGGAAGAAAACCAGCAGCAGAAATAATCAAAATGTGCAAAAGACTTTCCAGTTTCTCTGGGACCTAGCCAAACTCATAGATGACAGCATAGTAAGAAAATCCCCTTCCAGATTATTACATTGTTAGACTGGTCTCAGGCTGCTCACTTGTCCCTGCTTTTTACACTAAGCAAAGTTCCTTGTATTGTCTGGAATTTTTGCTCATCCTCTTAGCACAGAACTTTTTCATAAGCCTAGCCTTAGGAGTTTTACAGCTTCCAGAACCAGGGAGGCTTGGCCAGGTTTAAATAAACATTCATGCTAACCATTTACAACTGGTCATTATTATGTTTGCCAACCCCATGGAATGCATGCTCTAAGCATCAGCTGATAAACTGCTATTTTTATTGAGGTTTCAATCAGAATTCTCTACCAGAATGAACAGAGAAACTCAGAAACCAGCTGTCTGCTCTATGTTACAGAGAGGCAGCAATATGTGATAGTTTTCAGAAAAACCAAATTCAACCATATAGGTAGAGATCATGAACAGTATATTCATCCTGATGTACATGGTCAATAATTAATATTTAAACTCATGAAGGAAGCAACATGACTCAATGGGTAAAACAGGAGAAAAGGACTTTTGCATTGCATTACTGCGTGGGTCTGCAGTACATCTCTAATTTTGGAAGTCACTTAATTTCCTTCTCTTTGCCTCATTTCTCCTATCAGAAAACAGGATGAACGCTCAAGTGAGATTCATTAGGCTACAGGGATAAAAATGATATTAAAAAAGAATAGTTATATAGTTAGAGTTAACTGGAAATGCTTCATAAGTGTCTTCATATTATCTCCACTTGACCTTTACTGAGAATGTAAAATTGTTTAACTACTTCAGACTATGTTTAGTTCCTACTTTGAGCCCCTAGAAAAGGGTCATTTTTACCTGAGAAAAGATGGACATTAAAAATGAGATACTAGACTGTAGTATAGCCTTTTATTAAGGAAAGTGGACTTCTGTTTTTAGTGCAGGAAATATTGGTTTGTATTTGATCTTAAAGATTTTGCTTGTGGTTATCCAATGGAGGAATGATTCACAAGAGAAGGCTCCTAACTGGGCTGCCAGATTTTGCTATTAGTTTGGTAGCTAATGTGGCTTTTTGCACCAGAAGGTTTACAAGTTCTCCACATCGCTCTTCGAAACTCCTGTGAAGAAATAGGAAAGTGTTTGTAAGCCTCCCTCCCAGGTCATTGCAGTCCACACAAAGGTGGGCTTTTTCCTTGGTTGCAATGTTCCTCTGAGGGATCTAACAGGCTCTTAGAGCTGATGTTCTGTAGGTCTGCAGTGAAAGAACAATGTAATTCAGCAGACTTGCCACGAAATGCCTTAAGGAATTTGAACATCAATGTGTATATGTGTGTGATGCATTCTAGTCTACTGTCACCCAAACCCATCAAAGGAAAGAGACTAGAAAGGTTTCGGGAGCAAGAGGAGAAAAATGTCTAAAGGTTAAACTCAGTGCTAAAATCACTGACATTTGAACAACATACATATAAAAGAAAAGTGAAAACAACAGACATTAACCAGGGTTATTGTACTGGAAATTTTATCTTGGTAATTATTGCAAAGCCAAAAGAAATCCCCAAGCCCCAAAAAACCCCAAACCAACCTACTAGGAAATCTATGGATCATCATAAGTAATTTTTTTTTAAATGCTGTTAATTGAAAATTATGTCCTTATATAGATATGATAAATACATAATTTTGCCTGTCATACATGGTTTTTTTGTAGTTAAAACCAGAATTAATTTAGAACTTAATGCCATAAGAGCATAAATAGTGTACAGCAGACTTATAAATGTGATGCCATAACAGTATCTTTATTTTCTGAATTACACATTTCCTCAGCATCCCCTAATATGTTTGACTCCATGTAAATACCATGGATAGATTAACTGACTGATAAACTACTGCCTACTTTATGTGCAGGCATGAACACTTCTCTTGTTTTCTTTCTGATTGAGGGGTCATGAAAGTGGTTTTATGAAGAACAAATGAAAGATTCTTGCTAAGCATATGATGAGGTATTTTATGTTTGATTTTTAAAGTAATACCTGAATGTGTTTATATTTAGGAATAGAATGACTTCTAAAATAGCCAGAAAATCCTGGAAGAGCAAGTGAGGCTGACAGTGCCATGTAAGCTCTAACTGAAATGTATTTTCAATTTTTTTAACAAGTGTTTGAGTTCTTGTACATTAAAAGATGCCCATGATTATCAGGAAGGACTTCTCAGTACTGAACAAATAAAATAAACTTTTTAAAAAACAGTGAAAAAAATGTCAAATGCCACACTTTCAGTGAAGGACTAGTAAGAATTATACAGATGTCCCTACTTGTTTGCTTACCCAGTTCCTGATTAAGAAAGAACAGACATAAGTATATATTAGCATTCCTTTCATTTAATCTCAACCACCTACAAATATGTTGAAGATAATAGTTGTTCTTGAGCCAGCCTGCCCTTGCCAGTGGCATTATTAGCTCTTGGGATACTGGCTAACAACACAGATTCAAATCTCTCCTGAAATCTAGCTGCTTTTGAGAGACCCAAAGCAATAAACATCAATAAAAAGCCATCAGCACTCCTTCTATAAGCATATGTGCATTTACTCACAAGTCCAGATCGGTTTTTTGTAGGGGCATGAGCAAGTGTGGGCTTCCTGGATTCCATTTCTTTGAGACCTTATGAACTTCAATCTATTTGTGTCTTCCACTTCGCTGACCACATTGTCAATGCTTAGCAAACAATAAATCCTAATTATACTAAAATCAAGTTTGGAGCACACATCTGCAAGTCCTCCAAATCTGTATTTCGTTCTGCCTCTAAAAACTCATCCTTGCTGAAACTGCTGCCTTTCAAGCAGCAGTATTTTTGGCCTGAAGACTGGCTGATATTTGAAATGAACCAGCAGTACAGTACATTTAATATTCAAAACCAAGCGGTTGTTTATATTTAGAACTTGGGCAGAAATTGTAAGTTGCATCCACCATGTGTGCTTTGCTTTCCACGGGGCTAGTCAGCGGTAAAACTGCACCATATAGGGGAGCTCTGTCTATAGGTATCAGTAGGAGTGAAGTCAGGCTGGGAGGAGGCATCTTGAGGACCAGAATAAAGGCTGACATCTGGGAGTGTAGCCTGTGATCAATCAAGCCATAATCATGGGAAGTTGGGACCAGAGCGTGCAGGTTCTGACTGCAGCTGGGTCACTTCCTTGCCACCTTTGCAAAACCAGCACGGGTCTTCCGAACTGGTCCTGAGCAGAGAGGAAGAAAAGATGCCAAGGGAAGGAACTAACTGGGAGGCAGATAGTGAATAATTATTTAAATAGAGATAACAGCACTGCTCAAAAGGCTGTGGAACAACATTTAGAGCCATTTATTGAGATTTTCTTGCACACCGAATAGTCACTTCTTTCATTTCTATTTGCCTGGGAATGTATTTCCATTGTTCAGCACGTTGGTGTTCTCTTATCACTCCTATTAGGCAGTATGAACCTTGGTATGTTGGAGCTATGTAGTTGCACTTTGTGTTCCCTTAGCAACTGAATAACTAACACTTGAAGAAGAAGCAATAAAAAGTGTGGTTTAATTGTTTTACAGTTTGAGAAAGCTTGAGAGATGGAGAAACCATGTGGCAATTTCATGAGGAGGGAGAAAGTATACTGCCTTTTGCTTGTATCTATTAACTGCTCTGAAAATACCTTCACTTGTTTTTTATGCACAAAGCACACTCTATGTAGCTAGTCTGAATTGGTGTATTTATGTTACATGGAATCCTAGCTATAGGTTATTTGTAATACAGTTTGCTATGTTTAGTATATTACGGCGAGACAACTGAAAAAGCTAAGCCTTCCTAAACCATTTGCCTTCGGAGACAATTCGGGTCAATTTTCACTTCTATTTTGCTCTTCCTCAGAAGCTTTATTTGGTGGCAAAATTCAAGAAGGCAGAAGCATAAACTGGCAATTTGACTCTAGGAAAGAGCTGGGATAGTTTTTGGAGGAATCATGAGTTGGCTGATAAAATGGACCTATCCTTTCAGGAAAGGGTATGCCTTTAGATAAGGCACATGAATATATGTACAGATAGACTGATATTTTAAAAATCATTCTCCTTAAGGGCATTGTTCCTTCTGTTAAATGTAACTTTTTTTGCTAAGGAGAGTGTTATTTATCCCACTTGGTGTAGAGTTGTGTGGGATGGAATGGAGGGAACCAGGCTGCATAGGAGATACTCAGAACATAGTCAAAGTGCTGAGGTCTAGGGACTGTTCTGAGAAGAGCCAATTTATTTGAAGTCTCTCCAGAAAAGGCAGATGTGCAAGGCCCACAATAACACTCATCAGAAAAGGGTAGAATGATACAATATCCTTCTTAACCGTGACACATGTTCTGTAAGAAAAAATGTTATATCTCTTTATTACCTCTTTTTTTTTCTTTTCTTTTCCTTTTCATCTGCTGTTTTCTGTCTCACATTTTACCTTTCTCCTTGTGTTGCCCCAACCATTCATTTTAATCAGCTCTTCTTCCATAACCTGCAGCTTTAGTATTCTGCATCTTTCTGCATGCTAAAATTGCTCTCCTGAGCATTGCTCCACCCACACTTTGACGGATTGCTGTTTATATGCTACTGCTCCCTGCTCTCTGGAAAGGGCTGCATGCACACAGGCACACAGTGCAGGCACTTCCACACTTTGGCATAACGCTGAGCTTGGATCTGAGTACAGCAGCAGTGATGCTGCTGCATTTCTGTGACTGTGCTTGAACACCTTTTGCTATCAAAACCAGTTTTGGGGAGATACTTCTTCCTCATCTCGTGTCCTGTCTGACTCTCCATCTTTTTTATGTTGGGTTGTTTTGTTTTGTTTTCTTTTCTTTTCTTTTTTGGTAATTACATATCTCCAATCCTTCAGCAAAGCATGTCTTCCTCTATTAATGATGCTTGCCTAGGGCTAATACCTGTCAAAGCACACAGGTACTCTCAGTGTCCTGTTAAATTAGGTAATTTGACTCAAATAACTGTAAGAATGTTCAAGATTTTGGATACTTTTAATTTGTAAAGTCTTTTGATGCATGGCAATACCCCTTTCTCCCCCACAGACAGGCCTGACAGTAAATGCTCATTTCTAGCCTTTGAGTCTGTTTTAACTTTTTCACCAGGACAACTACCACAGGGGTTCCTTTCCACTGCTGGTGACTTGGTGATACTGCAAAGATGAGTACTCTGAAAGTACTGTTCATAACCCTCCATTTCTGAATTTATAGGATGACAAATAATTTCCACCTGAACATCTGTGACATTTGGGTTCTGAAAGAGCCTCAAATACCATGCTGTTCATTAGTGGGGATTCAATTTCCTGTACCTCTCTGCTTCAGTTTTGCTTCAATGCATAGAGCGTGCATATTCATTAAAAACAACAATAATAAAGTTTTGCCGGAAAAGAGGGGTGTGTAAATAAAAGATGCCTGGGGCAAAGCTGTGTTTTGTGTTCTGGACATTTATATAGCTATTTACAGTGCTCTTCAGTTAAATAATAATAATAATAAAAAAACCCCAGAATTACCATAGCAACTGAAGCAAGTATGTGTTACATTTTTAATCTCTGAGATACACAAACCCTTACTAAGAAAACATGCAGAAGAAAAAATGTGAACTTGCGTGCCTTCCCTATGTTTGAAGGGAATATTTTGTTTCTTATTTCCTTGCCAGTATTTAATGCTGCCTTTGTTAGGGGAGTAGCTTTGTTCTCTTTGCATTGTTACGCTTGCATCTCAGGCGGAGGATGAGGGCAGGAGACAGCTGGAATGCGTTCTCTTCCGAGACATTTTGGAAACTGCCAGGAGTGTGCAGCAAATGGTGGCTATGAGGCTGCTATATTTTTTTCTGGTACACTGGAATGAATTCCACAGGTGAACACATGGGGAACACATCTATAAATAAAACATGCTCATATTTCATATCTTCACAAAACTACCTGCTATGCTTTTCTGAATCTGATGTACAGGGAGGTACTTGTTCAAGTTTATTTCCCCTCCCTCCCCACCCCAGTTCCCCAGTTTTACTTGGTTTCCTTAAATCCCTTTTGAATTAGAGTACACAACATTTCCACTACATAAAAGATCCATAACAGTTCTGTTTAAAAATATATAAACCCACATTGGCATGTGTCGTGTCCAGGGAGAGTGAGGGGAAAGAGGCATCAGTTAATCCATCAGCAGTCTTTCTATTACTCCCTCCTATGGTGGTAAACTGGGATTTATTTCTCTTGTTGATGGCAAACACTTTTTCCTGTATTCTATCCATCCCTTATTGGCAGAATAATTATAATACCTCTTATCAAGATAATCAAGGGACTAAACTAGCTGCTTTCCCCATATTACTTGCAGTACTTTGTTTTGAATCTCTTGCAAAGAATGGGCCTTTTGCAGTAACATGCCTGGACGCTTCACTGTTTCCAAGACAAACAGCTCTTGAGCCAAGAGCGATTTGGACAGCATGCAATAGCTTGCATCTTTTTGCAGGAGATTCAGAGTCCTTCAGAAAAGCTAAAAGAGCCTTACAGCAGCCCTAGAAGGAACAGCTGTGGGTAGCTTGAGGTACAGAAGGATTGTTCCTGTCCAAAGCCGTAGGAGTTGACTTAACAGTGCAGAGGATCATGGTTCTCTAACTATTAAACAACTTCGAGACTGATCCTGTTGGTGCAGGCCCTTGACCCACATTTTACCAAGGATGTCTTCATGATCCTTAGGGAAAAATCTGTCTTTCTCATTTCCCTGTCAAATGTTTGCAACTTACTGTATTGCAAAACCAAGCGAGGCTCCAGGTTTGGGAGCAAATCCTTAAGATACTAAAGTTACATGCTCTTCATATTCTTTAGACACAAAATTTTAGGAAAAGCCTTATTGTGTTTTCTCAGCATGGCTGCATGGCATCTTTTCTAGAGCTGGCCAAGAGTGTTTCTCTCGGAAACTAATGTTTTCTCAGAATGAATCTTCACATGGGAAATCAGCACTTCTGGTAAATTTTCATGTTAAAAGTTTTTGATGGAATCATAGCAGAATGTTTATAACTTCTTGGGTTAGAACACTTCAGTTTGCTTTGATGCTCTGCATCATGCACCAGTCAAACTGAACTAAATAATTGGAGTTTATCAGTAAAGAATTTTTTTTTAACTCCAAGGAGATGTAAAAAATTGTTTATTGAAAGTTTCTTAAAAAATGGAAATTCTGTTTCATCTAGTTCTAATTTTTACCTCAAAATGGTGAAATAATAGCACCATAAGTCAGAATGTTTTCTGGTTTATTTCTGCTAGCTAGCCTTGAAGTAGCACTTCCAGCTCCTGTGAATGTTGAGCAAAATCCACAAATGAAATATGAATTTTCAATAGCTTATGTTCAGCTTGAATTAAAAACAAGTAATTCTTTCCTTCCTTTCTCATCTTGGAGTTCATCATGCAGTGACAATTTGAAATTTACAACCCAGATATTTAACATCCTTCACAAGAACATATAATTTGAAAAACTTGCGAAGAGAAATGTCTCTGCTAAAAAATGGCACTATCTCTTTGTAAAAAGACCCCTGTCATTTAAATTTCTGTTTAGCTTCCCATCTTAAGCTAAATAACACTGACATTTTTTTCAGATGCATTTTTTTGAACGTTACCCAGATTAGATATTCACTTAGAAGAGTTTTAATGTGACATTGCTGGCTTTCTTCTCTATCCCTTTGCGTAAATTTGCAGCTAATGCAGAATACAGTTTTTATCAAATTCCATTGCTGAAAACAGAGACAATGCAATTCAGCAGGCGTTCATAATCCTACAATCTACCAAAGCAACATTCACCCTGCATTTGGAAAATGAACCCCAAGAATTTTCTTTCCAAAAATGTAGGGTGATGCATGTTTTGATAAAACCTAGCAAAGGAGGGTTTAAGATGAGGTTCTGTCTATGGAAGTAGATCTCTGATGAGATTATTAAAACTAGGCTTGATATCTAAGTCTCTTTGAGTTATCCATTGGATATTGGACACTTTCTTTTGGTAAATCCCACTAAACGCATATCTTTATTTCCTTTTAATTAACCATCTTTGCAAATCTGTTCTTTACACACCAATAGGTATCTTTCAGTTATGTTTGGCATACCTGATCCAAGTTAATACCTCCTTATGTTAAGACCCCAAAAAAGCAGGGTATTTGCGTTGTAAATTCTATGGAAAAATTCATTTCTAGTAAGCTCTAGAAACTGCATCATTTAGAACACAACTCTCATGGGAAATGGCTGCCTTGGAAAACTTTGAGTTTCTTCATATTTCAATTTGCATTAAAAAGTCTTTTAATTCTTCAGTATTTCTAATGTGTGTTATAACACACACACACACACACATTCATATGCAGATGGTAGACAGAAGAGGGAGAGAGAAAATCAAAACTGAACTTCTGCAGTTTGCTCTTTGATATGAAAGTTCCATATGATGGCAAATTGGACAAGGGAGAAAATGACAAGTAGAAGACACAAGAAACCATACTTCATTTGTGAAGCAGTAAAGCAGATTCCATATTTTGATTAGATGAGATGCTTAGCTCAAAAACTTTAACAAAGAGAACCCAAAGGAGTCCACATAATGAGTTGTCTTATATTGTAAGCTACATTGCCCCGCAATGTTTTCTTCTCCTCATCCTCAATAAACAGGCTTACGAATATTGTTAGAATTGCAGAACACAAACCCAGTACGATAGCAAGCCAGATTTTATGCTAGGAAATGCTCCCTTTAACATTTTTAAAATATTGTACAGAATCTTTTTTTTTTTTTTTTTTTTTTTTAATTCTAATACAGATAGCAACTTGAGAGATAAATATTTCTGTAGGGTAACTTTGATGATGATCAAGAGACACAAAGCTAAACTTCCAAAGCATACACTATAAGTATTTAATTCCCATTTTCAAGAGCATTTTTGAAGCTGAGGAGCCCTTAATATGAAGCAAGTTGCACAAGTTACTAGCAATCCTACCATGCCAAGCAGACATTCAGGGGTGGGGGCTGCTTAATGTTTCCTACAGACAGGCAATGCTGGATACTTGCCAGGAGTGAAAGACAACTAATACATGCATAAATATACTTTAAAAATGCACATGGGGAGACAGGTACATAAAGCTTATGTATTTTGATTTTATTAGTGATCTACCTTGTTTTAGCTTAATATTTCATTCACCTAGTACTTCTACGATGAAAGCGATTCAGGTTTGTGCTGTATGAGCTCAGGACTGCATGGAGTCCCAGGTTAACATATTTCTCCAATTAGTTTTTGTTAAAAATGTCTGTGTTTGAGTTTACTTTGTGATCATACTTGTCTTGTGCTATGTTATGAGCATACTAAGAAACAGTTACTTTTTCCGTGTCAGACTTACAGCTTGAGACCTATCTGCATACCTGGCAGTGGCCATCGAATCAAAGAGGTAGAGAACTATTTTTTAGATTATTATTCTTTAATAAGTGATTCAAGCTACAATTAAGGCTCAGAAATGGTTATATTCCTTCAATTCCAGGATTCACATTGGGAATAAGGGTATGAATAGGGACACAAGAGTGTTGAAAGAAGAGATCATTCTCTTGGCAGAGGCCTGTACTGGTGATTGATTTTGTGAAATTGACTATAGGTTATGGATTGGGAGCATAATTTCATTTCTAGAAAGAAGCAGTCTAGAATTGCTTATAAAGTCAGTTTGCAACTGAAAAGAAAGTCTCCTAAACTTCGGTAAGTTTTGAAATTGAGCATAAACTTCTCAGTTCCCTTGGAGTTTTTATAAACCCACGCACTTTATCCCTTGTCCTCATGCTGTGTTGCTGTTTCTTTAATCTCTGAACCAGTTGCAGAAGTCCACAGGCCTCTCTGTTTTGTAGTCTGGTAGATTTTCTGATGCAACTAATTGCTTTTGACTCCCCTGGAATGGTCCATTGGGGTTTTACGTAGTTTGACATTGTAACGAGATACATTTGTTCACAATGTTAATTTTGCTAGCACTGAAATTCTTTATTTTTATTAAATTTTAAGAAACACAGAATGAATCCTTGATCTTCAGACTTGTTCCATGAGCAGCAACATAGATTACAGCAAAATCAGAATGTTTTAATTCATTCTGCTGTGCTTTCATTTCTGGGTCGTAAGCCCCAATACATTCGCCTTTAAATGCTTTAGAGGTAGACAGGATGGGTTTTCATTGGTTCTAAATATGTGGCTGCCTTGGGGCTTCTAATTTATTTATTTTTTTAATGGAGTGAGAGGCTATAAAACCTATGTGCTGTAAAGCAGGCAGACTTCTAAAAGTTTCCTACCAGCTCACCAGGCTCAGCTGAAAGAGCAGGTATCTTCAAGCTTATTTAACTCTTGTTCCTAGGCTTCTAATTAAAACCACTGAAATGCTCCCCATTTTGAAAAGGTCATATCTGATTTCATCTGAGACATTCCCTTTGTCTCATTTTAGCTCTCTCTGGTTTATATACTTATGAAAAAAAAAAAAAAAAAGGCAATTATAGTCAGCTGTCCGTTAGCAGCAGGAAGATTATCTGCTTGGTGGATGAGCTTTGACAGAGGTGTAGGACACAATCTCCCTGTCTCTACACGTATCTTAGTGGAGTTTAATCCAGGAACACAGGCTAAGACCTCCTGAATGGCTCTGCACAATACAAGGGAGCACCGGGGAATGCTGCAACTATGGCTGGGTTTATTTGTTCAGCCCCCAATGCTTGGGAATAACAGAAATTTGATTCTTCTGATTGTTATTGCATTAATTAATTCAGTTTCAGTCCAGGGCTCTCATCTCAATAACCTAAAATATCAGAATTTTTTGTGCTATCCTACAAGATTAACTTTTTAATATATTTTTTAAATATTGTAATAAGGTAATTGTCTTTATGTTCAGGAGATTCACAGAGCACACTCTTCAAATGCGGTTATTTATCTTTGTCTATTTTCATGGTTCCCATTACCATAATATACGAGTTTCATACCCTTTAATGTGTGAATCTGCCCCAGGCCTCTCTGAGTAAGTGAGTATATTAGCTACATTTTGAAAAATCAGTGTAATTCATACTGTCCAGCTTTAATTGTCTAGGCTAAGCCTCATTTTGTTGCCTTGGATCCCAGTATGGGCTATAAAAAAGGTGAAGCTGTTAACTTAGCCATCCTGACTTGTACTCTACAGCCTCTGAAATGACTGTTCAGGAGTCTCAGCACCTAGATAAGGTAGTATCACTATCCCTTCAGGAGACTAAGTAACAGGTTTTCAGAGATGTCTAGACACTTGGGAAAGCAGAGGAATATCAAATGGGATTAAAAAAAAAAAAACCAACACTGAAATGCTTAGGCATGTTGAAGACTTACTGAAGACATTTATCCCCATCTGCCTGTCTTGCCAGAGCAGAGCAGGGTCGTGAGCTCAGATCTGCAAAGCCCTGTGCCTCTGCTTAGCCAGTGGTTCGGTCATCTTCTTCGTTGTTATATTTTTCCGTAATTCATGTCTTAGGACAGAGAATAGACGTTCTGCCCAGTGACCTTTGAGAAGTCTTTTTAATCACATTTGCAACTAGGGAATACCAGTAAGAACTAATATTTACAAGTAGAGCACAGTGACGGGGGCAGAAGCTGTCCCCTGTCGAGTAGGTAAGAGGAACTGTAAACTTTATCTTTCATAACTATTTCTTTTTAATATGTGACATAAGAAGAAGGATAAATATCACTTCCTTTATTTATATAGTTTCTGATACTATTCTTTCTGGAAATACTAGTCTATAAGACTTTTTCATCAGCAAACGTTCAAGTCCTGGCTCAATTGGTAGTATTTGCTTTAACTGCCTGTACCAAAAAGTCCATACTTCTATGTATGCTGGTGTTGCTGTATAGCTTTATTGTCCCCCCTCAACTTTTCTTCCCTTAATCTGAAACCTTAAAACAAAGCACCAAAATGTGATGCAAGGAAAGTAATGATCCTCCAAAAGGAATTCAGTGCAACTGGAAAGAACCATTTTAATTAGCTGACAGAATTGCATTGTTTAGGTTTCTTTTAAAAATCAATGAAGTGGCTGCAAATGTTTCTAATGTCTTCATGTCTTTAAAACTCTCACTGGGAAGCCCTCATTCTTACCACAAAAGAAATTTTTATCATTTTGAAATTATTATAAAGGCAACTGGTACTTGGAAGGGGCTAAAACGCACTTCTTTCATGTTTACAGTGGTGGCAAAGAAATAGGTTTCAAAATCCTTGCCCTATTTCTGCTTTCTTCTGGGTTTCGGGATTGGGTTTTTTCTGACTTTATGTGGGTCAGATGTACATGCTGTAGAATTTTATGCTATAGAATATTGTGCTATCGAAGCCTAGGCTTGAAGCAAACACTTCTTCCCCAAACCTCTGTATCCAGCAGGCATACCACAGACTTCTGTACTTAGGGCTGTGCTCAGCTTAGACTAGCTGGAACTGTTTTCTAACACCCATGTCTGGATCAATCTTCCCTTCCATTCACCTGCAGAATACATGTAATTATGCATATTGCTCTAGTAACACTTGAAAAATGGCTACCACTGACTGAAATCTGTATAATCTATGTAACAAAACTGTTCTGAGAAAATAAAAGTGAACTGAGAAAAGTAAAGTGAACAGAGAATAGAGCTACATCTTCATGAAGAAAAGTGCAGTGAACAGCCCTGCTCAATGTGCAAAGTGGACATTCCCCTTCGAGGTCAGATCGACCAAGGGCTCTCTGCTGGAGGTCTCACCGCTGGTACTTTTTGCTTCATTCATCTTCATCTTTGAAAGACTGGCGTTTCTCTAAGATGAGCCTGAGTGTAGCTTTTGAAATCATATAAACACCTGATACAGTTAAGTAAAAAAACAACCTGTAGGTATGCTTTTGTGCCTTGCAGTTGTATTCACTGAACTCCAGCAATAAAAGAGAAAAACGTTTCACTCATTCATGGAAAAGGCCTTGCTTTAGTTTAGGAAGATGGAGAGTAGGATGTATTGCTCCAGTTAGTGACAGAAGGAGACTGTAATATTCTGACTGTTGCTTCCCCTTCTATGAACCCCCACTTGCTCCTAGCCAGTCCAAGCATAAAATAACAATAAGGTTAGCTTTGTCTCTCACTCTGAGAATAATTGTTTTAATTTAAGTTGCTGGATAAATGACAAAGAAATGTTGCAAAAGTGGTGCTGTTCTTTTTTCACTTTTCCTTTGTCTTCTCCTTAGAGAAGAGTTCATGGCAGTGTTAGGCCATGTCTGTCCATATTTATGCACGTGCAACTCCCAGATAAGGTGTGCCCTGCTTGACGTTATTACAGAAGATGCAAAGGTCACAGCTGATCAATGTGAACTGCTTTTCTGTGGTAGACTCTTTCTGAACAGATAGATCACGAGTCCAATCCTGTGTTCCTTGCTCCCAGGAAACATGTTTGGGTTTGCTTTAATGAATATCAGTACTGTTAATCTCTCGTGATTAGAATATCACTATCGCAGGCAAGCATAAAACTCTGAAGTCCCTAAGGCTTCTTAATATGGGAAAAATTCTTCTTGAGACCTTTCCTAACCTCCCATCCAACATAAACAATACAGAAAAATATACTAAATATTTTATTTTCCAGTTTTTGATTCCATCAGTATGTAACAGATAATATTGTTGGTGTTCCATTTCTACCACTTTTTTGAACTCTGTTAGATGTTTATGGGTTATTTCTCATGTACACTGCAGCACCACTACAACAGCTAAATCATGGTTAGAAGTTGTTATTATTCTTTTACAGTGTCTCCCTAATTTATTTTTCTGATTCAGACTCCTCAGTTACGTTCCTCAGTTCATTCTGCCTGGACTTTTCCTAGCTGATCGCTTGTGAATGTGTGAAATTGTGATTGTGGAAGAGCAAATAGAATTTAACTTGGATTCTCAATTCTTCCCTAGCCTCCCTTTTGAAAAACAACATAATTGATTTGAAAATGCTTGCCTTAAAGGTTAGGAGATCCTTAATATAGACATTAGTTGGAGGAAAAAAATCAAATTGTGTTACTAGAGTTCTACCACTGAACTTACAAAGACAAAATGCAAACATTTCTGTTAATATAGAAAAGATGTTTCACAGCCATAGAAGCAATCAATAAAAAGATTCCTTTGGAGGAAAACTTAAACTGTTTCAGAGATCAAATGATAAAGAGTAAGAAACGTCCAATCTACTATATCAAAAAAGGTGTTGTGAAGGTTCACTCTAAGGTATTTAGTATGTATGTTCTCATGACAACAAAACTGAGGGCATTAGCAAGGGGAGAGAAATCAAAGGACAAGAAACTCAGATGTCATTTTCTAGCTTTGAAAGATTTTATTTTAGAGAGAACTACAAAAAAATGCAGACAGACGACTACAATCTACTGTCATTCCTGAGAAAAAAATAGTGACATAGCTCTGATGTCAGACTTAGTTCTAGGAGCAGGAAGAGAGTTTTGAAATTCGTTAAATATAAGCATTTTTCTTTTTTCCTCCCAGCGCATAAATTACAAGCAAAGCTAGAAAAAGCTTACATTTTATTTGTTGTATGAATACCTGTAAAGAAACACTGTCCCGATTTGAGAGAAGTCTGCTTTTGAGGCCAAAGCAACATAATCATCCAACGAGTTTACCCAAGAATTGGATGGGAACCCACTTCAACAAAGAAGGAATTTCCTTTTATTTCGAGACCCTCTTCCCTAGCTATACTTCCGGAGCTGTCAATACCATCTATGCCTTAGATCAAGCCCTTCACAGCTGATGATCAGTGACATAAATGTGGTGCTTGTGTTTGCTCCACGTAGCCATCCATATTTCAGTAGTAGTTTTATTTTTCTGATTTTAATTCTTGTGTTGTTAACCAATGAATGAAATGGAAAAAAAAAATAGTTCAAGTGCAAAGTCAGAAGTTCCTTTATGAAGCCTTTTTTTTTGCCCTACTCGGTTTACATGAAGAATGCTTTTATGTGCTTGAAGTGCCAGTATGACATGCAGTCACGTACTGGCCCTGTTGAACTGCTGCATCACTTGCTGAACTTCTGTAATCATCAATGGAATCAAATGCTGGGTCATTTGATATAATCACTGGGATGTTCAGCAACATTTATTCCAAAGCTTTGTGTGTGCAACGTGAGAGCAGCAGGCTTGCTTCAGTAACTAAGTTCCCTTGGTACACACCTCATACGTGAGGATGCGGAGAGAAGTTTTTGTTTCTTTAGTAGGTGTGAGGTAAGTGGTCCAGGTGGTCACCACAGGGTCAACACCACAGAATGTGGGGCTTTCAGCTCAGCCTGGTGGATGACCACTTACCTTGTTTTGACTGAGTGTTTGCTGCACACTTTGCTTAAGTGGTATGGTAGTGGTAAGAATAACTGAAAATGGACTCTTTTGCACTCACAAGTTATTTCCATTTTATGCCTTCCCAGCCTGTAACTCCAACTTTTCTCAGGCTGTTAGTCATCTTCGAAAACTTTCACATTTCTGGTGCTTATGGAGTTTTAGGGCTCAGAGCGAGCTGTGAAAGTATGCAATTAGTGACAAGGATGAGAGACGGCAGAACCTCGTCATTTCATTACATTTGTATTATTCTGCTCACAGAGCTTCCCAGCAGCCGGCTGCCTCTTATGAGAGCTATTGCACAGAGCTATCAAGAGGCTCCTGGACTTCCACGTTCCACTGTCCTTCTCGTGGTCTGTCAGAGGGGAAGCTGGAGTACTTGTATTTCAAAAGCGGAGGCATCCTTTGAAGGCAGTTGACAGGAGTTTAGCCTAGAAAAGCATCAGCTTAGTAGCGTCCGTGGCAGACTTGACTGCAGTGTAAAGGTACTGAATGGGGTTTAGGTGAGCTTGCTCAGAGATGAGCTTGAGGACCCACGGCAGCACAGAACTGAGTGTGGGGTATCCATATGGATGAGAAACTAAACTGTGTGCTGTTATAATTAAATAGTATGTGGTACCAGAGTGAGCTGTCCTTTTTTTTTTTTTTTTTTTTTTTTTTTTTACAGCTGCCTAGGGTATGTCTACATTGCGGTGCCATTTGTGGTGTAGAAGCAAACTTCTTTAGCAGGAACCAGATTTCAGTTTCTCAGACACTTGCTTAAGCAGAAAGGAAGCTAAATTTTTCTTCTCACTATTTTTTTTGTCTGTGGCTTTCCAGGGTTTCTGTTTTGTTCCAGATTGCATTGTCATGTCACATGTACAATTCCACATCCAAGAAAGGGGTGGGGGGCTATGCCTCTTCTGACTTGAAGAAAAAAGTCTGAAATCATTTATGCAGTAAATGAAATAGGTTCAAGTTCCTCTATGGTATGCAACTAATTAGCTGATGTTCATTTTCAAGTGTGTTGTTCACAGTCAAGCCGAGACAATGTGTAATATGCATTATAATGTCCCAGGAATGTGTCCTGATTCTAACCGCTTCCTTTTACTCCTGCTTCTCCCCACCATAAACAAACCCTGCTTGAAATCTTGAAAGGCAATGCGTGTATTCTGGAGACATACATTTTCAACATTTTCTGAATCTGAGCTCTCTGTGATGTAAAGCCTGTGAAAGAATGACTCTGGCACTACCGCCTGGAAAATATCTTCCTTTTGGCTTTTTCTCAGTCTTTGTTTCTTCCTCTCTTCTCTTGCTGATTATCAAAAATTTCAGGTTTTTTCATTATAAAAAAAAAAAAATGTCGCTCAGAGACTTGATATTTGCATCCATTTAATTTTAATAATACATGTACTGGATTTTAGTGCTCGCAATGAAACACGATTTATTTTCTATTATTTATTGCTATTTATTTTGGATTTAGTTAACAGTCTCTGTAGTTACAAGCTATAAGCCAACCTAGTGAGTCATTTCCTTTACACTGACACCCATTGAAATAGCTCCCTTGCTGAAAATTCACTGATGTAATCAGACAAGCAGTATCGCGAGAGGTCATAGCTCATTATTTCCCATTTGCTCAAGTATGTGAATGGTTCCTGGTCAGAATAAAATCAAAAGAGATCTAGGCCTAGGGGGGTCAAGGACACAAGGGAGAATGAATTTTATTCACATGAATAGATGCAACATGTATTTGTAAAAGTAGGTTTAGTTCCCATTGCAGACAGAAAGGCAGCGATGAAAATGTTCTTATTAATGCTCCCTATCTACACAAGCCCTGGTGTCAGGCTTGCCTACGTGTTTGGAGATAAAGTATTAAAATCGTGATAATGCACTGAACTCTTATAGAGAAAGCAGAACCATAATTAACTTAATATTTAGGAGCGGCTAAACTGAATAGACGTTATTAGTTCTTGGCATTTGTCTGATAACTTGTTTCTTTACTCATCGTGGTCATCTGAGGCCTCAGTTTTCTCCCTCAGTGCTTAGAAGGCATATAACCAGATCAAGGAGAATTTTTTTTCTGGAACATTCATTCAAGTGGAGTTTGTAGCTGTATTTTGTTGGTAAGAAATCAAATGCTTACAATGTACAAAGTGCAAAGGCATGCATGCAAATGCTGGAGATCAAAGAGTTAGTCTTCTATGGGGATTATCTAATGTTACTACTTTCTTCCTCACTTATTATTATGGCATCACTCAGAATATAGTGGGATTTCTTGTCATATTTGTTGATATACTGGAAGACACTTGAACTTCCTCCAAGTCTGCAGATCCGTCTGCCAGGATGGATTCCTGCAGAACCCGGAGGGGTAGCTTTGGGAACATCACTGTGTTTTTTCACTGGGCTAAGATACATTTAATAAATAAACAAGCAAACCAACCGAACCAACCAACCAACCAACCTTGGGATAAATGAGGTTCCAGATACTAGCCTAAAAAAAGAAAATCCTGCCCTTGCACACTTCGTCTCCTAGATAGCATTGTGCTGACATGTTCTGCCTGTCCCTGCAGACTGTGCCTCATCTTCCTTTGTCACACACTCAGCTTTGTGGCTTTTCAGGCCAACAAACAAACCAGCAGAATGAAAGCAGAGGGAAGATTTACTTTAGGCATTAAATCGTCTCTGTTGTAATTTATGATCTTTTCTTTTCTTTTTAAGAAACCCCAGTGGTTAAAAAAAAAAAAAGACAGGTAAAATTGCATTTTTACAACAGATACTGCGCATTCCTTACCAATACTGTGGGGAGGGGGAAAATGAGATTTGACTGCTTTAGTGTGTTTGCTGCTCAGCATCCGGGGGGAAGGTACATGGATGCCTCAGTGCCTGCAGCGCCCCGCTGACCACAGGGCTGAGGCAGCTCCAGAGTCAGGCAGGCTGGCATGTCTTTAGCAATCATTTTGCCTGTACAACCTCCTGTCACATGGCTTCCACACCCACTCCCTGTCACAGCTTCACTTCTTAAATAAAAAGAAGCTGACAGCAATAAGGAATTAAAAAGGTCTCTGCTGCAAGAAAGAAATGCATGCCACCGCTCTGGAAGGAAACAAGTTTGGGTATGATGAGTTTAAGAGAGAATTTAAACTCCTCTTGTCTTTGAAATACCCGAGTAAGTTCATTTGCTTCACTGAAGCTGATTTTATGATTAAACAGGCATTTATCTCCCATTCACTTTCTGTGGAAAAGGCAGACAGAAAGGAAGCCCCGTGGCTTTTCGACCTGTTGGGTAGAGGCTTTTCATGCCCAACCTTACATTCCTCACACTGGGGCAAATAATCCCCAGTGACATCGGGAACTTCACAGCGATTTACGAGGTGAACCTCACAAAGCTTGAATTTGTGATTCTTTTCCCATTACCACGGAAGAGTACAGCTGCTTGGCTGGAAGTGGAGTCCTTTACCATTAAGTATATTTTCTTTCGTCACCAATGCTACAGCATTACTCATGCAGCCTTGTTTCCTGATCTAGAGAATTCTTGAGCACAGGGGCTCTGCAGTCATCTTCTTTTCAGGCATCAGTCTTCACATGGGAAGCCTGAAACTACTTGCTACCAGAGAAACCATCATGGATCACAGCCATCCTTCTTTACAGGAGTCTTTCAGAAGGTAGTTACGGGCTCCCTATCTCACTGATGGTTTTAGTGCAGTATATGAAGTATTCAGGTTCATACCACTGTGTTTTGCAGTGTTTTGTGGAAGCCTGTTTAGAAATGTCCGGGTCGTGATAATTTTCTAGCAGCATGCTATTTAGGGGAAGCAGAATAGACTATGCTTGACTAAGTACAGTCTCATTCATTTTGGGGCAGAAGGGCAGGTTCTACATCATTGTGCAGCCCTTTTTATTTTTTACTGAACTGTTAGGGGGGGAAATGAAATAATTAATACTTAATTGCATTGAATGGGCCCCAAATTTGCTCTGAATTACGTGCACGTAACTCACTGGCAATCGTACTTGCATTACCTGAAGGCATTTAGATTGCTTCACTAGATTCCCTTTCCTTTAGCCAAATACATAATACTTCTCCTCTGAGATCTGAACTGTTTTATTTAGCAATTAAGGTAGTTTGTGCAACATCTTAAAGATGCAAAGGTCAGATACATCAATTCCAAATCCAAGGTCTAACTCAATGGCTCTTAAAGCTTTTCTGCGAGCGAATTCTCTGAAGACAGAGAATTCTCCTGAAGGTATATGCCTCTACATTTGGATTTGGCTCATTTTAAACCAGTAGCAGAGACATACTGAAAATAAACACTCTTAAATCTAATGGACGTTTAATAACATCCTCTCATTATGTAGTTTTACAACTTTCTTTTTCATTTCCTTCACATATTTTAGAGCTGACTCTCTCATGCTACTCACAGCCCTTTGGTCACTGCAGGTTTGATTTTGTCCTAAAGAAGATGTGTGAACGTGTGTACAAATTGGAAATAAAGTTAACTCTGTGCCAATTCTTGCCAAAGAGAATCCTCAAAAGATGCACAGCAAAGCTTTTGACAAATTCTATAGATTTTAGAAATCTTACAGCAATCCTGAGCTCTTATGGTTTTAAGATGACAATTTTCACAAAAATTCCCAAACACAACTGGGCAGGTGAACCACAACAATAGAAATAGAAATTCAAGGTCACACTTTTTGCATTTTTTATTATTTTTACCCTAGGTTCTATGCATACCCGTGAAAGAGGCTTGATCTATCTGCACACATAGTATAAAACTAGATAGCAAATTAAGAATGACATGTTGGGAATTTGCTAATGGATGAGTGTCACTTGTTCTACAACACGATAGATTTTGGATTTTGCTGTCTTCCTTCAGATCTCCCCATTCATATCTCTGAATGCTCAGTGTTGGCTGATTTTGTATGTCAGAGATGAATGGGGGGCATCTTTACTTAGCAAGGTACCGTGACCCATGCTCCTGGCTCTTTCTGCTCTTCGATTTCTCATGTTTTGTTTGATGCCTCCAGTGGCAATGCAGAGCACGGGGAGAGCACATAATTATTTGTCCACATCCTCTTTTGGAGACTAGTTAAAGGTTTTCCCTGCATTCTTAGTCAGGTTGCTGGATTTCTTCTCACTGGAAATGGCTGTCAGGTTTTAACTGGGCTAGGCAAATAACCGATTTTTGAGGTCTGTTCAAGAATTCTAACAAAAATTTGTCTGCTTTCAGGGAAACAAGTAATTAAAACTGCTACGTGAACCTGAGATGAAACATTTCATTTCGATTTGTTTAACTCCTTTTAAATGACACATGTCAAAGTAAAAAAGCTATTTTGAAAATGAATAATCAACAGGTTTACAGGTTTTAGTCACAAAAAAATTCTTTCTGATCTTTCTGAGCAAACCTATTTGTTTCCTTACTGAAGTGCATTCTGCAGCAAGTTTACTATTCACTGAGAATATCTTTTCCCACCATTTTACCCAGACAACAATCTTAGCAAAGACAAGGGCTAGCAAAGACATGGAGCTAGAATAAAAAAGTTTGCTCTGTAATTAAATTTCTCATGAATTAAATAAAGCGAGTAAACCTTACCAGTTTAGGTAAAGGAAGAAAAGTAAGTGATGTCCATCTTGTGTAACGGTTAGCTCCTGCTCTGTGGGCCTGTCAAATGCAAGCCAGGACCAACAGCTTTGCTCCTAGGCTCAAGGATAATTTATCAATCTCTTCGGATATCCAGGCTTCTTACTCTAGGCTTTCCAAGCCAGTTTTCACTGGTTATGTAGGCACAGAGCAGGGGCTTTTGTTTTGCTTTTCTTTTTAGGAGCTGGACCACCAAGAATGGCACAACCCTTTCAGAATGAGCAAAGGTCGCTATCTGTCAGAGGTTTAAACCTATTCTAAATCAGGTATCAACCCTCACGCTGGCTGCTTTTATCTAGTTGTGGAGCAAGAGCTTGTTTTAAAAAATCTCCAGCTATGGTTCAGATGAAAATGTTGGTTGCAGTTTGTGGAACTTGTGTGTGCCCCTGCTCTGGGGACACCAACTACTGAGAGAGGCGGGACACAGAGTACAGAGCAAGAATTCCTGTAACCATTCCAGCTTAATCCGCTTCCCCACATGAACTGGCACCCATCTTCTTTTCGTGTTTGTTCTGACACAGTAGGTGGCTCAGTAAGGCCTTTGAGCTATACTTGTGGCACTAATGTTAACATATACGTTGCTCAACAGCTAGGATTTGTAATAGCGTGTTTGTGGTTTGCGTATGCGTGCACATAAGAGGCTATTTCCCGTCTTCCAGTCACCACTCCACCTCCCACGGTCCCTGCACCGACGAAAAAGTGGATATTTTAGATTTGTTTTAATTAGTCTAAACTTTCTTGCAACTTCTTTAAAAATAACATTATTTTGGCTCTATTTTCTACCATAGAAGAATTTTATGATTCTTTATGAGAGTGCCTCAACTGCCGGTATTTAATTGAAGCTTGCAAAATAGTCAAATAAAAAAACTCTGCCTCTTTCCAGCTGTCACAGTTGTTTAAGCCTATTTGGTACCATGTCAGGAGTACTAAAATTTTAGCTGTGCTGAACTGTTTAGTAAACTATATCTGCAAGTTTGTAAGTGTCTCCTCCCTAATTAGCCAGTAATACATTATTGGGATAAGCTAAAATAAATAGGCAGTTGCTGCTATTGCTATAAAATGCACTTTTAGAACTCACAGGATAAGAGGGCAACTGCTAGGAACTTGTTTATCCTGGTTGTTCAAGACTGTTCATGCTGTAATGCTGTCAAATTGCACCACTGCAAGGTATTTGCTGTACACCAAGTAGGCATGAAATTACGTTCAATACAAATTATACTCTGTACTTTCACAGTGAAATACAACTCAATATATTTGCCCAAATAAAGGGATAAATAATAAATAGGTCATTTGTGACTGTTTTGTAACACTATTCCATGTATTACAGATGAACTCTTTTCTGTGGGCTAGTTTTCAGGATCCTCTGTTTAATTGTCAGCTTTCTTCAGAATTGTTCTCTGAAAAATCTGAAAATACCAGGGTTTTTTTGTTAATATGAGATTTTTACTAGGATGGAACTATAGATGGTCCATTACCTGATACTGAGGGATACTGAGAAAATGAAAATTAACTACTTTATCTTTAAATTCTAAAATATATGGATGTATAGTAAAATAAATTACTTAAACTTTGTTAAAATTACATGATTACGCTTAAAACACTATGAAAAGAGGCTTATACTGTGTGGCATGAGTATGAAATAGGATGTGTGTTTTAAAATGGCTGAAGTTTAATATTTTAAAAGAAATAAACTTTGGTCCTTTTTCCTCAAGAAATAGCTATGGAATTTTTTTGACAACTTTTGAACAAATAACAAGACAGCTAGAGATAATAATCTTTTAAATATAAAGTCTTTGAGTTAAAATGCACCAGGCATGGAATGCAAATTTGAAGGAAAGCTGAAAATTGAAGCATGAAGAAATGAGGAAATAGTTGATTTCAGAAAATGCTATTTTTGTTTTCATGGAATTTGAGTGGCCTTGCCCAGGTTTTACTTACTGGATGAGAGATTATTTTTGGGAATAATTATAGGGGGAAGAAGGACAAAAGCATAATGTTGAAAATGATTCATTTACAGGAACATTGGGGGCCTGCTGCGTGAGTGATGATGGTAAGCTATCAGTAACTTTGGCCAAGGAATAACAGCATCCTGAAGGCATCTATTCCACACTACTAAACCTTCAGTTTTCAAATAAAATGAAATGCATGCATTTTTGAAAAAAACATGTAAATGCAGGTTTGATTTTGTGATGCGACGTGGTCCCAAAGTGCTCCACTGCACTGCCTCCCAGAAGGGCAGAAAACAGCCCAGATCTGCAGGATAGCCTAAGCAGGGTGTCATACTTCTGTAGTGCCAACTGGCCACCCGTTATCTCCAGCTGTCCCTTCTCTACCTTCTTGTGTACATCAAAGTGTACATCAAGGAACTGGTGTACTTGGGCTGCAGGCTGACATAACTATTGAACCCCTCAGAGATACTGAAACTCCCAGAGCGCACCTTACGCATCGAACACTCGCTGTCGTCTCCAGCTGAGGATCTACACTCAGATACTTGTACATTCGTTACCCTTGTATGAACTCTGAACATGTAGGATACCCATTATGTTGTCTTCAGCATGTAAGAGCCTCCAAGAACAAAGACATTTTAAAAAGTGTATTCTCAAAAGGCAACCTACTGTGAGCACATCAGATCTGTCCTCTGATGCTTTCACTGGCTTCCCCTTAGATTTTAAATCAGATTCAGGGAACTGTTGCTTATATTCTGCCTTATACTTCATCGCCTGGTATGCCAATGAAGGCATTCTTCATTGCCTTGTCCAGGATATGTAAAAGATGTGGAAGGGATTTTGTGCTCACCACACATCTCTGAAAAATGGAGCTTTCTGTGTTAAGAAGAAATCTCATCCCTATAGAGAGAATAACTTTCTCCAGGGCCGAGCTCACACTGGAATGAGCTCTGGATATGTAAAAAATCCCCACAGACCTCACTGCCTTCTGCTCCAGTTGCAAGGCACTGTTCTTTGACCCCATCCCCTCTAAAGTAAATATTTAACAATATACGTATGTCAAAAGTAACAGCAACCACAGCTCTGAAACTCTACCAAGCAAAGCAGGAGCTTTTCCCGTGGGGACCGAGCAAGAAGACACACAGCACTAGTGGTGGTGCTTCCTGCACGACTCCAGGTGTTTCTCATACCTAGGAAGCCAGCAGCGAGTGCGCCACAGGAGCCTCTGAAGAATAACACAGCAGGTTTGGGTTGCCTCTGGGAGAGGGTTTAGTCCTGAAGCAGCTGCCAGCCCAGAGCCCTGTGCATTTGAATGAGCAGTGGAGATGGCAGAGGAAGGTCTGAGTTGCAAGCAGCCTGAACCTCGCGTCCGTATTGCCTTGGATCTCATAGCAGTCTAGCCACGTGGATGTCACCTACTTGCTTCCTCTTTACACTTGATGTTGTAAGACTTGTGGTTTAGCCCCTATGCCATGCAACCCCATGCTAGTGGCACAATTTCAGGTATCTGAGTGTGGTACGCAAGGGATGTGACATTTGTTTTTTTCTGTTGCTACCCCAGCAGAGGCTAGTGGTCAAGTTGATAGCCTGACCCAGGCTTTTTCAAGCTGTATTTCAAGACTGAGATGAACAAGTTTAAGTATTTGCTCAAATAAATAAGCAAAAGTATTAAATCTTGGTAATAGGAATTTGACAATAAAAGCTTTTTATTTCTGCCTTGGAATACAACACCATTACTTCTTTCTCTCCTTCCCACCCCTTCAATTTTCCAGATACCACTCAAATTGCCCATAAATCTAGGACTCTTAATTTAGAAAACAACCTCTCAATCTCTACCACCTCCTAAAAAATACTCCTGAAAAATGGTAACTATTTTAAACATCACATTATGGGTTTTGTTCAGCTTTCAGTGCTCAGGCTACTGAAAGAACATTGGAAAAAAGGGAAAATGAAAGTAATAAAAATAAAAGTCTTAACTGTGTTTAGATTTCTCACAACGCATTAACTAGAAAATACGTATCATGTTACACCATTAGATTAGCTGCAATCTGCCAATTCCACTGAAGCACTACCACCTACATACACACTTCTGTCCAGTGAAAGGTTATACCTGGCAATAAAACTCATGGTACTTCTGAAATAGCACATATGCACACACAATACTTGAGATACATGCCATCGCCCTGTGATCATGCTTTTAGTTGTATTTACAGGATCACGGAGGCCTTTGGTAGTGATACAGCTTCTAATGGCCCCTGTTCTATTAAGTATATATACACATAACCAAGACAGTCATAATACCTAAGAGCTTATCTAATTAGCGTGTGGCTTGTGTCTCACATTTGTGATAAATATTACAGGGGGGAAAAACCAACAGAATGCCCCACTTGCCCTAGCTCTTCTATCCTCCACTTCTATCATTACAGGCAATTTTTGGAGACAAATAATTATCTCTTTTCATCCGTGATTTGTGTCCCTACTCGAGAGGGAAAATGTACATATCGAGGACTCGAGCGGTTTGATGAAAAGTTCAATGGGGAAGCGTTTGTCCGCCTGAAGCTGGCAGTTTGAAACCCACCCCTCAGCCCCAGTGTCCCCAGCTGCCTGGCAGAAGGCACAAGGGGGTTGTGTCAATCGTCCTCTCACCCCAGAAGATTATACGGGGTGCAGAGGTAAACTTGTGCAGTGCTTCTACAGAGGCACAAAATTACGTTCTTGAGCCAGTTACATTCTTATCATGGCGCAATTCCTTTAAGTGGCGATAGTTTATTTTAATGTTGTTTGGCTTGGTTTGGTTTTTCCTTTTGCAAGTATTTGAGATAAAAACCGAGTTAATTAAGCTATTAATGATTCAGTGGGCATATTTTTGGGAATGACCACTCTACCTGTGCTCAATATGGCTGAAGAGAATACCTGGTGCTCCGGTTACATTATCATGCTTTAAAAATGCAAAAGGAGATCCCATCAGAAACACTACTCCTTATTCACTTGTGCTCCCTAATGGCAACTTTAAATTCTGTCTTCTGTATTGTCTTTGCTAAAAACACATGACTTTGTGCCTCTGCTGTTAGAGTGCCATGTATTGTGCCAGCAAAGTGCAGTCGGTGCCTAACGTGCATTTACAGAGCTTTCAAAGACTGTTATATATACATTTCTCTTCTCTTTTTTTTTGTGGAGGATATGTGATTTCTTCTATCGCTGCAGCAGCTTGTGATGTGATAGTACAATGAAACATGAGGCCAGTGCAGCCAGATACCTTTTTTCTTCATATTGTGTTAAGGGTATGAGCTGCCTTTGATGTCAGTAAAGTTAATAACATTTAGAGATATAAAAATCAAGTCAGTACTCGCTGACTAAGAAAGTAGTACTAGACACCCTTGCTAGCCTTGGTTTTTACCAACTTTTCTATTTCTATAAAAGAAAAAGCTTTTAGAAATTGAGACATATGTACTTTGTTTGTATAAATTCTTAGACAATATGTGGAAAAGAAGACCATATGTGCAGTCCAAATTTACACCATCTTTTGGTCATTTTATGGCACACAGAAAGGTGCCTTGCAGGGAAAATTGCTACAGCCGGAATCCCTCTAATCTCTCCCACAGAACTCACAGCAAATCCAAACTGAAAATTAATTGGGCTTGGGAAAGAAAAGCTAACGCCTTCTCCCTTCTCACTGGGCATTATTTTTACTTTGATATAAGTATAAACATTCTTTTAGTCTGAAAAGCACAAGGAGAGTCCTTAGGATAAAAGGGTGCTCACTGGACATTACTACAAAGTTCAGCTTGTGGTCTAGAGAAGAAATAACAGTGTAGTAATTTTGCCTTTTTTACACCTGTCCAAGGATTTTTTTCAAACATGCTTTTGGTTTCCTAAGTATACACACTGCTCAAAATCTGGCAACAAAACAGATCTTTGGCTGTTCAGTTTTAGACATTGCATGACAGAAATGTTGTGGTTTGTTTTGATTATAGGTAGAATACATGATACTTTTTCTGTTCTTTTATTTTGGGACTGACTCCTAGAATAAATTGACACAAAATTTCAAAGTTGGCTTTCGCTGAATATTTGCTAGTATTTTCTAGTTATGTTCTATATCATTTTGGCTAGCAATGATGATTACTATTGTGCATCATGTAATTTATAATGCATCATACAATCTATTTGCTGCATTACTTGCAGGGATTGAAAACAAGAGGATCACAAAAATGCTTCACTGCTGCATAGTCCTGAATATATTCCTGTTGCATTATCTTCACCTATTTCCCAAACAGATCATGATTCTAAAGTGGCCAGATATGCCACAAACAGTATTTTAAAAAGCCTAGTCATAAATTGAAATGTATCAAAATGTGTATTGAAGAGGTTCTTGATTAAAGGCTCCTCCTTACATTGTGAGTGTGAGCCTGAGCCTTGAAACCCAGTTTGCTTCTTATCCATACTTAATAAAATAAGGGCTTTTGCTTAGTTTGAGGTATAAGGTTTGAGCTTGAGACATCTTCAGAGTAATGCCCATCCCTTAGGTCAGTCTACAGTGTCCAAAGACAGCAATGTGAATGCATAAAACCGGCCCAGGGAACTTGCTGGGCTCTTTTGCCAGGGACCCTAAATTCAACAGAGACCTAGCCCAAGGAAGTGTCAAAAATGGTTAAGAGACTTGTGACCTTATCTTTCCTTCTGTGTTCATAGTTTCTTACGATTTTCAAGGATACCTGTAGCATGTGCCTTCACAGAATCTGCTGGGTTTTTAAAGTACAGCCCTATCCTGAACAGGACCACACCTGCTGCTATCGCACCTTAGTTTAAGTATGGTGTTTAATAAGGAGGTAGTAAAGTCACTGACTGAAATGCAACTGTGAGTATAGTAACATACCCTAACACCTTTCAGCTGACTGTCTCCTGTTCATTTAAGTGGCTAAGGATTAAAATAATGGGAATAAGGCAAAACAGGCCTGTTCATGACATGTACCAGCACAGCCAAGCAGGGACTAATGTATCACATACTTATTATATTGTAGAACACTTGTCCTTCGAAAGTCAGCATCGCCATGTATTTCTCCATCCTTTATCCAGAGGGCAACATAACTCTCTGTAACTGGGAAATGCTAAGCTTTTAAAACAGCTAAGAACGAGGAGACATATTACCATTATATCATATGATGAATGGAAGATGTGACGCATCCTTCTCACTGCATCTTACTGGCAATATTATAGATTTACATATATTAGCAAATTAGATGATAGTCTTAAAGGATGGCATTCTGAATGTTGCATTTGTATCCTGGACATTTATATGAAGTACGTCTAGTATATAAATACCAGTTTGTTCTGACAAATATGAATGTAAAACTGCTGAAGAACTGTAATTCACATGGTTATTTTGGCTAAGGATCTGAGAAATAGGCCAATTCATATCGGTTTCTTTTCAATCTCTGTTTTAATGTCTGTACCTCTTCTCCAAAGGCCAGCTCTACTCATGTAAATGTCCCATGATCTGAATTGCATGCAGTGATCTTGAGGGGAGAATATGTATTTGGCACCATTTTCAATGAGCAAGACACTTTACATGACATTCTTGTTTAAATGGCATGAAAATCAGAGTTAAGTGCTGTGTAAATGAGGGCAGAATAGAGCCCTTTGTATCTCATTTTCCAACTGCTGTGGGATCATCTGGAGGTATAACCACATAAATCCCCCCAGGATATGTCTCCAGCTCTCTCCCTTAACATGCTGTTCCCTGATCACATTGGAAATCCACTCAATTTAGATTTAATCTCAGCAAAATCTACCCAGGACTACCTTTCTAAATTTGCAATACTATCTTTTTGGCATTTTTTTGCTTGGGCTACTATGTTGAGCTGCATTTTTGCTGAGACATCCTCAAACCTGCTTCTCTGCGGGAGTACCACCGTGTGTTGGGAGGGTAGAGGTTCCTAAAAATGAGAGATGAAACCTCAGCCTCCAGTACGGGAGCACATTGCTTCCTCTGTCACTGACTGCTGCGTGATGTTAGGATTGTACGTCCTCTCTGCCTTACTTTGCTTATCTAAAATATGACCATAATGTTTTCCAAACATTTTTTGCTTTCTAATCTTTCCAAGTTAAGGCTCTGCATCACATGGAGCAAAATTATGACCATTCTCCCCACCCCAAAAGGGAGCTCTGAGCTTGTAACGAATGAGTATAGCAAATTTACAAATTAAAAATAAATGGCAAGTTGCATGTGGAGAAAGAGAAAGAGACACAGAGACAGATGGATTTATATAAATTCAGCTTTTAAAGTGTTGGTTGTTGGGTTTTTTTTGTTAAATTAAATAATTGTAAGCGTTAACCAGCTGTAGTATTATTCTTCACTGTGTAATCTGCACAGTGAAATGTAAACAGGGGGTCAGGCTCTCCTGTGGCCATATGACCCTCTCAGCAGGAAAAGGGGGCACGGAGAGAGGCTGTGCACAGAGAAGCGTACAAGGATATTCATGAGCTGGGAAATTTTGCAGCAAAAAATAGCTTTCCTGCATAGTCAATGGTGCATAGCGTTCGGTTTAAAAACCCTTATTAAATTAAGAGGAGCTTTCTGCATCCACCAGCCTTTGCCGCTGCTGCTGTGTGTACTTCCATAATGTTGTTGAGAATACTGGGGCTTAATATCAACTTGAAGATTTAGAAAAATGCAATAACATTCAGATACAACTTGATTACCGACAGAACAGAGATACTGAACATGAAAACTGATATGTCTGGGGAATCTAGCCCTCCTGAATCTCTTTGTTCCCTAAAAAAATTCTTTCTTAAAAAATAAGCGTCTATCTATATGTATATATGCATTCCTTTGTCAACACAAGAAGATGGAGGGATTGGCAGCCAGGCATTCTTCAGTATGTTAATTACATAATGTTTTCTGTTCTTTAAAATTCTCTTATTTTTCTTCCCCCCTTTTTTTTTTAGATTAAAAAGCTGGGCCCATCTCTTGCACTCTGATCATGGTTCTCACGCTGTGTATTTAATACAGCATATTTTTTAATTTACAAGCATACTCTTTCTGTCACTGCTATAGTCACTATAGCTCTGGCTACCTTTTTGTTGTGGTTCAAACATCTTTTCCCTACTGTATTTTTATGACATAACAAACCTTTATTTATTTCTTCCTTTATTATTTTAAAAACCAGTACAGTTTTTCACCCGAAATTCCCATTTTTACATAACCTTGAGATGCCTATTCATCCTTTTTCAGGAGGAGTTCAGGGGAAAGGTGCAGCGCCCCTCTAAATCACAAATGAAATGAGTTTGTTGGCTTGAATAGTATTTCTCCTTTCAACCCTCCGCACATTTCAGTGCATTCCATTAGTCATTGTTCAAATGAGGCTGTTCTCCGACCCCAGAGGCAGGGGAGGAGGGAGTTTGGGGTTTAAATGAGTTTGCCGATCACTACATAGAGGCACATTGTTTTTCATCTTATATTTTGCATGTTCTGTTTACGGAAAATAACCCTGGTTCCCAGTACCAAAATGTTTCAGGTTTTGAGCATACTGTATGTTTGATGCAGCTAATTTAAATAAATGACTTTCACATTTAAGCAATTAAACCTATAATTAGCACTGTTTGAATGAACTAATCAGCTAATACCCTATGACATACAGTTCTTTTTTCCCTCTAAATATTTTTAAAGGGAAAGGAGAGAGATTTATAAAAAATTATAGGTGATGCAGTAAAAAAATATGCTTTGATTCATGGAAATTGCAAAACAACGCCACAAACTATTTAGACCAATGTTTTCCTTTTGCCTTCCAGGGAATGTGGAATTATGCACACTCATTTTCTCTGAATTCAAGGGAAAGGACTGCAATAAACAAAGTAGTGAATCTTTTTCAAAATGAGGCAAACTTCTACCGCTGTGGTATGTTTTTAGAAATACCCAAACGCACTTTTAGGCATACTCTGTACTCACTGTATTTTAAAACGTGTGTATACATCTAATTCAGTTGTAGGAGAGCTTCGTAATCCATACCCTTGGGAGATTCCCTCTGACTGGCAGAACATTAGCCGCTCTCAATAAGATGGAAATTTATTAGGAGGAAATTATCCTGGTGTCCTCTGAAAAACAGCATTTCTGATAAAAATCTTGTTCTCTGACAGCAGTCTAACAAGATACATTTGTTAGCTGGTTTTGTTCCATGGACTCATCTGTTAATTTTAATTCTTCTGTTGCACTGCTGTGTATTTACGTTCTGAGGCAGACATGATCTATGTGTGCTCAGTGGAGACTGAGATGTTGGGGGTGAGAGGGCACCGAAGTTTAGGAGAGAGCTAGTCCTTTTGGTTTTTTCTTTCTCTTTAGTGAAAGCAAAGTGGGAAAAATGTCTTTACATTTTTATTAAAGCTTGAATTTTTTAATAAATGTTATGCCTTTTTGAATCTATGTTATTATAGATTTCCATTACTACAGAAATGTGTTTAATTTATCATATAATACTTCTCTTCAGCTCTTTGTCCCTAAATGTCACAGTACCACGTAGGTCGTACAAGTCACGCCACATACTAGCATTTTACTTTCCCCCCCCACCTAGAACACCGTTAAATGTCTTCAAATGCTGAACACAGCTTGGACACCCTTGAGTCGTTCAACTCCACCTATCCTCACTGCAGCTCCACTAAGGATGGGACACAGGACCCTTCCTTCTCTGCAGCCTAATTATTCCTTGAGTCTCTGCCTCATGTGGGGCTCAGGCTGGAAGGTTTTTGAAGAAATGTGGACTTTTACTGACTGAAGGGAACCCATTGGGAGCCCTCCCCCCAGCATTATGACTTACCATAGTCAGTGGTACGGCGTGCACTGCTCTTGCAGAGCGGAAAGGACAGCAGGAAGGTGGCAGATGGACTCTTGTAGCTATATGGCTCACCAGAACTGAAGTGAACTGGTTTCCTGTGTGATAACTAGCTTCTGAAAGTGCTTCTTCATCTGCCAAGCTTAAGAGAAAAGCTAGTTTAGATTTAGATTGTTTTTTTCAAATATTTTGGGGAGAGTAGGAAGGAAGAAAGGGGTCACAGGACAGTGCTGCCTTCTTAAAATAGGACTGGATTCACCCCTGCTTTTGATGAAAAGTCTCAGTTCAATAGGGACTTTCTTTTTTAAGTAAGAGAAAGAGATAGTGCCATCCTATGCAACCGATACTGTGGTGTAGGGAACATTCAGAGAAGATCTGGGTGTGAACCATCAGGTTCAGAGTAGAAACATGAACATCAGGCTTTTAGACTTTTAGGCAAAGGGTTTGACTATCCATTCATTTCCCATGATGATTGTCTTCCTGCCTAATGCTTCCAAATGTTTCCTCCAATCCGGACCGGGGAAAACCATTATTTTTTGAAGCTTTAATGGATAGGAAAATAATTTCTTTGTTTGAAGCGCTAACAGTTCTCACTTTAGATTAAATCTGAAGGAGTGGCAGATGATCAACAGCTCAGGGAAATAAAAGCCTAGGTATTCAATGTTGGGCATCTAATCACTGAGGCACCCCAAACTCAAGGAATTAATAGATTTTAGCTTCAATCTTGCTATGTTTTGGAGCCCATATGCAAAACAGAGGCACTTATTCCCTATTATATAACAGCAGAATTCATCAGTATAGCAAGAGGTGCCTCCCCTTGAGAGGCATACTGTACTGATGAAGTTCCTAGAAAAGCCCATGAGAAAATAGATAATTTCTTATTCAGCGCAGCTTTTGGATAAAATGTAGTGAATATTGTATGATGGGGCTGGCAAGGTTCACACATGGGCTGAGATGTAACCACTTATGGATATGCTGTCTTGAGAACGTTCCCCTGTGGCAAGAGAATTCTGAGTACTGATGCTCAGCAAGAGTGGAAAGGAGGTGGCCCCGCAGGCCACTCCATGGGATCATGGTCAGAGTCTTGCAGAAGTTCTCTGGAAATCTAAACTATGATCACCCCTAGTTTCTCACAGGATGCAGATCACCTGGATGTTTTCTTAGCATACGTCTGCCACACCTTTCAAGGCCTGCCCGGGAAATGCTGTGAAGTTATTCTAGTTGTAATTTTACGGATTTGGTTTGGAACAAAGTGGTTTTGCTACCAGGAAGCTCATCATTTCTAAAGCAAAATGAAAATTGAAAGTCTTCAAAACTATTTTAATTATTTTTTTCTATGTAATAATCTCTGTATGATATAAAATGCTGGTTGTTCTGCCTAAGTATTGACAGCCATTGTCTCTGAATGCAATTCTTTAAATACCAGGAAATATCCAGTTAAATCATCTTCTGTAACATACCTAACTCCTACAGCTAATCTATCACTTTGTTAGGGTCTACGCCTCTCCAGTGCTGTTAGCAAAGCTGACCTCATGCAGCAAAAATTGTATCTGCAAAAAGATTCTAAATACTATCCTGGTTGGTTCAAAGTTTCAAATCCTACTTGGAAAAGTATAAATGCTATTTTCAAAACTATTCCGCTTGTTGTTTCTACTCATTGTTTCCACGGGAGAGCAGAAAAATTATTACAGCTGTGTTTTGGGTGGTCTATTGTGTACCACTGTTGGTTTTGATTATTACGTTCAACACTCTTGCGGTATGTGTTTCACCATTCCACTGTCTCCACACAAATAAGGAGTGGTGCTGCCTCCACCCGTTATTTATACAGTTGCTGTATGGTTACAAAGTGGGAAACATAACTTTTTTTGCCCTCTTCTGCTTAATGGGTTCACAGGTCCACACACTGCTTGCTAGGACTGTGCCCTAAACACCAGGTTAATAGCTAAATATTTAAGAGAGCATCACTCTGCCCTTCCTTCAGGAAAAGTCCTGGAGTCAAATGTAGAACATAAGAGAAGGAGCATGATTCAATGTCCAAGTGATAATGACAGATGCCTGAGATGATCACACCAGGTTTTCCTAGTTTGACTCTGTGTCTTATGTTGGACCACCACCAAATGAAAAAAAAAACCCAAACAACCAAGGAGTACAGAAAGGTAGATATAGGGTAAGGTTTTGCTGACCTGATTTTTAACGTGGTCTTTATAAAGACCTGCTAGAGTCAAGCAGGCAATATATGGTGCATTTGCCTGGAATATACTGCTTAGTGTCATGGAGACTAATTTTCAATAACGTGTGTTTCAATGTCTGCATTTCGACGTTGCTCCAGAAGATGTGATTTATTGAAGGTTCATAACCCTCAGAACAGAATTAGAAGTAGTTAAAATGCAGACTGCTGTCTGTATGACACACACACACATCATCTACTGCAGAAGACAGGAAAATAAAAGTGCTTCCTTGGACCCAGAATTGTGAAAATGAGTGACTGCGGGTGTAAAATTAGTGATTACCTGTATAAAATGGCAGTTATAAATACAGTGTGTCTAAGCTGACCAGTGGAACACGTTCTGTCCTGTACAGCGACTAGCAAGGCTCAAAGTAAACAAAACCTGCCTTGTGGCCTGTCTTTCCCTGCTTTGCAATTATACAGCATTTGACCTTCTGCGGCTGAAGCAGGACCTTGTAGCCCAGACACAAAAAACATCCTTTAGAAACCTGCATCTTGAAGTGGTCTTAGGACAGCTGAGAGACGTGTACCTGGAATCAAAAGTAACTGACGTGTTACAATAGTCAACAGAAAACTTTCTTACGCCACATATTTTCCTTAAATTATGCGGTCTCATGTCATTTTAGTTACTTGATGTAAGTGTTCCCATTTTATTTTGGTTTTCTTTGTCCAGTTTTCACCAAGAATAGGAAATCTGTAAAGGCAGGATTTTTAACTCATATCATTATTCAAAAGTTCAGATGTTTGTCTGAAACTCATCTGAGCTTTCTGCATGTGTGTCTGTAGGTGAGCTCTGGCAATATTGTTAAACGATCTTTTTGTATGTAAGATCTTCAATCCTTGATTTAAGATGGAGTCGTGGTAAAAGCAAAAGCAAAATACAAATCCAGGACATTATCTGAGCATTACTTAAGGGAACTAAAACTAAGATCAATTCTCAAGTAGGAAAAAAAAAAATACAAGATTGGGCAAAACAGCCTTTTATATATTAAAAAGAAAAAGAAAAATCACTAATCTTTTGCATTCATGAGAAACAGAAGTCTGTAACCTACCTGGCGTAACAGTAGAACACGAGTTCGTTGAGCACCTGAATGGACATAATTCTGGGTTGAATGGGGATGACTACAAGCCACACAGATCATGTGAGTACCATTGCCTACTCTCTTTCCTCTGACCATATCCAAGTCTTGAATACATATTTCAAGGAACCGTGACCTGAATTCAGATGATTGATCACAGTAGCAGTGGAGTAAACTTTCAGTATATCTTCACATTGACAGTGAACCTGATATCAAACTTTAACCTGCAGCACTTTGCTTTCCTATAAAATAAAAATATTCTGTCCTAAATCACTGCCTTTTCAAAAACATAAACAAAACCAAAAAAGCCAACTCTTTTTGACTGGCTGCACTGATTTCCATATAATTCCAAGTTTCTTACCTCCCTGATTTTCCATGCACTCCCTCTTACCTTTCCTGATCTCCCACAAAACCCTGGCAGAGTATCAGCAGATCTGATAGTTTCTTCTGGGCTGTCTGCCATTACCATATTTTATGCACTTCAGGGTTTCTGTGGGATTGATGACGCACAATACATCATTGGGCTGCTGTGACCAAACCGGGTTCGTGCGCTGCAGCTTCCCCTAGCATCTTGCCAGAAGTGCTGAGACCTATCAAGGGGCTGAAGAAAGATGAGTAAATGTTGATGAGGGATGGAGGAACAGTGTTGAAACAGAGTAGATGCTGGGTAGGAGGAGAGGTCTAAAAACAGTGGCAGAGGAAGAGTTAGTAGGTGTTTCAGAAATATCTGAAATTGTAGGGAAGATAGAAATATCCTGGTTCAGGATAAGATGTAAGGAATGGGCTATTGGCGAAATGTAAATTGGAAATTGAATAGAATGGAAAGAAAAGAAAAAGGTGAGTTTGGACTGGGAGAATGATGACTGTGGGGCAGGATGATGGTGAAGAGGAAGCTTTGTTAGGATTTAGTAAAATAAGTGTCTTCGTATCTGTGCCTTTGGCTGAGCTGAACTACACTTTCCAGCCTTTGTAAAACGTCTTTCTCTAACTACAGTCAATCGCTGTACACGGTTGTTAACGTTAACCAACGTATGATGAGGATTACATCCACACTGCAGGACGGGTACATTTTAGGATGCCATGGGTGAGCCTGGCAGTGATGTTCTAGCCCTGTGTTGGGTGTTATCTCTGCCCCTTTACCTCGCTGCTAGCAGAAGGCAACCTGGCTGCATGAAGTCCCACATATGACTTCAGAGATGTCAGCTCGGACAGCTGGGGCAATCAGTGCCACAAGACACACTGGAGAGTGTATCTGCCTTGATATGCACCACCAGATTCCACTGATCTGATGCTCTTATGATATGGAAGAGCAGAAGAATATGATTTGAGCACAATATGACCATGGAAATGTCATTCTGAAATTTGCGATAAATGATGTCAAGCTGTACGCATGATATATGCTCTCGGTTTCTTACAGGAAACATCATTAACTTAAATTTTAGGTTGTTAAACTTCAGTTAGCACCATCATATACTGTAAAAATCTAATAGCTAGTAGTCACTCAGCTCACTATCCCAGTCTCCCACCTCAGCCTCACCTCTTGCCTCTTCATCTCAATGAGCACTCTCTTTGAAGAATGGTTGTGAGAGATGCATGAAGAAACCAAATACATGCAAATAAGGATTTTGGGAGATGAGGCAAGGAGTCTCTTCTTTGTATATTATGGCCTCATTGCCACACTCCAAGACTGTAAGGACAAGTGTAATCTATGCCTTTGTAAAAGCTTGCATTTTCCCTGAAGTGGCAGGTGCTTCCTTTTGCTTTAGACATGAAATACTTTAAGAACTTCTCAGTGTGACTCAATTTGATTGTTTTGAATCAAGGAAATTAATGTGAATTTGATTTTTAGAGTTTCCAAAGTAGCAAAGGCTTAAAACTGTGCCATAGTGAATATATTTACAATTAAGACCTTCTGGGAAATGTGAAAGAGGTAACAGCAGTAAACATACATAAATGAGTTTGGACAAGTTTTCAACAAGGGAACTTTATTTTAAAATGTTTCCTCTGTACCAGTTAAAAGAAATGAAGCTTAAGTATGGAATGCTTCAAAAAAACTGTTATTGCCATTCATTTTTTTGCAATCAGATGTGCTCCCTGAAACTACTTAGAAAAGCCTGGGCTGCAGAATGGAGATGTGTCTGCAGATCATATACAAACTGCCTGCCCTCGACTTTGCAAAGGGAATGGCAGAAGCAGGGAGACAAGCCATGGACATGTCCCTCCATGAACTTGACTAGCATACTGATCGTGTACTCATCCTGACACCCCCATCCCATCGTGGTTTTTTATTACTCCACTAGAAAACTGTAAGTAAGCCTAGATATGGCTGGCAACACTTTGGTCTGTCCCACAATGCAAAGTTGTTCTGAAAATCTAAACTCAGTTCATCAAAATGTGACATGATTGGATTTACATTTATTTTTTTTAATGGCAAATTTCAACGTAAACTCAACTGAAGTGTGTGTGAACACCTCCTTTGTTTTGATCCCCATGTAACTCATACTACTAACTAGAGTGTGATTATAATGTATGTATATACATAAAATACAAAGGTTGTGTGAATACTTATGAAAAATTTCAGTGCTCATGCTGTTAATGTAAAACAGCACTGTAATTGTCCTTACTATGTTCATAACTCTTTAGCTGGCTAAATGGCCCTTCCACACACTTTCATTTATCCTTCCTTCCAAATCTTAAGATTTTAAGTTTAAAAATGCAAAAACCTAGAACGTTGTGAGTTAGAATCGCAATGTCTGAACTCAGTCAGAAATTTCATATCATGTTAAGGATGAGGTGGTTTTAAAACAATTGGCATTGTAGTGCAACTCTTTCTAGCTAAGACACAGGTAAGTGTGACTGCAGGTCCTGTGGTAATTTTACTTGATTTTTGCTTTTTCAGATTAACACAAATGTCTTGCTGGTTAATTTAAAGTCTTTCATGTTCCCTCCAAAATGTCTATCTTTATTGGATTCACATTGTAGTTTTATTTAATATGAACCAGATGTTGAAATCGAGGCAATATTTATTAGGATGCTTGCACTGAAGAAGGCTTGCTACAGACAATGTGTTGTGCCAGTTCTCTAGGTACAGTGTCAGGCAGAAATACAGTATTCTGGAGATTTTTTCTTTTTCTCTAATTAGAAACAAAGCTTTCTAATCAATAACCTTCAAACTTAACACGCCAAGAGGTATGGACAACTGTACGCAAAATTCCACAAGCTGTTGTACTTCATACACAAAACATGGTGGTGTTACAACCACGGTTTTACACCAGTATAAATGAGTATGCATGGCTGAAGAATCTGTGCAATGGGATGATGCTGGGAAGACAACAGGCAGCAGAGAGCAGAATGCACTCTTAGAATTAAAAATCAAAGCGAGTGATGAGAGCAGAAGCTGGGAAATGCAGCTGCTGCCATGGAGTAGCTGGTTGGTGGTGTCCTGTCTCGGTGAGAGGCAGCAGCTCCAGATGTGGGCTGAGTTATAAGTCAGAGGGAGCTCACATCTGCTGCTTCTCTGGAGATGTCAGCATCTTTCCATGCTTTTTGCAATATATTCTTGTTGGACATGCTTTTAAATGCGTCTGGTGTGTTTTAATACTGAATTCGATACATGGTCACTTTTTTGGTCGCTGTTTGGATATACATCGCTGAGTATCATGCCTGGAAGGTATGAAATGTAGAAGGAACAGAATCTATGACATAGAAGAGATAAAGATTTATTCAGTATATATTTTGCTTAGACTCTATTTTTCTGTGCAAAATCATTATTCACTAAAAGGAGAGGCACAGCCAGTCTTTCACCCTCATGAGCTGGAACATTTTGCTCTTGCAGCCTAATCAGATTTTCCAAGCAAAACTCCTGGTTATTTCAGTCACATTTATGCAGCCGTACAAGGCCTTGGCAAAATTCAAGCACTGCAGAGCATGGTAACATTTCAAAGTACAAAATTTAAATCAATAACATATACTTAAATTTTAAAGACCAAATTAAAAAAATGCACTGTGTCTACTAAATATGCACAGAGGTAACTGATTGCATTTCTCATGTACTGAGTGTACAGTCTACAACGGTGTCGAGAGTTCCTACAACAGTGATATCCAGAATCTCAGTGGATCATATTCAGCATGCTTTCATTTCCTGGCAAGTTTTGGCTTGCGTTTTGCAAGTGCAAAGGTTCAAGCTTAAGATCAAATCTTTATAAAGAACGGGGAATGAGTAAGAAACATGAAATAAAGGCATTTAGAAAAATCTGTGTAGGAAATCATATTTTCCAACACACATTTCTTTCCACTGTTAGTTGGGACTTGGTGTTAAAATAATTGGATAAATAAAACAGAGTGGCACTGCATGTTTTGTCGGAAGGTGTAACTGTTGGTTCAAAGCAACGAGGTGAATGCAGTAAAGGCTTTGGTGGGAGCTCGGCTCAGTTATATGATAAAGACCTAAATACAAGAGCCAAATTGCTGTCAAATCAATCCCACCTCGGTACCAGGCACAGAATTTGTCCATGCAGCATTCCCTTTCATGCCGGTTCTCCTGTCTGTCCATCGCTTGTTTTGCTTAGTATGTACGCCTGTGCTGTGCAAGGTCCAAATGCAAATCTGTAAGCCGTAATTCCTGAGGTATAACTATACTTCTGCCACTGCCTTCCTCAGTCATTCATCAGTCCCTTACCTTCCCCACCTGTAAAATGGGGAGAGAGACCCATATGCAGGAAGTTGCACAGTTTTGTCATAGTGCTAATCACCACAGTGTCTCTATGAATGTTTATAAAGTGCTTTGAAGATGAAAATTGCCAAGAAGTGCTAAGGATGATTATTATAAGTTAATGAATAAATTTCAACATGTATTTGATTGCCAGGTAATTCAGAAGGGAATCACCAACCCTTCCCTCTCTTCGAAGAAGAAAAGTTGACAGTCAGCTAGTTGCTAATTAGCACTCAACTGAAATGCCTCCAAAGCTGAGTGCTCCCAGTTGAGTCCTTTAAAAAGTAAGCTTTCAACTAATTGAAATATGCTGAAAGTTGAGCAGTGGGTGAGGTGTCCAACAGGTAAGTCTGGATGGTGGAGTTGGGTACGTAGAAGGAATATTAAGATTTTCCAGATAGGGACTAGAACTTTGGGGGGAAACTCTAGCCTACATGAGCATCTCTCTTCCATATTCACACATCGACCTGTCCCCTTTCTGAGGCGCAGTTCGCGGTCTGTCGCAGGCAGGCTGTGCTGCCATGCACCCCTGAGGGCAAGTTAGGGAGGAAGGGCTGCTTAAAGACTAAGTCTGGCGTTGCTTCTTTCTAACTATCTTGAGGGGTCGTTACAACGATTCCTGGTTTGAACTGAGATAGACAAGGAATTTTGAATAACACATTGCGTAACACATTAGAGCTGAGTGACTGTGCCACCTGCATTTAATTCATATTTAGCTTGTTTGTGAGGGAAAACACTGTTTCAGGAAGGGGCTCGGACTCTTCAGGTCCTTCCCTCTCTGATTTTTCACTGGAGGGTCAGTCTCCCAGACCACAGTCTGCTCTTGTAGCCTCCCCCACCACTTTGGATTTATTTTTTTGGCAGTCTGCCAATGCTATAAACCGCAGTACTGTCTTCTGTGCTGCTGAAGGCTGTTTTTTTCTTCAGCTGCTGGGAGATGGCTGCAATAGGCAAATTACAGGAATTTCATCCCTTTCTTTTCCCTGCTCGACTACTCTGGATTCACCATCCTCAGCATCAGCTCTTCAAGCTTTCTTCAGGGAAAACGCACTCAGCTAAACTTGTTGAGCACTTCGGGTGAAGAATCTCAGTTGCTTCAAATAGCACTTACCAGTATCAGCCTCCAGTGATAATCCACCCCAAACTTCAGCAGCATATATAGGGGTTGGAGGGGGGTGGGTGGTGGGGGGGGAAGAGAAAAAACACGTAGGATGAGAAACTACCAAGGCAGATATTTAGATATTTAGAAATGATTCATGGAAAAGAAACTCTGTACTCTGAAAGGGGCTACGGGCAGGTACAGATGCTATGAGGAAAATGGGAGAAATGGAGTGAACACAGAAACAAGTGGGGAGATGGAACAAAGCATAACAGAAGGGTTCTTGAAGCTGCTGGATTCTGGAAAGCAGCCTTTGTGGTGTCCTCAGACATTCAGCAAAACCAAGTTATATAAAATCTCTTTGGTCATTTACTGGTCTGGAAGATGATCTGGTTCTGTTAATGGGCAGTATCCTTCAGTATCCTGAAGCTATTGCAGCCCAGGGAAGCTCCCCTGGCAGTCGAGGGCTGAATATTTCACACTTGGGACCTCATCCTCTCCTCCCAGCACCTCACTGCACTATTGCCCCTGAGAAGAGTCCTCTCTGGCATGGTCACGATGTATGTTAATAGTTACAGTGCCCAGGTGTGATGAAGGATAGATGGAGGCCTCTCAAGTATAAGTCTCTTGTGAGCTGAAGAGCCAGACGGCAGCTGAGACCAGTGTCCCCTCTGCATTAGGCACAAAGGGAGGACACTTAAAACACACTGAACGCTGGCTTCCCATAGCTTAATCAGAGAGATAAGTCACTTTGTCTGCTGTATCTTGGTATGTTTAGGGGGCCCATCACTGTAACACCAAGGTATGATTTGCACCACTTTGGGTTTGTCTCATTTTCTTCCCCAGCTCGCTCCGCTGCAGGTGCTGCATGGACTGTATGGGTATGGCAGACAGGCTGCTTGGTCAGAGGTGGGCAGGATGCTCAAAGACCGCATTCAATGAGCATTCATAAAGTTCCAAGCCAAAAATTCATATCCATTTTCATTGTGGGCGAAGATGTTGCGTACACTGCAGAACTAAAAAATATTTTAAATCCCTTTTGTGTTCTCATCTATTCAAAGGTACTTCTAGCATCATTGGTGAGTGCTGGAGCTGTAACTGATTTACTAGCATTAAGTAAGTGAAGAGAATTCTTAGAATTGTCACACGTATCGAATTATCATTATATGTAATTTATGCAAGGTAGGTTTGAGTTTGCAAAACCCCTGAAGAATTTAAAAGATGTGAACACTTCTTGCTGCACTGTGAACTCTGAAGCACAGTAGTTTTGGCGGGCCCACTTACGGATTCCTTAAAAACCTTTCTGATAAAAATGATCATGTTATTTATTAATGACAGAAAAGGACAACTATCATGACAAAAAAAAAAAAAAAAAAGAAAAAAAAAAGTAGCCTACATGGAAAAAAGCCTGGAGCCATATATTGAGCCCAGCAAATATTTTTAACAATGGATTAAACAGATTTATTTAGTTTCCTGTCCACAAATTGTCTGTGAAAGGACAGCGTTTTCTGGAATATGTTTTTTATTTCAACGTATTAATATTTAATGCTAACAAATTACAGCTTCTCGATTTCTTACAAATTGCAAGCATCTGGTACATTCTATTCTATAGCTGCAGAAATTAATGGCAGTATTCAGTTCTGAAACCTGTCAAAGTCCTGTGTTTGAGCTCTGCAATTGAGTGTATGCTACAGATGATGGGGTGTTGCTGGTGGTTCTTCATTGTGCATCCTAACTTTGGAAAAGCAATCTTCCTTTCGTCTCTCATGAGCATCCACAGAAAAACAGTTTTGTTCTTTTACCTAAGGTTACTCCACCAAAAGTCTTCAGTGCTATCTGGCTTTTGTATAAATAAAGGACAGTTTGGAAAGGTAGTTTTGTTTTTTTTTTCAAGAAATTCATGTTTATTTGAATATTCTCAAGAAATTTCATTTCAAGTACCTCTAGTTGTTAGCTCTTCATTTGCTGTGTATCTTTAACTAAGATCAGCCTCTCCTTTCCTGTCTTTTCAACAGCTACAAACCACCTTAAATGTATTCTTGTAAACCTGATTACTGACAGAGACTGAACAGTCAATGCATACCAAGGATAAATACAGCAATTACACCTATTTACAGCTGTATCTCTTTTCTGCATTATTGTTATTACTAAGTGGTTATTAAAAATAGTGCAGCCTTCAGAGCTGCTTTGATTGTCAGCTTGGCAAAGCGAGGACTGCTCCTTGCTTGTGTGTGGCACCTTTGGCAGCGCTGTCAATGCTGCCTGGTGGTGTGGCTTGGCGTGGTGTGGCAGTGGACAGTGTGGGTGCCCTCACGGTGCTGGCTGCATGGGACACCCTGTGCCAGGGGCTCCTGTACATAACAAGAAGGCAGCACTGACCGCATGTGACGGCATGAACAGCAGAGACAGATGAACAAACTGCTCTGGTTCATCCCTTCTCGCTCCTTGCTTGTGTCCTGGAGGAAGTTTCTGCTGTTGGTTTTTGGTTCTTCTATCATAGCGCACCCTGATTATTCACAGGCACCGCAGGTTTCATGCTGGTGGGCGCAGAGGAAGAGGACCTGCAACCTTCTGTTCCACCACATCCACACTTCTCCTTGAAAAGATGGGAAATTGTCCTCCAGAGCTGTCAGAGTGGAGTCCTTGGCTCATGTGGCTCCTTCTGTTTCTGCCCAGGAGAGGGCAATCCGGCACCCAGGCAGCAGCCAGCTCAGTGCACCATGTCTTGAGGCTCCTTGGGGTGTCGGGGGCCTGTGTGGTTAGTGCCTGGCCAGAGGGACATGAAACGTGGCTCTGTCTCCACTGTGGGGTCTGACAGCATGCTTTTGCCCACGTCCCCTTCCCCAGTTAGGAACTGCAGGCCTGTGTCCCGGTGCCTCTCTGCCCTGGTGTGCTGGCTCTCCGTGTTGAGGTGTGGCAGTATTTGTGTGTGCATACACCCCTACAAACGCTGCACACGCTGTTCTCTCATCTGTTTGTAGCTGTGCATGCGCAGGCACAGGAATATACTCATTTTCAGATTTGGGAAGACTAATTAGTCTCTTATTCCTGTTTTCCTCCACCTTTATTTTCTTCTGCTCACATTAAACTCGCTTTCCAGATTAAGGAATTTATTGATTGTCCTTAATCTTGGGCCAGATGTTTGTCTTTGACCCCTGAGCCGCTTTGGGTAGCAGCTTGATGCCAGTGGTGGGGGGGTTTGGAGCAGCCCAGGCAGGAGGGGCTGGCTGCACACCCCCTAACCACCACTCCCGCAGAGCACATGAAACTTTAAAGGCAGCAGATCCAAGTGGGAATCGAGATGACACTGTCAGGATCCCTGTAACTTTATTTTCCTTTGATTCTGCCTTCTGTTTTACTGTTCTGTGCATCACACTGGTCTAGATGATAACAGGCAACTGGAAGTGCTGCTGGAGCCTGTAATTAGCAGGTTCCTACCCTGGGACTTGGTTCTTGCCGGTGGGCTGTAGGTATGCGATAATTTGCCACTTAATCAATGGGAATTATTAAAATATCACTTCATATTTTTGCTCTGCGCTAGACCTGTACACAGAAGCTCTTCTATGGGGTGTGGGGGGAGTGTCTGGGGTTCCCAATCATGAAAGCAAACCCTACTGCTCATTCACTTTCAGTACTCTGGGTTTGTCTTCTTTTTTTATTTTAAAGCAACGTCTGCCTTTCCCCTGATGCCAGCCAAAATGAAAAATATTAATATTACTGCCATGTTTAGCTTCTTGAAACAGTGATTTTTAGCCTAGTCAAAAGTCCTTAAAGTAGATATTGTTTTCAAGCTATGTAAAAATTTCACCATTTATGTTACAAAAAGCAGTGCGTCCCTTCTTGGGCAAACATGTTTTACTTTGGAATTGCTTCACAAAGTAAAATCCATAACTTGTTGGGTTGATTGCTTTTTTGACATTTTTTTAAGTAGGTGATACTTCAGATATAAAAAATCTGTGTATTAGTGCTGTAACTGTAATTTTTCTGGTCATTTTGGGTTTAGGCTTCACAGTAGCCTTGCTGGCATCTGTTAAAGAGTACAAGGTAGACACAGGGAAGTTTTCTCCTAGGTGTAGCCATATTACAGGCTTCTTGTGTGGCCAGTGAACTCTGGCAGCGCAGTGTCACTGTCATTGCAGCGCTGTCGAGCCAAATGTTGTACGTGCTGTTTATTAAACTCAGCACCTCCAGTGATGGTACTGGAGTGACAGCATAGCATTGCTACGTAGCTGGGGAGCATTTAAAGAGAGAAATGAAATATCCCAGGTATTATCTGTTGTCTCTGGGTTTAATGACAGAAGCTGTGGGAAGTCTATAAAACAGCTCAGTACGTCACTTCTTTTGGAAACCGTTGTTCATACAGAAACAGTTTTGCTACACAGCGACTGGTATGTCAAAGTTAAATTGAGATCTGGATCGGTGGTCAGTAGAGTAGAATGATGGACCTCTACATTTTATCCCGAAAAGGGAACTCAGATTTTCCAGATTTAGGCAAATGCCAGTGAAAACTGGGGTTTTTCAAATCTGTCTTAAAATATTCCTTCATTCAGTTGGATTTGAATTATTTTTTTGGCAGTGGGTAAAGCCACATCGTGCTCAAATATTTTCTGGGACTATTACATAAATTTAGAAAATGTAATGACGCGTGCCTTGATTTCCCCATCTGTGAAATGGGCGATCCCGCAGCATTCCCGCAAAGCGCCCTGGCCGGGAACCGCTGTGACTGCAGCTGATTGTTATTCTCTTAATCATATTAGTTAACTAAATCTGTTTCTAGAGTGGTTCCATTTGCTTGAATGAATTTACATGAGAGATTAATTCAGCGCTGTTTATTGTTGTTTTTGCATTTATTCAGTACTGTAAATAACGCCCTGATACTTTACAGCTGTGTACGAAGACAGAGCCTGTGCTCCAAGGGCTTTTTGCACAGGTAGCTGGCAGGCTCCCCTCTCAGACCTTGCACTTTCCCATGTGGCAGATGAGCCCATTTTGTTTCCTCTGTATTTTGAGGACTTTCTGTTCACGTGGTATCCCCGCTCCCAGCACTTTCCCGCAAGTATGATTCAACAGATAAAGTTCATCCTTCACCTCCAAAGGGTGATCACCTCCCCTTCGCCCTCCCCTCCTCCCTCGGACCCCCCTCCCCATTTGACCGTGTCAGCTATCCTTTGCAGCGTGCTCTAACCGCTGCTGGGTTTCCGCACCACAACCATCCCGCCGGCAGGGACCTGCCCGCTACCTAGCCGCCGCCACCTTTGAGCCGGAGAGCTGCTTTTAAAGCGAGCCGTTTGTTTATTGCTAACGCGCGCCGGCCGGGGGTCGCCAGCGGCTGTGCGGGGGTCTCGGTCCCCCACCCGGCTCTTTGTGTTTTTACATTTTTCCGGGAGGTTTCCCTTGCCGCCGTTTGACGGCTCCATTGTGTGGAGCGCGGCGCCCGGAGGTTGCGCCTTTGTGCGGGCTGCCCGGCCCGGCCACCCCGCCGCTGGCGCAGCTGCCCGGGCGGCCCCGGGCGGCCCCCGCCGGGGTGGCGAGCGCTGGCGACGCGGCGGTAGCCCGGCACGGCCGCTGGGAGCGGGCAGAGCCGCGCTGAGGGAGCCGCCAGGGAGCGGGCGAACCCCCAGCTGCAAGCGGCGGGGGTTGCCGTGGCCTGTGTTTATGTGTTTTGTAGTAACCGCATCCCTGACATCGCCCGAGCGTGCTCCTCGCGGAGGGTGATTGGCTCAGGCAGCTTTTAAACCACCTATATGCTAAGAAGCCTTGTGCTGCCAGTTCCTGAGGGGTCCTGGCTGGGAGAAATTAAAGCCGAACCTTAGCCCTCTGTCAGGCGGCGCGGAGAATTATATTTTGGAAGTAGTCTGCAGCGCGGACAGGAAATGACCCCTCCAGAAACTGCTGCTTTAAACCCGAGCGGCGGTGCCTGAAGCTATCCAGCCTCCCGCTCCCTCCGTGGAGCCTGTGCGCTCCCGCTCCCGCTGCCGCTCCCCCCCCGCTCCCGCTATAGAGGGCTCCCACAGCAGTTCCCAGCCAGTGCGTGCAGCCTGGATGGGTGTGTGTGTGTGCGCGCCGCTACTTTGTACTGTGAAGAACACACAGCCCATGTGCTCTGTATGGATGTTGATGATACTCTGTGTAGCTTGAATCTCTGCAAGCAGGCAAGATGTCCAGCACACCACATGACCCTTTCTATTCTTCTCCTTTTGGCCCATTTTATAGGAGACACACACCATACATGGTGCAACCAGAGTACCGAATATATGAAATGAACAAGAGGCTGCAGTCGCGGACGGAGGTAAGTCCCCCAGCCTTGTTTTCCTGTGCATGGACCGTGGTAGGTTTCAGCCCGAATTCCAGCTGAAGCGTCCCACTAGACAGTACAGTATATGCAGGCACGAACCCTAATTAATTTAGTAGTTTAATTGGGTAATCCCTCATTATGTTTCCACGCAGAGCAACTCTTTGAGGAGATACCAGCTTAGGCTGAAATCTTGAAATTACAGTACAGCACTTCAGGATTGATTGTAATGTTGGTCTCAGGAAATTTCTTTGCCTTAGTGTGTTGTTTGCTCAGGATCTGTCCTACTGGCATTTGCAGCTGCAATATTGCAAGGTATTGCTTGAGCTTTTGCACAAAATTAATTCAGAAATGTTGCAGGTTTAGGGGGAGAGAAGAACCTTTCTCTGGTTTTGTTTTGTAAACTCGTTAAAATTAAAAATGAATGGTAGCAGAAAACAGGAGCAGAGTTCTAAAAACTTATTCCTGGGCTGCACTTAAAGAACACATGTTCAGGATGACCAACAAGAGAAATCCGTGTTTACATTTAGAATGCAGTTGCTTTTAGCGAGAGGGATGATCGGTTCACGACTTTATCATATAGCTGTCAAAAGTACCCAATAATGTAAACTACATTCGCTGTCATTTATGCTTTGTATAATCTGTTAGTGGTTTATACACCCTGGCTTCTACATCCAGATCAGCCACCACAAAGAGTATGCTGAATGGGAAGGGGACATACTTTTGTCACTTAAAGACAGAAGACAGTGGAGGCTGCATCTGGTTATTTACGTGGTTAAATAACGCACACTTTTTGGTCTGTTGAAGTGAAAAGTGTGTGGAGTGAATCAGGCTACATTTCAGCCCATGTGTCTGTGTCTGTGCAGCACACATTCTTGTGCTGCAATTTTTCATAGTAGTTTACTAGTGGTGCCCTGAAAACACTTTTAGAAAGTATTAATCTTTTATAGTGAATGGCTTTATGTAAAGGCAAAGACCTGCCACATTCGTGCCATGAAGCTTTGTAAAGGATCTCAGATGGAGCTGTTTGTTGTATTGTTATTCTTTAAGAGAATGTGAGGTTATCATAAAATAAAAAACACACATGCCTGAATTGTCAGCTAAGCCGTGGAGAATCTGTGACGTTTAATGTATATGATACAGCTAACGAGATGTGACCTGCTTTCTGATTGGGTAACTGCTACGGGGTAACTGCTCTTCTAACACTGTTACCACTGCTAGTCTTAAAACATTGCTTTGGAGTAATGGGTAAATAGACTTAGTGCTGGCTAAAAACTCCAAGCAGCTCATTGCTCCCAAAATCATGGCAACTATTTGTCAGTTTTGCCCCAAGTTGTTGGCTGGGGAGGGTCACTGCCATTCACATAGAGTGAGTGGGCTTGGGAGGTTTATTTGCTACTGTTTATTTGTCAGTGTCTTGCAACTCTGTTCCTTACATTCCTGTACATATTAATGTAATAATTTCTACACTGTTTCAAGGGAAAAGAACAAATATGTATCGTTGAGTGATTCCTTCAGAGTTTTATATACAAGCTGTTCTGAAAAGCTGTCAGTGCTAATTTAGCCTTTTTACATATTACTTTAGTGGTACTTTTAGTAACTGACCAGTTTCTGATTGCGGCTCCTTTACAAATGTTACACTAGAAAAGTTTTTGAGGCACTTGTGAAACAACTTCCCAGTCCTGCGTTGCTGAGGTGTGCTGAGTTAGACTTCAGCATGTTTAATTGCAGTTTTTGCTGTGCATGTTTGCATGGGTTGTTGTGGGCAAAAAGCGATAACCTACTCTTCCTTGCTAGTGCTGCCATGGGTTTCAGCAGCATTTTACTTTGACAGACAGTGCTTAGTTAATGAAGGCCTTCGGCTCCAGCATTTCTTTTATTTGCTCAGAGTAAAAATACTTTTGCCCTTGTGATTGTTCACTGTTTGCATTCTGGTTCCCTGTTCTTTAATTTCTGAGCTCTGTGCTTGTAAGTATTTGTCGTTGATATGTGTTTTCTAGGTAGCTTCAGCCCATCTCATTCAGTCCTCCAATTAAAACACCTTCCTTAATAAAAAAAAAAAAAAAAATTACTTTCCTGGGACACTTACAAGTGACTAGGTGTGGACAGCCTGTAAAGGATCATGCTGGCTTCTGGGGCAGGCTGGGAGTGGAAGTTTCACATTAATTTTATGCACTTCCAAGCATGTTTTTGGTTGGTAGTTGAAGGCTTTTGGAGCATGTATAACTAGCTCTGAATTTTTTGAGTCCAGATCGATGGAGCCCTGTATGTCATGGAAGGAATGTGCTTGTGATGTGGGTGATACAAGCTTACTGCATGAACGTTTCTCTTTAGGCAGTCTTTGGAATAATGTAGGCACTGGTCTCTGAAGGAGGCTGCTTTTGCTCTGTGAGCCCCAGGGGGTAGGTGAGCACAAGCAAAGCAGCTTAAGGGAAAAGGAATTACAAAGAGACTCTCCAAAAGACTGGGGGTAGCAAGCTGGCAGATTCCACTTGGACCCAGCTTCTGGAGAGAGCCAGTGGCAAGTGAGGATGTGTTAAAAAATGGAAAACTAAATCTCTTATCCCAAATACATCCTTGGAAAGCCTATGGGGTTTTCCTGTTTTCCTACAAAATATAAATGTTCTTAACAATCCTTTAGACTCAGATTCTCTGCTGTCCCTTGCAGTGGTGGAAGTTTCAAGGCAGAGCAAAATGTATGTAATTTAATCAAGTCATACAGGGGTTGGATGGAGAGCCTGTGACAGGAGTATCTGTATGTCATGTCAATCTGTTTTCTCCCCTCCATCTGTAGAGCCCGCCTTTGTAGTGAATCCCTGTAGCTGCTCCCCAGAGCTTGCAGGTGGGTGAGAAATGATTCAAAAAAAGCAATGGGTTGGTAGAGACACCATTAGGGAATCCACCGGTAAATGACATTTCTCCTCCAGCTCTCCCAGCAGGAGGGTCCACGGTTTGTTGAGGGAGGTAGAAGCATCCTCAAAGTGGCTCTGCGCTTGGGCACCTTCCCTGAGAAATCCACTGCTTCCACTCTGGTTTCTGTAAGCACTGGGTGTAAGGGAATAATAGTCGGTGTGAGGGATGTGCTCAGTGTATTAAGCAGACAAAGTACAGAGTGATAAAGAAAGGTCATTTAGATGCAGCATGGCTATCTTTGTTGTTGTCATTTTCTTTAGGAAGAAATGGTAGTCATGAATGTAAAGAATTAGCAACTCTAGCCTGTACTAGATGTGCAAACCTTTGCTCTTCCAACTTCTTACAACTTTACAGGCTCCTTAGGCAGAACCTACAACTGCCTTTTTAAATTCAAGGTCAGTCTTAGGCGAAGAATTCCAATCACACCCAGGCAGGGGGTGGTTTTATGATGTAAGTACTGGCAAAAGTCCACCACCTAGCCAATTCTTATGTGATCTACAGTAAATCAGGGGGTCTGAGAAACGAACTAGTGTACAGGAACACCTTACCTTCCTTAAAAGTTGTTCAAAGAGGTCTAATCTGGTAATGCATTTTTCTAAATGGAAATTAATACACACTTTCTTAATAATACTTTGGGAGCATCTCGTGCCATTTTGCGATGCATCAACAATCCTGATTTAAAGAAGTAAAATTAATATTTAAATGTTTAATAATCTCTGGCAGATAGTAAGATAAATCTTATTTACTTCTATCATAGTTGATTAACTTTCTGGTTAACCAAAATGCAGCTGTTTCCTTGCTCTGTGTGTGGTTTTAAGGATTTCATTACCATCCACTCCAACACAGTTTATCTTAACATTTTTATATCTGTGTTAGTTTAACATTTCAAGAGAGCAATCCTGTTGTGGTATAATCAGCAGTTTCTAAAGTTCTAGGTAGCAATATACAACGTAGGTAAATTAGCTTAAATATTTTCACTGTTTTTCATAAAGCTCAATGTTTTTTAAAAAAGCGCCTATTTTCCTCTTTGATGTTGTAAATTCTTTCCTGTTCTAATTTTTAATAATTTGAAATTGTCCACACTTAAAACAAAAGGTGATTATATCTTGTATATAATTGTTTTTTGGTAACATTACAGTGTGCTGTGGATAGATCACTTAATGTTGCTGACAGTTTAAAGTTTGAGACATTGTTTTAGTGTCAATAATCAAAGAAATGTATCAAGCCGTTCAGTTGTTTGTTTAGTCCCCTATATTGTTAGAGCTTTTCTGTATCGCTATATAATAATAAATTCACCTGTATCTCTGTTTGTCACTCCTAGAGATTATGCTTTACATCACCATTATACGCAAAACACAGCTTTTCTTTGGCCTAAGACAGCAGAGTTTTAAGGGTGATCAGAGAACATGATTAGTAGCATGTTTGTTTTAAAGACAATCAGCTTAATCAAATCATGTTAAACTCCTATTAAACTGGTGAATTTAACAAAGTAGAGATTTCATCATGGAAGAAAATATAAAGAAAATTAAAAGGAAAATAAAGGAGGATGTTACGAATGTTACGATTATTTTAAAGCTACTAAATGAACCGGAAGCTTACACAGACATCCAGATTCAACTAAATATTTAAAGCAAATCAAAGCAAACCAAAATTTCTGCAGTTTAATGGAAGTCTTTGATTTTACTTCCTCACATTTCTATCTGATGAAATAATCTTTTCTTCTTCCTGATGCATTTTTAATATATTAGTCATAAAAATCTATGTTGTGACATCACATTTGTTCACATAGCAACTTAGCATTGCAAACAGATCTCTCATATTGTATACATAAGGCTGAGTTTGTCCAATGAGTTTGTTTTGTTGAAGGGAAAACACATAAGCTTCTGTCTCAAAGTATTTGTGTGGAAATATTCTTTCACCCACAAATATACTAATACTTCGCAATTGTAGAAACATAAGTAAAGTATGTTAACAGAGTACTTATAAACTATGCTTTGCTGAAACTAAAGGTCAATTTTAAAAGAAAACCCTTGAACTCCTTTAGGCAGACACTGACTTCAGAATGGATTCAAGGCTCTTTTTACTGATTGTCTTTTATTTCATATAGTTTTTTCATCCCTTTTAAATATTTCAGTTGCAGCTGTTTTCAATTAAAATTGCTACAAACTAACAATTCTTATGAGGCTGGGGGAGGAAAAAAAGGCTACTTCCTTTCCTTAGCTTACAAATCAGGGATGTCTTGCTGTTCCGCTCCACCCCTCCACCCCCACCCCCACCCCCCCAAGTTATAATTTAGAATGTAAACTGCATGTGTAAGGAACAGGGAGCTTTTGGGGGCAGGGGCTGGTGAGGGGGGAGAGAGAGTTGGTGTGAAAGTGTAAAAATGGATCTTATCTGAAAATCACTCTGATGCTTACTTACTAGATCATTTTCTATAAAGGAACCTTTTCAACCCTTCCTTTTCTCTTTTTCATTCTTTACTCTTTAAACCACAAATCCACTTAAACTTTAAACTCAGTCTTTCCCTGATGTAAACAAGATTAACTATGCAGATCCAGTCTCAGAAATAGAAGCCTCTGGATGGTGAGAAGGAACAAAATAGAGATCATAACAAGGGCCCAGTCCTGTGCTCTTATTTAAGCTGGAGTTTTGCCTGCAGTAGGATCGCAAGATCAGATTTAAAAAAAATAATAATTTGGGTTTGGTATACACACTTTCTTTGTTTAAAGAAAAAGGGTATGGGTAGATTGCTAAACTCGTCGCAGTATTTTTAGCTGGACTCCTCACTTCAAATGGTATTTCTTTTGTATCTTTTTGCCAGAAGTTGCATATCTGCTGTAAACAGGCATTCCAACTGTGCCGATACTTTGTTCAGTTGCTTCCTTCCCAAGAAGAGCTTTCTTTCCTGTGCTGTACTGTGTAAACAGGCCAGCATATACCCTCACTTTTGGTGGGTGCTCTTTTTCAAAAGTTGTTTCTGGGCTACTTGAAGCCTCAGAGGAGTGATACTGGCAGGGATGAGGCTGCCCCAAAGTGGCTGATGATTTGTCTCCAAAAAAAGAGTGTGGTAGGGCAGGGCCTTTTGGCCAGGTCTCAGTGGTCTTATTTATTAGGCAAAAATAGTAGTGAAAGAAACCTCCCTGAACCTCTCGCTGAAATTGTCTCCCTAGGCTTGTGTCTTTCTTCTCCTCAGTACATTCTTCCTGTGTTTGGTTGCTGTTAGAATTTCAGAGAGAAAGCAATTTATGTCACAATACTGGTTCCATTTCTGTTACATTGTGGTGGACAGCCATGCCCTTCCAAACTAAAGCCTGTAAGTTACTGACTGAAGTCGAATAGTACACTTGGTACTCCCGAGATAACTAGGGATCAAGTAGAGCCATCTGCAGACCCTAAACCTCTGTATGGGATCGGCTGATGCTTCTGGAGACAACTCTGGTGCTTTCGTGCCTTACGGGACTAGTGAAAAATCACCGACCTGGAAAAATGAGACCTTTGCAGAGCTGAACGTGAACTAGGACGTGGTAGCTCTCCAAGCCTATCTCTTCAGGACTCAAGAGTGTTTGTAGTGAAGAGTCTTTGCAAAGGCCAAAAATTTTACGGGAGGATGCTGTCCTCTCCATGAGGCTTAAGTTGTCTTGGCACTGCCTGGCTGTTTATACACTGTTGTGAAGAAGACATACGCATGATGAAGCTCCTGGCCAGGGTAGTGCTCCTGCCTGCATTATGCAGACTTGAAGCATGAGACTTGAGCATAGCAGACCTCTTCTGTATGAACAACTCTGAGAACTACAGCCAAAATGTAAGTATCAAACCAGAACTTCTCCCTAAGGTCTTTCTGTTGTCAATATTCACATCCGGGTACTGGGCCAAGGCAGAGTCACAAACTCACAACTGACACAGCAAAGCCATAGCTTTATGGAGGTTGTCTAAATGTACTTAAAATCTACTGCCAGGTTACCTGAAAATGAATTAGTTTGGTCTTTGCATCCTTTCAAGCAAGTAACAAATTAGAACATTGGTGTAATATCTATGCGTGTGATCTGCAGTACCTGCTGATATCCATTTTTCCTGATTCAAAGCCACAGAGTCACCTTGCCAAGCCTAGTTAGCTGAGTAGAAACATTCAAATCTACATGTAACATGTGTGTGTGTGTTTAAAAATGGAAGGGGGAAATCTAATCTCTGGTATAGTTTTGCCACCAGATTACTCATGTATGGCAGATTCAGATCCTATCCGTTTTACACAACTGGTAGCTGCAGTCTGGAACATCCCTCATGATCCAGAAGAATTGCGTGGGCTAGTTGGATGACCCTTTCTGTGGCATTTGGAGGGCAAATGAAACATTATGTATGTATAAAAGTGATCATATTTGGAAACCCCTGATTAAGCCAGACCCAAGAATAGACCTAATTGTATGTCCACTGTGCTCATTCTTCAGAAACTAAATACCTGGAAAAAAGAACTGTCCCTGTTTGAGTATTATGTGCAGTCTTAGATCACCGGTGCAGTGGACTATTTTTACTTTTCTTCTGGACTTTCAAACATTTGTTTTTTCTAACTACATTTTTATTAGGTTATTTTCTGAAGTAGTAAACTGAGAAAATTATGACTTCCAGAACATTGTGCATTTATCTTATTGTGATTCTTGTTCCAGTTGTATAGTTTTGCTTCAGCCATTAGCAGAGGATTTTATCAGAGAAAGAGCTGCCATCTGTCCTAGAGCAGGTTACAAAGAGATTTCTGAAATATTAATGACCACATTATACAAAAAGAAATATTCTAAATCTTTAAATACAGAGTCACATGGAGAGAGGAAAATGCTCAGGAAACAAGAAAGTAAATAGGGTGAAACTTTTTTGTTTTATTATGCTTATATATCTTTAAGCTGAAGCACCCTCAGCACACTTCATCCCTCCGCAGGGCAGTCAGCAGCACCAACATTGCTAACCATCTCCTCTTTGAACTAGAGATCCTCCAGGGTGTGATTGGCAAGGCATGCATGAAACCTGCTTTGCCACTAGGTTTGCAACCAGGTTAGTATCTACAGTTGGAAAAAAGGAATATGAAATGCCTCGCACCTAGGATGCTATGTCTTCTTCATGCAGTTTACAAAAGTCTTATGCATCGGTTATGCAGCAATGGAGGAAGGCCTATAACTGTCAGTTTTACTCTGTCCCCCATATTCTGATAGTAACTTGCCTTTTCAGATGAGTGTCACTGTCTTCCATAGTTCTTGTATCCACTTGAAGTACCAAAACTGTTTCCATGTTACTCCATTTCGCATCACAGTAACGTTATTGTGACTAGAAAGAAAAGGGAACTGCTGTGAAATAGTTCCTTTAGAGCAAATGAAAATTCTTCTTCTTGTTCAGCATCTTGCAGGAGGGACCCTCAGTCCTTTTGGTATTCGGCCAGCATGTCTCCACCTTTCTTCTTTGCCATACCAAGATGTTAAAAGCATTGACAGGATATAGATTCTGTATGTGCATTTGCAACTGTACCACTTGCTGTAGTGAATGAAGGCAATACAATACCTCTATTACTTCTGCCTAGACCTAATCACTGGAGTATCAGTTGACCCTTAGGGTAATTAGGTAATAATGTTGTTGATGTGATTTGAAGTATCATTTTAAGCAATTAGAAGTTCAGATATAATGTGATGCAATTATGCATTATATAGCGCATCTATCCATTTTACAGAGCAAAAATTACCATATGTTTTGTGGGAAGCTTGGCATTTTGCACTGACTGGAGTTCTGCTTGTATTTACGAACAGCATGCCTGTAAACTATGGTAATAACTCTTTGAAGGCCACACCTATGCACATGCTGATTATGTTAAAAAGCATAGGCCCGTTTTAATGAATGTGTTGGCATGAATAATGGGACATGAAAAGCCAACACACTGGGTAAAGGTTCATTACTTGAGTGCAACAAATACTACATGCAAAATTTCCGTGACTATTCACTTGAGTTTAACAGTGAATTTGCTTTGGCTATGCTTGTGCTCTTTATGTATTTCTGTGAATTTTTGATCAATTGAGTTTTATTCTCACAAATAATTGCAGAATGTAAATTTCAAATTGTGAAGCATTCTCGAAAGAAGTTGCTTATTCTATATGAGATAAGCTGAGAGGTGGTGTTTCCTGTTTTGAGTTTCTGAAACCTCTCAGATAGACCCATGATACTTAGAAATTAAATGCACCAGAGAAAAATCTTTGATTGCTTTGCAGTGCGGACTGACTGGTGTGTGAATGTAAAGCAAATTAACGGCAGTGACTGGCGGTAATGGGAAAACTACAGGCCAGTAAATATGATGTATGTACCTATTTTTTCCATGGGACAGGATGCTGCTTACCATGCAGTTACTTTACAAAAATGTAATAAGAAAGAATTGGTGAAAAAATTCAAATCTTCCTGGCATTTTAAGCTCTAGCTCCATCTGTGCTCATCCAGTCAAGGATGTGAAACAGTAAGACAGGATACATGACCAGTCACAGCATATAGTCTTAGCAGAGTAATACATGCTTACAGCACACTGCTTGTTATGAAAAACAGGCAAAAATTTGTCTTAGATTTGAATAATTAATGCATTAAAATAAACTGGTATTAATTCCTAGCAACTCTCGGTAGAAGAAGTGGAATTCATAGGATTTATTATTTGATGTGAATGATGAGCTCAGCTCTTTTCAGGTCCTCTTAACACTCTTGTCAGGGTTAATAATGCAAAGTAAAAAGATCGGTCAAGATGCCAGTGCACCAAGTACATCTCTTCTCTGACGGTGCTGTGAGATTATTTAACACCCACATCAAGAGCATCCTGAAGCAACTGAGTTACACCTTGACTGATTGTTTCATCCAGAGGGCTGCACTTCTAAATACACAGCGTACCACAGACTTCCTCGTACAGAGCGGTGTTACCACTGGTATGTAACCTGAAGCCACAACCTGCGTGTCTAGACTGACAAGAATCCTACCAGTTGAGCCACTGTGACACCTTGTGGCTTATGAAGCAACACAAGCATCTGTTAGAAAACCAACAGGTAAAAGCCAGAGGTTAATGGGTATTGATAAATGCCCTCTCATACAACTATCAACAGAAAGCTCTTTGCTGGGTTACTTTACCACGTTTTGCGATACAGTTAAATTAAGCAGTAGTGGGCTTATTTCAGTTCAAAGTCCTCGTAGTGCGTATTTTACTGTGAAGTGTCATAAGATGGGGCATCGTTTCCTAAGTCTGACCTGCTGCTGTTATCTCCAGTGCTCTGGTGTTTGCTCATCGTTCAGATTGCATAAAGAAACACTCTTTTGGCTTCAGTACAGAGTAAATATTTTATTTGTTTGCAAACATTAATTTGGTTAACCAAAAGAACACTTGAAGGGAGTAAGGTACTTCTTGGTGCTGAGCGTGTTCAAACAGTAGCAGAGTTTAAAAGTAACTAAGATATAGTAAGCATTTGGTAGTGGGTACACAACTCAGTAAAACCCTGACTTTGGGGTTAAATAGATCAGTGTTTCTGTTGTGGATAATTCATTAACGACAATGAAGCCGTATTTTGCAGAGAAATCCTCAATAAACTGAAAACTGGGCCAGTAATACATGGAGCTGAGAAGGAACTCTGCACTCTGTAAAGACCCAGGACCTCACAGTACCTGACACTAGTCTCTTGTCACTTGTTACATCTTAAACCAATCATGTCCATGTTTCCTTCCATGATGATCCTGAGGATTTGAGAGTAGTTTCCTGTAAACTCATGGATTACATCCCCTAACACTTTCCTTGGCTCTGATGCTTTCAAAAATTTGGCAACAGCTGGGCTGAAATAGTTGCCTTCTGTTGCCAAATACCGACAGTGCTGAGTACACTCCCTTACGATGCAAGGAGGCTGCATCCCTCTGTTGCCCCTTATCTTCAGGTACATCCAACAATGCTGTCACTTAAATATAACATGTAGACATACATGCCCAAATTTGCATTTAACTTGCTGGTGCGGGAAGCAGTAGCAACACAGGGCGCAGGGTATGCAATCTACCTTATTTGATGCATAGGTATTTTGATCCTTTGCTGAGCTTTATTGGCATCTGATGCCGATAGACAGCCCTACCTTCATGATGTGTACCATTGTATTTATTACAAGATTCCCAGGGCTGGAACCACCTTCTTTGTTCTTATACAGTGCTAGCACAGTGGGGTTCTGGTCTGTATCCACAGCCTGGTTTTAACATTGTGCTATGTATCATAACTAACTAAATGCAAAAAGTAGATAGTGTTTAAAATACTTTCAAAACCAAATCTAAGTATACCACATTCATTTTGATTTCACAAATCAAAATGTTTTAATTGAAATTACATGTATTTATGCACTACAAAGAATTATCTGACTAGAAAATACCATAATAGCCTAGGTTCTTGGAAGATGACTGTTGGATGTTGTTAATGCATTTTGTTACTTCTCAAATAATTCAGCGCGCCCGTGCAAACCTACTGACTTTGCCAAGCAGGTACAAATACATTTTGGGGCAGCATTCTGCCAGTTGATTTGTACACCTGATATTGTTATTAAATCTATTACTTTTTTAGTGTGATTCTTCAGTAGCTTCATGTCAATCAAAGAAGCTCATTCCAAGTCCATTTTTTCTTAACAGTGGAAAGACCATCTTATCTTAAATTCCACAGGAAAAGCGTATTCTTCTTGACGGGAATGGGTGCTGTGGCATATGTATCTTATTTCATGACCCTTTTGGGAGGAAATATTGCAAAGTCTTGTAATAAATAAATTGTTGTAGTAAATAAGTAGACATGAACCAGAGAGGTTGTTCTAGGGAAGAAAGGCAACACTTATTTTTTCTTTTATTGTTTGCACTCTACTGATTTAATTAGCCAGTGAGAACAAACCCACTGTGAATATTAAAAAGACAAAATCAACTCCCCCCCTCCCTTGTCCCCACATCTGTTGCCTTATGGAAACTGCATACAGTACCACAACTACCCAGTCAAATGGATTTTGCTTTTTAACAGACGTTACCTGTATTTGCCTGCAAATGAATGAGGTATTATAAATATTTTATCCTGGTTCTGAGGGAAAGGCACTGTTTAAATTGTCATTTTGAAAGGAACTGGGTTACCTTAAGCAAAACTAAACCACGTTTGGTGTTACACAAATGAAGGTAGTCTCAGTCTTGATACATTTCTGAATGGTGATCTAATAGCAGTATCTTAATGATTACCATATTATAGAAACTTAAATCGTTCCTGAGACTGAAGTTGGAAAGAGTGGAGTCCTCTGTGGGGGTTATACATTGGTCAGGAGCAGGAGAGCATAAATGGGTAAAACTACTGAAATAATCTCTGCGCTATTTCAGTACGCTACCGCCTTCTGCACTATCAATTAGACGGACTGAATTTCACTGAGGAAGTGAAGCAGTTCACTGCACCTCCGCTGGGTTAGGCCCACCCCTGCACAGGAGCTAGAGTCTTCTTTCCAATCGCACTCTAGAATATGAATATTAATGCCTCATCTGGATTGCAGTATTTGCAGGGCTAAGGGATCCTTGATCCTGTTCCTTGCTTATGCTGTTTTGGGACCTTTCATCATCTGTGGACCCCAGAATCCCCTTAGCTTTGCTTAATGCCACATCTAACGACAACATCAAAAAAGGGTAGATTTTTCCAATAGTATTTTTCTCACCATTTTTCTAGGTGTGTACAAGCTACTTCATTAAAATATTTTTTTCTGTTGAAAGAACTCTCCCAATTTTGCTTGAAGTGGCTTTTTAGAAACACAATTACCTATATATTTTTCAAGATTAATATTAGGAAGTATATGAAACTTGGACCATGGGAACTTGGATAAACCCACCTAGCGTGCAAATTTGGATACCAGAATAGCTGCACTAAGCTTGAGAACACTGAGTGTGATTATAAGAGTCAACTGAGAAACATAAATTGAGAGCTCAGCAGCAGTCTTTCCCTTCCTTAGAGATTGATGGCACACAGATGCACAATTACAAATAACAGTTTGTGGGCCAAGGGTGCTGTTGTGATTTAAAGAAAAAAATTTAAAATAAAAAAATCGATCACAAGCTTCCTAGGTTTGTTTCAGCCTGATCTTGTAGCTGCAGCTCCTCATCCCATTCAAAGCTTTCCTGTTTATGTCAATGAAATGAGCCTTTGGCCCTATATACATGAAGGTGCTAAAAGAAGGTGCAGAAGCTGCTACAGCAAAAATTTGTTTTGTGGAACTTATTCTAATGAGTTTAGCAATTTTAGGTGACTTAGTTCTTACAGATGGCTTTGAGGCACCTTAAAAGGACTAGAAGGGCATATTCAGCTTTTATGTGTTGTCCATAGTTGGCTATGTGATAAAACTGCGTGTTCAGGGGCTTAGATTATGTTTGCATTTACCATTTCACAAAAAACATGGTTAAGAACAAGCAGCACTCTTAAGGAATATTGTGTAGCCGAACAAATAACAGAAAGAGGGTAAAGTTTTTCTCAATCAGAAATTTAGCTAGAGAGAAATGTATGGCCCATAAATTAGCAGAATAGTAGGTCGATCTGGCAGGCTGTATGAAGCACATAATTTAGCTGAGCTTATCCACATGCTCCTTGAAAGTGGACTCAGAAGCCTACAATATTGGCTGTGTTAATAAATAACAAAATTTGCAAGATTTGTCATTAGGTTTATTCTTCATTTGTTTGGTTTTAGTACCAATCAAAAACCAAAGCCTGGACATTCACAGCTAATATTTTTCAACGTTTTTCTCCAGCAGCTGCTAGCCTCTGCTGCTTTACTAGGAAGGGGAAAGGGGGCAACTAAATGAAATTCATGGCCTTTTAGTGTCTGTTCAGCCCGCAACTGGCAGCATGTGGGGTTTGTGGCTGCTGGCCTGGCAGACTTACAGCATTTTTATGACGTCAAGTGCACACATCATGGGGCTGTGCAAGCTAGGTATGGGCTTCCAACCCCCACTCCCCAGTTGCTTTCATTTAGGAGACTGAGGACTTCTCCCAGTAAAAATCAGAGAGAAAGAATTGAGCCGCTCATTACAGTTGCAAACTTGTGTGCTTGGCAGCATGGCCTGAGTTACTGGGCCCAGCAGGTTTGTTTTTTGTTTTTGTTTTGTGGTTTGGTTTTTTTTTTTTTTTTGTAGATGTGCTTTCTGTATAGTGCTTTATTTGTTTGGTATAGTAAATGATCACTTGCTGCTTTAATAAGTGAAAAATGGATGCAGTGAGCAAATCTAAATAACAAATTCTTCACCAGCTTCAACAGCACCAGCACCATGTATCTACCTTAACAAGCTGAAGGAATCCATGCTTTTATTTGTATGTACCTTTGGAGTTCTTTTGCTAAGAAAATGAGATTGAAACAATTATGTCGACAAGGTTTTATATATGTTGACAAAATGTTACTGTCTGTTTCACACTCAGTTGCATTTAAAACCTGTGGGTGCTTTTCAGGCTGTAAAATAAGTTTACAAAATAACAGCCACTTGCAATCATAGTTGTTTCTCTTGCATCTACTTAATGATTTCTTTATTTCTAGGAATTGCATTTGGAATTCCCAGACACCTAAACCTTTTTCAGCATCAAACTGACCACTGATCTTAAAAAATCATCTACATCAGCACCAACTCAATCACTGGCAAGGGCTGGAGGAAATGAAACATCTGGGATCTATTAAGATTTTTATTTATGCTTTTAAATATTGACATGTGTATTGCTGCTTGCCTTTTATGCTTTGAACATGAATCTGTTAAAGAAAGTTCACCACACAAACAGTTGCATGGCAAAGCGATTTTGGCTAGAAAGCAGGGACCCCATGATGTAACTGTAGGGGAATCGCAAGGAAGGTGACAACTGCTGGACGTTGGTTTATTTATTTATTGTGGTGATAGAAAGACTTTGCCAGGTTCTTCCTAAAGATAAGAGACTCTGCAATTCTCCTGTGGCTTATGGCAGAAAATGCTTCGCCTTTGCATTTATGTGCTTTCTCTACACTGTGCCTTTGAGGTGCAACCTTGTTGGAGTCTTCAGTGAAAGTGATGGCCTGAAATTTTCTCACTACCACACTTTCAAATAATGCCCTACTTGCACCCTCCTCAAAGGACATTGCGTGCTTGTGTAATCATGTAATATTTTTGGAGGGAGAAGGAGGCTGTCAGGCCGGTAGCCCAGGCCTCATCAGGAGTTGGCTGAGTTTCCACAAACTCTGCTAATTCTCTTCAGCTCCCCTGCGTTCCTCTGGGCCTGAGGGGAGAGCAGGGCACGGGGCGAGGGGATTAGAGCCTCTGAGGTGCTCTGTCACCACAGTACCAGGCAGATTGTAAATATATTGTTAAAGACAGACATTTGGGCAACAGGCAGTGCTGCTACTGGGCTTTTTTGGAGGCTGGTTAAGGAAAGGCCTGAGCTGGAGTGCTGTCAGGTTTTCCGCAGGGCAGCCCCGCACCTGGAAGGGACAGGCCACGTCTGAACCCCGCAACTGTTGTGTTGGGGCCTATGTTTTCCAGACCGTGGGCTCCTGTAGTTGCTTTGTGAATGCACCTCTCTGCCTTGCTCCTCTGTCAGCCAACACATTTAATTTCTAAACTGAAGAACTGTGTAGGCTGGTCTCATTAATCGAGTAGTGGCGGGTGGCCCCTGGGGAAGGAGAAGGCCCGGCGGGGCTCCCGCCGCGGGAGCAGGCAGTATGGCAGTGCTGCGGGCGCGCAGGTACCTGTGTCGGCAGTGCACGGTGCCTGGGATCCTCGGCATCAAAAGCAAAAAGCTGAAGGAATGGCTTGTGTTAACGATCAGTAAGTAACTGTATCCTATTCTCACTGGGACCAGTCACTAGAGGGGGTGAGATCTCGTATATTAACCTAAGAGTATTACAGGCATTTTGGAAGAAGATTGTAAATCCTATTTATAGTGGCTAGTGGAAAGAGGAGCTCATTACCAGGTAGCAGTCCTTCAGCTGAGGCAGAGTCCCTTCCATCCCACAGAAACCCTCTTGTAAAATATAATTGGGATATTGTCTATGGCTTGCTGATTTTACTGGAGACTCTGAACACAGTATCTGGAAAGAATTAACTGGAAACCATGTTGTTTTGGGGGCAAAGGAAGGAAAAAGGGATGCACACTTGCAGATAATTGGTGCATTCAAGGCATGCTTCCCATCATGAATTTTACCAGAATTTTCCACATTTTTGGATTCAGGGAAATAGGAGAATAATAAAGTAAATGTTGAAGGTTAGCTTTAGGAAGTGAAATGTTTTCAGAAATGACTTGCCAGCAAATATACCAGTCTGACCATGAACAGAATGAATGTTTGAATACCATTTTTATATACAGTATTAACCCAAAGGGAACAGTAAAAGCAGAAGGATTTGCTGATGCAGCATACCGTGTCTTTAAAAGGACATTTTGAAATTTGTTGTGACCTGATGTGAAAGTTCAAGATTGGATAATATCCTGTAGTGAGGACGATTTACTTAATTAACTTCTATTACCTTGATAAAGCTACATTTAAAACTTGCCTAGGATGTATCTTAAAAAAAACTATACTGAAGTAATAACTTAGCAAAAAGCTAATATATTATTTATCAACAAATGTTCACTAGATTACAAAGATTTGAATATCCTTCAGGATTTCCCTTTGGGTGTTGTCACAACCTACACATGAAAACGTTAGACATGTCAGCATAAAAACTTAAAGAAAAGTGAAATTAGTCAAAGTTTCACCTAGAACCTCCATTGCTGATACAGGGAACTGCAACAAATACAGATTATTCCACCATTTTGATTATCATTCAAAAGATCAATGCTGTGGATTTTTCCTTTTAAATGACACTGTAAGATATATATATATATTTGGTTTAAGTTTAATTTGGCATTTCTCGTTCATTTAGAGAAATGCACAATATTGTAATAGCTGACAACCTAAACTTATGCTATGAATGAAAAAGGACATTTACAAAATCTTGGAGCTAGATCGTAGTGTGGTAATTCTGTGAAAGACTGTTCGCTCAATGATTAGTTGCAGCACTCTTACTAAATGTGTTTCAATTCATTTTTTGTCACCGAGAAATCAAGAAATAGGTAGCTTATTAAAGGCGACCACATCCTTTTATGCAAATTTAATGCACTTGGCAAGTTTATCATGATAAATGGTCAGGATGAAATAGTTCATGATGTATCTCTAATCTCTTCTGTGAAGATGTGCATGTCTTGCAGGAAGTGGCCCCTTGAGAGCTCAGATCTTTAGAAGTATGTGGCAGATGGTGGTGTCTTCAGAGTCTCATAGATTGCTTTGAAGTTCCTCCAAATAATGCCTTCAGTTAGTCTGAGTTTTTGCAAGTTCTCTTGCTTTATCTCTCCTTTGGTGCCCTCTTCTCTCCTCCATCGCGTTGTGTCCCCAGATTGTTTCTCATACTGGGAACATGCACCACATCCTTACAGAGTACATCTCAACTCCCTCCCCAGTCCTGTCGTATCTTTGCCTGTGAAGTTGTTCTTCCATTAGGCATCTTGCATATTTTAAGTGCAGTGGTTCACAACAGGAAAACAATAAAACAGAACAAATGTCTTAGGAAAACCTATCTATCATTCATGCTTTGTGTTCAGTTTGTGAGTAAATCTTTGGAGCCAACATCAGCACCAGTGTCAAGTTAAGTAGTTCATCAATTATAATCAATTTCCAATATTAATTAGGCCAACTTCTCTTTAGATCAGTAGCGAGAAAAGGTTACATTTTAATGCTGCTGCAGGAACTCTGAAGGAACTCACAAAATCAAAAAACACTGCAAAGCTTTTGAAAATGAAAACTTAATTTGCTGGAATATAGCTAATGAAATAGATACAATATAAAATCATAAAATAATATAGGTTACAGATCTGAACAATTGTGTATTTTCAGAGCAGAATATTTTCCCTTTTCATTCATTGACCTTGGTTGATCTGAGTTTGGGTTTTTTTCCTGTAATCAAGTACCAAATTTCATGTAAAATTTTATACTGTCATATTCCCTTTGTAAGTTCACATTTAGAATCACTCTCCTTAAGTATTTCTGTTACCATCTTCCCTATACATAATCTTGTGTGTATAAAAATTGGTAATATTTAGTTAGGTATACTTAAATTTTTAGTGTCTAGAATTTTTTGGCATTACTTCTCTCTCACATACAATTCTCACAATTTGATCCCTTTTAAATACCTGTATTTGTAATGTTTTTTCAATCATGGCCTACTGATTCCTACTAAAGCCATAAAAAAAAAAAATAATATTTCGAGTAATGGTTTCGTAGTTACTGTGCTGTTCCTCAGTCTATTGTATGCTGTGTAAAAAAACATAGCTTCTATTAAGACTAAGACTTAGATATTTCTGGTTTGCATCACACTTTTACTGTTTAAACTGTCCTCAAAGGGTTTTTCTCTTGTTACACATATTGGAGCCATGGTTAACCATGCTGAGATACCCAGTTGCTTTTAAAAGGGGGAGGACCAATGAGCTGTGTATTCTTCAGATGTAATTCAAAGAAAACTTGGGGAAATCATTAACTTTTGTGATTAGTCCAGTATAAAAAGTCTTGATTTAGAGGTTTTATTTGCAACTGTCAACCTATGACATTAACCTCTCCTTGTACTTTTGGCATTTTTTAATGAAGTGTCAGTAATTAAATGTTGAAAGCACATTAGTACACCTTCATCAAAATATGTTTTAGGTCCTGGTTAGTATGATTTGAAAAACATTATAGTTTAATTTCACTATGTAGTTTGTTTAAAAAAGTCCTTAAAAACAGTACCGCAGACCTGACTTGGCTGTCTGTGATTTAGAAAGGTGTACTAAACAATTGTAAAATCTCGTTGTTAAAATTCTGCTCATGAGTTAAGGAAAAGACTGTAGTGACTTTTTTTCTGTCTCTGTGACATGCCCTTTGTTTCTGTTTATTGCTACAGCATGTCATCCCAAGGTGATTTATAGAATCACTTGGAATGATTCTAGATTTATGAGAATTCATTTGCAGAGCTAAGAGGTTGTTTTGCTGTTGGAATGAAAAAGAAAGTCTGAAATTATAGTTACAATCTTTAATTTAAATATATTCATATATTCTGTTACTCAATTGGTAGTTTACAGTCTAGATCTACAATGCCTAGCAAAAAGATTTCTTTCCACAAATAATTCTCGCAGCTCTAATCCAGACCCAATGAACACTTTAATAATTATCTATCTTGTACTATATTTGAATAAATTCTGTGACTGAATGCAAAGTTAGGTTAACCCTCACTCAGAGTGCCTGGTTGAAATGTCACCTTTGCATTTCTTCCCCTGTGTTGAACTGGCAAACCATTTGTACATGCAAATGAAATAATATTTACCTGCTTACTGCCCTTCCTGTGAGTGCAGGTTTTTCTGGAGGACTGTGGGACAGACCAGGCAGTTGATTCAGTCCATTCTGAAACCTTTGGATCATGTGCCAGAGAGACTGACTCGGTACCTGTAACTTGCTGTGCTCTACCACAGATTATTTTAAAATTTAATGGACAGGACTATTGGAGGCAATCTGGCCATGACCAGAAGATGAATTTGTTCAAATCTCACCTGTTTTCCCATTCAGCTGTTAAAAATATGTCTGGACCATCTGTGTCCCTCTCAGTTGCTGTCCTTTTTGTATGAGCTATGCTGCTTGTCTTTCATTTGTTGAGCAGTACCCTTTCTTTCTCAACCTGCTTTCAGACCTAGACCTTGACCTTCTCAGTGCCATGCTCTGACATACCTCTTCTTGTCCTCTGGCCCTGGAAAGATTGTTAATAATATGGCGCTACGTTTTTGCTAGTAAAGTTCGGTAATGTATATTGTACTTTTCTGGATCGTTTCTTAGGCTTTCTGGAGCAGCACCCAAAAGACCAATATATTCACCATTCTGAATTTTCCAGCCTTGATGTTAATTTTGTGGTAATTATTTTTTTTTAATAACAGAAAAATAAAGGACTTCTTTCAGTATTATTCTGAAAATCATCATAATCATCATATATCTATGTTGCAAATGAATATGCAGTACAGCGGTACCAGTCAAGAATGTCCTAATATTACATCCATTGCACACATTGTGAGTCATAACCCAAATCTTTTATCTAGGGCATCTTTTGACTGTGCTTATGAGTGGATTGCTATCTGGTGATCTAGTGATCTTCAAAGGAGAAAAGCTGCTTAACTGGAGAGAAAAAAAGAAGGAAAAAAAAAAGTTAATGCCATCAAGACTAAATGCTCCACCAATAGCTAATATCTGTGTCCACACAATTGGTGCTACTTTTTAATCAATAATATGCTTTGATAAAAAGGAGGTTATGTATTTCAGCATGGAAACCCCAAAATATTTACTCAACTGTCTGTTTGCTTTTATAGTAGCAACCAATCTAGACTTGTATTTGCAAACTGTGAACAAAGATGAAGATGAAACACTAAAATAGCTGTGAAGTTTCCTTTTTTTTTTTTTTTTTTTTTTTTTTCTTTTTGGAAATCCTTTCCACAACTGTTGGTTTAGTAAATGAACACAGCTTCATACATGATAGCTGTATAAACTAGCCAGGGTCCTTTCACTTACAGGAATGCCAGCAAAGCTCTGAGAACTAAAGTAGACCCTAAAGCTAGCTTTAGTTGTCCTGCCCGTGTGGGCACAAACACGGAGATACAGTGCCATCTCTCCTGCGTTGCTTGGCCAGCCTGCCTAGAAAGAGAGATCAGGGAAGGACAGACTGGCATAAACCCTCATGTTCCTGGGAACACCATGAAAAAACAGATTCAAAATCAGTAATACTGTGGACCGGCTAGCAGAGTAAGGAATATATTGGCAAAGTAACAGCTTTTTTGTTTTAGGACAGCCTGGAGGCTCTTATTTTTATTAGGCAGTAAGAGTAAAGCTGGTTGATAGATGCTATTTAGATTAGTCAACTTTGGTGCTGTTTTTCTAATGCTAAGGATTGCTTTAATTAAATATCTTTTTTTTCTTCTTCTTTTTTTTTTTTCCTTCATAGAAAAGTCTTCCTATGGACTTACAGATGGCTTAAGAAGGGTCACCTGCTGATGATCAGTAGAGTAGCTCTTGTTTTTTCACGAATAATTTAGCAATGAGTGTGTACAGTTGGCTTGTGTGACCATCATGTTCATACAAAGGCCAAACTGATACATGGCTTGAACTGTGTTACCTGGCCTTTTTCCATGAGCTGTAATACAGAGAGGAGAAGGTGAAGGACAGACTCTAAAAATATATCTAATATTCTGTAGCTGTAGAAGGAAACAGTATTGCATGATCCTTCTGTGCTCTGTGCCCACTCCCCTCCCCCCGCCCCAGCCCCCGGCCCCCTGGCCCCGTATGTAAGAAAGTAGTGTATGCATGAAAGAAAGCAAAATATTGTACACTTCTAGGATGGTCTGTAGCCAATTCTACTTACTGAAATAGAATAGGCAGTGTGTTCTCAAAAGAAGAATATTGCCAAAAGGAGCAACTGAATACATATTCTATAAGAAGTATGGGTTTAGGTCCTGTGAATTTCTCATAGTTGAATCCAATGTCACTTAGGAGAGTGTAGAGCACTTGAAAATGCGCAAAACCAAAACCCTAGAAAAGTCTGTTGTCACTTTTCCATCCACACTTCCCATCTGATTTTGTCTAAGATTCATACTTGAAATTTTAGTTAAAAATAATATGGTTAGCTATATAAAAAATAAAAAAGCAAGAAACCAGAATTCCTTACCAGTAGAGCTATAAATAGAAGAAACATTTTTCTTAAAAAAAAAGGTCTTTTATACCTAGCACTATTTATTATGTAGTGTTCAAATTTGCATAGTCTTTTCTACCTGGTAGTGAAAATATATTAATCCTTTTTTCTTTTTTCTTTTTCTTTTTTTTTTTTTTTTTAAATCTGTTTGTGGTGGATTTTTGAGAACAATTTTCTGGGACTGGTTGGTGCTTATAAGAGTTTCATAAAAGGTAACTAGGAAGAGCAAACTCCCTGTTGGTAGCCTTTTATTTGCCTTACAGGGGCTGGCATATCCTCTGTTTAAAGTCTGTGGGTTTCTGCATACAAAAAAAAATGAAAAATGATGCATTGTTTGGTTTCATTGTCATTTTTGAAACACTAACTCCATTGTGCAGTGTCTGGATTACAAATAAACTGATTCATTGTCCTCTACTTGTGTCCTAATATGCCGGCTCAGAAACTTCAACAGAGAGTGTAACTTGCAAGTTTGTTTGCTAATTGATTAAAGATAATAAAAATAGCCTTAAAAAGATCATCATCACCACCACCAAAAAGAAGAAAGGAAAGGAAAAAAGGACTGGATGCCTGAGCTGAACTGCCAGACATTATCTGTTTAAATTCTCAGAGATAGTGAGCGAGATCTGCATAGAAACTCAGAAAGAGCATCTATAGACTGAACACTTTTTCACATGTCAGTGCTCTCACAGGCTGGCATGTCAGAAGAGGCTTTGCAGTTTTGTTTTTTAGGGTGTCACAAACTAGCACAAGCATGCAAGCCTTCTACATTGCATGAAATTTTTAGAAGTACTGATCTCCTCAGATAAGAATATGAAGGAAGTGGGTAAATTCTGCTGTTTTCCTTTCATCCATCCGCCTCCATCTTGCTTCCATTCAGAAGGTTACATTTAGATAGAAAATTTAGACCTCAAACATTCTCCCCTGCATAAAAATTTTTGAAAGATAGTTTGGGATGGGGCTGTGTGTTACATTCTCATAGAGTTTCACCTATGAAGTGACCTACCGTTGAGAAGTTCTGCACCCGCACACAAGTCTGTTATGATTCTTGGCATTATTGTAAATCTGGAGCCTAAATGGGGTTTCTCAGCACAGACTGTTGCAAAGAAGATCACTTTTGCTATAGTTTTTATTGCACTTGAGCTTTTAGAAGAATTTCCCCTTTCTGTGCCTCTGTGTTCCCACAACAATTCATTGTTTGAGCTGGGATCAGCAAAAATATTTTTTTGCATTAGGTTGGATGAATGGAAGGAGAGAAACTCTCAAAGCTAGCAGTGGATGTTTAACATATGAATTACATGCTTCTTCCTTCAGCCTATCCAACTGTTTTGGTGCCCCTGACAGGAGCTCATTGACAGACTGGCATCTCTCTCTCTTACAGTGAAACAATTTTTGGACAACGTCCTAATCTGCCTGTCTAGGATCTTGTATTAACACTCATTGCCATTGTATCTGAGCACTTCCTAAGTGTCAGAACAACAATGATATCTCTTTCTTTCTTCCCTGCCAGGGATGGAAAGGGTTAGTTTGGTCTTTCCTCATAAGGGAACTTAAATGGGGTCAGGGAGCCAGGATGGTTAACAATATGGTTTTGTAACTTAGCTGGATGAGTGGATTTCATACCCATTGTTGCTGTCTTCCTGCTCTGTGGTGGTTGCACGCCCACTTGCCAGCTTCGCTTCCTGGTCATTGGCACAGCTCAAAAGAGGAAAGGAAGGCTTTAAGTGGCTGGTTGCAGAAGTGCGGATGGGAAGAGGTGAGATGTTGCATGAAGCAGACTGATAAGGAAGAGGCTTGATGACATGGTCAGATAGAAGAGCTTTAGAAGGCTAAAGTCAGATCTGGCGAGAAGCATTTATTGCAGGACCAGGAGGTCATGTATTTTTCTCTTATGAAGCCTCACAGGAATGGGCTATAGTGCAGAAACCTATATAAAATGCCTGATAGCAAGGAAGGGGAGTTACTTCTCTCTCACAAACCAGTAGAGAGCCATACATGAACTGTATGGGCAAATGTGCATGGTGGAGGTCATATAGCTGGGGGTAGGCCCCAGCTCTTGCTGCAGTTGGGTTCTGTCTAGTAACTTCTTCTCCCAAAGGCAGTGACTTTAGCAGGATCCTTCTAGTTGGCAGGTCACGCTGCCAGAAATTGACAATATTTGTGGGGAAGAAAAAATATTTTTATATCCACTGCTGAGAATATGCTCCTGGCCAAAGGTTTTATTTGTTTATTTAGCTCAAAAACATTTTAGCAGTGTCCACATACCCTTTGCTGGAGAGCTCTGAGAGATTTCATCCTTTACTCACCTGAGATGGGCTTGATGGCAGAAGCAGCAGAGGAGAGAGAGGTTGGTGGTGACAGGCTCAGAGCTGGAGGACTGCAGGGCGCAAGACAGATTTGCCTCATTAAGGCAGAATACCACATTAGCTTGAACATGTCAGATGTGCTAGTCACATGGTCAGATCAGAGGAGTGCCACATCCTCAAGCATTACGTTTTATTAGGCTTTTCAGAGTGCATGAAATGCAGGGGGTTTGCATTTCTTCTTTAAGAAGCTCATATTTTAGTATGCTGTATGTCTACCCTGACCCTCCATACAAACAGCAAGAGTGGCACAACTGTTACAATGCAGCATTAGGCATGATGTTTCCATTACAATCAGTAATTCTCAAAATTCTTAATGCAGTATTTACAGTATGAATTGCTGCCATAACTATGGGCACATTGTTGCTAGAACAGCAAACAACAGAGAGATAAAAATACCAAAGGCCAAAATTTACTATTGCTTTAAATCTGAGTACTGTGTTAGTTTTTGAGGGACTCCCTCATCCATAATCAATTTACCAGCATACGTTGCTTGATCTCTTGCCATGCGAGCCCTTTGCTTTCTCAGTTTTTGTAGTAAAGGATTCCACAAGATCTATCTTATTTCTTTTTGGAAGGAAAGTGCATGGCCTTTGGGAACTCTTTCTTTCCCTTTGTTTCTCTACTTATTTTTTTAATCCTTCCTTGGTTTCTCTCACCTTTGGTTCACAAAACCTGATGTAACAACATCAGTAGCTGTCAATGCACAGGATACCCCAGTGCTAACTGGTGATTGATAGGTGCTTTGCTGAACCCATGTTGTCTTTCTATATCCTCTTCCCTTTGTGTGTTTCATTTCCTTTTCCCCTTGACTGCATAGTGGTTTCCAGACTGGATGTCTTTGGCAGTGCTTTGGCTTTAAAAATACTTCAAATTTACATGGTTTCGGAAGGAAAAGAGAATGGTTGAGGGCTTTTGTGTTCCTTTTACTTTCTGCTTGAGTTTAAACTTCCTTGAATTCCCATGGGAAAGAGAACAAGTCTCATGAGGAATAGCTTTGCCAGATTGACCAGGAACTTGCAAGATCCTGGGAACTTGCACAACTATTCGTTCACTTGTACTATGAATGTGGCAGAGTATTTCCTATAATCTCCTTCATCTTGCAATTCAGAGCTTTTTATTCAGACCGCACAAATGTTTAGTACAATACTGAAAGAGATGAGAAAATACAGGTATCTATTTCTTACTGGACTTCTGAAGCTGCCAGAGAATGAAAAGTCTTCCTTTGTGCAGCTGACCATACAGTGAGTGGTGTCATCTCTTGCCTTCGCTGAGGTTTGCACTGTTCTGGAGAGCTCTGCCCAGCATATGTTAGAGATATTTTTTTCTGTGGGTATCGTCTGTCTCAATGTTGTTGGCTAGACGTGGCTCCATTCTCCAGTTTTCCTTTTCGCTCTGGATTTGATTCATGTATTTCTTCTTCCATAAAGTGTAGCCAGAATATCACAGGCAGTTCTTTCCACATCGCTCCCTGTGATAGTCTCCCCTCCGTGACAATAACAGTTTGGTTGGCTGGCAAACACCCTCACCTGACAATCATTTGTAATTGTTTAATTTATGTTACTGCAGCTCTCTCAACAGTTCCCACACGTGCAAACATTGGTTGTATTTTCTACATTTTCTATTGAACTCTGCACTGTTCAAAGTTGAAGCTTCCTGGTGCCAATGAGACGCTCCTGGGAATGGAGGGTTTTTAAGCCAGCCCTTCTCCACCTCCATAACTCTAAGTGATAGCAGGAAAGAAATGGAAAGCTGATTTATATAGCTCGAGAACAATTTATCTTTGTATAGAAATCTGTGTGTGGCTGTGATGGCAGGGTATTCTTATGGGAGTGTGAACTAACTTGTGCAGCATTTTGGGCAAAACAGCTGATGGCAGATAAAGAAGTGTCTCCTGACCATTCTGTTTTCACATGGTGGAAAACAATGTTGGCCATTACTTGTTGACTGAGGTGCTGCCTTGATTCTTTTAGCCTTAGAGACCAAGAATAGAAGTACCGAGAACTTCACAGGACTCAGTTATGGGCAGGTATTTGGTACACTGAATAACACAATCTAGACAGTTTTTTCCTTGTATCTACATATTAGCTTTGGTTTAATAGTTCAGGAGGATAATCCAGAAAATAGCTCTCATGCTTTAGTAATTTCAGCAAACATTTATTTGTGTTCACAGAATTGAGTACATACTGAAGCTCTCTTGAATAATAAATATAAATCCCCTCACACATGCACACTTTTTCTACAGTCTATTGTATTTATTAGCATGTGCATTTAATATAACACCACACAGGAATGTTACTTGAAGCTTTTTTTCTTGGGCATGATCCATTTTAACCCCTCTTCCTGTGGTAGGCTGTTCCTACACTCCATTCCCACAGGGTTTTCCTCTCTTGAGAGCTGTCATAATCTCCATAAATATTAGGGTAAACTAGCCTGATCACTAATCATCACTCAGCATTTTCCAGGTGGAACAACACCTGTTCGTTGGGATGTGGGGAATGCATGGCAAACCCGTTCCTACTAGCCTGTGACAATAAATAATGTTTTGTTAGTCTTAAAATTAGTCTCCTAACACAAAGAACAGAGGAAAACTCTGGGTATGTGGCTATTAAATATACTTGTCTTAGTCTCCATCAACAGAGGTGGTGAGTGCTAATGATTGTATGATTCAACAGTATCCACACAGCTGACTGACTGGAACAAGAAACGGACCTGCCACACAGGAGCATTTTGAATTCAGCTTCCTCCTTCAGGACTGAATGGCAGTTTTAGCAGACGGAGAGCTTAGACAAGCTCAGGACTGACCCTATATACTCTTAACCTGCACAACATGGAATAAAATACATCAGCTTAAACGCTCTGTGTTAGCAGTTTCCATAATGTGCCTTACCTTGAATTTGTGGTAGGCTAACAGCGTGCACCCAGCCAGTTACTCTCTGACTGATAAACAGACACACGCTAGATGGTGGTAACTCATTGTCTGGTCTGAACCCCAGGTAATGTAGCAAGAACGGCCTATATTTAGAGGACTGGGTTTGAAAACTGGGTTCCTTAAAGGTATTTCTTACTGGCAGTTCTGCTGTAGGAGCTCTCTTAAGACAAAGGTTCCCTAGCACTATGCTAAACATAGTTAGCTGACAAAAAGTAAGACGGCATCTTCACGAAGAGGTAACAATCCATTAGATAAAAAGCACTGCTTTGGAACCTGTAGAAAGAATAAATACACTTCATAACCCTTGTTGTTCTCCTGGCCCTATTTTTCACTCACAGTCTGAGATTTCCAGACCGTAACTGATTTCTCCAAGTCTAACTAATCTCTCCAAATACATATTACATATGTTTTATATAAATACATATAGTAAGAGAATATTTTATTCTAACTTTGTCTCATTTTGTTGTTATCCTCCCTTCAAATGAGAGAACGTGGGGGAGATGACATAGCATTGCATGTAATCCTGCCATGGTCCTTCATTAAGCAATCCAGAATGCCAAAGAAAAAGCAAGAGGAAACTGTGTTTTATAGGAATTTTATCCCAGTGGTGACTCAGGCATCCCTACTTAAGTCTTCAGCCTGTTGATCATGGTTGGAGATCTGTTGCTCCATATGCCTGTTGGCTTTTACCCTCCTCCTCTAGGCTGCTTCTGGATCACGTTAATTGGTTTTGTTAGTGTGCTGTTGTGGTTTTTGGTTGGGGTTTTTTTTGTTTTTGTTTTTTGGTTTTTGTTTTGTTTTGTTTTTTTAAATCAGACTACTTTCCTTTAAAGTATCTAATTCAGATTTAGTAATTTAAGTATCAGCAGTCAGATTTAAATATCTTGGCCATAATGTTCATACTGCACTGAAATATTGAATCTGTTCTCACTAACAAGGCAGTTTTTCACACATTAAAGGAGTATGTCGAATGTTGGATCTGTTATATTCCTGAAGTGTTGGATCTCTCCCCTACACAGAGCAGCAGTCCTCATCATATATTGCAATTCAACAGTAAAATATTGAAACACTATTGAATCACATGGATTCTTCCCATGTTTCAGTCCTATAAAACAAGAAACAAAGCTCAACTGGTCCATTGAGGCTGAGACAATAATTAATTGATGCTGTTAAAAGAGAATGTGTCTTAAAATGCCAACATGATTTTTTAACATTATATGTCCTCTACAAATAATTATGGGGAAAAAACCCCAACACTATCCAAAATAAGTGTATATAACAGGCACTGCCTATTGCTTCCCTGTATCTTTTCAGCTTTAGCGTATGGCACCATCTATGTCTCTGCTCAGAGCTTTTTTAAAACCGATATGCCTAATAGGTATCTGTAAACTCAGTTTATACAGTCTCCTGGACCTCTACAAGAGGCAATTAATTCACTGATAAATATCTCAGCTGTTTTCTAGTCAAATGATAGAATTCTGTGTTTCAGTATACTACGGTAATAACATACATCTTTACATAAAAAAGTGGAATAGTTGGTACTTTAAGATACTGTTTAGGAAAAAAACCCCACCCTATATGAAATAAAATTTCTAGTGAAATAGCAGACAATGCTGTAACGGCAGTAACAGAAGTATCTTTGAAAAGTAACATTACTGGGTGATTTGACTTGTTTTTTTAGAGTTAACAGTACTAAGTTGACATTGTATATTGATGCAGTTTTCTAAGTCAATAAATAGTGCATCAGCTTCTGTATGGAAAGAGGATGTTGCAGAAATAATTATGACATGGTGCGATAACCCCTTCTTAAAAAAAAAGGTAAAAAAGAAAGGAAAAAAGCAAAGCAAAACAATACTATAGTGTTCTGGCCATCAGGAAACCATGACAATGCTCCCACCTTTTTCCTGTGACTTACCCAGAGTTCCTTCCAGGCGACACAGATAAGTGATAATGCTGTGGACTTGATCCTGTGCCAGATGAAAATAGAGTAATTTTTTCATTAAATTTTTATCTGATTAAAAATGGATCTTAACAACACCCTTTCCACTGAGCTTTACAGCTCTTCTAGGTAAAATACTTATCTGTAACTTTAAACGCTGCATAATTTCCTCGTGCAAGTGTTACTTCTACAGGACAAACACAAAAAAATTACTTTACTTTGTACATTTATCTCCCATAAGCTAACTGTGATTGAATAAGAAGGTTGTTCATCTCTGTTTCTACTGAAGGAATCTTTGGAGTTAGGTTTCATAATTCTCTGGGACCCGAGTATTCCTGAAACAGCTAGATTTACTAATAATGCTTTTTAACGTGTATGTGACGTACGGAAGCCCACCTTATCTTGTGGTGTTTGAAATGTAGATGTCTTCTCCTACATGTGAACATTTGGGGTTGTATGTGTGTCATTATGGGCATCCCCCTATTCCCCGCGCACCCATGGATGTGTGCTTTACCATCCCTTGCTGTGCTCTTGGCACGGTGGAATTGGGGCAGCTCTCCAGGCAAGGCTGCAGCAGCATGTGGGTTTTAGCCTTAGAGGTCCTTAGTGTCTCATCTAGAATAGGGCCACTGTTTTATCTGTTTAGGAATGGTGTTTGGGTAAAATCCCCCATCAGTGCAGGGCTTTGCATGCATGTCTTCGGGGAGTGCAGCGCGGATTAGGAGTTGGCTGTGGCAACAGGGTGCAAAGAAACTGCCTCCTGCTTGCTGGGTGAGAAGGGGCCTCTCTGGTGATGCTGGGGGTCCATGGGGACTCACTGGGGCTCCCATCAGCACACCCCTGCAGTTTTATCATGCTCTTCTTACAGGTAGGGACCTCTTTATAGTCCCTTGTTTTTAGCTCAGTTCACTCAGTTAATTTCCTCAGGCATTTTGCAGGGTTATTTATGCTTCAGCCTGTACTTAGCAGCCAAGTTATTTTTTTCTGACTGGCTACTAATGAAGAATAAGTCAATTTGTCCTCATCAGTTAAATTATAAATACAGAGAAAGCAGTGTAAAAATGTCACCACATGGAGATGGCTTTACTTTTTACCATTCCCTAAATCCTGGTTTATGTAAACCGAGATAAATATTTATAAAAAATGCTGGGCACAGTAACCCTCTTTTTAAAATTATTTGGATTAGCTTGTGAAATGTAACTATGGATAACACAGTTTGGTACCTTTGTAAATAGATTTTCTCTGTACAGCTATGTCTTCCAGTAGGTTTTAAAACAAATGTTGTGTATGAAAGGAACTTGTGAACCGCCAAAAATAAAAAAGATGTCAGAAGGAGGTTAATTTTCATAGTATATTTTGTGATTATAAAAAAGAAAATGCCTTACTTACAGGCTAAAACTTGGCCCCAAACCAAGTGGGATTAAAGGGGACAGACAGGAGGGACTTCCATGGACGGTGTGGAGGTCTTCTGTGCACCCAAAACATGTGCAGGGTGCCAACGAACGTCAACGCAGCTGTGCCAGTCTCCCCGTTCCTCAGCACATGGGGCTGTGGGGCTGTGGGGAATGAGGCAGCTGATCAGCTCAGTCAAAGCCTTTCTCAGAGGCGTCGCTCCTTCTCCTGTTGAAATCAGTGCCGAGGCTTCCCTTTATTTCAGAGGAACAGGTTAAACCCTCTATTATATGCCCTGGAGGTTTTTCTCTGGTGCGATCACCTTGTACCATCCCAACCTCACAATTCCTACTGCTGTAATAAGTGTGCAAGCCAGAGGAGTTTGTATAAACCTTTTTCCCCAAAAATACAGTGAGGGATTTCAGCATTTTGTAAGGTTTTTAATAATTAATTGTCAAAACCCTCAACAAAAATAGGTGGAGCATTAAAGCAAATTTGCAAGCCATTGAAGTAAAGAGTTGCAAATAGAAGCAATGCCTGTATTCTACCTTCAGCTATCAGTATAAAACTCATCAAAGTAAACCAGTTTTATTTAGACATCTGGAAAATGTACTTTGACAAACATCCACTTGATGACTGTCAGTGTCTTATAAAGAGACTTTGATATCAAAGATCCTCAGAAACTGTCAGAATAAATTGTATTTTTTTTTTTTATGACAGAAGGATGTTTCCTAGCTGTGATTTGTATTGTCTGGTTGATATGTTTTTAGTATCTTAATACAAAGGATTATTTTTACAAATGTTTTTGTATCTACTTGTGCAAAATGACATGACATTAAGAAGTTATCTTCAGAAGTTAAGCAAACTAGAAAAGCAGAATCTGTATTCTTGCTCCTTCCAGCACTCTTAATTGTTCTGTCCCCGAGGTTAATGGATAGCAACTTTAAGACTTTGTATTTTCGATAGACTCACAGAGCTTAGGTAGTCTATCAAAACCCCTTTTCAAGCAGATAAAGAGAATATGCTAATCATGTACGTTGAGTGATCCTGTTTCCTTGCATTTATGCTACTGAAATATATAGGAACAGGGCAAAATACAGTTGATTCTGTTGCATATTTTAGCCTTTCTACAAATGGCTTTTCATCAGCCATATCTAGCCTACCTCACCTTAGATACAAAGATAATTAGTCACTGAAATGATCAAAGCTGTAGGTATGACTGCAAATGTCCAAAACTGTTTTTTCCTCTTGTTTTGTTTTTTGGTGTTTTGTGGTTTTGGTTGGTTGTTTTGGTGTTTTGGTGGGTTGTGGGTTTTTTTTTTTCCCAATCCAGAAAGGAGGTGTTGCTTTGCAGTGGTACTGGAGATGCTGAATACATTAAAATGGGAAGATGAGAGGAATGCCTTGTGGGGACTTCATGTAAACATGCAGCATGATTGCTTTTTATTGGGGAAGGCATTTCAGTGATGTTATGTGCAGTGCTGTAGTGCTGTAGATATGTTGAAAAGCTATGAAAGCCTTAACTATTTAATTCTCGTAATCCATCTGTGAGTGCTGCGTGATTAGTTGCAGTTTACCCCAGTGTGAAAGCTGGTCTTGGTACTTGAATAAACCTGCCCTGCAAGGCCCTGCTGGAGATGGCAATGCCCACGCTTGGTGTGACTGGCAAAACTTCTGTAGGAGATTAAGAGGGCTGGCAAGGTGGTCCTGGTTAGACAGAAACCTCTGCAATAGAATGAGCAGTTTAAACTGGTTGTAGGAGTAACAATGCCGTGACTTGATGGCTACAAGGGTGCTCGCGCTGCTTAATTTAAAGCACTAATTTTAGGAGTATAGTTCCCTGTTTTGTCAATAGGGAACAGAGGCTCCTCATGTAGCTGAATCAGAGCAAGAGATAAACTAAATTTTAGGTTCATATATACATCTCTAGGCTCTCCTTTTCAGCCTTACTTGGATAATCTGGTATTTGCTTAAGTGTAGGTTTCTGCACATCTTTTTCTGGTACCAAAGAGATGCCATGGTGTATCTCGGTGTCCCTGCCTTGGGAGAGCACATTCTTTGCAGAAAAGCATTTTATAGGCAGATAAAATAAATCCAAGAATCTTGAAACAGTTTGTTTTAGGAAAGCAGGCTGCCTTGGGGTGGATATCCTGTATGGAGTCAGGAAGGTATAGGAGGGGACAGGCGTCGTTCTGCTTGCAGTGGCTGTAGATCTAGAAAAGGATAACAAAGGGGTGGGGGGGAAGTTAGTTGCTCTCTTGCTCTTTCTCTCTCACACACAGACTATTTTTGTCTAACAAATATCAATTCATCAGTATTATAAAGTGGACCTGCTAAGGAAATACCTATTTTCAAGTTGGTTTTTTTTTGCTGCAGTTTCAGAAAGTTCATCCAACTTTATCTCAAAATGAAGTGACTGGATTATTTCATTATTTACCTTCAAAATGTCTAAATAAGTGTTCAGTTCACTTCTGAAATACTATGGTATTTCAGAGCAATTGCTTGGGATACAGATAATTACATGATACAATTCCCTCGTTTAGGGGTGGCTGTTCAGGGAATCACAGCTATCAGCCTACTGGGACACAGCTAGCACTGGCAGCAGCCTGGACTAAGTGAGTTAAAAGCAGGCTGTTTCTACCTTTCAAAATCTGTTTTTCTTACATAGTTTCTTCAGTATCCCTCTGTATTTTGGGTCAAGCTAAGATGGTGCTTCAGCAGAACCAATTTCAACTTAGTCTGAACCAAAGGACAGATGGAGTCTGCTTTTTCCTAGAGGCTAAAAGATCATATGCCCTGTCATCTCTGCTATTACTTAGTGTATATGGATTTTTACAGGTGTGCACAATGCTTACTCTGGAATTGCTTGAGGAAATGAGAAGGAATCATCCGTAACTCGTATTTTAACTGGAATGAGGCAAAGCTCATTTGGGAAGGGGCTAGAGAATAACTGGAAATAAGTGTATGCTGCTAGACTTTGTCCTGGAAGGCAAGACTATGAGCTATTTTGATGAGGTGGAAAAGTTTTGAAAGCTGTAGGTAAGAAACCAGCTCATATCTTTGTGATACTTGTGTCCTGGTTTATATTCCCTAGTTTCTTTCCACGACTGTAAGTGTTTGAGCTCACCACCTCGTATTTCTAGCAAGGACCTCCATTCAGCTGATCTGGGTAGGTTAGTTTCCTTGAATTAGGGAAGGTGTCCTCCCTCCCTACCTGCACGTCTGGCTTGAGGAAGCGTCCTCCTCTGCTGGTCATTTTATTGTTTCTTCAAATGTGGGACATGGAGAAATAGTATCCTAATTTCCTTTTTTCCTCCCCCTTTCTTTCTTTGTCCCCAGAAATGATCTTCAGTTGTTTGTTCTGGCAAATGATTTCTGAGAAAAAAATCCATGACAGTAATTGCTGCTATTACATTAGCTTCCTCTAACGCATTTCTAGCCCCACCTCTAAGTCACCTCCTTTCCCTGCTTTTCCTCTTCTCGACTCTTCCCTCTCTGGTTTGGTTTCCTTTGGTGTGGTTGGGTTTTTTTGGGTTGGTTTTTTTGGGGGGGGGGTTGGCTGTTTATATTTTTATCTTCTTGTTGTCCTTTCAGTTATGAACTGCTTTTCTAAGCCAAGCGAAGAAACTGCAATAGTTTGCACTTACACTCATTTGGCCACACCGAGATTTAAATCTTCAAGCTTCTGACTGTAATTTGTCAGCCAGTTCTCACCTTCCTTTCCCTCTGTGTGAATAGCCTGTGTCTTTACAAATTCTGATCTTGGGATGGTCTTTGCCCCCCTTATGATTAATTTCTAGGAGGTGGGCTGAATTAGGCAGAATAAAATGCTGGCTCCACTGCATGCTCTTTGCTACAGAGCAGTGCCCACACTTTTCATCTCTGTGACTCATAACATACAAAATTAGTGCCTGCGAAGCTCGAAGAGCAGGGAGAAGCTGCAGTTCCCAAGAAACACTGTTAGCAGGCATAAGCCACTGCTGTCACTGAAGATGGTGACTTTCTTCTTTGGGTTTATCCCTGTTGCCTACCCTGCCTTTCTTTCCTTATGTCAGAAGAGGCATTTGTGTAACTTTACAGATCAGGGAAAATTTCAGGTAAAGTAACTGGGGAGAATAGAAGGCTAATTCATTATTTTTTTTGTGTGTCAAATGCAAATGTTTTTTAGTTGATTTGTTCCTTCTTTTTAAGGAATTTCCATTAATTGTTTTGTTTTGGTTTTTTTTTTAATTATTATTATTTTATTTTTCTTTTCACAGATTTTGTGATGATAGAGAATGCTTATATCTTGTGTTCACTGCCAGAGAAAATGTGCAAAATTTTGCATTAAGAATCTGTCCATGCTTTCCTGTGGTAGCCAGAGACCTGCCAAAACATATAGGTTCCCTGGGAATTTCCCAGGCCTCTGATGAAATCTCATATGAGGTACAAATTTTTAAAAACAGAAAAAAAAATCTGGTTGCTTTTACCACACCATTTAAGAAAAAAAAAAAAAAAAAGTAATATCTCACAGAAGGATTCCCAGTTTGAAACTATTTCAGTCTTTAAGTGGAAGATGAGAAACCTGATGTACTCACATTATATGAGCAACTGTAGATAACAATGTAGTTTTAAAAATATTTGAAAACCTAGAATAAAAGTTAGCATGGTTGTCTACATCTAAAACCAGTCTCCTTATATGAGTAAACTTTCAAAACTGTTATGCTCTCTAATAATTGTTTACCTATTATGAGTTCATGCAGTAAGTGTTTAATTGTTATCCAGAAAACTGAAGCTTTACAGTTGGTACAACTAAAAATATTTGAGAGTCCAAAGACTAAAATTTTCAGGTTTTGATTAAGCAACATATATTCATATGCATGTATGTATATATATGTATATATGCCTATGTATACACCCTTTCATAAATATAGCTAACAATATGTTTTTCTGTGAGTTAAAAAAATAACAGTAGAGCAGAATGTAAGTAGTCTGTAAAATCTAAAATAAATCATCCAAGAAAGCTGAGATGATCACATTTCATTCAAAGCTGCACAGTTCTGCCCATTTCAGAATGATGATGTAACAGATATTTATATTTATCAGCAGTTTTTTGAACTAAACCATATTTTTTAACGTTTGAAACATCATGTCATATTATCTTCTGTTTAGTGATGCTTTCCTGAAAATTTAAAATTGCTCCTAAATGCTAATGCAAGAGCTGGTTATAGTTCAGTTGAATTTTAACAAGTGTATGGATGGTGTGTCTCTGTGAAATAAAATTCAGTGTAACTTTCCAGGGTACTTGCTCTGCCAAGAAGTATGTAATTTCCCATGCTAACTGTATGTAATTGTTGGAGGATATCTTGTGGTTTCTAGTGGTAGAGGTGGAAAAATACACCAAAATTGGTCAGACTAGGTAATGTTATTTTGAGCTCAGTCCTACATAGCACTGAGCATCTCCATCACTTCTTCTTCCTTGTGGGAGACAGCCGCGAGGGAGGGACAGTGATGCCCATTTTACTTCCATCCCACTCGGGACTGTGGGATCTGCAGCTGCAGATTGAGAGCAAATGCACCACTCTTCAACCCCAGCTGGAGGTTATGCCTGTTGAACTCTCTGTTTGCTCTCTAACCCCTCTCTGCAAAACCATTGCCTCTTACAAAAAGGATGGCTTTTGGTTTTAACTGGAAAAAAGTTCACAGAACCGGATTAGAAAGTGGCCGGACAAACAGTTCAGCTGGCTGCAATGGTTGTGCGGTGTCTCTGTGGTGCCAAGTGGGGATGGAGGGGACTGACTAGGAGGGGTGTGAAGGACTGAGGGGGGGCTGAAAGATGGTGCGAACTCGGGTCTGCTGCTGGCCAGGCTTCTGGTCAAAGACCTCTTAAGCTGCTGGTTCTTGTCAAGGCAGTCATCCTCCAGCCATGCCCCCTCTTGTAGTTGCAATGGCACATCTCGAACCCTCCATGAAGTGATTTGGCTTGCTAAGGGACAGAAAGCTACCTCAGCAAACCAACAGACCAGTCCCCGCAGTGTTTTGCCAGGTGAGTGACCTGACCTGGCCCACAAAGGGATCAGATGAGCTCAAGTGTGGGATGTGGAGGGCCTGCAGAGCTGGGAGAGGACGAGGCAGGGAGGGAAGGAGGCTGAGAGGCTGCTCATTTTGACACATGGAGCTGTTGGACAGGCTCAGCTGTGCTGCTCAACCATAGTCTTAAAATGGGATTTGCAGCAGCCAGAACACTGTGCGGGGAATCTGCCAGCCTAGCCACCAGGTAATGCAGGAGAAAAACCAGGAGCTGTAAATCCTGCCTTCCCTTTGGTGTGCAGGGAAAGAGTCGCTTCAATTTGAGACTGTCAGCTTGACTGCCTCCTGGAGCAGCCACATACCCCTTTCCATCCCCAATTTACTGGCTTGTCTTTGCATAAGGTGCTGGTGATGAAGACGTTCCTCAGCTCTCTTGCTTATGGTGGGCAGATAGGCCCAGAGAGCCACATCCATGCTTAGCAGGTAGGATGGTGTTGGGTAAGGGACTCGACATCACAGGTTATGGAATAGATCACGCACCTGGAAGCAGGAAAATCTGGGATCCATGGATCCATCCCTGCTCCCAGTATACTGGCCACAGTTCTGATTGTGTGCAGAAGAGGAGATTTCTGCAAACATGAGGAATCAAATTCACCTGACCCAATGTGGATGGCTACCTCTGAGTCACATTTCTAAACTCCATTTCTGATCACTGGAGAGAAACGTGTTTCCGTAGGAAACCATTTATCACCTTCCAGTGTGAACATTTGAAATAGATCAGATGAATTGCAGTGTCAGAGCATCTCTTTCTCTCCACCAACTATAAAGAATTTAGAGAAGCAGCTCATATGTAGATGGCTACGCCAAAGGAGTCTGGTTAAGATAAATCTTAGAAAAGGTAACCAAGGAATTCAGTATTTTGAGAACAACACTTTACAATTCTATTGCCTGAATTTTCTTATTGGCATCTAAGTAATTTAGTGGATCTGGGTCATGCTACCTTACAGGATAGGACCTTTGTTTCCCAGAGCATAACGATTTTCATCTTCAAAAATGCACTTCATGTTGCATATTCTGATGGAATTTGTAGCAAAAAGCCTAGCATGAAGGAGACATAAAACATCAGAGAATAAAGTCTACCTACTTAAACAGTGAGCAGAATTTGTTTTGTGCAACTCTCTGTCAACCTGAGCCTTTTACATTTCATTAAGATGTATATATTATTTAGAATTGGGGAAAAAAGGCATATTAAACAATAACCCGGTGGCCACAAAGCTGAGAAAATGTTTGCAGTGTTTACCAAGTAATTTCCTTTGAAATATTGCAGCCTGATCCTGCCAATTACAAAACTGATTTTGTTTCCAGACCGGGAAGCTAATGGCTGAGCACAGTACACAAGCCTTTCCATCAGCAGAAAGGTAGCCATAGCACATTGGGAGCAAGTTCTCCTCCAAGCTGGTGTGTTACTGCATACTGGGTCATATACAGGTGTGTGCAGAGCAAAAAAAATAAACCAGCAGGAAAGAGAGGAAGAATAATTCTCAGCTATCCAAAGGGCCTGGCTGTTATCTCTAAAAGTAAAGTTGTAGTGAAGAGAAGTTAATTGTGCCATTTTCTTAAATGGTATCTGAATTTACTTCTGGGTTTTTTTTGCTCAGTATAGACCCTTATGGAAATTATGAGAGAATTAGAATATTGAAAAAGTGAGCTTTTCTGGTGGTAGCACAGCTTTGTTCCCCTTATCTGGCTGTGCTGCTATGCCCTTCATGTATGGAAGCCACCAAATTTCAAATTGTAAAATACGTGTCAAGGTACTTCTTTTCCTAAAATTTGTGAAGTGACGTGACTCTTGAAGGTCTGTGAAGGTTTCTTTTCACTTGAACTGACCTAATAAATGCTAATTCATCTGCAGAAAGAAATAAACATTTCATTCTGTAAAAAACATATCAATTTCCATGTAACAGGCGTGGTCGTGATCCAAAAAGGCTGGTGTCAGGGACTATGGCATATGAGTAAGGTCTACACAGGGCCAAATAGGGCTGGCAAGTAAAGACGCCTCTCTCTTCCACAGATTATCCATAGGCAATGACATCTGCTGTGATATGCAGCGGCATTTCTGTCATATATTCCCATCAATGTCAATCTCAAATTCAGAATTTAAGTCTAAAATCAACATTTTTATTTTTCATTAAAACAGTAATAGCTCAGTGGAAATGGGCTGGGAGTTTTAAGAAAGATGGATATCCATTACTACAAGCATCTGAATAAAATGAATTCATGAACAACTAATCAAATTTCAGTATTGTATATTTATATTCATAGTGTCATGGACTGCAGCCCCCTTCAGTCAAATGACAGTTGTTTTATAATGACTACAGTACTAATCATAATGAAGCAACAGGTGGAAAACACAGTAATTTAATTAATTAAACTTCAAGCATTAATTTTCCCTGTATTTAAGTCATAGTTTTGGGAAAGTATAACAGAAAAGTTATGTTTGTTATTGGAAGTTGCTCCTGCATAGCAGCTTTGTTTTATCTATTTTTTTATTTTCTAATCTTCACACAGTGGTTTGATTCTGATTTAGTTAATGTTCAACCTATTCAGAAGGGTAAAATTACTGGGGTAAGCTTTATTGCTGTAATGGAGGTCTTGAGAAATTTAAATTGAGAAGTATTCTAATGCATCTCTATAGAATATTATCTGCCTCACTTCTGAATGCTTTGCTACCGTGTGCAGAACATGGCACATAAGTGGCTTCTGGGGCTCAGTGCATTTATGCAAGTGTTTTTCCTTGCTGTCTCCTAACACAACAAAAAGACACTTGAAGCCTCTTGTTGGGGTTTATTTTTATTGCTGACTTAAATGTAAAGAGACTAAAGTCCATCACAATGCGCCTGTAGGCTTTTTTTCCAAAAGTATACAATCTTCTATGAAAAAAATCTGTTGCTGAGGAATTGTTGCAGTGAAGGTTTGTAAAAACCTATTGTTGAAGATAAAGCTGAGATTAAATTAAATGAAATTATTTTTGCAACTTGTTGTGGGTGGAAATTCTTTATAAGCTTATATTAGCCAGTCAGGGAACATAAACTTCATCCTGTGCTTTAGCCAGCCACTTCTGCAGTGCAAATGTTGGACTGCATCTCATGAATTATCTAAGGACTATGGTCTGTGGACATTTGCAAACATTATATGCTGAGATGTGTTCGACACACTGTTCATTGAGCAACTTCAAAGAGTAATAATAATAATAATAATAATAGGAGCTTATTTGCAGACACTTGCAAGCAGGAGAAATGGCTAAATGCTTCAGTTAAATTATTCCTTATTTGCCTTGTCATACTATGTGGTAACAGTTAATAATATAATGCATTTTAGTAATGGGTTGGGTTGGGTTTTTTTTCTGTATTACTTCCTCTGGCCTGATTATTCTCTTCCATTAGCCCATTCTCAGTGGTTTATTTGTTTGCGACGTCCATACAATGATCATAGGCTGAGTTCAAATGTGGCTTTCCTACTACATCCAAGCGATGAAATAATGTCTTTTTGTGGACACATTTCCAGCAGATCTACTAGTGGAGGGTTTTGTTGCTATTCTATTGAAATTCTTCCTGGAGGCTTGGTAATAGCGGTGCTGAGTTTCAGAGCTGGAGATGGATATGGAACTCCTTTACCCATTTTTCAGAGAACTTCTAACCCCATTTTCTGACCTTTAATACTATAGGATACTTTAACAAGTATTATGATTCAGACTTTCAAACAGTCAGACTTAGGATAGTATTAAGTCAGTTTAAAATGACATCAGTTTTGTAGTTCAAATATGAGACTTTACACCTCACTAAGCTTTCCTATTTGTATTTAACTCATCTATTACTTTCTGCAAAGAAAAGTATTTAAGCTTGTAGAAAACTGTCATCTCCTAGATGTTTATAACAAGCTGATTAATGTAATATAGTACAAATAATGTGGTGTTCAGGGTTTTTTTTTTAAACTAAATCAGTTCATGTCAGAATTTATAAAAATGCTAAAGACACAAAGTATATTCAGATACATCCATCTAAAAGCAGAGGAACATTGTGCATTAGAGTGAAGCAAGAGGAATTTTAGTGTATGCAGTGGATATTGCCGCTTGCATAACAATTCACTTCCCTCCATTGCTAGTGAATATTCATATTCCCATAGTAGGGCTCTTTGTATTTACTGTTCTGCCGAAGTGCGACATGGCATCCAAGCCCTCTAGCGTTTTATCGGAGTAGACATGTCATTTGCAATGTTATTCTAAGCCTTCCTAAATAGAACAAGCTGAGACGAACAATACTCTTGTATACCTCTCCTAAAACTCCTTAAAATGTAAATGTAACATGATGCTGACTCCTATAGAACTTCCTCATTTTGTAAAATCACTTATGCTGGCTTGACTTGGAATAGGAAGCAAAGGTGGGGAGAAGGGAGAAAAAGTGTTTCTCCAGACCACGAGCAGTCTGTATTTGTAGTCCAGAAAGCAAACTCCAGGAATCACCTGCATAAGAAGAAATAGCTTCTAGCATAATAGTATGCAGGAGAGAATTATTACACAGAAAACAAATTACATACGTGATTCCATTGAGGGTTCTGTTTACTGTATAGCTGGAGTACAAACTTTCCAATAGCCATCACTGCCTGCCTGTAGCTATGACCTACAGGCTGCTTATAAAATAAGTAATCAGCATGATTCCTGGCAGTCTTCCCTGCTCTGGCTACCCCTGCCTTCATGGCCCTTCCCTTGCTCCTTATACCATCTGCTTTTACTGCACTTTTCACGTGCTGCGTTCTCCACTGTTCAGCACCAGAGCTACTTAAACCACCCACTCCGGCAGCTGCTTGTTTTCTGGGAAAGCCCTCACTCCCTGCTCCAGCATCCCCCTTTCCCTGGGGGGTATTGGGTGGTTGCCTCCCTTTCCTTCCTCCCTCCCTCTCCTGCCTTCCCACTCCATCAGCTCATTACCTCGGCAGGTTAAGTAACACCCAAGAGTTGTGTGCAAATTTTAGCACACTTTATTTACAGCTGCATTGGCTATGTTTCACTAAGGGAGTCTTGCCAGAGCAATCTGGACCCAAACTAGGACAGCACTAGGTGCTCTCCCTGGCTTTGGGGGGGCTGTTCTCTCTTTGGGATGGAGGGGCGGCTCTCTGAGCAGTCTGAGGGGCAGCTGAGTTTCATGCAAAGCCTGAAATCTGGACTCTCCAGGTTGGATCCAGACAGGCAGGTATACAGCACAGCCTCAGGTGCCACGTTTCAAACAGACGTAAATAACTTCTGTCTTGAGAGGGATTCAAACCCACCTGCATAGCCACCCTTATCAGCTGGCTCGTTCTCAGACACTTAGCTTCTACAACGTTTGTGTGCAAATAGTGCTTTAAAGTGATCAGGCAGTGTAATTAAATACAACTGTACTTCAGAAGCAGCAAGTGAGTTTTGTCTCCATCTTGGTGGGAAAAGAGGAAAGAGACACCAAGCATCACACTTCAGCACACCAGAGTTATAGAACTCCTGGTGCCGCTTTTCCGTGCCTCTAATCAAGGTGCTTCTTTCCAGATCACAGTTAATGCTCTGGCAAACCCTTCTCAGCCTCCAGCACACTGCAAGGACTGGGAATGCAAACATGGAAATAACGACCTTTGTTCAGATGGGTTGTTGTGTGCTGTGCTGACAGTGTACCTGCAGGAGTGGGGCTGGTGAATGTAGGACATTAGAGACAGGTGATGGAAAGTTCATTTTTAACAGTGCTGGAAGGGGCTGAGCCTTTGGTGTGCTTGATGAGGAGACGTTTGATCCCTGGCAGTGGCTCTGCGGCTAGGGAGCTGCCAGCCCAGCTCCATGACACAACCCTGCCAGCTGCTGAGGGCTTCTCCAGGCACCTCAGGACAGGGATTCAGTGCCTGCAGGCAGGTTAGGATAAGGAAACTACTTGGCTGCTTTTGTCCACTGTCCTTATTATACATTAATATTCCCAAACGTACGATGGTGGAGGTTTTGTTCTCAGATTGTATGGTGACTTTTGTGCACCGTTTGTATTCTGTAAAAATACGCTGTCAGCATGCTCTGGCTGCAGCCTGCCATTACAGGTAGGCTATATATATCCAGGTAGTTATCCAGTGCCTGTTCCCTGATGAAAACCTCATTGCCACGGGTTTCTGTCAGGGCAGGGGACATTCAGAGCAGCAAAAGAGAACCTGGAGTCTCATTCCGGCTGGATATCTTTGGCTTTTGTGTATAGCAGCTGTGGTCCTGCTGGGTGTCTTTTCTGCTACTGTAGTTGTCATAGGGAGTTCAAAGGGCTGATTTTTACTGAGCGTTGTTATCAATAAAGATAACTTTAATCATTCTCTTTCAGCGTTCTTTTAGTTTTTCAGCATGACAGGGTTATATTTGCTATGTGATTTTATTGCAGTCTGTTAATTTGAATCTGATTTTTGTTACTTTATTATAGTGTTCGGCAGCCACTGTATTTTATAAATATAAATGACTTATGACTTGAAACACTTGAGTGGGACATTATAACTTGTCATTTTGTATTTTGGAAAACAGGTTTTCATTATTTTGTCAGGCAAACTTTAAGCTAAAATGCCTCTACCAGTTAATGAACGGCATGACTTACCTTGACTGGGAGATCTGGGTAATTTGAGCGAGCCAACTGCAATGCTTGTTTTGTGTGTCTTCCACAGGCAATACTTCCATCAAAAATAATGATTCTTAGAACACCTTTTCATGGAGGTTTTTCTTTGCCCTCAACACATCAGCAGATGCAAGAACTCTTTCAACAGATGTATCCATGTGTGTAGACATGGCGTAAATATGGGGTATGTTTCAGATGGCACCAGCTGCTTCTGATGCAAGAGGAGGGGAATGCAATTACTTCTGTGGAAATCTGTACATATTTGCCAGAATTTATAAATGTTTACAAGTAACTGGTCTTCACATAAGCAGGGCCCTCAGGGAGTGCTAGGCCCCCATCTGCTGGAGAGTTTTATGTCAATTCTGGTGATTTTTAGGTTATTTTCCCTGCATTTTTCTCTAAGAATTATCATCACTTGGCTTTCTTACTTCAACGTTGATAGTGCCTGGAGAGGCAAAGGCCTGATTGTTTGGAGTACTTTACATACATATGGTGAGAGACAGTTCCTCTCCCAACAAGTTTTCTGTCTAAATAAACAAGGTTAACAGGGCTGGAAGAAACAGTAACTCCCCGTTTCAAGGAGGAAGCACCAGAAAGTGAAAGGAGCTGAGCACTAAGCCCCAATCCTGACAGGCACCGAAATGCTTGCTCCTGGCAAGGGCAGAGGTTTTTGGAAAATATTTTCAAGTTGAAAACAGTTGGAAACGTACTTCAAGAAAAATAAACATTGCAATCTGCTTGGATAGCTAAGGAGGAATGGCACAGAACTTGGCATCCCAAAGGTTGTGGGGATTAATGGCATTCAGCTACTTTTGTGCCCTTTTGGGGATATTATGTGGCCTCCTGAGTAAGTTGGATTGCTTAATTTGCAGCTCTTCCATGCTGGAGTGCTGCCCAGAGCTGTGCCTTTGACTGGAGTCTCTCGACCATATTTACACAGCAAAACCCTTGACGTGACCAAACTCTGACTGTGCAGTGATCCCTTCCTTGGTGATTTCGAGGAGCCTGAGAAAGTAGCTGAGATTTCTGCCTTGCTGTTTGCAGGGAAGGCTTGCTCGAGGAGCTTCGCGCACAGCTGGCAGAGAAACAAATGGGGACTTTTTCTAGGATGCAGCTTGTCTCCAATACACTGTTAGTTGGAACGTAGGAGGATGACATACCAGGATGTAACCAAGGCTTTGAGACCAGTCAGGTTTGTATAGAAAGAAATTCCCTCCTTGGCCCCAGAAAGCAGAAAGCAGCGGTGAGGGTGCTCCTGCAGCTCCTGCCAGCCACCACAGGGCAGTGTGTTCCAGTGACTGGAGTAAAATGAATTACACATTTGAATTTCACATGCATCTTTAAGGGTACCTCTAATCATGAATGCTTTACAGGTTACAGTTAAAAGTTGTTAAAAGCATGGGAGAAAAAATTGAAATTATAATATTGGGAATATTTAAAACCAGACATTTGTCATCAGCAGGGAAGTATTTAAGGAGGTAAATCTTACATTATCATTTTGCTCTTCTCCCAGGTAAGAATAGGAGTGGAGGAAGAGAGAAGGTCTCTGGTCCTGTAGAGGAAAAGCCCCTCTCTCCGGTGGAGATAGAATTCCCAGAGGAAAGCATCCAGATTTTTGGATTCTTTGGGAAATTGCTGTTTCTCCTCTATGAGATCTATGAAATCCTTCACAGACCTGTCTGAAGAAACTAGCGTGAAGCTGGTCCCAAGTTGTGCCAGCAAAAAGTAGTTGCACTCTGTCACATAGTGTAGTTTGAAGAGACCTGGTTATAACATTGGGCTGATTTGCAGGGGGATGAATTGTATTTAGGTAGAATCCCATTTACTGCTGTATATTACAATCACTTTGAAAGTGGCTGGATTCACCTGATTCTTCTGAAGTCCTGCTTTCATTCTGTGACCTGATGTGGTATAGAAGGATCAAACAATCTCTGTATAACATATATATATGAACTGTACTCAAACCATAATAAGGTTTTTTGGTTTCTTCAAAAGATGAAAGGCAGTCTTACCATAAGTTCAGTAAACTGCATTTATAGTGCTTATGTCCACAGATTTAGCTTGTAGCAGGGAAATGTGCTATGTTTAAATACCCCGAAGGAGTCTGGAAGACAGATTTGTCCTGATAGCTTGTCATTTACCAAAATGGATAGTGATAATTGGACACAGGAGACACTTGCAGATCAGCCTTTAGTGGCAGTGCTGATAGTTACTGAAACATAAAATAGCTCATGGTGGAGCTTCATTGCCTTTTCTCTGATCAGTCTGGACGATGTCCCCAGCAAACACCATAGGCACCATTGCCAACCACATTTTATCAAGATATTCTCAGTTCAATCCTTTTCCCATTCTTTAAAATATTTTACAGCTCTGCACATTAAAATTTACAGAACAGTAATGAAACTGGAGAAGTGTAAGACAGGGGTGGATACACCCATCCTTCTGAGGTTGCCTTGGGATCTGCTGGCTCTGGCCTGGATTGCAGCAGGCATATTAATTACCTGCCAGGTTTAAAACTGTTTTCCAAACCTTGCTACCCGTGATCAGCATTATACCACTAATCATCACCTTTTAGCCACCCTTTTGGTATTTTGCACCATAGTTGCTCTGGTGGAGTGGAATGAGATGAAGAAGAAAATAACTTCAAAGAGTGAAAAGTCACAATTAACAGAGAATTCAGGTATCAAAGAGCTTCCAAATCTTTCTTATTTAGAATTTTTTCTTTTGCATTGCTTTTAAGTATCACTTGTTGCAACTTCCCTGTTATTTAGTTTATGCTTTTTAAAAAAATGTGGGGTTTTTTGGAGGGCACTGTGCACAATGGTGATACAATGGTAGAAATCTCAGGAAAAAGTCCTATATCATTCTGATTTCACTGACTATAGTTCTGCCTGTCAAGTAACTTACAAGAACTGGGGTTTTTTTTTTCTGTTTTTTAAATGCTTGGGTGTCACATCTTTGATGCAGGATCCTTTCCTCCTTGCTCTGTACCTCCTTTTCTGCACTTTGAACTAGTCCCTTTCTTGTTTCTTGCATAGGATACACAACACTGCCTGCAACTGGTGCCTGTGTTGTTTAGTTGTAACATTTGGAGGTCTAAGGACCTGCTGAAAATGATATTCAGATGAAGCTAAATTGCCAGCTAAATATTGAATTGAGCAGTAGATGATGAAGTCCCATGTGGTATTTTATTATTAATCTCATCAGGAGGTTGTAAAGAACAATACCAATAATTAGTCAGCCTTCTAACCACGCAAAACAGAACCTATTAGTTATATTACCCTTCATGGTGTATTTTATTAATAACTTTCTATTTTACTCATCATGCGTTATGACGTGAGAAGGATTGCAGGATCTTAATTAAGGTATTATAAGAATTAAATAATACAATTTGACTGAACAGGTTAAAAATTTATTTATTCAGATCTAAACCAGTGCTCAGTAGGTTTGTGTGTGTGGTATAAAAGGATACTGGGAAGATTTAAGAACTTTGCTGCCCTTCTGCTTATATTGTTACCCTAGATACAAGATAGTCAGGCTGTATGCTAGATTCATATCCACTGCTTCTAAGACAGATGACCTGAATGTAGCAAAAAGATAATTTTATAATGTAATGGTAAGAATTTATAAGGATAAAAAATGAGGCCAGTAGCTAGCCTATAATGAAGTTTCTTTTTGAGGAAAGGATCGCTGTGCAGGAGAGCTGTGATGATCTGCTAAATAAATGGGCTTTAGGAATATACATAAAGTAAAAAGCATACCTTAGTGTTGCTATTATTAATCATGATCAGAAAGTTTGTTGAAGTTTGTAATTGCGTCAGGAGAAAATGTCTGCGTATGTTTCCCTTGACTTGTATTTTCAGTAAACTGTGTGCTGCAATTGCATCTTTTTACTCAAAAGTTATTGGGAATAAAATATCCAAGGGAGCTCAGTAACAGACTGGCTCAAGTTCTCAAGAAAGCCCAAAGACTAAATACTTTTATAGATTTAATTTTAAAGCATTTTGCTAAAAAATACTTAATTTAACATTTGTTGCTGTGTGCTAGAAACAGTTTCTCTAACCATATATTCAATGTATGTATGAGTACCAAGTTGGCACCATGCTTTGAACAGATAAATATTTACTTAGAAAGTTGTTGGGTTTTTCTCTAGTTATTAAGCTGCTGCCTGGCTGGTATAGGTCTGGTGTGAAGAGAAGTGCCATCTCAAGCCAGCTCTCCTTAAAGCAGGCTAGATACCGGGGCTGGTTTACTGCTGTCCCCTCAAAAGTTCACTCACTCCAAGCCACAAATTGCCCTATTCGGAAAGCGCAGCAAACTGAAGGCAAGGGTAGCAGTGCCTAGGCAAAATCAGTTTTTCAAAGGAGTTTGCAAACATTTCTGTAGAAACACACAAAGGCAATTCAAGCTTCAAATTAAAAACAAACAAAGAAGGTAATGTTAAATGTCCAGCATGATCTGTCGGTATTTAAACTTAAGGTTGAAATGCCATCCCTAGCTTTCCTCCTACAGATTGGTGTGCATAAACATGTAAAAGGGAAACCCCTCCTTTTACTCTTAGGGATCTTCAGTTTTTGATTTATTCTTCTGTCTTTGGCCCATATTAATCCAACTCTGATAAGCTTAATGTTATAATCTTTTTTTTTTTTTCCAAACTTTGAGGAGAAAGGGGCGTACTGAAGACCAGTTTTCAAGTTTTAGGGCTTGCTTTCTTGTTGGTTTTGGGGGATGTTGGGTTTTTTGGTGAGACTTTTTTTTTTTTTCATGTGTCTAAGATGCTGAGAGCCAGGCTACTGGGTCTCTGGGGTATCTGATAGACATTCAAAACCACTGTAAACTGTATTTATTACTCTGTGTACAATGCAAGGCTAATGGAATGAATCGATAATGCTCTGCATACACACGCTGTGTTTACCTAGTTCTGCATAAGTATGAATGGAAATTTTACTTATTGTTTAACTAATAATTAATTAACCAGCTATATTAGGTTTGGGTATTGATTTTACACTAGCAGTAAATTTGATAAATCTTTTTACAACTATTTAATTGTTTATCTCTTTGTTTGTAGATAATAAAATTAGAAGTCATGGCTGAGACATTCAGCTGGCAAGAATGAGCACACACCTATACAAACCCATAATACTTTTCCCCTGAAATTCTTTGAAGACATCAAATTGAACTCTGATCTATGTACCCATATGTATCTAGATGTTGAATTCTTTAAAAGTTGAAAATAGCAAACCTCTAATAGTACAGGCAGGTGTCTGGGTTTGGAATAAGATGCCCATTTGGAGGTCCTAATGTGGAATAATCCCGTTGGAAGTTGCAGCCACAATTAACTGTTCTGTGACTGTTTAAAATTGAGTTAAAGATGTTTAAAAGTGTGTGGAACCACTGCAGAGTAGAGGACAGGGATATGAACACTAAGAGTCTATACAGGCTCTGCCTAAAGGTACTAAGTCAGAGTCCTGACACATACTTCTGCGAGTAACCATTGTTCCTGGGGGGGTAAATGGTGAAGAAAAGCCTGTTTGGAGCATTGCTGGTTAGAAAAGATGTCCTGCTGCTCATTTAGATCATGAACTGTTCATCAATACTAACAATTAGGGGGCTAAAGATTCCATTGACCACATGACAAGAATCAATATACACAGTACTTGTTAGTTATTTACCACAGAGTGTATTAAAGCCTATAGATTCACCATAAATCCTTTAAAGCTATCATGCTATGATCCTTGCCTCAACATGTATTGACACATCAATAAATCCTTTTGACAAGGGCGATATGTGAAAATCAATACCAGTTTATCAGCTATTTCCATGTAGTCTTTTCTACAGAGGTTTAAAGATCTTTTCCCAAAGCTGTGTAACAGACACAGTGTAGGGACAGATCTTGTATCAAATAGTGACCTTGATTAATGCTGTTCACTCAAAGAATGTTGTAAATCCCATACAAGGGACATAAAACCATTTCTGATGAGGTTCACTGTTTGGAAAGTGCTTTTCAAAGCTTTTACTGATTTTTTTTTTTTTTTTGAGAAAGCATATGAACTTTCTGTATGCACACAGAATGAGGCTTTTTTTTTTTTTTCTCAAAGAAAAAGAAGTTTCTTCTGCTGATAAAAAGTTGCCAGGTGTTTTCTTTTCACAGAGCTATTTTTTCTACAACATAAGGGCCATCACCAAAAGCTGTGATGTGTACTTATTCTGCTATACAAACCTTATTGCATGACAAAAATATATTTAAAACATGTACGTATAATGGAAAAGTATACAATTTAGGCAGAGTAGACCTTTTTTTCAGCTGGTTCTTATTTAACACTTGAGGAACTTTGAACTGATCCCATCTGATTTCAAGTGTCCAGTAATCTTTTAAAAATCTAGGCTCCTTAGGCTTCCAGTGGTTGGTTATCTTTCACGTCTAAGTAACAGATTATTTCTATTTTTACAGTGATGCACACTTTCCTCCAAATGTGTGCAGTAGTTTTATCTTGGAGTTCTATAGTTACTTGTTTTACCAGCAAATTCTAAGTGGCCTGAAGGATGAAAAAACCCCTTGAGGACCAATGGAAAAAAAGAAATCTTCCTAAAATACAGAGTCATATCTGAAACAAAACTCAAACAGAAAATAATAGCTACATTAATAACATTAATTGTTTTTCTTTTTACATTAAACTCTTTTCCCCCTTTCTTGCACAACAAATTAACAGTTTGAATTCCAGACTAGGCAAAACATTTAATTAGTTCTGTATCTTGCGTTCAGGGGCGTGTAAGCCGTGGAGCAGCTTAAAAAACATCTCAGACCTCACAGAGAGGAAAGGATAAGGAAGCCTATTACATGGCTCTTTGGGAGTACCTCTCAAAGTCAGCTTTGATAGAAGCAAATCCAACTCCCACTTCAGTCAATGGGAGCTGGCGTTGCTAATGGTAGGGTTTGATTCTGCCCATTTCATATAATTTTTCCTGTGAAAGCTGAATGTATTGTGTGTTACAACTCAGTGCAAATGCTTCCTGTAAAATTTTCTACAGATACTGAAGAAAGGAATAATAGAGCTTTGGCATACCTTGGGATGGCTTTAAATGAACTGATGCAAAAGATAAGTGGAACACTTGTGGTGGGAGATTCTGGTCTCTCTGGTCTTTCTCCCCCTGCCCCATGCTATACAACATTTTACTATAAAAATCTTACCTAAAACCTTCACCCTAAAATCTCAATTATTCTTCTATGTATATGATATGTTATACACTATGCTATCTGCCTTTCTTTCTCCCCTTTGTTTTCTTCATCTCTCCATCATTTCTCCTTTATGTTGTTCCCTCTGATGAATTTTTGAAGTACTGATAAATGTAATGTATTCAAAGGCAGTAAAATACAGAGAAAACTGTGTATTGTTTAACTACTTTGTTTATGCTGATAAAGATATTTAGGTGGCATCCCCTCCCCAGTTTAGATATGTGAACTATCCTTAAAACTAATTCGTGAATTTTTCACTTTTCACGAAGTATTTGTTAAATACCTTCTCTGTGTCTCTCTTCCTCTCCTTTAAAGGGGAAAACCGTTTTTACTTATAGCTACTCTTTCCCATTAGAGTAGTCTGGATTTCTCAGTGAACAAGCAGGATGTGCTTCTGGTATGTGCTGTAGGGATGGCAAGCTGAAAAAGGAGCAAAGCATGAAGAAAAGGGTGGAGTAAAATCCACAAAAACAACTGAAGAACAATGATCCCTGAATGAAAAACAAGGTAGACTAGCCTCGGGCAACAGATAACCCAAGCTTCAGCTGACCTTGGCAGCATGACAGGGTCTTTATATAAGGACAGAATCCTCCAGCAGTTTCATCAGTTTTGCCCCAGTGTCAGCCTTGCATCTACTGTCGTTTTATTTTTTCCACACACCCCCCCCCCCGCAATGTATTTATTATAGCTAATAGAAGGTAACTCTCTAAGTACATGAGCTCTCACAAGCCTCAGACTCCAGAGGACTGATTAAATTCTTGACTGTTCTTTTGGGTTTTTTTGTTTGTTTCAAAATTCTTGAGCCAGGGAAAATAAGATACTGGTTCTGCACCAGCAGGGTTGAATTTTGGGCATAAGAGTGGTCTTGCTTTTCACTTTGGCATAGTTGCAGAGTATATCTTTTGCCCTTTCTGCTGTGAATGTGCAGTTAAACTAACAGCAGAGGATGGAAAGGCAGGAGTTTCAAGCACGTCAGTTGGCAGCAACAAGACCTTAAGCGTGAACAGATTTGTTGAGGCAGCTTTCCCAGCCTATTCAGTAAAGGCAACCAATTCTGAGCCTTGTGAGCTGATGGGGTCTATTAAATATTGTCACATAAAACACACCAGGGGCCAGTGTGAGGGAAAGAAAGGAGTATTCATTTAGAGACCTCAGTTCAAAACTGTCAACAGTTCTGTCTCACCAAAGCTACTTGTTTATTTTTTTGCAAAGGATCATGAATGCATCTTACTTTAAAATTGTAAAGTCTGCATTAACTTTTTATCATATAATAATTTTGCCGTTTCTCTGGAAGTACCCACAGCTGGTATATACGGGTGAAGCTCTGCCCAGCTGAGAGAGGAAGATTGCCTGGTGGTGTTTTTGTTAGAGACTGCTGTGCACCCTATGCACCTGTGTTGTATGAGGAGAACTTTTAAAAGTGACAATACATCAACACCAGTCAAAAGCTTGTGAACTAAGCTGTACAGGGTAACATTGTGTTACCATTTTGATGCTTTAGCAATTTTTAATGCTAATATCACTTAAGAGAGTGAATTGCAGGTTTTAATTGATGGTTGCAAAAGGATAATTTCTACTACTTGAAGCATTTTGTGTATGTCTTCATTGAAGTCTGATCAACTGATTTCCAATGTGTTTATTTTTAAAGAATGAGTCCCGTAGCTTCAAAAAGTACACTAGTAAAAATACTGATAATTTGTAATGCTGCTGAAAATAAAGGGGTCTTCTGGCAGCATAGTTAAAAAAGAGACCATTGTCGTATGACTAGATTGATAAATTATTACATAGAGTGCTGTTTGCTGTTCTCAAACACAGACAGAAATTTTGTCAGCCTGCTGATTGCACCTATCTTGATCAGATTTTGCTGCAGAGGAGGTGCAGTGGCAGAAATCCATGAAAAAAAAAAAACCTTTAGTAAATATTGCTGCACAACCATGAGGTCTCTTCAGCAAATTATTATCTCCATAGTTGACAGTTTGGGTTAGGAGCAAAGTTAGAAGTTAGAACAAACAAATGGCAAGGAGCAAGACAGGATTTCAGAGGCAGGGATTTGTTTATTAGTCAGGGAGATGTTTTTATTCCTGCCCTCCAATCTGACATACTTTCTTTCTTTAGTTGTTAAAGTGTTTTACATGAACAGTGATGTAGCATGTGTGTTAAATAAGTATCAGTGTTTTGGCAAGAAGAGGTTATATTTCAGTAGAAAGACCGTATCAATTGCTTTAGAGAGTTTGTAAATCCACTAGCAGAGATACCTGAAGGCTGAAGTCTGACAACACTGCTTAGATATTTAACTGAATTAATGATAAGGCGTGAAAGCATACCACAGTCTGTTAGATGGGGAAGCAGCAAGCACATTTTGGTTTCACCTCCAGCTGTTGTGTGACAAAACTAAGCCACCCATTTTTCCATTTGTGCCTTGTACAGTGGGGATGATGGAATATTTTACTTATTTCCATGTATATGATGGTAGGGTGCTAAAATACTCAAAGCTTTTTTCTTCTAGAAATAATATTTCCTCGGCTTTTAGGATCGTGAACAGAACAAATTTTTTGAAAAACCCACCACCAAGAATCTTGTGGAAGCCTAGGCTGTGTAGTCAGTCTGCCCATTATATGTGTTTGTCTCCACAAATTTCTGAATTCCTGGGATTCAGACATTCCTTCTCCACTCTGAGACCAGGGCCTGTGCTGGAGACAGGTTGGAAGAGGAAGGCTTGCTTGTAAAGATGTCTCAGCATGCATTTTGGCTGAGGTCCTCCCAGGAGTCGTAAAGAAATTTGGCAGGTGAAATGCAGCGGTCTTTTGCAAAGATGTTTCCTTGTGTTTGAACAGCTCTGATGGCCGGTGCCAAGGAGGGACAACTGCCAATCACTTCTAAACTCTTCCCAGCCCTTTTTGGGAGAAACTGATGTCATGATTCATCTTTGCATGAGGCAGTGCTCATGTTTCCCTGCTGTTTTATACCTCGACACAGGAGGAGGTTCTTTGTTTTCTCTCCCCTTGCGCTTGCTCCTTGCAGTCCCATGCAGGGCTAAAGACAATCTGGCCCATGATAGAGATTTGGAATCCATTTGCTTGCTCTTCTACAGCTTTCAAAGCTTGCCAGCAGTACTGTGGGAAGCCTGGAAAAAATTAAAGCGTTATTCTACCCTGAAACTTGTCTCTGCAAAAATGCTATTCTAGACTCCCATGTTTATTGTTTCACCATGATTCTCTGTATGATATTTGATCAGTTTAAAAAAGGGGAACAAAAAACAAAAAAAAAAAAAAAAAAGAAAAAAAAGAAATAAGATCCCCGATTACAATCCCTGATTACCTGCCCAACAGACTCTTCCTGTGAGCAGCCAACTGGAATTCTCTGTCCTCAATCTGAGAAAAAAAGATTCTTCAAATGGGATATAGTGCTGGTGGTACAGACGGCTGGTGAAAGGAGTCAAACCCAGCTGAGAACGGCTCTGCTGTATTTGAGCTTAAAATTCTTTTCAGCAGAAAATACTGAAGCTACTTGACAAAAAATTCACAGTCCATGCTATTTTTAAAGGTTAGTATATTGACTGATTCGTAGGGAAAACTGAGGACTGTAAACTGTTGGGCGGGAGATGGGGTTTCCTCCGAGCAGTGTTTTCGTCACCGGTGTTTCAGAGCAATTTGTTCATCCCACAGAGTAACTTCTCGTTTCAAATGCAAACCATAGACCAGTTCTCTGCAGTGCCCTCTTAGGACAGCCCCAATCACCCCTGTATTAGTTCAGTTGGAGTGAGCCCCTGGAGATTTGAATATTTTATCTCTATAAAATTCAATGAAGTTTATTGCAGACTTTCTTTTAGAAGCTTTTATTAGGAGGAAAAGCACATGGCACACAGCTTGGCTTTACCTTTAGGCTAGTGGCAGAGAAGTTGTGCTCGACTGAAAGGATGGATCCCTGTGCCATAAATACAGGGAGGTACATCACAGTTCCTGATGTGGAGAAGATCTGGCAGAATTCTGGATTAAAACCACCAGATTCATTAACGGTCAGATCTTGTAAACTGGTAAGTAGCCTTTCTCATCTCTGGAAACGGTTTCTGTTTACCTACAGAAAGGAAACAGGTGAGCTCAGTCAAGTCCTTGTGGTCTGTGAAAAATAAAGCTTTTCTGGCCTACAGAGCCATAAAGGAGACACTTGAACCACTCTCCAGGGAACTAAGAGCTTGGCCATTATTAGTGAGCTTGGGAGTGTACTTATCTCCTTAAATATAATTAATAAAGATCAACCTTAATGGACCACTACTTATTTAAGCATGGAAAAGCCAGGAAACTCTGAAGTCACATATGCAAATCTATCTGTTATTCTTTTGGCTATTCAAGTACAGCATCTCTTGATAGTGATGTGTGACAGGCTGGAGAAAAAGGAGGGACTTTGTACATCGCCTTGCAGCTGTCATCCCCGGGACCTGGTCGCCTGCGCAGGGCCAGTGCTGAGCGATGCAGGCAGCCTGGCACCCAAGGCTGAAAGCTGGTGCTCGGTGTTCGTCGCCAGGGAGGTGAAGCCAGGCTTCGCTGTGCTCAGTGCGGTAAATTACTGCCTCAAGCCTCCATTGTAGCTGCGAATCCTTTCACTTAACTGCATTTAAAACTGTCTCTTACAGTTAGTGAGGCATATTTTAAACATGGCTGTTTTCCCATTTTTGAAAATCAATCATAACACAGCCATTAAATAAAAAAAAATAAATTGTGGATACTTGCAAACAAAGAAAATTGTATTTGTTGCAGTCATTGCCAGGGCTGATGTTCTCATTACTTCTAGTTTTAAGAGTCCTTTTGGCCCATGGCAAAAAGGATTTTTTAAATTTCATGACATCTTGCAAAATAAAATAATGCACTCTTAAAATAATGTGCAGTGAAATGATTGCCAAAATCTATCACAGGTGGCTATGCTTTAATTATATCAGAAACCTCAGTAATCACGTTTTATACTATGTTTTGTGCTCTTTAGTGGTGTAACAGATAAGGTTTTACTAAGATTGTCTAACCTTCTCCATGTTAACTCTCTGTTTGCAGTTGCTGATAACTTTGCCAGACTTTAACCATTTGGCATCTCTGTGGGGCAAAGCTTTCCATGCTGGTTTTCTTCTTAGTTGAATCTGTTTTGGAAAATTACAGCAAAAATGATTCAAACATTTCCAGGCATTAGGCAAGGGGAAAATATATTTGTTTTGACCACACTGAAAAATCCTGGCAAATGTTGCTCTGAATAGCTGTAGCTTCCCCTCTCTCCCTCTGTCCCCCATCCTATTGTTTTGGAATAAGGATCTGAAATTTGGCAGGAAGGTGATCTTTGTCTTACAAAATTTTTATGAAAGGCATCATATTGGGTGAAGTTACAAATCTTTGAGAAAGTTTAATGAAGGCAGGTAGGAGAGTGGAATTAGCTGAGGAAAGAAATAGTGCTATCGCTGGTTAGTGCCATTAGGAAGTAATGGGGGAAAGGAAGGGGGAAAGGGATATGAACAGAGAAACAGTTAATTGGGGGTGAGACACTGATATGAAACTGGAAGCCAAAGGGAGTTACAGGATTTTGTATTTCCTACACAAAAGATCAGGCCGTTGGCATCAGCCTGTGCAGAAGAAAAGATTTGTGGGGAAGAGGGGTCAGACGTCCACTGATGTGCCACCAGCAGCAAATGGTTTGGGAAAGTAAGTGAGCAAAGCTGGGAAAGGACCAAATACTTTTACTGATACATCAGCTCATCCCAAATGGGAGGTTGCACCTGGAGTACTGTGTTCAGGAATTACCAATGCATTCTGCCTCTGCTAATACACCTAATATGTTTTAAAATTTGTTTATGCTTGTGACTTCTATGAAGCCCGGCAGCAATGAGTTCTGCAGCTTGTGCATTGTATGAAAAATTACTTCCTCTTACTGCGTTTAAAACTGTAAGCTAATTTTATTAGGTGTCCCCAGATTTTTTTTAATTAATTTATTACAGTGATGTTTATTAGCCTGAATAATCATTCCCTAATTGCAGACAAGAAAGTCCAGAACTTTTATGACTTGCAAACCTCTATTGTACCCATCCCCAGTTACCTTTTTTTCTGAGCTGAAAGCATGCGGTTGGCCTTTTTTATCACTACATATCATTAAACCAACATTTCCATGGAATTATCCATAATGATTCCGAGATTTTTGTGCCGAGTGATAATAGCTAGGGTCCATTGTGGTTTAGATCTAATTAGGATTGTTTTCCCTCATATGCATTACTTTGCATTCATCAATACCCTCTGCTGTTTTATTGTTGTTTAGTATTTCAAGCCTCCCACAAATCCTAGCATTCAGATCAGCTAGGCAACGTGACTCTTCATGCCTGGTAAACTTTTTCATCTTGTTATCCATCTTCTTTCAAAGTCCTACAAGACTACCTAACATTTCAGGTCCTTGGGAGATGGGCTGGTAGGTTTACTCTTTTGTGAAAGCTCACCAGTTATTTCTAGCCTTTATTTGCTATCTTTTAATGATTTATTAACCAAGCCTTGGTTTTCTTTTATTCAACTTAGAGTAAGATAAAAACTGCCTGACTTTCATAACAAACTTCAGTGCCACCACTTGGAGATGCAGGAATTCAATTTGCTTATGAAACTTTAATGGACATCTTTTAGCTCATAATAAATTCTCTAAGTAACTGATCACATGGTATCTGATCAGGTGATTCCTGCTTGCTTCAGTGCTCAGCATGGCTCTGTAATGGGAATGAACAAGGATAACATAGGGGAAGAGACTGTTGTCTGGAGAGTATTTGTTCCAGAACTTGGCAACTGTACTGTAAATAAAACAGGGGAAAAAGTGTCCCCCATTTAAGGTGGTTAAACATTAAGCTGAAAAACTCGTTGCATTTTCACACCTTACTTCAAGGTACACAGGCAGGCAAATAAACATTCAGGTTCTCACAGGGACCAAGGCCTTTGCCTGGCTACTTACAACAGGCTACAATAATTTTACCAGAGATTGGAGAAGTGAATGTTGTGGCATTTTCTAAGAAGAAATTCAGGATGAAAGAAGACATTCACACACAGTTATGTGGACAGATGTATGCATATCTGATATGCAGATACCGATCTATGTACATAAGATCCTTCTTCTAAGTGTAATTCAGAATTACGTTGTTTGTATTATTAGTAGAAAAAAATCTTTGTCTCCAGGCAGCAGGAGAACTGCTGTCCACTATGGTACAGAACAATTGCTTGCAAATGATTAGGCTGAAATGTTGGCAAAATAATATCTAAACTCTCAGAAGAACTCTGGTGTTTATAAATCAACACCAGCTGTTCCTGTTTATGCAATACTTTGTAAAAATAAAAGAATAAAATAGAATCTGATATGACAGCTTATATACCGAGATTCAGCTTTCTGCAAAAAAACAACCAGGCCATTAAAAAACGTGGGGTTTGTTTCAGATATTCTAACACAGCCAACTGGTCTCATGATAATAAATGTAACCATGTTTCTCTAATGTCTTTAGGCACATGGCAGGTACTTGGCAAAGAGACTCCTAAAGCTAAGCCATCAGAGAGGTTTCCTCGCTCTTCCCCTGGAAGGCACAAAGAGGAAGACCCTCTTACAGGCAGCACCTGTCAAGCATTCCAGAGCCATGTCAGGCTTAAATTTGCCCTAAGTGCCAAATTTTGATTTCTGTCACACTGATTCTGTCACGGAAAGTGAAGGGATTCTCTGAAGTCAGTGGGGTTTGCTTTAGTGTGCTTGCCCTCCGAATATAGCCCCAGATCTCTCTTCCAAGCTGGGTGTGCAGTATCGTTGGAGTATCGCTCCGTGCATAATTAAAAGCTCATGGGTTTCTTATTTTGGTGATTATTTCTTATGTGCAGAGTGGCCTAGCTAAAACCAGTTAAGTGGTTAATTAGCTTAACCGGTTTTAAGTTAAGCTAATTAACTTAATTAGTTAACTAATTAACTTAAGTGAAAAAAAGTAATATTTAGTCAACTCACAGCTAGGTGCCTAGACCCTAGAATGGAATAAAACCACAGGCTGATTCCATGTAAAGCATAAAGTGAAAGCCAGGCACCTCAGAGCAGAGATTCAAACAAGCCATTTGCTAAGTTCAGTAGTAAGCTCATGATGGGGTGGTCTTCAGAAAGGGGGCTTATTTTTTGTTTGTTTTGTTGTGAAAGATCAGCACCTCTCCAGAGCTGTGATTCACTCAGTCACAGCTGCCCACCCACATCCTTAAGGACAGCAACCTAAACTTTTCTTCTCAAAAAATGGGTGCAGAAATAAGCACTATTTTTCCTCTTAATTGTGTCTGGAAAAGGTAATAGGGGCTGCATCTTCACCTCTGCTAGTGTTTTAGTTTGTACTTGGATTACCACTTTTGAAGCAAATTATCCGAGTGTCTCCACTTACTGCATATTGGGTCCTGTTGCAAAGCAGTCCTGGTGTGGGTGAACTGGACCTTAAGGTCTCTGATTGCGCCTCAGCATTCAGCCCGTGAGATTAGTCTCAAGCTTGTTGAAATTAAACCCTTCTTTCCTCCTCCCTTGCCCCCCCAAATCCATACATCGTGGGCACTGGACCATCAGCACCAGCTGCTGTGCTGTTATTGCAGCTTGCTAATGCAGGTGTGACTAGAGACCCATATGAAAAGCTGTTGGTCTCCAGAAATATGAGATTCATGGCTCCCAGAGCTGCTTGACTCCCATAGGTCCAGCATAAAGTTCCTTTTTGCTTGGTCCCTTCTTGGACAGGGAAGTTTGTCGTCCCTTCTAAAAACAGTGACAGAGCCTCAAAAGAGTGGCTAAAAAGGGATAAACAGTGCCTCTTTTGGAAACGAGAGCTTTGCCTGAGTGCTAGAGAAGGCAGTTTTTTAATCGCTGCAAGCCGCCGAGAGACTTGAATTTGGGCCTTCTTGGTAAATACATGGTAAATACACAACCTCATGTAGGAATTTTCTCCTCTTTACCCATACTGGCCCAGCCCTGTGGGTGCTTACGTGCTGACTGGCACTTGCCAAACCATGTTGCGGCTGTCTGGGGAGGAGATGTCTTGGGCAGGATGGAGCCAAAATTTATCTGATTTAGGATCTCTCAGTGTGGACATGACAGTGTTTTCAGAGAGGGAGAGATTGCACTGTGGAGGCTTTTTTATTAAAAACATGGATAGGGATGGACTTGAATTGACTTTGGTTTAGGTGCTGAAGGCATTCTTTGGTTCTGGCTTCCTGTTCTTTCTAGACAGCGTATCTGTAAGTTTTTCATTTATGAAAAGTTCAAAAGCAGATCATAAATCTTTGACTGCTTTTGGACATTGTTCAGGTAAGTGTTATAGCTCACTGTTTATTGTTCATGAACTGTTTGTAACAATTTTCCTATCTCTGCTCAGATTTGTTGCTCCTGCTTTATGGTTGGTCACCTTTACTCATCATTTCCTAGTAGTGTTTTTTTAAATAAACAGGAATCTCATTGTGTGGCAGACTAACTAGTAGCAATAGTAGGTTGTCATGCTGTTTTTTCTATTCTTTAATTCTGCAATTCATTTTTTATAAGCTACCTCTCTCTCCGCTGGAAATGAATTTAATTTAATCAAAAAGTGATTTTTCTTTTGATGATTGCATTCATCTTGGCAACCTGCCCCTAAATTCATTGTTCACGAACATGCATATGAACTAAACTTTGGTTGCAGAAATCTACATAAGCAAATCAAATTGAGATCAGATTTGTAATCTGAAAAATTCCCTACAAAAAGATTTTTACATTATTCAGCTGCAACTTCTATTGACTGTCACACTGCAAACACCTGCCTGTGGATTATTCAGCAGTGCAGTGGTAGGACAAGGTATTAAAATGGATGCTTGAGAAGTGGGATATACTTTGGCTGAATTTTATGGGCATTGCCTTGATAGAATTGTTCCCAAAATATTTACTGTTCAAAAGCCACTTTTATTTCTAAATAGTATATAGCAATAACTGTATACAAAAGAGCTCCATAATTTCTTGAGGGTGTGGTTCAAGTGATGTTTATCAAGTGATTTAAAGCTAATCAAAAAGCCTGAGTAAAATAAAAAATGCAGTCCTGTTAACAGGAGCTTGGCTGCAGAGTGGAGCAGAAATGCTCACATGGGAAGGGAGTTGTTGTGGCTCACTCTGCATCCAGCTGCTGGGATCAGTCTCACCCAAAGCCCACCACCTTCAGGATGTCTATCATAGAATGGTTTGGGTTGGAAGGGACCTTTAAAGGTCATCTAGTGCAACTGTGCTGCAATGAGCAGGGGCTTCTTCAACTAGATCAGGTTGCTCAGAGCCCGGTCTAGCCTGATCTTGAGTGTATCCAGGAGTGGGGCATCTACAACCTCTCTGGGCAACCTGCTCCAGCATTTCACCACCCTCATCATAAAAAAAAAAAAAAAAAAAAAAAAAAAAAAATTCTTATAACTAGTCTGAATCTACCTTCTTTTAGTTTAAAACCATTACCCCTTGTCCTGTCACAACAGACTTTACTAGAATGTCTGTCCCCATCTGCCTTATAGGCCCCCTTTAAGTACTGAAAGGCTGCAATAAGGTCTCCTTGGAGCCTTCTCTTCTCCAGGCCGGAGAATCCCAGCTCTCTTAGTCTGTCCTCATAAGAGAGGTGTTCCATATCTCTTGATAATTTTTGTGTCCCTCCTCTTGACCTGTTCCAACAGGTCCATGTCTTTCCTGTAATAAGGACTCCAGAGCTGAACACAGCACTGCAGGTGAGGTCCCACCAGAGCAGAACGGAGGGGCAGAACCACCTCCCTTGACCTGCTGGCCACACTTCTTTTGATGCAGCCCAGGATACAGTTGGCTTTCTGAGCTGCGAGTGCACATTGCCAGCTCGTGTACAGCTTTTCATTCACCAGTACCCCCATGTCCTTCTCTGCAGGGCTTCTCCCAACCCCTTCATCCCCCCGCCTGTACTGATACGGGGGTTGCCTTGACTCGGGTGCAGGACCTTGCACTTGGCCTTGTTCAACCTCAAGAGAATTCCCATGGGCCCACTTCTTAAACATGTCCAGGTCCCTCTGAATGGCATCCCATCCTTCAGGCATGTCAAGCGCACCACACAGCTTGCTGTTGTCTGAAAACTTGCTGGCTGTGCACTCAATCCCATTGTCTGTGTCACTGATGAAGGTACAAAACAGTGGTGGTCCCAATAAGGACCCCTGAGGAACACCACTCGTTACTGAAGAGACATAGGTGGCCTTCCTATTTACCAAGTTTTGTGCGACGTCTGGAAAGTAAAGACATGAAATTGTGAAATCTCAACTTTCCTGTTGGGAGATTTTCTGGGACGTGACATTTTAGTGGCAGAATTCACTAAATAGAATACATTATTTTGGAATTCTATTTTTAGCTTATTTATTTATGACTTGGCAGACTCCTAGTCAAGAGGGGATAACCCTGGCCCTAGTGAAAGTTTTAACAACTGCATGTTTATGCACCGGTAGGTATCAGGAGGTCAGTCATAAAAACCTGTCAGTTTGTATTACTTCTCTGTTGACTTTCTATCAAAGCATGAAAGAAGGGGAGCTGCCATCTTTCTTTTCCTACCAGTGGGTAGTATGTCATAAATTAGATAAAATAAGCTGATTTTTTCTTATATTGGTGCAAAATGCTGTCCCTTTGAGAACTGGAGAAAAAAAAAATTAAATTTCCATGTATTTATTCTGTCACTGAAGCAGAGATACTGCTTTTGTGGTGAAGGCAGCAGAAATAATGTACAAGACATGCTTCTTCTGGACCTTTTTAAAAACACATTGGCAGTGCTCTCTGATGCTTGTGATATCTAGTGTTGAATTCTGATCAGGTCTCCCCAGAGCAGATCTGTTTGGATATTAATGAACCATTAATTTTTAAGTCATATGCAACAGGGAATGGTGAAACTTGCGTTGTCTTTAATACGTTTAGGTCACTTTCTTTTGATACCAACACTCAAATCAAAGAAGCTGAATGAGAAAAGATAATATCAAAGATGATCACAGTTTCTTCTGCTCCAAATGAGAAATTTGCACTCTGTTTAACACCCTGCCTCCAAGTGAGCTTCCAGTTATCTGATATTGATGGCCATGAGAATGAACATATGCAATTAAAATAGCAAGCCCCTCAATGCTTCTACCCAAAGCAAAGCCAGGCTCTGAAAGATCGTGCAATTGGCTTAAATATCATCCTATTGAAGAAGAAAAAGGGTTTGGAATTCCCTTTATTCCCTTGCTCACATTTAAATGCATTTTGTCACACTAAAGCTTCTCTGCAACCATGTCTACCATCAGGATAGGCTCCTGCTCTTAAAAAAAAGAACGAGATATTTTTAATACCTTTAATATCTATGTAGTACATTGTAATATCGATCTAGAAGACCTGAGAGCTTTCATTTCAAGTTAATTTCTTGATAGGACAAGCTACAGAGTGCACACCCTACAGCAGAAGAATAGAGGACCTAGTTATTCTAAGATTTTAGCAAGAAAGTAGGTACTGAAGACTGACAATTTCAAATGTTAAGCTACAAGGTCTGTTTGCTCCCAGTGCTGTACCATGCAGAACAGACACTGCTGTATCTCACCTGGGGCAGACCCTGTAAATCAGCAAGGTATCCAGAATGATTTTGATCATAATGTTTTTATATTAAAACATAACATATAGTAGTTTCCTTATGGTAGCAGTAGTCAAAGTGAACAAATTTTATACCTGCTTCTCTTTATTTTACTATGGGTTAGTTACTTTTGGGTTTTTTTCCCTCAAAATGCAACATATAGCCACCTTGGAAGTACAAAAGTACTTCATTAACTCTAAGAAGTACACCTGGCATGTTGACATTTGCTAAGGATGAAAAAGGAGTGTACTCTTTCAAGTAGGAAACATCAATTCTTAGAGCTATGGTTGCTTCCTACAGTACCACCTTTTCACCTTACATTTCTTAGGAGACATTTATTTTGCCTGACTGCTGTGCTTATTATCATAGGAGCATTGTGGAACATCATGTCTCCTTTATGTTTGCAAGGCACTGCTGCTGATGGTCCGATAGGTTAGATATTTCCTTACGACACTTCATTGTGAGACTCATCCTGTAGAACACAGAGGGCACTTTAGTTTTCGCATCCCATCCTGACTACTGGGTTCAGTTGGCATTTATCAACTGACAACCCATAGGATTGAGTGTCTGTAGCACACTGTATAATACAACTGGAAACATTCCATATCTCTGCAGTTTCTAGGCCATTTCCCCATGGCAGTTTGGTATGACCTCCTTGGCTGCTACTAGGGAGCGCTTGGGATATTGGCAGAGGGATGAGGAGAATACTGACAGCGTAATCCTGCTTGTGGTCCCATCAGAACAAGGTGCATGAGTATTTTCAGGGAGACGGGGGGAAGCTGCTTTGATTCTGTACTTGTTCTGTGAGTTCATCAAGGCTTTTGGACGTGAAGGCTGCAATTGCCAGCTGTTCTGAAGAGTGTTGAATCAAGTCTGAAGGAAGTCAGCCCAGATCTGACCCCTGCCAGATGTTGAGCCTCACTGAACTAGAACGTTCACAGGAGTCTGAACAAGGAGCTGCTTGCTTAATACGAAGCATATTTGATCTTCAGTACACTCCTTTGTCCTTGCTGATATGCTGTGAGATACATGGTGGGCTCTGGGCTGACCTGGCAGTTTCTGATGGGCCTCTTGCGGCTTTCAGACCTCACGTGTTGTGGAGGTTATAAAAAGTTGATGTTCATTCTAGAGTGCCTCAGACCAGGGATAACATAATCCATGCTTTTAAGAGGCAGATGACCTGATCCAGGAGACACTACAACAGAAGCTGAGAATATTAACAAAAAGTGAGTGTATGCATGTCTGTACCAGTGCATCTGTTTGTAGAAAAAAACTGTTCCAAATCAGAAAGTAAAACTAAGAAAGCAAGAGGGAGAAAAAAGAACAGAGGTCATTTGTTCTAGAGCAGAGAGGTGATCCTTCAGTGTGGCATACAGAAATCAGGTGTGAAAGTAAAGCTGGCTGTGGAGGAACTGATTTGGAGAAGGAGAATACTAAGATGTTTGAACAGTCAGTACCTGAGCCCAGCGCGCTCAGGAGAGGATTTGTGATATTTTGATATAATTGTTATTTGAGGACCTAGAGAGAGATCCAACTATGATCAGTTGTGTAGGCTCTGATTAAACATAGTACATAGAAATACATCAACATCTCACAGTGGTTGTCGCTGCATTGGTGGAAACCAGGCTGCTTGGTGTGGATCCATATGTTCTGGGCTGAGCTTGACATAGGCTTTCCCATGTCTAAGAAGACATTAGCACTGAATCTCTTCTGATTTTCTGGGTCACTCTCAGATAACAGCTCCTCTAGCAGTTGCACATTCCTAGAAATGGGACCATGTAGCTTCTTGGCTTTGTCAGGGCTACTGCTGCCTTCTCAGGCTCTTTAGTAGTCTGGGCACACATCTTCTAGAAAAGCTCTGAAGCTGTAGGTATCCTGGGTTTACAGCACTCTTGAGGATCACATAGTACTTTAAAAAAATAAACAAATAAATTAGGGTTCTGAACACGTTTATTGCTTATTTTAGCTAAAACTGCACAGCTGTAGCAAAACAAACAAACAAACAAACAAACAAAAAACCCAAAAACCCAACCCCAAGCCCCACACTATATGCTTTTGTTACGACATGAGGATTTAGATCTTTGAAATTAGGTCTGAGCTGCCCGAGAAGTGCATTCCTATACATAGCTGCTTTATTTCACTCTCCTCTGCAGCAATTCTGTGCATGATTCACCATGTTATGCAAAAATGTTTTTCTTCTTAAAATAGTTTTCTGTGTGTTTGAGTTTTCTTGCAGACTTCATCTTCTTTATGGTTTTAAAAGGCTGTATCAACACTGGTATTTTTGTTTAGGCTATAGATATGCACCATGTCTCTAGATCCTGTTCCTTAAAGAAGTTGGGGGGGAAGGCAATTGCTTTTCCCAAGGCTTTGCTTGCTCTTTGTCAGAAGATGCTTTCATCTGGAAGGCAATGAAGCTAAAAATCTACATCAGCAGTCCCAGGTATCACTCACTCAGCTCTCAGACCAATATTAACGTTAAAAATCAGAAAGACCATTAGTTTTCACAATAGAGCTTGTCAACTGGCATGAACACACCAAGGAAGTCCAAAGTTTCTAAGCAAAATCCCAAGCTTTCTGTAAGCAAGTTTTCCAGATTGTCACATGCACATGGTCAATGTTTATATTGCTTTACATCCTACAACTTCATACGAAGAAATTTTGAAAGCATTAGAAAATAGACAAGGCCAAATACCATCTATTGGAAGGTAAGAAATCTCAAATGAATCACTTTTACTGCTGATCTAAGAGGTCCACAGTCTGAAGTGATAGGCTATGGTTCATAGGACACTAGTCCTGTGATGAAAAGACATTTAAAATTTCATTAGATGTTTATGGACCCAGAGGTTAGGCTCCAGTGGATTATCATACACAACATAAAGATTATTTTTTTAAAAAAGAAAAAAAAGGATTAAACACTGACCTGTTATGATCTTTTGACTAGATCATATTGGGTCTCTGCTACAAGGATGACCTTAGTGGGTGATTTCCCTGACATATGTAGTTCACACTTGGCCTTGCTTGCTTTGTTTAAATTTAGATTTATACATTTTTCATTTTTAAGCTGCAGGGTAGCTAGTAAGTAGACATTTTTAGTAAATAATTGCTCATGTTGCTACTAGTTGACTGACAGCAAATAAAATCCTACAAGGATTTTTATACATTTTGGTGGTAGTGATACAGCTAAGTGGCCACTTGGTAGGTGAGAGCTTTGTTTGTCTAGGGTTTTAGCATAATCATTAAATCACAGCTTTCTCTAATTGCTTCAGCTGCAGCCAAACTCAGTTGGATGGGATTCTGTAGCAAATGGAATTCTGTCACATTCAATATCGGTGTTTGCTTTATTAAATAGCATTTCTCTGGGGACCTGCATAGACTTTTGGAGTTTTAATTTGTTACAGTATGTAATAGCTGGCTTCTGTAAAGGAATTGTTCACCAAACTACATTCTTATTACTACTGATAATAATAAGATGCTTTTTTACTTTAAGTGAGGTTGACAAGATAAGATATGCCATTTATAAGAAAGCTGTACTTACTTTGCTCAGTGCAGACCAAGTTTGGAAAGGGAGCCCTTCTTGGCAAGCATAAATTCTCCCATTTCTTTTGAAGTGAAAATTTAAAGTTAATAATTAAAACAAACACACAAAAACATTCGGTTATCAAAACCTCTGGGTTTCCCAAAGTGTGCTTCAATCTCTCTTTCTTTCAGTGCCTTTCAGGACTGGAATTAAATATCCTTTGATTCAGCAACCTTAACACCCTTGCCAGTGATCTGTTCCACTGTTATAAAATACTGTAGCAGCAATAACAGTAAAAGTTTTGGTTCTAAGTAGTTTTTTCATTATAAGCAGGTGATTCAGACATCTCCATTTGAATCAGAGTTTTAACTTATAAATGTAAATGCCAGTTTAAAAAGTTCACTACCCTGTGCTTCTCACCATCAAAACTTGTAAACCGTGATGTGTACTGAGAATCCATGAGCGTCTTAAGCAAAACCCATCCTCGCTTTGTGGGGGCAACCTGGAGTCCTGATTGTTGTACCTTCATTAATCAGCCTTACCTGTCACATGCCTGTTGGTGAGTGTTATGTCCTTGAGAAGGATAGCGCTACATGACAGAAACAGGGAGTGACCGAGTGATCTGACGGTAGCAGAATGATACATGAGAAATGGCAACATCTGATGTGTTGTCTTGATTTGGGATTTCCTTATATTTCAGATTTCTGAGGATGTAGGAAGGTGCATATCAAGAATTCTGCCTCTAGTTTAATTGTACTTTGTACAGGAATTTTGTATCTGAATACAGGGTGAGATAAAACACAGGACCCGAGGGACTTTATTGGCAACTATGGTTAGCCGGGGAGTGAAGTTAGGAAGCCAGGCAAATAATCACATCTTCTTCATTTAAAGCATTTCATACTGGCAGAAATCTTTAACCAGTGCTCCAGCTTCTGTCTGCCACTCGGAGATTTTTATATGAAACAGCAGGAACCTGGCAGCCTGGAGATCTTTGAGTGCTGCAAGCAAAAAACTTGAACATCATTTGTAGGTTTTCCTGCCAAGACTGTAAAAATCTAGACAAAGTAGATATGGTTGTTTCACCCAGCTTTTCACTTATGTTTGTCCTTCACTATGTAAGCTCCCAAAACCTTAACCAGTTTTCTTCCAGAATTTTAAATTCTTGCTAGGTACGTACAATAGGATTTATCTTACCTACCTTTATCCCTGTAAAAGTTACATGGCTAGTCTGAACTATTCTCTAGGCTCCCTCTACAGTCAGTGAAGAGACGGATATCTCCAGGAGGCTTTTTATCTCGTATGAATTTAGACAACTGTCTCCGGGTGAAATGAATCCCAGCCCTGTTGTCACCCTCCAGCTTTGATTCAGCAAATGTAACAAGTTCCATACCCATGCTGGGATTTGGAGCCTTGCACAGAATATTCCAACACCTCATTTCCACTGAATTTAATGGAAAATGAATGCATACATATTTTAATTAACTTTGAAAAGCTCAGCCTTATTGTTTGATTAAGTTTGAATGCGCATGTGTTTATATATCAAAACCTACAAGTAGTAAATGTAGCTGTATTACTTTCAAAAACCCAAGCATCTGACAATGCCGTGGTTTAAACCCAAGCAGGAACTAAGCACCATCCACTTGCTCACTCCCACACACCCCCAGTGGGATGGGGAGGAGAACTGTAAAGATGGTAAAACCTGTGGGTTGAGATAAGAACAGTTCAATAATTGGAATAAAATATTGATATTGATAATAATAATCATAACAAATGCAACAACAACAATAATATTGTAATGAAAAGGAAGACAGCAAAAAGAAAGAGAAAAAAATAAAACCTAAAATCCCCAAGTGGTTCACAGTACTGACAGCCCACTGACTGATGCCCAGCCAGTCCTCAAGCAGCGATCGGCTGCTCCTGGCCAGTTCCCCCCAGTTTATGTACTGAGCCTGATTCTCTGTATGGAATATCCCTTTGGCTACTTGGGGTCAGCTGTCCTGGCTCTGCTCCTCCCGGCTTCTCTTTCCCCTGCTCGCTGGCAGAGCGTGGGGACTGAAAACTCCTTGACTTAGGGTAAGCACTGCTTAGGAATAAATAAAAACATCCCTGTGTTATCAACATTATTCTCACACTAAATCTGAAACACAGCACTGCACCAGCTATTAGGAAGAAAATTAACTCTATCCCAGCCAACACCAGGACAGACAACTTCAGCTAATTAGTGGCCCAAATGGCTGATAGGGATGATACTAATTATGCTGTAGTGTTGAAAACTGGACCAAATAGAATCTAAAATATGGATGTAATAACTAAATACCTTTGTGCTACCTTTTTTCTTCTCTCTCTTAAATAGAGTTTAGATTCTGAAACCCACATTTTTTAATATAATATATTTGTGGATAGCATGGCTGCCAGTTGACAAAAATGGCTGTGATTACTAATTCTAATAAGTACCGAATGTATACAGGAATTAACTTGAAATGTACTTTAGCTATGCGTAATCCTTTAAAAAAATCACAAGAGTAGGGCTTCTGAGATGAGTAAAAAATGTGAATTAACTTCTAAGGGACACAATTTGCAGGTGACTATCTCTTTTATGAAGTTATTTGTTAATTCCCACAGGTGGTTTTTTTTTTTTTAACTGAAGAATATGCACTGTTTATGTAAAAAAGATACAGTACTCCTTTTGTTTTTAACACATACCAAAGAACTCAGTTTTGTGCTTTGCTGTTGCTTCTTACCAGAATTTCAGTAAAGAACTGTAACATTTCCTTCTCTGCACTGTCTGGAATTACATCGTGCTGTTACAACTTCTTCGACTTATACCTGAACACCCAGAACCACAGTTATATCATTAAGCACTTAAATGCAGCCAACAATATATAATTTAAAGTGTAGATATGCTTGTAAATAGTAACAAAAGGGTGTAATTTCTTAAATATTTCCCTCTTAAATGTTTTCTCTTTTTCTACCTACTTACTGCTAAGTTAAGCTTTTGCGCATGAGATTACCTGTCCTCTAAAGGAGATGGAACATGCGGTATAGTGGATCTTTTCCACTTCATCTACCTTTCCAAGAAATAACAGCTCTTTGGTTAGACAGAGCTGTCTGACATTGTGATATGCTCTTAGCTGGTTTGCAAAGCTTAATAGGAAGTCATAATCTTTAAATTAATTTGACTTGCAGGCTAACAAATGCATATTTGGATCCCAGTCCAGCAAAGCATTTAAGCATATCCTTGATTTTAAAAGTCTTTACTGAGTCTTTGCAAGAGTTTTCTCAAAGTCTGTAGGGCAGAAGGTGTGTGAGTATCATATGTCTTTTCAACCCATATCATCTTTGTTTATGATAAACCCAACTCTTTGTTGTCGCATTCCTTAGCCCTGTCACCATTTGATACTTTTCCAAGAAGCTGGAATGTAGGTAGAAGCATGGTTTGTCTTATCTGGTTTTCCCTTCCCTACCTGAGCCATTAGACTTGCACAAGAAAGAGGCACACGATATGAAAGCAGTATGTTTTCTTAACTCAGCTGAAGGGCTGCTTCTTACCTTTCAAAATCCTGCCTGTTAGGTTGCAGTTTAGATTGTAGCTGTTCAGAGGCAGGGACCTCGGAAGGTCCCAGCTTTGTACTTGTCTCCAGGATGCGTAGTGCTTTCATGAGACTTCAGTGAACAAAGCGGTGGTGAGAGTCCAGTGTGAAATGGAAGTGTCAAGGACTGTCTTCATCATGTTCCCATTGTAGTATTTAAATGTTGTCAGTAATATTTTTACTTTCACAGTAATAACTGACACAGGCATTTGTGTTTACTAAACTTTAGAGCCTTGGGAGTTGGTGCACTTGGGTAGGTAGACCCAGAGAGACTGTTTTACTAACGTTGCTGGGAATATGACTTTTTTTTTTTTTTTGTGTGCCCCAGTGACATGCAATGTTTGATGCTCTGTATTCACTGGTGGCAATACTAGTTACTGCGTTTTCATTGGGATAGATGGCATAGTAGCTTCCATTTACTTATATAGATGGAAGTAAACAAGGTAAGAAAGAGACCAGGTCAAAATGTCAGAATAAAATAGGAACATTCATATGACTGACGGTGATACAATAGATAATAGACACACTTAATATTCCATCTCTATAAACCATTCTCAAAGGCTGAGGCTGTGGGGTATACTGTGGCAGAATAGACAAGTGTAACTGTGGTTCATTTTTGATAAACACAAAACTCAAGTCTGTGATTTGTCTGCAATGATCGTGGATGGAGAATACTACTAAACCCATTACTGCTCCCAGCCAACTAGACACCTCCTCATGCCTGTTGAAAAGAGGGCTCAAATTTAAAATAACTTTGAATATGGATTTAGCATGCACTCTATATATACCAAGTCCAAACAAGTACTCAGCTATGGGTAGAAGTGTCTATTTTTAACAACTGCACATGATTTAGTTAATGCCCAGTCTTTTTGTTCACAAAGGCAGAATATAGGTCTTATCCATAGAGACCAAGAGCAATCTTATCCCATACACTTAAAAAGGATAAAAGAACTTCTTCTGCTATATATTGATAATGTTGCTGTGAAATATCAAGGATGATGCCATAGTGGTTAAAAGGAAATGGCAGTGGAATATGTCTTGAGCCCAGCTTCATTGCTCTTTTTTCCCTTTTCTTTCTCCTATTCATTCTTGTGCACAAGTTCCAGGAGTGGAAATAATGAATTCAAATTAAAGAAGCAGGTGAAATAACACATTTCATAAATTAACTCTTTCTGCTCTGTACCCCTTATAATGCAGTATTAAACTCTGCGATCAGTGTCTGTTTGCTGTAGGTGAACGGTGGAACATGCACAGAGTGAATATTTAAGGATTCGTTTCTCTTTTGTCCACAAGCTGCAGTAAAATTTAAAGAATGACAGATAATTGGTTTGAGACCAGGCATTCTTCTTTGACCGTTATTAGATTGAACCACATAGCACTCTGTCTTATCCTTTCCTGACAACTTAAGTTAGAAGATCTTCATAATTTTAAAGACTCCAATTTTAATATATACAACTTGAAATACATGTAGCATCTGTGTAAACAGAAAAATTGGGTGGCTGACATGTAATGGAATAACTATACTTCTATAGCTGTGTGTAGACTGGTCTTGTGATTTGCCAGCTTAGCGAGCAGTTGCCACAACTACTCTAACAAAAGTCTCTAATTCAGGCATATGTTAGTGGCCAAATAACAAGGTAGAGGTCAACCATCCTTCCAAACATAAGAAAAATATTTCTCTTCCTTGTATCTGTGTCAGCATGCTGCAGTTAATCCGAACCACTGGTATAATTGCCCAGTGTGGACTCGCTATTTGAAAATCCAAGTGGCGCTATGTCAAAGCAGTGTATGTGCAAAGCTGAGCTGTATGACCGGTATTGTTACAACATAATTGTTTTGCTATAGCGATGCTCATTCCCACATCCCTGGGTTCACAGAAAATGGCATGAATCAATTTGCGTATTTTGCAAAGCCTTTTTTTCTTTTTTCCTTTTTTTTTTTTTTTTGTTTCTCACAATTTTGTCTGAAACCAAATAATTAATGTTTAATTTTCACAGTTCCCCATTCAGAAAATGAGCTGTTATGAGCTGTTACTGCTTCCCCCCCCCCCATTTTGTTGCCTTATAGTGGAGTGGTTTATAGGCAATAAAAATCAGATTCTTGCTATATAAAGAATTTCCAGTGGATCTGTAAGAGTAGCTTTCCATTACAAGCTTTTCCCTGTAATTCCATTGGATTCTTAAAGTGGATTCAGATTTACATGAGAAGCAGCAACGTTGCCCCCATTTTGCACCGGAGTCAGTCTCTCTGGGGCGGCATTGCTATGGGGATCTCTTGCATGGCTATATTCTGCTTTTTCAGTAAAACAGAAACTTGGTGTTGTTTCTTTACTGTACAAATGAAGATAAGTTCCAAAGTGGAATGTAAACAATAATTTAATTATTAAGTAAGCTGAAGAAACTGATATGTTTTGGGCATTGAGCAGAGTTTTGGCAAGAAGTTGCAAGTATATAATGGAACAGAAAACTACTTATGGCCAAAGCCAAGTCCTAAAATCTTTCTGCCAGTTTTACTACATATTGTTTGAGAGATGGCATCCAGCCACACAAGTAAGTGAAATAAATGCAAGCAACACCATTAAAACTGTGAATATGTGTGAAATAACAAATGGAAGGAATAGAGTCGGGCATTCCTGGCAGGGGGAGGGGAGCTGGAGATTCTGTGAGAGACCACTAGCTGCAAGATTAAAGGTGTCTTTAAAGCTATGTAAAATGTGCTTTATGTTTAAAGATAAAATGGGATAGAATAACAAATGCAAAAGCAAAGATGGTCCTTCCAGACTAGCCCTGGGCAACCAGATTGGTTGGTCCCCTTTTTCAGGTGCCTTTACTAACTACAGGGTATCATATAGTGCCAGCAAAGATACTGTGAATGTAAGATAGGTGTGTGTCTTGTACCTGTGTGATAACAGACAGAGCCATTTGGCTATATAGGTTTGCCACCTACATACTGTATGTGAGTATTCTGTTCTTTGACTCTGTTCATACTGTTTCCAAGAAAATACATTTAAGACTCAAAATATCAGTATTCCACATAGAATTTTTACGTATAGAAAAAAACCCCTATGCCAGATTATAAAAAAAATTGTGCACTGCACAATCTACAGGTCAGTACTCAACTGTCCAAATGTATAAAATTAAGATATATAGATCCCTGTTAATTTGTTACTCCTGTGACATTTATATTGGAACTGTAACGTGTTCGGTAGACTCAAGATGGGTCTAATTTAAAGCTAATGGGGAAAATTATTGGTTTCTTGTATTCAGGTATTTTATTTTTAAAAGTCTGTCAGTGTGCTCTGAGTATAAACATTAATGTCAGATTTTTTTATTGTACTTATCTTGTGAGTTTCATAATTTGTAATGGCTGTGCAGTTTTTACAGGTGTATTTAATGGCAAAATCTTATCTGGAACTGCATTTTAAAAGCTCAAGTATAGTTTGATTTGCTGGGAATGGGAGGAGGGGAGGAATACCATTCTCTCCTTGGGGAGACAGCAGTTTCCTCATGCAGCATTAACTTGAAAGACTATGAGAAGTGTGTATGTTGCCAACAGGAGTGTGGATGTATAGAGTTCTGAAAATAGTAAGTGTCAATAGGGAAGGGTTGCAGGTGCCAGAAGAAAAATGTAAGCTCCCAAGGGGCACTATCTCTTTTTATTTTTGCCTTGTCCAATGCCAAGCCACATAAGTTGATGTTAGAAATTCAGTTCTTAGCTGAAAAGTGATTATATAAGAAAAAGGTCCCATTTCAGAACAGATGTGTTTCCTGTGTGTATTCAGAACTGCATTTATTTGTTTCCATGACTCTCGTTTTAATATACTATTTACACCTGTCATATGTGTACAGCCAAAAGCGATGTGAGGGAGAAAACCAAAATCTGCTTCTCGCTGGGCATAAGCCATGGAGCTGCACGATGGGGCAGCTCCGCCTGAGGCTTGGAGGCAGCAGGAACTCTCTCTCCGCTCTTCTTGGGAGCACGGTAGCCATGCTCTGTACCTCTTCCCATCTCCAAAACACCAGTCTAGAAATCTGTAACAGGGGATTAAACCCCTTAACTCACAATGGCAGCAAAACTGAGCTGATTATTACTTCTTCTGTCCTTGTTAGCCACTAAGGACAAGTGATGGCTTTTCTTTGTAGCAATCTTTTCATATGGTTGAAGGCTGTCATCACATTTCCCGTAAGCTGCTTCTGTCTTATACTAGACATAGCTAGGCCCTTCCGCCTTGCTTCCTATGAATGCTTTGGGGTTGGCTTTTTTGTTTGCTTATGTCTTTAAACTCAATGGTTCCTGTTGTTCTCAGCTAAATTCTTTAAGACTGGGTGGCCCAGGCCTGGCCACAGTACTCCAGAAATGTTCCAGTTGAAGTCTTTCCAGAGATATGTTTGCTGGAGTGGAAGGGAATTGCATCTAAGACAGCTCCCTTATTCACAAGAGCAACAGATTGCTGATATATTTACTTTATGATCTGGACCATTTTCTATAGTACTGCTTAATCAGTTATTCCCCATTTTGTAGTTGTGCTTTTGTCACTTTATTGAATTTCATCTTCACTTCAGATAATTTCTGCAATCTATCAAAATCATTTTGAATTCCAGTTCTGTCCTGCAAGGTATCTGCATCCTCTCTCGAGCATGGTTTCATGTACTGACTTTTTACATGAACTCCATTCTGCCTTCCAAGTCATTAAACAAAAATAAAGGAATTTGGAGAAAATGGCATAGGCTCGGTTGGCCTTATATTCCAGTTGCAAGATCTATTTTGGTTCAGCAGTCACCATCACAGGCAAGTAGGAGAGCCTCATTTGGCTTGCAGACTCTTAATCATGTGAGTGTGTAAGGTGTAAAGAAGAACCCAGCTTGACTCTCAGATCACACAGTGAACGTGGGACTATTAGATGGAGGGGGAAAAAGAACATCATTGTATTTAAAGTCTGATTACATTTGCCAAAGAAATCAGAGTCAGGGAAAAATATTGAAACCCTAGGATTCCATTTACTTGGAGACCCTATTCAGAGTTGAGCCATGCTTCAAATTACAAATAATACTAGGGTGGAGGGGATCAGAGGGAACAATGACAGTTGCGGCAGAGGACGTTTTGCTGCTTGGGTAGCTGGCTACAGCAGCATGGCATCCTTACTGCTGACCCAACTTGCTGGCTGTCTCTGCCCTCTTCTCTCCTTTGACACATTCCTGAAGTTTATTTTAATACAAATTTTTTTTAAAGTATTAGGGGTTTTTTTGTTATGTTTAGGCCATTATTTCAATGTTTGAGCATGTGAGTGCACTACGTGAAAGGGAGGTTGCCATGGTAATTTCTCATTATTGTTGAATAGAAAAATAATTACTCTGGCAAAATCCCCCGTAACCTGTCAGAGCATAAGTTAAAGATGCCTGGGGGCAGCCTTGCCTTCACCATCCCCTTTTTGTAAAAAAAAAAAAGGAGATGATTTTATTATTACTCTTTTTTTGGTAATAACTGGATCCTTTTTCAGCTTGGCTAGGGGACACCTCATTCGGTTTTGTTCACGATTTGGCTGTGAGAGTAGTTGGGCCCACCTGTGACAAGGGTGGAGCATAGAATTAATCAGCAGAGCATATGCAGGCTTGACAGGATTTATGTATTCTGTTAAGGCTTGGGGATTTTTTTGTGGGTGGGGGTGGGGTGTTGCTTTTTCTGTTTTTCCTTCTTCCTGACATAAAATATGCAAAAGCATAAGATAAAGAACTTGGACAGCATCCAAACTGTGACAGGATCTGGACGTTTCATCTATCCAGGGAGGGAATCTACAGTAATTCCATCTCCACGTTTTCCTTGTCTTCAGACTTCTTGGAAGCAAGAGTGAGTGCAAATATGTGTGGTTTTGAGGTGAGGCCCTGCACTTTCCTTGCATCTTCTCCGTCTTTCCCGTGTGCCTTTGCATCCCCACTATGTCATGTTCTGCTTTTGCCTCCCATGTCATTGGGTGCTGCATCAGTAGATCCAGTGATACTCAACTATTGAGTTAACGAGAGTGCAAACGTGGTATGTGGCATTTCTTACATCCTTCTCTCCTCTCTTCCTTCCCTATGACAATTATGTCCAAAAGATCCCTGTTAATACGGCAGCCTGTCTTGGCAAATGGCAGAGAGTGGTAGCTCCTAATTACTTATTGGACAATACACTCTGGTATGGGCTTATAATGTCCCCCACCAGGCTGTCCCGAGTGAAGGGTCGGTGCTCTAAGATGTGTTGTTAGAAGCTAGTGGCTGGGCTCCTGTTGAACACCAGCATATATATTCCATTCTTACTGTTTTGGCTACTCACCTTGTCAATGGAGCGTTGATTGCACGTGGGAATACTCGTCCCATTTACACCAGCAAAGAAGAAGGAGCAGCAGCTCTCTGTGGCAACAACTTTCCAAGTTGTGGGGGACGGTTTTGGTACCTCTTTGCGTGACTGAAATTTGAATGAGCACTGCAGGGCCATGATGCTGGGTGTCCTGCCACTGCAGGGTGGGATGAGCCTTGACAAGGAAGGTGAATTACAGGCTTTGACCTAGCCAAGAAGTCTCTTGGGGGTGTCTGGTAGGACCTGAATGCTAAAAATGTCCCTACCCTTTCTCCATTGGGTGCATGACAAAAATCAAAGTGAAGTTGTGAGGCAGGAAAGATACCCTGCTCAGCAGGTTGGAGTGAAATCCAGTAGTAACATCTTCAGGAAAAACAGGAGCAGTACTAAAAACCCCAGCCAGTTATTTCTCTGCATGTGTACGTATAATGGATATGATAGATACATGTTTTGTCTTAAATTGGCATTTTATCTCAGCTTTTTTTTCCTGTGAAGGTAAAATATTTCTGGGTTAGTTATATATTGCGTAGGCACTAAGAGGTACTCAGTGCTTACTATGCTGAATGAAGGTGGCTTTGCACACTGGGAAGGCAGCTGCCCTGAGTGGGATAGAGTGCCTCTGAGGGGTGCAACTGGGGCATCTTCAGAAGCGTATTTCCTGCTCTGTTGCTTATCCTGTGTGCTGCATGCGATTTAAATCACAGGGCCTCAAAGGAGCAGAAGAGGCTGCACCAAACATTTCAAATCCAGCTGTTAAATATACCCATAGCTTTTGAATGAAACAATTAGTAGATTCGGTTGTTGCCCGACTTCTCTGAAAAGCCTTGCGGGCTGGACCACTTGCACAGGTGCTAGACGTTGAGGTTTGGGTGCCTGTGGTCGGTCACCGAGGTCTGAAGATGCCTGGTTCAATTGTCAAAGTAGTGGTGTATGGGTATATGCTTTACATTGTACATTATATTAATAATTGCTATGTTCCAGCTATGTGTATTACTGTAAGTCAAAGTATACAGAGGTCATCTTAAAATATTGTTTTCACTTCGTGTATCGCACTGGAAAGTAAAGATTTCTCACAACAACTACATTTAAGTAACTAGCTGGTATTTAATTAACCCGCAGTACCATTGTATTTATATTAAATGCATTGGAGTGGAATGGCTATTATATTTAGTTTCTAAATAACTTTCTTGTCAGCTCATGCTGATAATCGGGTTATGTAGCATTATAGAATTAAGTACTGAGGTTTTTTCATTATTAGGACCAAGCATTTGAGATACACAGCTCAGAATAGGGGGTGGGGAGGGGGGAAGTCATAATCGCTTTATTTGCAACTGATTTATAAAATCGTTTTTAACATTTGAAGAAAAACCTGTGTTTATGAGAACAAAAGTTTTTACATATTTAATATGCTTGATAAAATGAAAGTTTATTGTATAATAAACTCAGCATTTTAGCTTTTTTCTTAAACTAGAAATGAATTTTATCTAGGAAAATCAGTTTGAAATATCATATAGACATCTACACCGCAAAATGATTGGTAAAGCGCAAACTATGTGTGATCCCGTCGAATTTCTTTTACAAAGGATGAACATATTTTCATTTTGCCTCCTGTTAAGTGAATGATCTGTTGCTTCCTAGGATAGTGACAACCTCTGGTGGGATGCCTTTGCAACTGAATTTTTTGAAGATGATGCAACTTTAACCCTTTCATTTTGTTTGGAAGATGGACCAAAGCGATACAGTAAGAGATATATTTTTTGTTCAAATTTTAAGCCTGAGTTTCTAAACACAGTTTTATCTGTAAGAGACAGATGCAACCCTGGCAATGACAGAGTCACTTGTTTGTATTCAGTGACCATCAAATTTCATTAAAGAATTGCATGGGTTGAGAATCCATCTTTTGTGGAATTCCTCTGACTCTTATTACATGAAAATAAATCATTTCCTAGTGGAGTAGGGCAAATAATACAATATAATAATTGGAATTTTAAAATTAATTTGCAATGGCTGTACTTGCACTCTTTAATTTGGTTTCCACAAACATTCAAGTGTTGAGTCTTGTGGGCAAAATTATTCATGGAAAGGGAACTTTGTAGCAAGTTTCAGTAGTGTTGCTGGAAGGGCTTCCAGATTTAAACAGGGATCATAAAAACAAAAATACCAAAAGCTATATCCTTGCTGGTGTAGCTAATCATTATTCCATCAGCTGTGTGGATCTATGCTGTTTGCACACATTGAGGACCTGCCCTGGGTATTGTCTGAACAGCAGTGGAAGTCTAGAATACTCTCAATCAAGCACTAAATGAAAGCTTGAATAACAGTGAGGCAGTGAATAAACCTGATGGCATTGGCATCCATTGCCTGCATATGCTGAGCAGCAAAAAGGGGTAAAATTCATCGACCAAATTGTTTGTAGTGAATAATTCACTCAGCTTTAGCACTAAGCAACAGCGAGATAAGTAAATATTGAAAGACTGCGTTGCCCATTGTTTCACTCCATTCAGAGTGACCCCTGCTTCATGGTGACAGCTTGTACTCTCTACTTAATGTCCTGAGTCTTGTGAGGTTCTTTTTCGTGAGAGTGACTGATTGTCAGCGTATCATTCACATAGTTCTAATTCCTTTTATCAATTATCTCAGGTATTTATTTGACAAGTGTTACCTTCTCCTGGAGAAAAAATAACAACCGCTTTGAACGCACATTCTGGGATTAGTGTTGACAGAATTACAGTTTCTTGCCTTTCAAAGCAAGTGATAACTCTGTAAAGGTCCTCAAATTACAGCCTATAGCAACATTGGTAACAGCTGATCTGTCCTGATTAGGTTGAGTCAACTTGTCAGATATCAGATTTGCTAGTTGTGTTATCAGTCCAGAAGGCACAGATACATCAGCAGAAAAGCAATTAATGTCCAGTTAGATCAGAGGGAGTTGTGTTTCTGGAAAAGAGTGCTGCATATGAAAGAATCTGTCAAAGAGCAAAATATTCCTGTTGTCACAAATGCTTGATAATGGTTGTGCTATCTGGAACAGTTTGGTATGTGGCAATACTGTGATTCTTAGCATTGTTGCTGATAAGCCTGATTGAAAGATCAAGTTACTGTAGACACATTTTTAAAAGCGACTGGCACACAGGATTTTTCCTCTGGTTTTAATTTGTGACCTCTGCACAAACTTTTGTTGCTCTTGGTGTTATTCTCACCATCTGCCATTAAAACTTAGCATTAGGGCTCTATCTGTTCATTCATGTTTCCTTTCCTTCGTTAGTAAATATTTACGTAATGCTGAACTACAGTGTTAGTGATTCTTTCTGATGCACCCAGTATTCCTGTTTAGTGATACTTGAAAAAGCATGCTTGAGCCGTTCCAGTCTGGGACTTCCATTGCCCCCTGAGCAGCCTTTGAGAGCCGCCTTGGGGGTGCTGTGTCCCTACCTGGGACACCTCCAGCATTGCTCGTTGTTAAGAGCTTGTTGTTAAGAGCAACCCTCTCTTCCTATTAGGAAAGTTTGTGTCCAAAACTACGTCCAGGAGTTGAGAACAGAGCAGTCTGCTCCCCTTTGGGTGCGAACATTAGTTGACAATCGCTTCTACCTGTAGCAGGTTCTTGCTGAGCACAGAGACCTGATCGAAGTCTCTGTTTTGCCTGCCCGACCATGCACATGCTCCATGGCGACTATGGAGGGTCTTGGCATCTCCCAAAAGACCATAATGTCACCCAGTACCCTTCTTCCAAGTAACTGGTCACTGGCCAGTGGTCTGGGGCTCCTGTTAGGTGTGCCAGAGTATGCTGAGTGGTGGCAGCACCAAGTGTGGAGTTTTGGAAGATGAAACAAGTGCCTGGTCTCCATCCATGCTGTCTGCAGCAAGACACTTCCTCCTTGCCCAGTGTGCATAGTCTTTAGTGTGTAGTGGGAATGAAAATCGTTGGAACTGGCTGAGAGGGAAGAGAAAAGACAGAAGGCAGAAACAGTAATGGAGGGTACCAAGATTAGGCCCTAGTAAAGAGAAATAGGCACACTTTGAGAAGTGATTTGTAGAGCTGAAGGTGATGGAAGATGCCAACCTCTTGCCTTTGCTCCAGGATTCAGCTCAAAATTGCCTGCTTTTGTCTTGCTTCAGCCTGTGAGAGATCTGCTTACATCTCTGACTTCAGTTGTGGCTGCCACCTCATTTTCTTCCCTTTGGGTGATTGATGGTTTCCCTCTATTAGGTATTATAAAATTCTCTTCTGGAGGAAAAAAAAAAATCCAGAAAATATCTTTTGGGGGGGTGTGTGTGGAGAAAGAACAAATAGTTTTTCATTGTCCATGGCCACAGTTTTTCTCTGGCTTGTGACAGTTCCCAGCCTTTTCCTCTCCTTGTTCTCAGGGGCTATCCGGATCTTGCCTTAAGCCACTGGAGATGAGGAGTAGCACAGTGTTTTGCCCCAGGTTCATTCTCCAGAGCCCCAGGAGCACTGTGGGAGGCTGCTGGAAACTTGCATATTGTCTTCTTCTCTAATCTTGACTGCACTTCCCAGACCCCTCTGGGATCTTTTTTCCGTGCTTGCTTTAAACTTTTCCTTTCCTCGAGTTTCTTACCGCAGCCTTTTTCTCAGTCGGTGCTGTCTGCCCTCTGCTCTCACCTGGACAGCCCAATCCCACAGCCAGAGCAAATGTCCAGGGCATGTGAGTCAGGCCTGTAAATTATAGTGTGTTACAAGATTTAGAAAAAAAATACTACTTTTACTTGCCTCCAATTTGTTTTAACTTTTAGTATGCAGTTCTGTCAGAGAAACTGTAAGGGTTGTAAACTCACTTTTTTTTTTTTTTTTGTCTCAGAAAAGTAAGCTGCTTATTTAATTTCATGGCCCCAAACTGAAGCTTTACAAAAAACACCAAATATTTTTAGGCTGCCTTTTGCATTATGAGTGTTTTACAGCACTCAGCTCATCTCCATACTGAAAAAAAGCAGTTTTCTTCACTTTGCTACTCTCACTGTTGAGTCTGCGAGGTTTCTCTTTGACTATCAGCTCTGAGATTCTTTAATTTGTAGGGGAAAATAGGTATGGGTCAAAGTGGGGGTTTTAAGTCACTGGGTTATGTTTACTTCGCTTGGTATGAGACAGCACTATGTACTGATACTCAGGAGAGCTTTAAATGTGCCTGTATATCTGTGTGGCGCAGCATGTAAAGATACTTACTTATGCCCTGGGAAGAGTAAAGGTCTGTTAGTTCAGTGATCCACCAGTGCTAATTAATTTGATTGCCAGGTTTGTTAGATATGGACCAGTTATCTTTGCAGAACATTATTCTGCCTTGGGTAGATGTGAACTTGGAGCCCAGCTCAACTTCCCATGCGGAGATTCTGTGTTAGACCTGAAATTGTTGCTGTGCCCATCTTTGCAGCAGCTCTTTTTGTCTTCAGAATTTTATTTCTTAGATGTAAGAACTTCACCTTCTGCAATTCTTCCTCCCTGGTAGAACATTCAAGAAAGAAGATACTATCTTCTTTCAAACATCCCCTGAAAATGTGTGTTTTTCTCCTGCTTGCTTATACCCCTCAGCTATTCTTTTGGTCTGCTGTTATCTATGAACCCTACTCGCAATATTAAATTCTATGTTGAAATTGAGTTTTAATGAGAAAAATGACAGAAAATAAAAACACTTTTTAATGTAACAAAGGTGTAAAATATGTGTGTTTTCTCTAGCCTGGCTTTCTCTAGCATTTTTTGGCTACAGTGAGATGGAGAGAAAGCTCACACATTCTAACGCTTAAAGACTGAGAAAGATTCTCAAAACCAAAGAGATGCTACCTGTTTTAAACCACATTGAACAGTATTTAACAGCAGCTAAGAAGTAAACCTGTGAAATTCATTTTACAGTGAGAGCAAAAAGAAAATTGCTTTAATTTATTATGCCCTGATTTATTGGGTCAAGAAGTAAATAGGATTTAAACAAAACTAAAAAAAGAAAATATGCCTAATGGAGCCGATTTATTTTTTTTCCTTGTTGTGAATAAAACATTCGTTTCCTGTTAAGAGCCTTCTATCCCTGTAAAAGAGTAAATACTAGACTCTGATCCATTGTTGCCCAGGTTCTTTGTTTCTTAGAGACAAAATATTTCCCGAACAGATAAGAGAAACAAGTTTGATTGACAGCTCTTAGCAGAGTCTCATCAGCTGCTGTGCTGACAGCCTGGTGATGCGCACTGTGCTGATGTGGTAGGGACTGACAGGTGATTGACAGCCCAAGACTGTGGAGACAGGAAAGATGAAGCATGCTCAGTAAGAATAATGTGCAGTGTTTATGCAGCACTGCAGAGAATAGGAGCTAGAAAGTTAACTCTTTCAGAGCAAAGTGACACTGTAACGCATAATGGATGCAGTTGCCACTGAACAGAAAATTAGAGCTTGTCTACATTTCTGTTCACTAAATGCTTTCTGTTTGTGGAGGAGCTATATACTGTGAGGAAGTAAAAGCATGAGCTATCACATTTGTAGCCATACAAAAAAATGCACGTGTGGTAGGTATGATGGAGTCCTCAAAGTGGTTTTATTTAAGCCTATAGATGTAGAATGTATTGAGAATTTCAAGCACTTTTTATGGGCTTCCATCACCCAATTTTATATGGCATTGCATAATGTTACACATCAGAAATTTCAGAAGGAACCAGTTGAGCTCTTTTGCTTTATGTAGCCCTACAAAAATATAGCGATATCAGCTTTATTGTTGCTCTGGATCTGTAGCTGATAATTGAATATGCATTCTGTGTTATAATTGCTACTGCAGTTTGTGCTTGGAATGTACAATATAACTATACCATGCTTTGCGTTTTATGCACTTACTATTCATTTTCTCTATTTGGTCATGAACCCTGCTTGGTTTTTCTTAATTTCTTGATTTTTTTGCTAACTGGAAAGTTAGAGGTAGATTTTGGGGGCAATAGTTTCAGAGTACGGTGAACTTTGGGCCAAATGGTAAAATCATCAGCTTTAACGTGCTTGTTGAAGTTTCTCTGTGTGCCTTTAGAATATATTACATGGCTGTATCTTAGACTTTACTACAAATTACTTAGTGAATGCACAGTGAGTGAGCTGCCGCAGATTCATTGCGCTTTTTTCCCTGTTTATAACCTGTGCGATACAAGTAACTTTACAGCCCTTTGTTGGATAACTTCTGTTCGGGTCAATGATGGAAAGCCATACCTAGTGGTCATTTCTTACAGTCAGGGAACATACTTTGGGGATAAACAGGGAAAATTTGCCACACATTACCCACTTGCTTAACTATTGTCAAAAAGATGGGTTTGAGAGGCTAACGCACTACATTATCAGCCCAGGTTTCTATAAAACTGTCGTCTGGCTTCTCTCACATAACTCTTACAGAGAAAATTAAATTTGCCAAGAGAAACAGATTGCAGTATTTCCAGGAATGCGCTCTTTCTCTTTCCTTTTATTTTTTTCCCAAGGAAATCCCAGTCATTAAACATGATTTGAGCGTTCAGGTACAACACAGTAAATTGGCCTAGCTCAGTAAGTGAGACAGATCATACTGTGCGACTGCCTGGTCTTCATCTTTGTATACCACTCTTCTAGTTTTGCTTTTTTTTCCAAAGTTTCTTAGCAATACTTTTAAGTTTAATTTCAGAACATAGATGAACATTTCATTAAAATCAGGTCTAACAGGTCCGCAAGTGCCTGCGGATCACCGGTAGCACCTCCATCCCCCAGTTAATGATTTCTAATTGATTATTACTTCTTAAAATTGGTATTTTAAGGAGCTCTTAATTCATTTTACGTATGCTTTATTAAAACTATATATTGATAGTTTCTATTAAGAATATAAGGAATGCACTACCAAGTCAAATGCATTACAGGTGTCTAAATGTATTACACCTATGCACTTATCTTTATCACCCAAACTTCTGTAAGCTCATCAAAGAATAAAATGAGATTTGTTTGACAAGACCTATTTTACATAAACCCATGTTGACTGGCATTAATTACATCCCTTTCACTTCAGCCTTTGTCAGTTAAATCCTGTATAATTTTTTTCACTATTTTGTCTGGATTGATATCAAGCAAGTGTATTATGTTATACCGTCACCTGACTGTATAGTGTCCCTTCTTAAATATCAGCACAACAGTAGTGGTTTGGTTTTGTTTTTTTTAATTCCCTCAGTAGCTCTTTTTTTTATTATTATTATTATTTTATAAGACCAGGTAGAAATCTGCAAAAGGAACTCTTAGAACTGCTGATTTTAAAATGTTTACTCCTAGTAGAATCTATTTAAGATCCTTCTTAGCTGCTGATGGACTAGGAAGCACTTTTCATCTCAAGATCAATATTCTTTCCAAAAGTAGAACAAAAATGCTTTTTTATGTATTGATATTAACTTTTTTTTTGTTTCCAAATTAAATTAAGTTTTGAATAAAATTCAAGGTCTGTCTTATTTTCTTTAGCCCATACAGCAGTGGATTTTTCACTGACACATTCAGCACCTGATTCTAATACTTTATATTTCATAATGTGTTTTTACAGAATGCTTTCCCCTTTTTTATCTTTTCTTTTACATACTATATTAATTGTTATTATTATTATTATTCATAATTATCAGGGGTTTTTTCCTTCTAATTGTTGCCTTGATTTTTCCACTAACTTTTTTGCCAAAGTTGTTTTCTTTCTCACAGTATAGTTGTGGCTTTTGGATATCTTACCAAGTCTGTTTAACAGATTCTTAATTTTCATGCATAGTTTTTAGCTGTATTTCGTCCCAGGCAGTTGAGCTTTGGCGAATCCAGTATTTTGAGGCACCAGCTGTATCTCTCCTACTGATTGGGATTACCTTTTCTTTGTCCGTTTGTACTGAATGTACGTTTTAGATGGTATTTGTATAGAAACACGTGATCCGATTGAGAATGTCCAGAGGAAAGCAAGTCTTGATCAGTCTACAGAAGAGAAGACATGGGAAAAAAGAGAGGGGGAAATGGGACATAATAACAAGACCTATCAAGGAAAGGCATGTAGTCTGTTTCAATATGCACGGTGAGCAGAAGAGATGCTAGCCTTAATTTGTATAAAAAAAAGGTACATTGAGAGGTTAGTTTCTACCGATAAGCAAAACGAGGTCCTGGGGCACATTCCCTGGGGAGGCTGTGCAGCTTCCACCAGCTGAGGGGCTGTGTCTGACCTGCATCTCTGGTTCCCTGGAGTCACTGGTCCCAAAGCAAGTGCCAGCTTTCAGCCCAGTTCAGTCTCAGCCATCGTAACAAGTTCTGGAATTATTTTCTCATCTTGGGTGATAAACTTATTGTGATTAAAAACACCCTACTATTTCTCATTTTTAACAACATGAATAATGTTTTTCTAATATTGCTGGCTATGCAAGACTTCCCACAAGAATTTTCCACCAATTTCCTTCAGAACATACATTTTTTTTTTTCTCCATGTTACTGACAGGTGCTGAAGGAATAATTCTTTCTAGTTCCTGGTTTGTGATTAGCAGGTATGAATTAGACCTTCATCTCTGCCCACTGCAGGCTCGCTAGTTAGCATAATGTTCCTGCGCTTTTGAGTTATCGCTACTTTTAAAATACAAAGGGGCTTCTTTACTGTAAAATGCATGTGCAACCTGTGTGCATGCATGTGTGTATACACACAGCCTCGATTAGGTACTCCATGGAAAGGTTTATCATGAAAACTGTTCTATCAACCTCTTTTCCAAGTGTTTTGCAAGTAAATACAAGAATTCAGGTGTTTTAGAAATGGGTATCTTAAATCTTTTCTGCTTGTTACTAAGCATGTTATACAAATCAATGTCAAAGTCCCTATGTCTGTAAAGTGGCACCTGGAAAAGGTCTGCTAAACTCCTAATGTGAATATTGCACAATTATATATAGCCTCTAATTGCAATGGCACACCAAAATCCCAGTCAATCAGATTGATTCTGCTGCTGTATGAACAGATTAAGCGATAAGCTCTCTTTGGGAGAAATCATAATATAATAGGACATGATATATTATAGGAGTCTAGAGTCCATTCAGAGAGCAGGAAGAATAAAAGCAAAATTAACATGAGAGAATCACAGTGATTTATGGGCTTTTTCCCTGCCCAATACAAATAATCCCTTTGTTGTGGTTGGCTTTTGTTCACCCATTTGGTCCAAATTATGTAGTGTTCTGTTCTTTCTCTCTGCTGGAGACCATGTTAATACAATGCTGGAAATCCATGCAAGATAGTGGGAATCAATAGTTTTTTACACCAAAATATTAAACAACTTTTTACTATTCCAAACTCAAGGTAAATAATTTATTTCTTTGCATAGTGTGACAGCAGTTGTGAAGAATAGGTCAGTACTTTTTCTGTTTTGCTGAATAACTGGCAGGCAGATCATTAATATTTTTTTTTAAATTGAGAAATAAAATTGTTGCTATACTATGGTATTTTAAAGTATTTTTTATATGAAATTGAAAACATTCAGTTGTTATTACTGCAGCTTTTAAAATTATCAGGTGATTTTTAAGATGATCAGTTAATATATGTTACGTCCTTGCAGAAAAATGTTCTAACATACAGATTTCCTGTAAGAAGCAAGATTCAGTCTGAATATTCATCCAAATCTAGAATTGTATGTGTCTTTCCCTTAGTAGTAAGGAAATATTTTTCTTCTGCATTTTTCATTTCATTTCTTTTCTTTTATTACACTTACATTGTTTCTCTTTCAGTAGTGAAACACCCCACTCTATGAATGACCTAAGCAATACCATAAAAAATTGGAAACTTTGCGGCAGAGCGTATTTTTATATTGTCATCTCATTTCTAGACCAAAGAGAGGCATTTTACTAAGTATAGTAGTTTTACCCACAGCCAGTATAAACTATAATACTTTGCAGCATACGGATTGCCTGAAGGTATTAGAAACGAATTTCCTTTTATAGAGCACTGAATAGCTGAAGAGCGGACTGGCAGACTTTTTTCTTCCCGCTTTGAATCCTCAGGTGTAGATGAATCAGAATATCAATCCTAATGGGTCTGAGAGCTTTACGTATATTACGATAACTTTATAATAATTTGAAAATTGCATATTGTGTATACACACTTAACACTGTAAGTAGTGATGTTGCAGACCTCATGGCTGTAGGACACTAGTAGGACAAGGCTTGTAGTTGCGCATAATCTTTTTTAAGTTCGGATAATAAAAAATTCACTGCAAAATATGACCTTTACCCACACATTTAATCTCACAGACATGTATGCACACACAGATAGAACACAGTCAAATATGCAAACGTGAATCCTAATATAGTCTTTGTTTTATTACACACATGTGCATGCTTGTGTTTAGTGTACAAATAAAACTTTAATAAAACTCTTACATTGTATTTCAATGATGCAGTACTGCTGTTCCACATGATGCACCTTATTTTCAGGTGTTAGGTATTTACTGTACTGCAATATTTTTAGATGGCTTAGGAGAATACAATGTGCAACATCACCAAAAATTATGGAATCTTTATAGAAATACATTTAAACTGGGTCAGCTGCAGCACCATGATTAGTAGCAATAGAGCCAAAAGCTGACTCTGGACACTGAGATACTGTTCCCAATTCCATATTGGAAGTTTCCTTGAATAAATGTAGTCATGAATTTTTTTTTCAAAGTCTGCTGTGTATGAGAAGGCTGAGATATTACACAGTGGCTATCGTTCTATATCATATTGAATTCTGCACTCCAAATTATATTACCTTTAAAATGTTGCTGACATTTTGCTGTTCCACTAGTCTGATCCATACAGATTTTATACCACAGTATTTTAAGTTCATTCTGGCACATATAGCAGTGTAAGCAGTACCTTGCATTTCTTGTTTCTTCTTTCCTTGTTTTCTCCTAGAAGTGGGTTCTGTGGGGTATTCATTTAGGATTTTTCAAAACAATTGCAGCCAATATAGAGATACTACTAAAAGTTTACACCAGAGAGGACAGTTTACAGGAGCATGTATTGTATTTGAAACAGAACGATTGAGATTTGTGACATTGGTTTTGTGGAGTTCAGACTACTCTTCTACTCAACTACTGGTCCAGTATTCCAGAGCTCCTCTTTTTTGAAGGATCTTGACTCCAAGTCATTGAAAGTGAGTGTTGGTACCTTGGTTTTATATTGTATGGGAAAGCCAAGAGAAGGAGTCCAGGCTAGCTCTGATGTACTAGGGATGGGCTGGGCTGCTGAGGAGATGATGCTGCAGCACATGGAGGTACCTGCAATCATCTAGTTTCACTCTGTAGGTCTGTTTCATTGCTGTCACCCAGCCAAGACATGTGGATCATTCACTGGTTGAGAAAAGTTTATTGCTCAAGGGTGCTGTCACATGTAGCTTAGCGTTGGACAAGAGTCTAGGTGATGCCTCTTTCGTATCTCTACTCCAGAATGTACCGCCTGCTTGGAAGAGTTACTTCAGCCAAAGGGGCTTGCGCCTTGACTACACTGAACTTGGAAGTGCTATTCCTTTCTTATCAGCGTTGCCTCTTTCATACCATTCAGCTTGAAACAGCTGCTTTTCATCTCTGACCTGGGCTAATCTTAGAAGTTTATCATTTTGGCTGTAGTGGAAGGATGTGGGCACCACAGAGAAGCACCAGTGGACAGCTATCAAAAGCAGCAGCTTTTGAGTCAACATCATCTGTGCGGTTCACTGAGTGCCTGGATGTTGACCATTTCGTTATATCTCTTAAAAATCCATTACTCCCATCTACATTTGGCTATGAAAAAGGCTTTTACATATAATTTTATCTAGTCCAAAATATTAGAATACTGTGTAATTCAACTTTATTTTTGTCTTTAATGTTTGGACCTAAATTAATACAGCATTACTTTTCATCCTGATATCAATCTTGTTCCTTTCATTCAGATCTAAGTTCCTTTGTAGTATGATTTAATTCACTAAAATGAGGTAAAATAGAACCCTGGTCCAAGGGAGCATTAAACTAAAATATTTTTGGTGGCACATGTGATAGCAGCAGCCTGCTGTATAAACCGTTTCCCTCTCCTCTTTTAGTTTCTCAGAGACTTTAAAACTTTTTTGACTCTCAAGAACTCGTATTATCAATATGTGTTCCCTCCACCTGTCCTGCCTTTCAGCCTTAAGGAAAATCAGTTCATCCATTATTAAATGAGATTATAGAGATTAAAAATACACTTTTCTAAAATCAAGTTCCTATGATTTTTTTTTTTAAGCAATCCTGAACTCAAACCATCTTGGTATTCCCTAACTGAGGATCAATGCTTTCTTTTGTGGCAAATTAGCTTTGATTTGACAGCTATTTTTGTTTCAAGATTGTATGCACACCAGCTTTTCTGCTGAGGCTTGGCTCTTAGGGACAGTTGCACATGCATGACTGGCTATGCATCAAATTCTGTAATCCAAAGGGATGCTCCAGGTCATGGTTATTTTTAAAAAAAGTAAAAAATATAAGAAAAGAAAAAAGTCTAGGCAAAGAGATGTTGAACCAGAATGTGGCCTTGCACCAAGAAAATGTTTATCAAGTTGAAAAACAAAGGAGTGTCTGCCCTTTCCCATTTCTACACTGTTTCTTTTCAATATTCTGCTTTTCTTCATCATGCATGCACAACTAAATTGATTGAACTGGTTAATAGTTTTAGAATGAAAATGACATAGAGGATATCTTATGCTGAGAGAAGGAGTTAACAGCTTAGTAAAACGTGCACAACCCGTGAAGTGAATTTGTGTACAACTTGAGAAGTGTGTTATGGTAGTGAGAAGGTGCTTGAATAGAAAGAAAATAGAAAGGGCAATACATTCCAACTTGGTGATCCAGCGCCTCCAGCCACCTTCAGAAAGGTAGAGTCTGTGCTATTAGCACTGCCAGGTGCAGCTTGTTGATTTAAGGCTATAATCTTGTGCTAGTAGCTGGAGGCCTCATTGATATTAGTAAGCAGGGCAGTGTAGTAGAAGAGGATCTGACGAACAAAACAGCTGGTGCTGAGGACACGACATCCACACAGCACGTTTTGCAGAGGTTTACCTTGGACTAGGTCCCCTCCAGTCTAGAGAGCTATGTGTTTGTTAATAGCTGGCATGCATTAGATGTATTTCTGGAGTTCGTCCGATTCCTCTCTTGTGAAGGGACTCCAGTTTGTGAGCTTGGGGACCTCTCCACAGCACAGACCAAAGTGGGGTGATTCAGCCACTGACTTCAGAACGATGGTCGTTAACTGAGCTAAAAAGTGAGTGTGAATTTAGCTCTGGAGAAGGAACCCCTTTGTGATAATCCTTCATTAGACATCCTGCCAGGTGTCATGGCTGGCATCCTGGGTAAAAAAGTTAGTTTAATTTTACTTTTTGTATCATTTATAGCATAGAGGGAATAATCCTCTGTTCTCCCGTGCTTCCAAAAAAAGCATGTTAGTCATAGAGGTGTCTGTTCTACATATCCAGCACTGATAACGCTCCTGTGATAATGCTCTTCTCTGGTCTGATGGCTATTGCTCTTCCCCAAACACCTGCTTCATTTTTTTTCTTCTAGAGATATGGAGAAAGTAGACCTCAGCACATTGCCTCCCATCTTTTTCACTTATTTTAGTCTTTGTGAGGTCTGCAGTCTTGCTCTTCAGCTATGTCTCTGCCCTTCTGGTGCTGCTGACCTTCCTGGGGGGGTAAGACGGTGGTGAGGCTCAGTAGTAACTTGTTTCTCTGCTCCAGACCCGCTTTCCCTCATGTCTGGTCAAGCAGTTAGCCCCAGCGGCCAGTCCTAGAGTGCTGTACGGAAGGAAACCCCATCGCTCAGAGAGTGGGGTTGTATGTGTTCTTAGCATACTTTGAAAGCCAGTCTTACATCCCAAAACGCCTTCTTCTGAAGCTTCTTTCCCCCCGTAATTCTCTTTAATAAGAACAAAGATGAAAGACCTATTTAGAATCCCATGGTGTGATTCTACAGTGTAGAGCTCAGGTATAATAAATATAACTTTAGCTGCTCCTAGCCATAACTTTTTTCAAAAGAATGTAACCAATATGTCAGTAAAAATATTGTGGACTGCCGTGACTTCAAATTAGTATTACTATACCTTGGTATGTCCCTTGATTGTAGAAAGGTACACACAGATCTAGGTGGTAGTAAATTTGTGTACTATCAAATTCATTTGTGCAAATGTATGTGATCATGTAATTACAGTCTGCATTATTGCAATACAGCTGCGTAGGGAAGCAGGATTAAGATTGTGCTGTCAGCTTCAATTTGAACATCCCCTGGCATCTGAGCACATTGCAATGCAACATTAGCTTTTGGTGAAGATTTTGCTGCAACTGCTAGAATTAGGATCAATGCCTGCTTCTCTTTGGCAAGTCACTGCTATACTAAACCAAATTATGTGGACCTGGTGATTCTGATCAGTGCTTTGGTCACCCACCCACAGCACACAAAAAAAAGTGTTAGGAATGGAAGTAACGTCCATGGGGAACGTCGTTATCTAGTACAGAAAATGGCAGTGTAGCTCCTCAGCAGAAGTGGACAGTGAGAGTTGTTACCAAGTTCACAGTGCCAGAGCATCCTCTGGACCTGGCCACCACTAGTGCATCTTGCTGCAAGAAAAAATGAAGTCTCCCACAAGACAGTTAGCAAGGAGCGGTTCTCTCCTTGCCTTCATCATTACAGAGCTGCCAGTTCTGGAAAAAAGGGACTGACCCAGCTTTTAGACCTCCTAGTAAGGAGGACAATGTCAGGATTTGATTCTTGCTTGTTTGTATGATGTATCATGAGGTAGTCATTCAATTCTGTTTAAGTTGAATGATTGTTTAAAAACATTTTAGTATCTACTGAAATTGCTAGTTAATATGCGGAAACAATAAACAAAAATATTATTTACAAAGAGCATGTTAAAGCCATTTTAAAGCAAGGCTTTAATGAGATAATATTGACATGTGAGAATTTTCTGGCTTGCCTGTCTTTCTAATTGAGTATTCCACTTCTGTGACTTCTTTTTTAAAGTAAGGGTTATTGCAATTGCACAGCATTTGTAATTTGTTCTTATGAAACTGATACATTTACTCACCAGACCGTGACACATTTCTCTAGACCTGTTGATAGGATCTAAACTATACTTCTTCTATGTGCTTTGAATTCGCAAGCAAAAGTCAGCAGGATTGAAAGGGACAGCCATGAGCCCTTTACCATGAAATTTTGAAACAGTTCTAATAGTAGAGAAAAAGAGCTGGGAACCTGGATCAGACAGCTGTGTTACAATAGCATGTACAGCTTCTCATGTACACATTACCATCCAATTTTCATTCTCTCTGAAGAATGTTATAAATTATTTTTTTGCAAGCTTTTCATGCGCTTATGTCTTTCTCTTTTCCTTTATACAGCCATAGTTATACTTGGATTTTTGTCACTGTTTTCACTTTATGGAAGATGCTATTTGACATGTCTAGCTAGTTTAGCTATGAAGAAACGAGGTAACAAGAATTTAGCAACCTAGTATAGTCATTATATTAAAGTCAACAATGCTTGGGCAAAGCAGTGCTTTTGGTTTTTACCCATGCGCCTTACCTATGCAATGATGAGGCAAAGTGGCAATGACCAAAATTTTCAGAGGCAGAGAATGCTTACGGTCATTTTTACAAGCGTTCATGTAAACTTCGCATTAATATATCCATGACTGTCATTATATACAGCCATTTGAGGAAAAGAGAAATCACTATTGAAAAAATGATGCTGTGTATTTAGAGTCTTACCATCATTTATGAAACTTATTCATGAAACTTAAACTTTTACTTTTTCATAAAATAATTACTAGTGTTCCCAGGTTTCTGGCATAACTGACTTGGTAAAACGTCATGCATATATAGCCTTTCTATTTGAAAAGCAGTCTAGGAAAGATAATGTTTGATTGATTATACATAAGTAAACCTACTATTTCAGACAACATAGCTGAACGTATTTTCTGCAAAAATATTAAAATGCATGGTTCTTCTAAAACAAAGATAGGTCAAAACATCAGTAATTATAAGTCTTTATGCAGGTTCACAGCAGTACAGCGGTTCTCTTTCATTTGATAATTACCTTGTTAAGCTAGTGTCCAGCTAGCTCTGTATCTAGAAAAAAAACTTCTCATTAATTCATGGCAGAGATCCAGCACTCTTCATCAAAGTATTGGTCTGGAAATTTAACTGAGTTTTAGATATTTTGGACTGTAGTAAGCAGCTTCCTCTCAGATTCCCCCTGGATCATTTGCCACTGTCTTTTTCCCATTCTTATCTCTGCTATGATACTTCAAATTATGCCATACTTAGTTGCCTGTGTTTGGATGAGTCCTGCCCAGTTCTACATAAATGGCAAGAACTCCATGTCTCAGTACAAACCAAAGAGTATGTGATTATTTTTTAAATCTTGTTCATTCTCCTTTGCTGAAATTAAAGAAAGAACAATATATACCACCTTTTAAACTCATCACATGTTTTTTTCAGACTAGAGAGAGATGTCGTTCACGTCGCAGGCAGAAAACATAAGAATCCTTCAACAAAACATGTAAACGTTTCCTTGGATGATGTGAGAATGGCTACAAATCCTCAAAGGGAACTGAGACTTGTTTGGTGGGATTGCTGAGTGCGGTTGACAGATCCGTGGAAACCTTTCTTAAAAGTTACACTTTCTTCTTTTTCTTCCTCCAGAAGAACTCTAACTTCCTGTTTCACATCTCAGATCCCTTGTGCTCACTGAGCAGCAATCAGGTTTATCCTGTTGCTGAACTAGCTTAAATATAGACATCGACAAAGACAGCAATAATGAATCTCAGCTAATATCCTGTTTATTCTTACAGAGCTTTTGTATAGATTCCTTTGCTGTCACAGAAGATGCTTTTATGATTTCTGTAATGTATTTCTCTTTCAAAACAGCAGAGAAGCTTTCATCTGTCTGCCGTCATTACTATTTACAATTGCAGTGGCACTAAAGATCATCTTCCTCAAGTTTCCAATCCGCAGTATTTTCTCAGGCGCTTCAAAACTGCCAGAAGTTATTTCAGGGATAATACATTTAATATAGACTATTAAATCTGATGCCTTGAATTCCTCAAGACATGTCAGGAGTGACTCGAGCTTTTATTTGTTTTCCCTCAGACCACATGAGAGCATCCTTTTGTTTGAAATCAACCTAATTTTATACGTTGCCAAAAGTGCAATGAAAATTAGTCCAGGATGGCTGGAAGGTTATAAGATGCTTTGCTAAAGGTGTATCTCATCAGAGCCCTCCACCCAGTATTCTAGACATGCTGCAGAGTAGGGAAGTCCAATTTTCTACTTAAGGGGGGGAAAAAACCAACGGCACAGAGGTGTGGGTAGCCGTGTTTCAAAGTCCTTTGCATTTACTTAACATGACATCTTAAGTAGTTATTCTTTTTTGACTTTGTACGGCAGTTGCGTGCCCAGTTCCCTCATACGCTTTCACATCCTGACCTTGTGCATAATCTGAGAAGATGAAAGTGGGAGAGGGCAGGAAGGGGCTCTGGCCTGGTGGATCCCCCTGTGAAGGACTTGTTAGCCTTACCAGCTCCAAAGCTGTCAGTGCAGAGTACCACGCTACATGACATCCAGAAGTGCCTCCGCAACCTCTGGGATGGCTGTAATTCCCATGTGGATGGAAGCTGAATCAGCTCTAGCAACTGCTCCCTGCCTCTTGGTAGGAAGAACCAGATGAGTTCAGGAACATTTATCGGCATGCGTTGAGCCTGCCTTCCCCTCACCATGCACTTCTAGTTCCAAGGATCCCTGAAATGCCTTGGAAATACCGCTTTACTGATTCATCCCACCCAACTGAACCACCTGTTAAAAGGTATCTGTATTTATATGGTTTTGGGGTTTGGGGTTTGTTTCCTAATTTTGGTCAAAGTAAGAAATCTACAAAAATCAGTCTGAGCCTTCCTTCCCTGTTCAAATAGCAATGCATTGCTATGCAGAATTTACTGAAGACTACCTGCCTTTCGTTTGAAGATTGGTTAGGCTGTGCTATTTGTTTTCAGTTTAGTGGGACACAGGTGTTCATCAGTGCTATGTCTCTGTAGGCAGGTGCGTGTCTTTTGGAATTACAAGGATGCTACCTGCAAGTGTCACGGTCTACAAATTTGACACAGTTGGGCACAATTTTCCTATTCTTGTTTCTGCATTATTTGGAACCTCCAAGCTCCTTATTTCCTGCCACTTCATCTCCTCCTCTCCAGTGCATGAAAAGAGTTAGTGGGGGCCCTACCACAGATGGAAATTCTTCTGGCTGGAGATAGAAGGTCCCTGCTGGGGCTGGCCAGGGCAAAAGGAACTGAGACCTTGAGGGGCATTTGTTACAGGGAGAATGAAGGCTTGTAAGAGTTTGTAATGTCTGCTACTGGGGTGAACGCTGGAGAAGGAGGTAGGAGAAGAACAGATCCCAAATACCTATTTTTGTGTGTTCATTTCTAAGACGTACTTGAGGCTCAGTATTTGGCTTATAGCAGACATGCAGGGAAACCTAGCCCCTGAAAAACACAGTGATCCTCCCCAGAGTGTTGTGAGATTTTTTTTCCAAGTAAACATCAAGATGGATTTTTTTCTTAATACCATTTTTGAGTGTTCTCAGGTCTTATCTCCTGTGAAAGGCAACAGAGTGAGCTGGGTAAGTAGTATTCTTAAAACTCTGAAAATGTCCAAGAGGAATTGTCTTGCTGTAGTTATACATGCTAGGAAGAAAACACAAATCCTCTGAGTTATAATTCCTGAACTTTCACTATAAAGTAAGATTTATCTCTTTAGACCACCCTTCCTAAAGCTTTGGACAAGATGCTACCTAGTTAGAAAATTATTTCTGTGGTTAACTACTTTTTTTTACTATTATGTATTTCACTTATTTTTCTCGTTTTGCCACCATAGCCACATTTTGCATCTTTTTGGAGAGAAGGCACTGAAATAGCATGGGAACCGCTGTTTTCTCAGGATCTGAAAAATTGCCAAATACCATGCTAAGTTACTTATCCTTCTAAGAGGTCCAATCTGATTTAAAGATCAGAGTCAATGAGGTCTAGCTATGCAACCAAAAGTTTGAAAGCATGCATGATCTGAACCGGACCTCTTGTGAATTGTATCTCACCATAAAACACAAAGCAGATATTTTTCTTTTGCTCTAAGTATTGCTTGAGGTTTAAGAATTCACAGAACTTGCACAGAAAAAAAGTCTCTCTTCCACATTGGCATCATTAATTCTGCATTTTCTGCAGCAAAATACAAATTAATTTTATGTAGCACACAGCTAAAAATCAAAGGTAATAAAACCTTGCAGGTTACTTCTAATCTTCTATGGTGTGTCTGACTGCATCACATTATCAATGGAGAAAAGACAGTTTCCACTTCAGCACACAGTCTTTTTCAGCTTTTTATCGTAAAACCACTTGGTTTTATGTGGAAAATTAACATGATTTCATTTATTTTGTCTCTGCCAGTTTTATCATCCTGGAGGTGAAAAATTCTGAACCCAGTGATTCCTGTCCAGTAGCCATTTTGAGAATTTGTGCTTCTATGTACTTTTTTAGTGAGTTTTTCTTCTTTAATTCATAACGAAAAGCTACTGTAGATAATGCTGTGCAAATGATGTATGTGCTAAATAAAGCTGTTGCCTTCTGCTGTATTTGTGACTGAAGTTACCCCTCAACATCTAGAGGAGGTCTAAGGGATTCAGCTAGCAAAGGATCAAAATCTTGTCTACTCAGGTTGTGAAATTAAATTCAGGTAAGATTTGTTCTGTTGGACAAGCTCAGATGCCACCTATCCTAAACACTGCCACACAGGGGAGATGGGTATCTGACTGCATAGGTACTGGGATCTCCCAGGCTCATCAGAGCGTTATCTTCTGCACAAATCAACTGTAAAGACTTTCTAGTTGACCCTCTTGTAAATGGAAGTCCATCTACATCTTAGATGGAATTAGATGATGTGATTTTTGGTCATCAAATTTGCAATATAGTGTTTGTCTTTACTTGCAAGGGCAGCCCTACTTTGTTCTGTTTCTTGTATCTACAATTCCTTATTACCGAGGCAGTGCTTTAGTGTTAGGCTGTGAGGATGATGAACATGGACAACAGGTTTCAACAACAGGGTGCTAGAATATGTTCTAGGGCATATATTTAATGGCTTAAAAAATTGCCCTCATTTTCAAAATTCCAAAACACCTAATTTTCCACAAAGTCAGTGAAAGTCATTTGCATGGTTGAGGGGAGGTTTGCCAGGGGCACACAGAGGAGATACATGCCGTGTGCATATGACAAGCCAGCGTGAGGTTAGGTGGCTGATACCACTAATGCAGTTGAAAATGCAGACCTGAATATCAAAGCACATTCTAAGAGCAAATCTGTACCACAGAAAAAACTCGTCATGCAAATAGCCAGCATTTTCACTCATTAAGATTTTAGCATCCAGGATACCTTTGGTCTGTATTTCTAGGTTTCTTATAGGTGAGAAAGCCTCTTAGACGCGGAAGAGAAATGCTGGTGTCTCTCTCCGTTATTAAATGTCTGACAGAAAAGGGCAATGCGTGTTCAATCACATGACAGTCGTGCGTTGGATTTGTGAGGCTAAACGGTTAGTGATTCATACCCATCTCATTTGGGATCGGAGAGGTAACCTGGTAGGTCCTTGTGAAAGACTGAGCCTCTTCCATACCTTCTTCATACTTCTTCCATACTTTTTCATTCACACCTTTTTGGGTAGTAGTGACACTCTGTGTAGACTGCATCATCTTGTCTGTGTCTGGCATTTGTCTTGTAACTGTTAGGTATCCATATAAATACATAGCTAAGGAAATATAATTGCATGAATTATACAATAATTTTATTAGCTGACACAAAAGTCAACTTATACACTTTTTTCCCCTAGAGAAATGCCATGACATTTGTGTAGATGTGAATTAAAAATGCCATATAGATAGGGCCTGGACTTCTGAACTCTGTTGAAAATGGAATATGTATAGCTGTCAAAAACAGTCACAAAAAACTAGGCAGTGAGGAGGCAGATCTGTCATTCAGACTGATTGGGCTTACATACATTCACCACTCTCTGTATCTTGCACTATGCAGTATTTGATCATCCAGACGGCTTTTATCAGCTGTTCAACTGACAGAAGTCCATTGAAAATTGCCCTGACGGTGTGTGAATTACCTTGCTATGATTCCGCAGGCACCTGAGGGCAGCTGTTAAAGGCTGAATCCGATTCACCTCTGCGCTTATGTCAGACTAAGTAGGTGTTACTTCTGGTTTTATTTGTTTTATCTGATTATTCATTTAACAGAAATTGCCAAATAAAAAACCCTGACAACTTCTTTTAGCTAAAGAGAGGAGAATTTGCTGGAATGCAGTGTTTGCTACTTCCCTAATGTCAGTTTCGTTTCCGTTCCTTTAAAATACATATCTATGTTCAATTAAGTTTGGTTTCCTCAAACAGTTAGTTGTCTGTGCTGCTTCTGAAGCAAGCCAGGCTTGAGTGTTTGCCTTATGTATTTTAATGTCCAAAAAAAAGACAAAAAGGATGAGAGAAAATTGAAATGGAAAGACCTTATTTACAGGAGAAAGTCCTACAGATGTGAACGGCTTCAATGAATTGAGTAGATTTTATTTTGATATTTCATAATCCCCAAACTTCTGTTGCTGCTTCTGAAGTGCTCTTCCTGCTGTTTAGCAGTACTTAAAAATTCACAAAGAGCAAAGGCTTTTTGCATTAGTAGATTCATCTCCATTTCCTTGTCCTTTCCTCTTTTCAAGATCAGGCAGTGCTTCACAGGGAGCATGCTGATAGCTCACCCTGCTCCCTGCTACGTAAACTGCTGACTGCCTTCATGTAAAAGGTGAGGCTCTTAATACCTTAAATTGATAGAAACTAAGTAGCGTTAAGGCATGCGGTGTGTTACACAAGTTAAAAATCACACACGACATGAAATGTACGTGGTGTTTGATGCAGAACCACAGCTATGGATGCAAGACTCACTGTGCTCAAGCCCACGTTGAAGCCCACCTTACTCCATTCTGTCGCAGTTAGAAATTTGTGTGTGACGCTGAGTGCTGTAGTTCTGCTCCTTACTCTGTGCATGGGAGTGGATGTGTATATTTTCAAGAGTCTAAAACCATAACTCATGTCTGCAGTTTTATTTATAAAGCAAAGTCTTGGAATGGACAATGTTTTAATATGCACAGAGTGAAGAGGGACTTTTAAACCTCTCGGCACTGCTTAAGCTGTAAGTCAAATTTTCTAGTCTTTGGCTCAAGTCTGTGACAATTCAGGTTGAAATCAGGGAATGCAATGGCTGATAATTTAATATTTTGAGAGGAATTTCAACCTATGGGGAAATTTTCCCATTTAAAAGACTCAGTTCTAGGAGGTGGGACCTGAATCTGATATCACGTTGGTTTCCCAGTGCTGTCAGTCATTGGCTTGGGGCAATGATTTGGGACAATAAAGCCTAGATTTACACCTTGTGAAATGGGCATTAGTCCTTTCATCCCTGAATCTAAGCTTGATTTTCTAGAGTGGATTTAGACATATCATTTGGATATGTCTACATTAGATAATAAAAATTGCTTTGTTTTCCTGGCACAGTTGGCAAGGAACTGGAACTGGAGAACATCTCAGCCGGTACTTTGAGTCGCAGACAAATCCCACTGCCTGCTAGGAGAGTCAGGAGTAAGTTTAGCATCTGTGACTTCTTCTTCTGTGTTACACATGGGGTTCTGGTTTATCTACGAAGAAATGGCAAAAGCATCCACATACTATCAAACCAGCTACTATAGTTCATTTTGTGAGGTCTCTGAAATAGATTATGTAAGTGCAAATATTTGTCAGAACTGGTCTTGGCTATTCACTGATTTTAAACAATGGGACAACTGTCTTACTACTTCCCTAGGTGCTAAAAATCAATGTTAATGCCAGACTACTTCATTCATTGTTATTTTAGAAAATCTCTAATCAAAACAAGCGTAAGTGCTGATGTGTGCTCAGTGGTGGAGTTTTGTGTGTTCCTTGGAAAGATGATGTTCCCTGGAGAGAGAGGAAAGGATTAGAAACGATAACCACTTTTTAAATACATCAGCTTGCTCATGTGTGTGGTGTTTTTTATCAGCTTTACAGCAAAAGCTTCATTTGATTTGTGCAGGGATGTGGATAATAAGGAGAGAGGCCAGTGAGCTGATTTTTATAGTCTGTTTGTAGCTTAAACAAAGATCTGGGATTTTGCGGATAAAGACCAACTGAAATACAGCAGATTATGCAGCTTTGGTTTTTTTTTTCAAAGATTTGTTAATTTTCCACACACACAGTCTGATTTTCGTGTGTCCACGCCACATGAAAACAGTGAGTTTTAGAACAGAATTTATGTCAGGACTTCATCAAATCCTGCTCCTTGACCACGGCTGATTCTTGCGTTCAGGAACATGCCATGCTTAGGCACTGCTGCATTTGTGATAAACGGGGTTTGAGCTTAGGCCACCATGATATTAGCAGGCACATTTCTCACTGCTAAAATGCCACTGTTCTGGATAAAATTCTTGAAATCAAACAAGAGGTGGAGCAAGCTGCTGTCTTCACTGGAGGGTGAATATAAGTCAGTGGCAGGGCTCCAGTTTTTCTGTGACACAGTTAGAAAGCTTGATGAGAACTGTACTGCCTTGTCTCCTGTACAGGAGTGGAATGCACAGCCCTGCCAACAGATTTCTCAGTGCAGGCAGAAGTCGTATTTTTCCTTTTTAAATTTAATTTCTTATGAGCATTGTATACTTTATGCTTAAGTTATGATCCCTTGAATGCAAAGTGGCTTCTGGATGCTGAGAGTGAGAATTGCTGTTAAAGTCCAGCACTGTGGCTCCTTCACAGAGGCCGCGTTTCACAGCTTGCTTTCTAGCAAAGCTGAACAAGACGCCTTCACAACAAAGCTGGGACCTCCTGCATTGGACATTAGCTAGAAGTGCAAAGAACCAGATAAATAAAAAGCATCACCGAGTTGCTCTGTGTGAAAGTATCTGTGTTATTTTTAAATGCATAGCTGAAAGATAGGCGAATGCAAGGCGGAGTGGCAGGAAAACACATCATTTCAGCAGTGCTGCTCATTTTCTTATTCTGATGAAGTTGTTTTGTCCAGTGATGGAACAAATGGATGTTTTTAAAAATAATTTTTAGCCTGATCTAGAATTTGGTTTCTTTCAGTACCTAGAGATAGAGATGTTGGCCACATTTATTTTTAAATTCCAAAGGAAACAAATATAGGAATAAAATCATGTTTCCCTGAAGCACTTGGAAAGCAGCTAATATTTCATCCACTGGGTACATGACCACCTGGAAATTCAGTTGACTAAAAATTGACTAAACAAAGCTGAATCTGCAGGGAATATTTCATTGCAGAGAAAGCTGCAAGGAGTAACTCAGCAGCATTCTTGCAGGCAGTGTGATACGGTGGCAGAGCTGTGGCACAGGCTGGGGGGAGCATGAGAAGACATGGGTCTCGACTCTTGTGAAAAAGTAAAGCAATGCTTTTGACTTATGTGTTTTAATTTTTCTGATACATGACTTATATACTTTACATTTTCAATTAGACATCCTTTTTTATCTTCCCTGTAAGCAGGAAATAGCAAATTGCAAGAGGTGATTCAGGCAAAATTAAGCATTCTTGAATAAACTAGAGCTACTTGTAGGAAGATTGAACCAGCTGTCGGTGACTTAGAACGGCTAAGGGATGGGAGCTGATCTTGCTCTTAATAGCTAGGCTGTCCCTCATTTTAGAAGACTTCTAGATATTTTCAGCTTATGTTTGTAAATTTGCCATCTTTGCTGCAGTCTTGTCATATCTCATGTACCACTGACATCCTGATGAGAGATTTCTGAGGACAGCTCAGCCTGAGTGATCAATTACTGTATATTCAATCTGTAAAGCACTTTGGGTTCTTAGTGAGGTTAAAATGCTGTCTGAGTTTTCCTGTACTAAGGGTCAGACTCTGATGCTAGTCCTTACATTAGCTAGTACCTAATCCTGTATCAACTTCAGTGGGGATGTGTGTTGAATGCACTATTATTACACAGGAGTCAAAGTAGCTGATGTAATCCTCAAAAGAATACACATCAGTATATAATATATATAGTTTAAAAAACAATGCCTTTTATAAAACCTTCAGCTATACATGAAGAGAAAAATCTCAAAAATAATATTCAGAGATTTCTCAAAAACAATTATTAAGACCTCCACTTCCAAATCATCAATAAATGTTTTGTATTTTGTGGTGTGATTTTGAATAGTACCAGGCTGTGATACGTTTAGATCATATTCAGTTCTCATGCAAGTGCCTGGCCACAAAACAGTTTTGAACAACCTGCTTTTTATTTTGCTGATTTTGAAAGGACTGAAGTAGTGGGACTGCTGTTGTGGGACTGCCAGCCAACTGCCATTCTCAATTGTATCTGGCCTTCTTCAGCTTCAGTAGGATAAAGTCACAAAGTCCCTTTAAAAGCCTTTTTTGCTCTGCAGGAAATGTCATGTTTAAGGTATAGTAGTGCATCTCTCATGAAATGTGCAGTTATGGGGCAAAACATTGCTAAGGGAGGTAAATCTGGTCTCTGGGAAGCAGATGAAACAGAAACCAAGCCAAGAGTCTCTGATACAAAATGAAAGAATTAGCATCAAAAGAACAATTGTGATTGTATGAGACAGACCCTGTGTTGCTCTGACTTTCATACAGCTGGGCATTGAAATTCAGGGTCGGGTTGTGCTGGACTCATTATGACATATTGTGAGGACTTGGTGCAAAGGGAAAAGCCTCCAGTGTGACGGGCTCCACCAGGCCAGGCTGCAGCCCCAGACGGGAGAGGACTTGGTGTGGCTACATTCACAGCAGAGGACCTGAAGCAGAGGCATGTTGCACAGGTTGGTGTTTTCATTCCTGTTTGGGATGAACACTGGCCAGTGCTGGCTTTTAAACTGCCCCCACCACGCAGGGTGAGGAACCCCCTGCTCCATGCAATGACATCCTCCCCATGACACAAAGTCTTTAGGTCAGCACCAAGGGGAACTAATTACCAGAGATTTAGAGACTTGCTGCTATCCAGAAGGTTCCCACACAACTATGTTCTGTTTTTTTAAGAAGTGGGTTATCTTGGCTTAGCTCAGCATGTGGACTTCATTAGTGGCCTTTGAAGGTACCGGCGCACTTGCTCCTGGCAGTGGAATTGGCGCTCTGCTTTTCCAGCCCTTGCCTTTTCGCAGGACAGAAGCAGAGAATGCCCCGAAGCTGGGTAGTGGTGGCAATCCTCAATCCACTGCATTTCCCAGGTTCTACTTCCAGGAGTGCCAGTCAGCAGGAAATAATTTCTATGTCTTACTGTCTTGTTTCGTGCATTCCATTGATCCGCTCAGCACTTCAGAAATGGAAGAAACATGACCCTTCCCATGAATTTTTAACTTAAGGGCCCTTATCTTGCAAACTCATCTGCCTCTGCACACCCTAGAGGGCTAAAGTCAGAGCAGCTGGATAGGTTAGCAAGGTTTGTTAGCAAAGATCACCCTGAATCTGGCAGAACTGAAGCCTAAATACTTTCTGATTTGTTTACAAGTGTCCAACAGTTTTAGGATTTTTCTGGTTTAAATGTATTAAGCAGAATCAAATTTTTAACCTGTGCTTTAAATTACCTTTCTGACCATACAGCAGTAATTTCAACCTGTCTTTCTTAGCCTATAAAGTTAATTTTTAATGCTTCAGTTTACAATTTGGAATAAGATTTTATGACGTTCTATTACTGTACATCAATTTGACAAGATTCCACTATTAAAGTTAGATGTTTTAACACACATTTATAGTTGGAAACAATCTCTATTATTTTGAGATTGTTTAGCAATAAATACAAGCTGAAATAAGTAAATTTTATCTGTTGTGTAAATAGTCCATCATTGTTAAATAGAATTTCTATTATACACATATTATTTACTATTATTTGAATTAAAAAGAACATTTTATTTAATTACAAACTGTAAATTTAATTTACTGTTAAACAGTTAAATTACAGCATTTGCGAAGCTAAGCTGCCAGTAATTTGACCATAAATGTATGCGATTTTTTCCCTGAATGCTTTACACAAAACATGAAAATGCATACAAGAATCCAGAGAGGGAGTGCAATTCAAGCTCTCCTAATTTTTATCTGAAAATCTATCCATTTTCAGCAATAGAAAGTAAGAGGCAATGATGTATTCAGAGCAATAGAAGAAGGGATTCTAATGGCTTTCGGTGTCTAACACCCTTCTTAATGCTTCTAGGTTTTGATCCCTTAAGATATCATCTTGAAAATCATTGCGAAGAAAAGCTACTATAATGTATGTGACACAATGCATCTGGTATCTGCTTTCATGCATTTTTTAAAAAAACGGCCCTTTTTTCAAGAGCTTTAAACTCATAGGTGTTTTTGAACTTGTTTCCACAGCCAACACATACTACTGACAACAGTTTTCACATAATTCACCACGGTCTGGGTCCTACAAGGCGTTTGCTGCTCTGGTGCTATCTCCAAGGGTTACCCCAGCCCGGTTCCCTCCTGACTCGGCGCAGCGCTAGCGAAGGGCTCACATCTGGCTGCGGGATGTGGGGAGGGAGCAACCTTGTGGACCGCAAAATAAAAGACCCACCAGAGACATGGCACCAACAGCGTGTCAGCCCTGAAAATGGAGATGGTCTGAGGCTCCGTTTTGAGTCTTGGTCTGAGCCTGACTTCCGAACTGGAGGCCTTCAGTTCAAAGTCTTGCTGGCATGTGCTTCTGGATGGTAGAAGGTGCTGTCCTGTATATCTTCTGCCACGTAAACTTTAGCCCTGGTGGCATACGGAAAGGAAACATATGGTAAGACCAGCCAGTCCACTGGCAGGACTAGTCAGGTGACAATCTCAGGTTTTGAAGGGTCAGTAAGAATCTGTAAGTTATTAGTGGGACGTTGCTCTTGTTGGGTGTTTTCTTCATCCGTTTTCTGCTACCATGGAATGTACAGAACATGCGCGGATCATCTGCCACTTCGGCACTTAATTTAAGCAGAGACCTTAAAAGATGCCGATAGCTATCTGTTAATTTGGCAGAGACTATACAGATCTACTTTAAGTGATCAGTTTGTCCCTTCTCAAGCCTAGGCACTTAAAATTTGCATTTAATTGTCTTAGCTGTGCATTCCGGAGCTGGCTTTAGTTTTCCTGCTGCTGCTTGGGCCCTTGTGTTTAATTCTGTCCCTGTCTACATAGGGACTGTGTCTCCTCTTCTATAGCTGTACTGGCAAGCTCGCTCTTCATCTTGTTTGGAAGAGGAATGAGTCACAATTTCTCTTACATAGAACTGGCCAAACAAGAAAAGTTTTTAAAATCTGATAATAGAGAACAAAGAGAATTTTAACATCATCAATAAATGAAAAGCCGAATTGCTTGTGCAAGTGCAGTTGGAACGATTACAGTTTCACCATGTTTCCTTTACTTCAACTACTCACTCACTCCATCCAAACTCTCCAGTGAAAATCTCATCCTGGCTTTCCATTTCCTTTAAGGTCTGTGTCTGTACCCATCACCTCTTACATTGCTGCACACTTGACAAACCAGAACAGCGTGTGTCTTTTCTGTGCTGTCATGTGCAAGAAACAAATTAAAGTGTTTTGTGAATCTCACCGCTAGTTTCATTTTTACGTGAGGTGGTACAATGTGTTTGCACAAACTGTGCTGACAGGATGGAAAACGTATACTTTCCTAGAACAACTGTAGCCTTATCAAACAGTAGTTGGCTCTGGTTTTGTGTTAGATCTCCTGAAGAGAGATTCAGTCAGTGGTAAACACACTGCATGTGCTCATCACATCTCTTTTGAGAAAACTTCCATTCCGAGCAGAATGGTATTAGAGAGGCACCCACTTTGTCGGACGGTCATCAGCTTGGCTCTGCTGTATGTTCCTCGTGGGCACCACCGCCCCATCCTCTAGCTGCCTCTGGTTTATTTGTAGTTGGCGGAGTCACAAGGATGGCCTTTGTGGGTACTGGCACAGGCAGCTGGCACGAACCAGTTGTTCAGGATGAGCAAACCCCTTTCTAAAGTCTGTGAAAAAACATTGCCTGGAGCACTAAGAGGTCGGGTGTATCTTTTTTAACATCAGGAAAGCCTTTCGTTGGAGTGATGCAAGCAAATTTGCTCGATGCTTCTTTTTCTCTTGTCCTGTGTTACTGAGTTGCACATACTGAGCTCCTTGCCTCATAGCAGCGTGCCACCGGTGCATCTGTAAAAGGTCAGTATATAATGATGTAGCAGTTTGTACCTGACGACATTTTTCACACCGGATTTTTTCTGCTAAACATTTCTGAAAATATCACACAGTTTTTAAGCACTTCTGAGCTGAATTTGAACAAGCTGCTGTTAGGAATTTGCCATCCCACTGCTCAGCCATCCCTAACCTTGAAATGTTTAAAAATAAATAAATAAACGGATTAGCGTAAAATAATATAGTAACCCACCGAATTTATTTAGTCTAATTTATGCTAATCATGGCATATTGGTGCTCTGGCAGATAAAATAAAGCTGGTGGAGAAGATTGTGTCGAGGAAGCTATGACAATTAACCCTAGAAATTATCACTCTGAAAGTGGGTTCAGCTTTGCCATAGAAAAGAACCAGTCCAGCAAATTCTGTTAACTGTCAGTAATAAGATAGGTTTATTAATTTTAAGGGGGGGTAAATTTACTTTTCTATTTATATATCTATACACACACAGATGTACACATGTATTCCTGTTAGATATTAGAAGTTAAAATATTTGAAAATATGAAAATACAACTTAATCCAGGAGTAAATTCGGGTTATTTTATGTAGGCTTTTAATTATTTCTAGCTTATAATTCCATTTTTTTCAGGTTATATACAATACCATTTTAGGAATAACTGTACATAATATGTAATTTAATATTATCTTAGGCTTTCGGTAATGTCAGAAGTAATGAACATGATCAAGCAGAACAGGTTGTATTCATCTTTACTGCTGTTTGATCAGAGAAGGATAGATAGACTGCATCAGGTTGCATCTGTTATAATTGTGCCTTGGCTTTGACTGCCAAAGGAAGCATACAGCCCACAAAAATAAATAAAGTTATTATCATAAACAAACAACTATCTCAGGGTTTCTCATGTGCTCTAGTTCCTGTGTGCGCTGATTTGCTTTTAGATGCAAATTAACTCCTTTGGTTTCTGACTGACAAATTTGTGTAGTACTCAATGGAAACAGAATTTTAGCTGTAAGTTTTTTCCACACAAAATGAAGGAGTGAAGCTGGGGGCGAGGGGGGAGAATAAATGCTCCCTTCTTCACCTTAGACCACATTGCATAAGATAAATGTCACACAAGATTTAAGTGCAAGCAGTCTTTGAAAAGGCAAGATATTTTTACTGTTTGCTAGGTTGGGGCTAGGATTTTTGTTGTTTTGATTTGCTTTTTAAAGAGTAGAACCACAGGCTTAAAGGTGATGGCAAGGATTTTCCAAATAAGATGTCTCAATTATTTTAAATTTTATTTTGGACATAAGTAGGTGGCCTGATTTTCAGTATTGTGGAGCAAGGGATGGCAATCCAAGGCCCATGAGGACTGCAGGATTTTTAGAATCCATCCATTTGTTTTGCTGCTGCTTTTTGTGGCTTTAAATCATATAATCCTGAACCTTAAAACAGTTCTCTCCTCTGGTTACTGCCTGCAACATTTGAACAAATGGCAGGAGCTGAGCAAGTAGATGCCTCTGCACAGGGAAGAGTAAAACTGATGATGTGCAACTTCTGCCACGTATGCAAAGCAAATACAAAAACAAAGCTCATTTTCTCAAATGCCTTTTGTTTGCTGTTGTTATTTGAAGCAAGGGTCACTAGCAAATTTTTGGGTGCAATTACAGTCTCTTAGAGATTGCATTACGTGTTGAGCTTGCATAGTAGTTGTCATTTGAACTTCTTGTTTTCAGTCACTTGTAAGTTGTTCACTTGGGGTTAAAAATGCTCCCTCTGCGTACCTGCCTGGAAATCCCATTTGCTGGCCTGAACACGATTTGAGCCATTTCCTAATACGGACCAAGATAAAACATTCTTTTCCACTTTTACAGAGAATATTTGTGGACACGACAGCTTGTTTGGCTGTAGGTAGAAACTTGAAATTTGGCATGGAAATAGCTCTCATGAAGGAGAAGTGCTGTTACTTTTTCTAGAGAAAATTGCTTTTGATTTGACTGAGCTGTAAGCCTTTGAGCAAGTGGGGGGAAAAAATATTCTCTGAGCTTACAGGGTGTGCAGCAGAGGAAAGACTCCATGCCTATGGTTAATTTAGTGGAAGTGCACAGTATAGTGCAATATGCTTCTGAAAATGGGTGGAGGCACCTGAGGCTGGGACTTTATAAGGTATGAGGGGCACACTGAAATAACTTCAAATTTTTAGGGACTAAGCCAAAGGCTTCCTTCTCTCCTCAGCTCTTAGAGATTTAACTGATGCTCATAACACAGGCAAGGAGGTTTTCCTACACACGCAGAGTCCTGTCACTCTAGCCCAGAGAAACAAAAGAAGGAAAAGACTTTGTACAAGTGTTTTTAACCTCTTATGGAGTTGAAATGATGTTACGGTCACGCTACAGAAAATCCAGCAGATCTATGATGCCATATACACCATGGTCCAGGTGTATCTAATCCATCACTTGCCACATCTGCTGCCTCAGTGTCCTTGATTCTAGCTGATATCAATCCCACATTTAAATCTTTGAAAATCAATCTTCAAGTATCTCACATATTTTTAATTTCCTTCAAATTAATTTTTTCTCCAGCCATCTTTCCAGCCAACATATTCCACCCAGTCCTTTACCAAAGCTTAGGGGTTGGGGTTTTTTTTGGTTTTTTTTGGTGTAGACTTCCCATAGGGTGTCTACAGTCTTCTGTTCCCTAAAGTTCAAACTGTTCCTCTGGATCTGATGGCACAGGACAGAAGAGGGGACGTGTGACATGTTCCCTGAGCATACAGCAGCTCTCCTGAGCTTTGGCACCTTCTGCTCTGGCTCCAGCTCCCCAGCACCTCCCTTCCCTTCTCACTGACTGAGCCCCGAGCTTCCTTCCATATCCAGCTGTGTCACCTGGCTGTCACTTCATAAGTAGATCTTCAATTCCATCACCCATGAAGTAGATGAAATTGTTGAACCCAATATATACTTAGAAGGCTATCTCTGACCAGCCCGAGCACTTTACACTGTGCAGTTTTGCTGTCTAAAGCACCACCCAATTGTAATTCCTCTGGCAGATACTGATTGACACCCCAGGTCCAAGAGGGCTGGGCCCAGTCTCCCCAAAACACTTCTCCGTGAACCCTGTCGTGACTCCCTGCCGGCAAACACAAGCAGTGAGATCAGGCCAGTGCTCGGGGAGCAAAGCATTTTCTCAGTTGCGAGCAGTGAGGTGACCCAAACCTCCCTGCAGGACCTTCCTTCACCAGAGCTCCCTCACCAAAGGCTGCAGGTGGAGATCAGAGTGCCAGAGCAGGGCAGATCCATCACAGATATACCTATCATAATGGCCATCATGATTTTCATATCGTCTTTATTACAAAGCTGTTTTCTCTGGAAAAGCTGCCAAACATTCTCATCATTCACGCTTGCTCAGGCATGCCCGTTGGCCCGTCCGGCTCCGTCAGAGCCAGTAAAGCTCCTGACCCCATTGGACTTTGTCCCCACGGAGACTTCAGAAAAGGGATGCTTTTCTTCCTTGGGCCTCTAGCTGCCAGATTTCCCCAATACAAACTGACACAATATCAAAGCCAACTTATTCACTGCTAAATTAATTATGTTGTTAATTGGTTAACCTAGGGCAGACTGTATGGAAAAAAATGCTTAATATGTGTTTGTTGGCAAGAGTGGATGGAGCTGGGCAAGGGAGACGCACAGATTATGGCAGTGGGACGCTTTCATTGTAAAACATTGGAAGATGATGTACAGTTGAATGTTGTAAAATGTCGCTAATATTATTTGAAAAAACATCATCTGGAATTAAATCGTAGACATGTGAGGACTGAGCATAGGTAATTTTGGTGTCTCTTCACATTTTCATGCTTAACCAGTACAGCCTTACCATTCTCCCAGCTGCTTGGCGTACATAAACCAGCATGGCACAAAATGGTAATGGAGTGGTACCAGTTGAAATGGTGAGCTGCAACAGCTGGATCCTGGGCCTTGAATCCAGTTCTAGCAAAAGGACAGGTTGCCACTGTGAGCATTAAAAAACCAAAAGCAAACTAGAAAAATGTGCAAAGGTAAAACATCTCCAGCAGTGTGCCTCAAGGAAAAAAAAATTCTTATTTAAATTGCTCAAATCATTTTAGCCCTAGAGCTTGAAAATGTCGGTAAATAAATAATTGGTTATGCAAAGATTACTCTTTTCTGCTAATAGACCATAGGAGGGAAGAAGCAAAGCCACTAGGGGTTCCTTCTTTGATCCATAGCTAGTAATAAAAACACAGACAATACCACCAACATGAAAAAAAAAAGATATTTCCTTTCATAGCTGTCAGTCCTCTTCTTGCTTTGGAAGGGAGGAAGACAGCTTATCACTTGTGCATGTGTGAAATTCAGCCTTGCTTACAGTATGATTGTGTAAATGGCACTTTATTAAAAGCTAACTGTTATTTGCAGACTTTAAACTTAAACACAGACAAGTTCAGAGATAGATATAAAATCAATGTAACTCTTCAAGTATTGCAGACAACATTTTGAAAGGCAACTATTTAGAGTGCAGCAAGTGATTTACTGATAAGGTTGTTCTGCTGATCTGTTTGTTGCTGATTTGCTATACCTTGTCCATTAACGTGACGGCAAAATGGGACTGATAGCTTGGTTTGATTCTGCTGTAGGACTGTTATTTCATTCTCTGAAAAAATTGACAGCAGCGTACATGAAAGTTTGTGCAGGAGAATTCCTAACACCTAATGTGAAGACACGATGTGGTTTTACACCAAACGTGCTGTGCATTTCAGATTATTTTTTTAATTGTGAACTGTGCTAAAAATCTTGATAATCTTGATTTATTTTGGAATGATTAGATGCATACCAGACACTGTAGTGTTTAAGCAGAGGTAATGAAAGGCTGCATTACTGACTATGCCTTTACTTCTTACTGGTTTTGTATAGATTCTGATGAAATTATATATGAATTCTGCAGTTTAATATTAATAGTATTTTCCTTGTATTGCATGGGCCGAAGTGAGCACAGTAGCCATGAAAGAGAGTGCCAATATTTCCTTGATGGCCCCATCTTACTACATTAGTTTTCTAGCTTATCTGGTTCTGAGTACTTTCTAATAGGTGAATGTCACTCATGTCAGTGACATTAGTTCGATGTCAAATGTGACTTAGACTTTGAGGTTGATGGGATGATAAGTAGCCCACCATTTCCCCCTGTGGGAGATAACGTCTGCACCAACCTGCCTTTTTACATTCAAAGGTCATGTCTGGTTGGGAGAGCAACATGTACAAATGGGATTTTAGGTACAAATTACCTTTTGCTCCTGAAAGTACAGGGGGCTTGTGACACAATAAATATGCAGGTTTTTCTTCAATCTTACCTCTTCCTATGACTATTCAAGCAATTTAAAAAAATGTACACAGCTTTAGCTTAGGTATGCTTGTATTTTGAATTAATTCCCCCCAAAAATTCAGCTTTTCAAAGTGCAGGTCTGTCAAAAGAAGGAAAAAACCTGCAAGCATAGACTGGACAAGTGCTTATATATATATAGCTAAATTTGTGTATATATATATATAGAGAGAGAGAGAGAGAGATTCACTGTGATGAGCACAGTAGAACTCCTATACGGTTTAAGGACAACAGATGGAAGCACTTTAGAAATTTTATTTCTGAGGAGCTTTTAAAGTGAATTCAACAATGATATATTTTTGCCCATAATACACATAATTAGTATTTTAGGTCCCTCATTTTACTACTACTCTAGACATCTGAAAAACTAAGCTAAAATATGAAAAGAGGTCATATAAATACACACTGATAGAGTGCTGAGAATGTGATGGGAATGATTCTTATCACTTTCCAGTCTGTTGTGAAAACATTATTTTTTAATTGTGGTATTTGGTGCATGGGCACCTATTTTGGACCAGCGTGAGTTTAACAGGTGAGGCATCATTTTGCCCAAGGAAATACGGAGTTTATGGCAGTATCACTGCCAGACCTCCAGCTGCTCTTACTGTAACACTTTATGGTGACGCTAGTGACCACCACTGTCATGGATGTAAATTCTATGTGCGATAAGCTTTTATACTCAAGTTGAAGGGTGAGTGAGGGAGGAGGAAGAGGAGACAAGGCTGTACAATACTTCATGACTGGCTTAAGGGATATTAAATCAACCTTAAATCCTTGCCAACCGGTTAGATGGATAGCCCACTGTTCTAAAATTTGCAAGTCAAAGGGAGACAGGCCTAAATTCTTTCCACTATGAAACCCCCACAGTCCTCTGCCTTTTAGGCAGAAGCAAAAAGGAATGGAAAATTCCAAACTAACGAGCGCTTCATTTTTTTTTTCTGCAGTGCTGTGCTTAGAAAAATTGCACTCTTTTTTTTCTAAGGCAAAGAAGTAAAATTAAAGTTGTATGACTGTTATAAATATTACATGTTCAGGGTATCAAGAGTACCTGTAGTTCTCTGGTTTCTGAGGGTGTTTTTGAATTAACCCTTCTATAGGTACTGGGTGTTGGGAGGAAAGGAGAACGTTCAAGCTTACTCAAATGTTATGCTGTCTATTAAGGAGATAGTATCCTATCTTAAAGGTGCACTCACTGGAGTAATAATTTGTAGTATTTTTATCCACACTTTTTTTCACGTCTGTTTTGTAAAGGTGGACTGTAGATCATTGAGAGAAATAATGACTTGGCCAAGTTTGCCTGACAAGTCAGAGATGGAGCAAGAAAGAGAGCCCAATGTCTTCAGTCCACATTCTGTGATGCTTTGTAATTCCTTCAGTCTTACTCAGTATTAACGATTAGTCAATGTAGATGCTGGTTCTGTATTAAATACATATGTATTCAACAGCAGCAGGATGCAGGATGCAGGAAATGGTGAACTTTTACTGAAAGGCTGAGATAAATATGCTGTCGTGTTTCATTGACATGGTTCAGAAGAACTTCTGACTGGTCCTTTGGGAGGAGTAATGTAAGACAGAAGGAAGTTGGAGATGCCAAAATCCTTGGCTGATTGGTCCATCCTAAAGCTGAAGGACCCATACAAGCAGGAATGGAGCGTGCAGGAAAGCAGGCTCTGCTGCTGATCTGGACAAGAGAAGTCCACTGTGCAGTGCTCTGACGTTCGGGCAGAAGATGTTGCCTGGAATTCACTTTGTCATGAACTTCATTTTAGCTGAGCACTTTTCTTGCAGGGGATGATATGCTCCCAGATACGCTTCCCACATGGTTAGTGCTCATGTGTAGCTTTCTGCTGGGTCTTGTATAAGCTGTAGAGAGACTCTCTATGTCCTCATTTCATGCATTCACATCATCTTCCTACACAAAATCTCTCTATAATTTAACCCACACTGTCCAGATTACAAGGCTTAAGAAGAACTTCCATCCTAAGCCAAAGTAAACAAGAATACTGTCCAATTTGTGGTATTTCTTCTTGTTATGCTGTGGATAACTTTTTAAAGCTGCTTTACTTCTGCTTCACCATTGAATTCAGCGAATTTACTCATTGGATCAAACTTTGTTTCTCCCTTTCATCATAATACCCCAACCACACACCCTAGCATCTCTCTGCCTGTCTCCAGTCTTCATTTTGCAAACTGCTCACAGCCAGTAATAATGATATCCTTTCATTTTCCTCATAATCTTCAGCTGTCTTTGGGCTCGTTGATGTTCCCATAATTTAAGTAAATGCTACCCTATTTAAAGAAATAAACACATTAAGTAGATTGTCAGGTATTAATGTAGACAAGACATCCCTAACATAATTATTGTTCTGTGCATTAGTGCTTCAGGAGAGGATCTTTTCTGCTTATGGCATTATGAGACTGTTTTGGGGGAAAATAATACCAACTCTTAAATTCACTACTGTCTTTACTGCAGAAGGAACTGGTGATCTTTGAAAAATTGTACTATTTTCAGTAAACATAAATAGCTTTACTAATTGTGTCACAGACAAGAACAACAATTTGAAAAGATGTTAAATTTTGTATTTAATTTATGTGGCAGTTCTTAAACATTCCCCAACATGTCTGTCTCTTTAAAGTGTTCATTTGCTTCAAAGCTATTTTTGCCTCTGACCACTATCTGATGAGAAATTCACATGTGCTAAATATACCCATGATAATAATCTTATTTTCAGTCCTCCACTAAAAATGCTGATGGCCTGAAAGGGATTTGAGTCCTCAGTGTAGCTTCCCTGCCATTATTTTTCCAGTAGATTTCAGGAGAAAGAAATGGTTAGAATGCTTAGCGATAAATATTTCTGTAATGTTGCTTACCAATCATTTTGTCAATATAACAATAATATAGCAATAACAATATGTCAATATAACAATAACAGTAAATATAATAATAACAACGTTTGTATCACAAAGGACTTTTAGTGAATAAGTGACTAGAGAAGAGGGTTGGGAGAAATGAAATACACATATAACGCAGTGCCAGGTGTGAGTGGTGTAATTCCACCTATGTGATAAATATGGGACAGAAAGGAGTGTTGCAAAATTGTTGAGCTATTCAACCAAACCTCAATTTGATTTTCAGGTCTCTGGGCTACTGCTTGAAATACAGACCACGGCACACTTATCAGTATATATATATGCATTGTTCTTAGTTTGAAGTCCATGAGACTATTGCAAAGCCCCCTCAGAAAGAGCGGGTGTTGGAACCCAGATTTCTTCTGGAACAGATTTAAATACCAGTTTCCACTGGTTATTTTGGGATGCTTAGGGCAAATAAGATCTGCCTGTACAATAATGTGCCATGTTTTGGTAGCTAGACCACAACTTGATTAGAACTCTTCTGTGGTTTCTGTGTCAGTCCTTTAGCTGAAGAAGCAGAAAAATTAGTTCTTGCATCCAGCAGCTCCTGATTTAGCTCAGGTTGATGATAGATACGCTTAGGTACAACTACTCTGTTACTAAGTGCTGAGCCTCTCTGCTGCAATGTCCTGCAGAAAGAAGAGAGCACCCTGGTACATGGTGCTTTGTTGCCTTTGTAGTATTTATACCTAGCCTACAAGTAGCAATGACTATTTTTATCTCTCTCTGCCTGAGCTGGTCTACACGGGAGGCAGCAGCATCCTTGGTGTCCACCACACATTTCTGTGAACTGACACAAGAGAGCTGTAATGAGATTCGGAAGGCTATTGATACAAACTTTTCAGATTACCAATGAAAAACCAGACAAACATCCAACCAACAACAAAATGACTAAACAGAACCCCCCAGGATTTAAGAATCTGGGCATTATTGTTGGAAAAAGATGGAAGGGAATAAATGCGGGTGTTATACCGACAGTGGGTTTATTCCTGCACTGTTTTTGTGATTAAGGCAATCTCGCAGAATAGGATTGTTTCTGAGAGTGAAAGCAACAGGAAGATATCAGCCAGTGTCTAGAGAATACAAGACCCTGTTTTTGTGAGCTCCAAAAACATTAGGAACTGATTTAATGAACTAACTTTTCCAGAAAAACCTGTTCATTCTCAAATGTTCAACTAGCATGGCCAAAACTAACTGCTTTGAAGTGATAGATCACTCTCTAAAATAGCATAAGCTTTAAACATAATATTTTTACATTTTATCGCTTGATTTCAAATGGTTTGGGTGTGCGCTGGTTCAGTTTTGGTTTTCTTCTGCAACCATTAAGTCTGTAAGGATTTTCTTTTTATCACATGAAGGCTGATTCTTATTCCAGGACATGCTGCTTAAGAAAGTTGTCAGCTATCATTAGACCGTCAGTAAAATTATCACCTAATCGTTTATGGTAGACTGCATTCTTCAGGGCACTGTCAATGAGCCACAGAGATGCTATCACCCACGGGCCACCATTTCTGACTCCCGTGAGATGAAGGCTGATACAGACAGTCATGCAGAGCATGTATTTCACCAGAAATCCAAAGTAGCAGAACTGTACTTGTGGCATACTTATCGGGGTTAGGTGGAGAAAATTAAAAATCAAAACAGGGATCAGGACCTAAACTCTTAGTTTAATTTAATTCAATTTAATTTTAGATTTGAGGTCAAACGTAAGCATTTGTAACTTTAAGGCTTAATAAAGATGATGCCTATAGGATCTTTTTCTACCATGATTAGTTTTGAGGTTTGTAAGCAGTTTCTACACTTAGTCTGTGAGGGTCTCCACTTTGCATGCTTTTTCATGGTGGAAGTTCACCTTGAAGACTGGATGAAGTTAGTGCGATATTTGCAAATTTCTGTCCATCAAAATGATTCCAACAGTAGTAGAAGTTACATAATAAAAAGCTTTCTCTGAGTATTTAGCCCTGAAATTAAGTAATAATTCCAATTATAAGTTATAATTATTTTACTTAATTACTTATTGTGCCAGAAGATAGATAGATAAATGAGTCATTCTGGTAACATTCTGAACAAAAGCATAATTTCAGTGATCAGGTGAACATTTTCTTCCTTCTACTATCAAACTGACAGAAAACTACAATGCAAATGTATCCTCATAATCAGAAAACATATTCCTTCAACAAATATTTGACTTGGGTTTAGAAATGAGGAAGATTATAGCTGTCTCTTGGTGTTTTATACCAGTGATGTTGGGTATCTAACGGGAAAAATTAGGAATGTGGCAAAGAACTACATGGAATTCTGCATTACAGAAGCACATTTTATTTAGTAAATCTTATTCTCTTTTGTATATGTTAAGTGAAAACAGATGACTTTTATCTTTGATTTCTTTATGGTATGCTCCACTACCTCACATGAAGGTTTTGCAATTTAGCAGTACCAATAAGTGTTTGAGCAAGTAGCTTTTTAAGAAATTAATCTGTAGCCTAAATTAATGCCAGGTTTTCTTTATCTTGAAGTTGCTTTTGTGTTTCAATGGAATTTGGTTATTTATAGAAATAAATGCTGATTATTTGTCTGATTCATGGACATACAAAAATCACTTTGTGTCAACTCTTGGAGGCTAATTTAGCCTCTTAGTGTGGTGTGAACCTTCAAATATGATGGGGTTGTAATGCTCGTGCTTCATTTACTAGCTCAGTTTAAAAACTCTGAGGATTGTCATCCTTTGGTAGGGGAAGATGGACAAAAGTTTACTGCCTTTTTAAACCAGAAATTAGTCAGTCAAGTAAATCATAGGAATATTTAGGTTGCTAGGGCTGTCTGAAAGCCATCTGGTCCAAACTTTGTCTCAAAGCAGTGCTAACATCAAAACTAGAAAGTATTCTGAAAGAATTAAGTCTAAGATCTGGTCAGTGGCAAAATAGCATATTCATTATTAATGTAAAAAATGTAAAAAAATTATTTAGTTTAATTTTTCTTTCTAAAGGAAAATAAGTGACAGTTCTTCCAGAAATTAAGTAGTGGGTCTTTAAAGTATAGGTTTCTGTATTGTATAACACAGTCTGGGTTATTGCAATCTTAGCTCAGTGAAATTCCATCGTTTTGTATGTATGATTTGCTAGGCTAGTGGTATGTTTGGTGCTTCAGCTTGCTAATATGCTAAAATACTAGAAGGAAAACAAACCACTCCTTTTCACTTTACAGATAAGTAGTCTGAAAGGCTACAGGAGATCTCTTCAGGCAATGACAGGAATCGAGCTGATAGATCCAACTTCTATCCACTTGTTTGGAAAAACCATGTTCTTTCTGCTTGGCTGTCCTGCTCATGCACACTAAAATACATGCTTCTCCCATAGCTAGAAATAAAAACTCACATTTCTGTTTCCTTCCCTACTGTCTAGTAATTGTAATAGCAGAAACTTGGTGATTTTTCCATCTAGCTCTTAGTTCATATAGAAGCTATATAACTTGTTAGGGCATTAGAAGTCCATGGTCAGGAGCTGAACATGTAAGAACATGACCCAGTTTTTGACAAGACAAAACAGGGCTGGAAAAGAAATCAAATTGAGTTTACTGATTTGAAAGCATAAACAAATCTTCTGCAATGAACACCAATGTTTTGCAGTAAACTTTAATCTTAATCTTTCAGTTGAAATCATACAATTGGATAAGAGTATTTTACATTTCAATGACTTCTCAGACTTGGATTTGTGTGTATTTCTCCTCAGAGGCATTGCAGATGGGAAGCTGTGAAAGCAGTTATATATTTTGGCCTCAGTGGTCACTTTGCATTGTTTTATATTGTTAACTTTTGCAGAGCAATCCAAAAAAAGCGAGGGGCGTAAGGAGTCCATGGTGGTATTCTAAGAACATAAATTATGGCTCTCGGGGCCTTTGGGCCCTGGAGACCAGCTGTGTTAACTGTACACCGACTGCTTCTCCTCCTCCTCTTCTGCCTCTGATAGTGCCACACATTTCTGTGGAGCCGAGCTCCAGTTCATTGCATCAAGTCTTCAAAACCACTGGAGTCAGTCTTCCCCTTTCCCTGCCTGTTGAAGGCAAATGGGAACATAACACGGCCAGTGAGCTTTGGCAGCTGAGGCCTTTCCCAAATGTACACGAAAAGTCAAAAACATTTATATCAATCATGTGGAATGTTTTATTAGTATTGATAGATACAACCGCCCTGTCTTTCCACTCCACAAGAAAGAACTTCAGGCTTCACTGAACCCCTAGAGGATTCACCATCTGAAAAAGGAGGAAAGCACAGATAACAGAAAAAGAACTCAAAGAGGGGAGAGGAAAAAACCAAACTAGAGGTGTTCCCAAAGCAGTGTATAAGCCCTTCCAAAATGTCACTAGGTTACTCTCATAAAGCAGCTTAGCTCTAGGTTTTTTGCACTCTTCATCCAAGTTTTTTTGTGAGAGCAAGCAAGAATGAGACTCTTGTGAGACTTGCCATTTTTGGTTCTTTGGTCATTTCCTACCTAATGTTTGGAATATTCATCTGCCTCTTTCCACGCTTAAGAAATTTGGTGATGTCTTTCATCTACCTCACCAGAGACTTGGGAAGGAGGAGTGTTTTATTCCCTCGATGAACCTGATCTCAGCTGGGAACACCTCTCCTTCTCTACCCTTCTCCATCTGCGTCTCTTCAGCTTTGTGTCTGTGTATCTTCCAGCGTGTTTTTAAGGCCAGGAAGCTCAGCAAGGAGAGAATCTTGTCTGCACTTGTACCCACAGTTTAAAGGAATTATAGCACAGAATGATTTACAGATATTTTCTAAAAGGCAATATTTTGAGGCATGCACAGTCCTTTTTTTTTTTTTTGAGGAACAAGCAAAGAGCTGTGGTAATTACCTTCAGTCAGCATAACCTTCAGCGTTCATTGCTGTCACAGAACAGAAAAATATTTCTTCTTTGTATTTCTGGATGCAATGTTTTCCACTTTTAACTGCAGTATAAAAGGACAATGATTTTCTTCTCCACCCCTAGAAGAGTGAGAGATGAATGTTTAATTAGAGCCAGAATTTGTAATGTTCACAGAACAATTTTTTCTCCAGAAGTGTCTTCGCTGATATGGATACCGTTTGTAGCTCATCTCCATACGTCCTTACTATCTGCTAACAACAGAGCCCTGCTGCAGTTGCTGCATAAGCAGTTTTTGCTTTTTTAATAAGGAGCACAGAAATCTTGTGGTTCATCCCAGTGGTGCAGTTTAAGAGAGAAACAAGAAATGAGGCAAACAAGGGCAAAGACAAGATTCTTTTAACCCTCTGATTGCTTTTGCCATGTTGCTTAATTTACATTGGCGACAGAAATTTCGGCAGAGTGTGGCTGGTGCACTGCATTCCCCCTTGCTGCCGAGAAGTATCAACTAGGTGCTGGCAAATGACTTTCACCTGGCCATTTTTTCTTGCATTATTTGTCATAGCTTGTTATCTGTTTCAACTATTGGCTCCCTCAGATCGCTGGGGCACATCAAAAAGGAGGAGAGGAAATAGCAAACTGTCCAAATGGGATCTGCTCTGTGGGGGCCCTGGTGAGAGAAAACCTGCTGAAGCAAAAGAGAAAAGTTGTGGGGGAAGCAGGGGAGAGCGAAGACCGGGACGCCAACCGCCTCCTATTTTAAACCTTCTGCAGAAATCAGCAATTGTTTTCCTTAACTTTTGCCCATAGAAAGCAATTATAACGGAAATAATCCATTATTTGTAAAGGAGCTATTTTCTGCAATTTGTGCTTGAGCGCTTTCCATAGTCTCCTGAATCTTTCGGAAACAGGTGAGACTCTCAGGGCCGTGTTTTTAGGGTGGGTTTGCCCAGCAGATTCTGCACTGACCCACACAATTTCCATCCTAATAGCCAATTTAATTGCTGTTCTCTGATTCCAGTGAAATGACTTACAGAAAGGCAGCGCAATGCTGCCACGTGTAAAATCCAAACCCCACAAAGGGGTGGGATATAGGAAAAGGTGTGATGTTCATGTTAATCACTAATTCCAGTAAAAATGAAATATTGGGGAGGGAGGGTTGTGTGATCGCAAACATATTGCTGGAGTGGAGCTGCTGTAGTATCTCATTTATGGAGCAGTGAAATGTAGGAATGATAATAGCTCAAGTTTATATAGCACCTTTCATCACAAAGGATCCAGAGGTGATTTACAAACTTAAACTGTTATACAGATGACACTTATAAAACAGAACACAATTGCTGTTTTCAGAGTAATGGTCTGAAACACTACAGATTGCATTAGTGCGACTGAAATCATTTGGGCCATTATTGGGGAATAGGTAGGATTTTTTATTTTTGTAGAATACAAACTGGATTACAGCGGCCAGCTCGTGAGTGAGCTGTGACAGCTGTTTAAAAACGTGCCCAGCAAAAAGCAGCACAATGCAAGAACCAGCGCATCTGGGGAAAGAAGGTCTTTCTTGACACAAAAACTGTAGGAGTGGTTCAGTGGAAGCAGTAGCATCACCATCCCATGGAAAAATCCATGTCTAAGGGCTCTTGATCTCTACAGGGTGGCACGAGCCTTTTAGGAAGCCTTGACTTTTATATTTCCCACAAAAGTATGTCCAGCAGCTTGACGGCCTAAAGCACTGCAGGAGGAAGGCAGCCCTGTAGTCCAGGCTCCTGGGGTGGAATAGAGCTGCTGAATTTGCAGCCAAGGCTGCCTCTGCTGCCTTTAGGTTCCCTGCCAGGTTTCCAGCCCAGATGCTGGTGCTGGCTGTGGTGTCTACACGTGATTTATGGGGAAATACACTGAAGGTATGCTATGAAAAGTTAATATAGGTGGATCTGACACTTGTAGGAGCTATCACCTTTTTTGTCACTCATTGCCCCTCAGACTGTGGTTACAGAAGTGGTCTGTGCTGGCCCACGTCCAAGAAGGCAGGCAGAAGCAACTGCTGTACAAACTGCAGCTCTTGTCTGACTCCGAAGATGTGAAGGAAGCATCATTCCGAGTGCCCGTTGCTGCCAGTTACAGGAGAAGTTACAATACAACCTTCTCCAGCACGAATGTATGTCGTGGCTCATCTGCCTATAAACTGAGCACAAACACTCTAGTTTTTTCTCTGTAGAAAGAAGTTGGTGTCGTGGGTAAAGCTGAAAATCAGACATCTTCATTTGGTACAGACTGAAGGCAGATGTAGGTAAAAAGGGGTTCAAATGACTACTAAGCCTTGACTACTAATTCCATACTAATCATGAGGAGGTTTTGCTGACACCTCATGCAAACCGTGCTTCTGCATTGTGCCTGTTTCCACACAAGTATCATCTCGCAGTATTAAATGGAGGTTTCTTTCGTCAGTGCTTTCAACAGGACTTGCATTTCCCCGTCTGAAGTAATTGTATCAAATGCCCACTGTAAACTGTTAGTGTGAAGTGTCTGGAAATATTTAAAAGATGGGCAGAGGAGTTGTGTGGGTTTTGTTTCTCTAAAGCTAGAAAGATTACTTTCCCTCTGGAATACTTCTGATTTACTCCTAAACATAAACAGCTGTTTTCAGATTTAACCCAACAAGGTGTCGGGGGGCTGTATCCATTTTTATTTTTGTTCTCCTGTTATCCTGATTCATTGCATACCCATCTACTCCATGCAGTTTATTTTGACCTAAAAAAAAAAAAAATCCAAATGTGCCTGTCCTGTGCTTATTCCAGTAGCAAGTGAAGTGTAATTCTAAATGTAAAACTACAGTAATACAAACTGATATACATAATGAGATTTGTAGATTAAATCCTAATTAGGGCAAGTAGCTCATGAAAGCCTCCTCCAAAGTGCAGCTGCTCTCCAAAAAAAATGCACCACAGAGCAACTTGTAACAGTTTTTTACCAAACAGTTCTGTATTTGTAACTAAGTTGACCAAATATCAAAAAGACAATTGGTCCTGAATTTATATCTTGGTTCTGTTAAAACTGGAGTAAATAACCACTGCTGGAGATGAATGCTGTTGGGTTTTTTTTTTAGTGGGAAATGGGGAATTTGCTTAGGAATATAAAAAGTTAAAATAATCAACTAGATGTAATCCTTCTTTCTAAATGCCTGTACAAAACTCAAAGCTGTTCTTAATTCTTCCCCAGAAGATCAAATACACTGCCCCGGACAGGCTGATTTTTGAGCTAGCTACAATATCAGGAGACCATGCTTCTATTGTATTGTACTGTAGCTATTATTACTATTGTTATTATTGGTGTTGTTATCATTATTATTATTATTATTGTGGTGTTGTTTTAATAGGTTTATTTCTTATATATAAGTTGATGAGACAAAATAGGACAATATACTTTCATGTCTTTGTCTTACCAATTCTGAATCAGTGTGGCAGTTCAACAGAGATGCTTAAATTTAAGCCTGTAGATGATTACTTTGCTAAAGTGTAATCTTTACACTTTACACTTAACCTGTAGCAGATCTTACTGTTCTTGGTCAGTTTTTGTTCACTACTTCACCAACGTTGTGAATGTCAAGGGACATTCTGCCTCAGAAAATATTCACTAGAACAAAAAGTAAGTGTTGATACTTGGAAGGTATGACCTAACCTATAGATTTGCTTGCACCACAAATGCCAGCACGGGAAGCAGCTCTTACACAAAGGATGGTAACAGTGCGCAGGTCTATCCAGCTGAAATTGCAAGGGAAGATTACAAAGCATAATGTGACAACCCAAATTAGATTTTGGCAAACTGGGCAAAACTAGCACCTTACCTTCAATTGTTTTTTACAAGATTTCCAATGTCCCCAGTAGGCAGGGCCTTAGATTTATTTCTTGTAAAAAGACTGGTGTGTCCAGGAGCAACACATGTGAATTACAAGAAAAGAACAGGGGGAAAATAGGTCGAACAGGAAAAAAAGACCCCACAACCCCCCCAAAAACCCCCAAAACCCCAAAAGCACTTTTATTTATTTGAGGAGAAGATAACTGTGTGTGCCTAGAAAACTAAATCAAATTCTGTGTGTGGATCTGAGAATTGTTCTGCTGTTTTATGAAAATTCAGTGTTGATCTTTTCAGCAGGCATCTCAGCAAAGAGTGCTGATTTAGAGCAAAAAAAAAAAAATATTGTTGATGTCTGTTTTGCTGATGGCCAGTTTTTGTGGGAAGGCAGGGCCCCTTGGAGACTGCACACCAGGCTGTGCTGTTACCTGCTTGTGCTTAGTTAGCAGCAGACTGAGACCCGGGGGAAAGCTCAGCCTGTGCCAGGAGTGGTTCCAGGGGAAAAGAATCTGTTCACTGACGCATAAAGTCTTTTCTTGTGCGTCCCCCCAGCTCATTCAGCCTTGTTTCCTGAAGTGACTGTAGGCTCTTCTGCAGCACTTCGGGCACTGCCAGCGAAGGTGCTGTGGGGCTCCGCATCGCCTGGCTGCAGTTCCCCGTGCAGCGTGTCCATGGCCAGGGGACACAGCCTCCTGCCATGTGCCTTCACTGCAGCTCAGCACTCCCCTGGCTGCCCGCACTGCTGGCACTGCCACCTGCCGCAACACCCACCCCTGGCAGGGCTGTGCAGCATGACTCTGCCACCGCCCAGCCACGCCGTGCTCCCGTGTCTCCACAAAAGCCAACCCACTTATGTGGGTGCCCCCAGTCCCCTCACTTGGACGATGCAGGGATTAGAGTACGAGTGTGTTTCTTCTTCCTTTCGCTCTGCCTGGTTGTACAAACTGCTACTGGGGATAAGCAGCGGCTGCCAAATTGCAACCTACATCTGTTCATTTCCAAACGCGCCTTTGTTAGGTGCAAACGAAGGCCTCGTTATTGGCTGTAAGTATGTAGTCACTTAGGAAAATAAGCCGATAAGTAAACATCTGAGTGAACAAATTGGTGATTTGCATCTACTTGTTCCCTGAATGTGTTCACAAGTGGTAAGAAAAAGAGCCACTGTCTCCAAATAAGTCCACGTGGCATTTCCCCACAATGTACTTTTTCAAATGGACTGTCTGGCTTTTGCAGCCAAGCAATATGCAGCAAAGTCTAGAGAGAAGAGAGATAAATGTATTTGATTTAGTAATATAGAGGACTGTGGTAAGGGTAGAAAGATTACTTTCCTTCTGGAATACTTCTGATTTACTCATAAACACAAAGTTGGCCATATGGAGAACTTTTTATGTCTGTAGAAAAGCAGCTCACTAATTCAGATCTGCAAGGAGGACTTCTGCTTCTTACAACAGTAAGTGCCTGGGCACTCCATTCCTACAAACTGTCCATTTTTCTGTTCAGTAGACTGAAGTTTAAATTCAGGAACAGTATAGAACTAGAGGCAATTAAAAAAAAACAACACCCCAAACTGTTAGAGAAACTCTTAAGTCATGTTGACCAAAGTGATGAGATCATGCCAAGAAAGTGAATACAGGCAGCTCTAGGTGAATGCTGATCAACTGATTTATTGACCTCTGTTTTTGAACAAAAACTCTAAGCAAAAACATATGTCTGAGGCGGCTTTCAAAGCAGAACAAAAAGCTAAACTCCCCCCCCCCAAGTTTCCTTTAAACCCTTGTTGTCTTCACTCCTTTCACTATGTATTTTTTCATATAGAGATAAAACAGTACAAAGACATGAACACACAGCATAAATGCCTTTTAAAGTATCTTTTCAATTCTGCATTGACATTTAGTAAAAATTAACTTTGGATTCCAGATTGTGTGGTCCCACGTCAGTGGGGCAGAATGTAACCATGTGTTTCCACTTGCCTTGGTCACTGCTCATCTCCCTTGCCCACTTCGGCTATGCTAGAGGCCACTGCCTGTGGTTTCATTATAAATAATTTTCTGCAATTTATGCTTGCCCATAAGGCAGCACAAAGATAACTTGACAGGCCGAAGATCTAAAGTGAGTTTAGGCTTTTTCGAACTGTTGAGGCACATTGCCCACACAGGCACACAGTCCTGTGTTAAAAGGATGAAGCTTTTTTTTATCAGTCCTCTCCCTTACGGAATCCAGTCTCACCCTGCCAGGCAGATTTGCTGAGAGTCTGTTAGTGTTGTAAAGAAACGGGATCCAATTTTCATTTGAGAAATCTCTCAGAAATGTAACAGAACAAAAATTCCAGACAAACATACATGTCACAAGCATTGTAGGAACACTTAGAAATACCTTCTATTTCTAGACTACAACCTTTTCCAGAAGTTAATAAATATACAATGTCTACAACAAATCTCTGCTCTGGACTGATTCAGTGTGGACTTCAATATAGTTAGTCATCCATCAGTATGAAATATACAACATTTACATCAAGGCACTGAAGAAGCTTTTAAGTATTGTATTTTTAATATATTTAATAGGGAGTTACATGTTTAGTTGTGATAGACTGTTAAGCAAATAATGCACATCTCACATGCAAACATACGGCACTGAGGACTGGCTGTGTAAATTAAATTAATTTGTGTAACTGTGCTTTTGCGTGCATCTGCCTGTTTCTGTCATAGATGGATATATTACTACATCAGCAATGAAACCCTCCACCCATAAGAGAATTCACATCTCTGATCATTCAGCTGTCTATGGCCAGTGTTTTGAGTCCTTTCTCGTAAGGATTCTTTGCACGTGCCTGGCTTTATTTATGCCTTTGCTTACATAAGAATTTAAAGGCTATTATCTCTTCTGCTTCCATGTGTAAGCATTAAGAAACGCATTTAGCTGTATGCACCAGAAAGCAGGCATTCTGTTCTCTCTAAGGTTGTATTTTTTGTTCTTAAATATTTGAGATCAGTAGATGTTAGATCATCAAAGCGTTGAGAGATGCTGTGGTTTTGTCCCAGAATTTGTTACCACAACTCTTTGCTACAGCAGAACCATAAAGAGATCCCTGACAAAGCAGGAACTGGCTTCTGGGAGGCTTTGGGAGAACACTGTAATTGAGTGGGTATGGACTGACTGTCATTGCTTGAAAGGACAAGTCCTGTTGTTGGAAAAGGAGAGAAGCGATGGATGGGCATGGTCTGGATGAGAACTGCAGCCAACAGTGAAAAAGAGGTTTAGACTAAAATGTTATGGGAGAATGTCAGATAGGCCCTACAGTGCTCTCCACTGAGAAGTGGTTAAATAAAACAGTTGTGTTGGGTTAAAAAAAAAGTGAAGGAAGGGTTGGGAAAAGTCACAGAAGTGTATCTCGGGGAATTAGTTTACATGGTTTCAGGAAATGACCAAATAATGCATTCATTCTTATCTCAGTGATTCACCTTAATGTGAACCAAAAGGTCTTCAAGTGTCTGAAGAGGCACATGGCTCATCATTTTTCAGTCTATATAGGTGACAGAAATGAAATCCCGTATTCTTTCCTTCACTCCAATTAAGGCACTCACTGTTAAACTTGATATACTCTTAAGAAAAGGCTTTCCTCATTAGGCGCATAAATCCTAGTGAACATAAAGATTCCCCATTTACTGCATGATGGACAATTTGGATGTAACCAGAATCAAAGTTACCTTTGAATTCCTAAAGCAAAGATGACGGTTCATTAGCTCAGGAAATACTGCTCGGTACAGGGTGTTCTGATGAACCAGCAGTTAACTGATTATCTAAAAAGCATTTGTTGCGTATGCAACTAGTGATCATGAACATTTTCTGTCCGTGAATAGAAATCATGGCACCAATCAATAATGTCTACATTTAATACTTAAAAAAAACCACCCACATCTTTTTTACCAAAACTGAACTCTCTCCTGGCAGAAGTGATGGCAATATTATAATTAAAATTGGAATTGTAAATCTTTGGCATTGTTGAAAGAGATTGTACTGGTTGATCCAAAAGCCATGACTGTAAAAACATGAAAAAAGTTCTGAAAAGTCTGTGATAGAAGACATGTAAAATCATCTTTAAAAAGTAAATACAAGTAAATATAGAAATAATGGGAAACTGTGGAAGTGGAAGCAGTGAATTTAAATTACAGGTTAAAAATGCATGCAGTGTATAAGAGAAGCTAAAGAAATCAATGAGATATAAGTAGAAATAGAATTAAAATAATAAGAAAGATTTTAAAGGATATTAGGAATAAAAGTTACTTTAATACAAGACTAGGTCCATCATAAGATGCAGAATGTAAAATCAAGTAATACAGAAAAGTCAGAAATGTTCAATTAATAATTCTGTTCAATGTTTGAAGAGAAATAGGAGATAATATGGTGGATGAAATGAGAAGTTTACCATCTGCAGTGAAATAGAATGTGAAACAGTATCTGCTATAATTAAATGCTGTGGAAACAAAAGGCCCAGAGAACATAAAATTAGAAGTCTTAAAGGAATTATCCAAGGAGCAGAAAGAGCTGAATCACTTGATGATTGAGACATAACTTTAGGACTGAACAAGGATAATTGCCTGTGGAAGACAGGCTTGATGGAAGCTTAGACGTCGCAAACAAAAGCACATAAGAGGCCGGTGGGTAAAAGTTGAACTTACAGAAATTCAGCCTTGAAGGAGACAGATTTTCCTTGTATTAAGGTAATTTAGCATGGGAACAGCTCACCAGGGAAGGTGGCAGACTCATCAGTTGGAGACTAAAATGAAATAACTCTTAAAAGAGTTGCATCTCAGAAAAATTCAGTCCTGTGTACAGACAAGGTCAGACTAGATGATCAGAGCAGTCTCTTTTGGCCACAGTGTATAAATTATAAATTGAACTCAAACTAATTTAGAGAATGATGTTTCAACCTAAACTAGAAACTAATTTACTGTCTCCTGTATTAGACTCTTCCCTCTTATGATGTCTCCAGCATAACTGCCATTGATTTTTATTAATTAATGGCACATGTTTCTAACGTGGTCCGTTTTGTGGCCAGTTAGTACTTAAGTTCCTTCTGCGTTGCAGCTGTATATGCACATGTAACAAATTATATGTGAAAAAGAACTGTAAACGAACTTACACTCAAAAGATAACATGTGAGACAACAGGTGGGCACAGCAGCCACATTGAAGGGGGCCGAAGGATGGTACAATAACAGGTAGAACTGAAGTGTTTCTGTTCAATATGATAAGGTGCCATCTGTCCAGACATGCTTGGATGGACTTTAGGGACTTTTCAGTGAGACCAGCTGCTCTAGCAAAAGGCTCAGAAGTAGCATTAAAAATGACAAGGAGAAAATTTTATTTAATTGTCAAAGAATCAGGCTCAACAGAGGACAAAGAGTACCACAACCCTGCAAATACAGGGAGCACAGGCACAGAATCCAGGCCTACACAAATATAAATATTTTCAACGTCCTTATTTTAGAAGATGTTGAATGTAAGGATGCTGGCATTCTTAGAGAAACTGAAATGGGTCATTAAAGTTGCTCCTTGAAAAGCCTACCTAGAAATATATACTTCTATTCTGTAACAGCTACTTCCAAAAATATCTGAGCAGTAATGGATGTTTTACCATCACCTCCAAGAAAAGATGGGTTACCTCTCTTGCCATTTAAAATAAGTTTAGAATGAATATGCAGTGAGAATGGTTGCTTGTACCAACTGAGCTTTTAGGCTGAGAAGAGTCGTACTGCTTCCTTCCCGATCACTCAGAAGGGAAGAGTGTATCTAAACCCTGTGAAGGATGCCCTGCTTTCAAATCCTCAGTGTCATCCTGCGCTTTGCTGGGTACTTTTCACACCTTCAGACACTGTTCAGGCAAGAGTCTAGTTAATTATTTTTAAAGGATGAAGACGATAAGAGACAAAAGGAGCCAGAGAAGCATCCCCCAAAACAACTTCTAATACTTGGAATATAATGGGCTTCATATATATACATATATATATATAATTATATATAATGTGTATTGTACAGTATTTGTTTACTTATTTGTTTACTTCTGTAGCTGGCTCAACTGGCTATGCTAGGTAACCTACAATTATTGCAATATTTCTGGGAAAGCATCTTTGATGGACTGGGGAAAATAATCTTTACCTGCAGTAGTATGCATGTTGATATGTTTGTCTATAGCTGTATGTGGGACGAGTGTATAAAAGGTGATAGAGAGCTTCAAACCTTTATGTGTCACCTCTATCTCAGATGGCATTTAACGTGCACTATATATGCTACTTTTATCTGTAGCCCTTCCTAGAGCTTGTTAGGAAGCAGAGGCAGTGGTTTGCTAATGTGCTCATATATACAAGTACTGTGCAGAAGTACACTGTGCAAACCAAAATGTAGATCGCTTGAAAAGTGGGATTTGTCCAGTGATTTCAGTGGGCAACAGATCAGGCCCATACTGTTCATCATCGTTCCTTTTTAAATTCCCAGAAGTCTCTCCTGAAGAGTTTTACGAAGAGCAGCAGAAGAAAATCTGTAGTTCCCAGCAAGTCAAGTCATTCACCAAAGTATTGCGTGTGTCTGAGGCAGAGCAAGGGTCCTCGAAGGCAAGACAGACGCCCGTGGGGATTTTCCCTGCACTGAAACCCCAGGTCTGGGCCAACAGTGCAGTTTTTTCAGAGGCTGCATAGGTCAATTTGTATTAACATCACGGCTCATGGTCCTTGGCACAGGAAGAAGGATAAATTAAAAAAAAAAAAAAAAAAAAAAGATTCTTAATACATTTCTCAGGGCCCGTTGGTTTTTGCATTATCACCTGCATAACTGCCTGCTTCTCTGGGTGTCTAGTTACCAGTCACACTGTGGCCTTCCTAGAATGCCGTGTGTACTTATCATTTGAGCTACTTTGTCAGCCTGCTTTTTTTTTGTAGAATTTTAATGCAAGATAGTGCAAGCTGAGGTGTTTCTAATATCCTTATAATTTGGAATTCAGGTGCATTAAGACAAATTTGTGATGCTATTCCTTGCCCAGTCAGTTACTGATCTGGAGTCGGTTTATTTTTCCTAAAAATTGAACAGTTACAATTCCAATACAAGTGTTACATGGTTTTAATATATCATTACTTATGAAAGCAAAGCTATTGATTGCAAGACATAAGTGACTGCAGATAGCTGCTTTTGTTTCTTACTGTGTTTGGCCTCACCATCTAAATTCTTAGACAGCAGCTCTTTTTCTTCTTCTACACAAGGCACATTTCATATTGTATTACTGAAATGTACAGCTGTGTTTAGTAGCTCCATCCTCACACATTTAAGAATAGCCATGCCTGATTTTTCTGAGATTGTGCCAATAATCCAAATGGCATCTCTTTTGTTTTTGAGAAGTTAAAGCTTAATTTTGGCATTTATCAGTTCTGAAGTTATGTTCGGTTTCAACAGCTTTTTTTTGCCTAAGATTCGTCATCTGAAATAACCCGCAGTAATTACAAGAGTTTGTCAGGATATTGCCGATCACCTCATGCACGTGTCTTTTTTGAGAGAGGCGTGGGGCAGGACGCGAGGCAGCGTGCACGTGTGCGCCAGCACTGCCGGGGGAGCGCTCGCTGCCTGCTGCCCGTGCCGGGCGTCAGCAGCAATCCACCCCGACGGCTTCCTGAGCCTCAGTCAGTCTTGATGGCCCCCAGTCGCTTGTTGTTCAAGCTGTGTGTCACAGCCAGTCACAACAGTTACTTCAAGCAAATTTTCACACTCTTTGGCTCAAACTGCTGGCAGCATTCCTAAAGACTCTGAGGAAATAATTCCACAAAGTGGCATAAATTAATGTGACTAATTAACATGATGTTAATTATTTGTAAATTGTATGTTTGGATACACATTACTTGAGAGGCATATGTTACATTCAATGTTTACTGAAACAAGTGACTGCTAATCGCATCTCCTGAGTGTTCCTTTCACAACAGTCAGCAAATAGAGGCTTCTCTAAAAATAAAAATTGTGTCCTAAGGGAACGTGTGAACTATAGCATGCAGTGAAATGAGGAACTGGAGTAGGAAGTTACCTTCGTGTTGGCCTGAGAAATGCATTGGAATGATTTTTGTAGGTAGTAACTACTCTCACCTCACATGCAAGTCAGGATGTATGTAGTATATTAGGAAAAAATGTTTTTAAATGATCCTTTTACAAGAGTGTGGAAAAAATAAATGGAGCTCATGTAACTAAAAGTTGCACACTAGGACAAGACCTCAATTTAGGGTTGAAAGAGCAACAGTAACGTGGGGTTTTTTCTAACTTGCATTTCTGATGTGATGCTGAGAGGATCCTCCTGCATCATTAGCAGTAGGTACATGGCACTTGAGTGGTAAGTGCAAGGAGGGCATAAATATGACATGCTGAGTAACCTGTGATGTTCTCCACACGAGAGCCTCATACAGGATAACAAGCTGTCTACAGACAACTGCTCCAACTGCACCTGGTAGCAGAGTAAGGTACATGTTACACTGAGCCCACACGGGTTCTCGCGTGCTTTAGAGGGTGACAGATCACATTGGTGCTCATCGTTGCACGCTGCTTTTGTGGACAGGGAGTTTTTCTTTTGAATGACAGTACCAAAGGGATAAAACAGAGAAATGCAGTAAGTCCAGTGGTGTGATACCACAGGCCACCATGTCATATAATCTCTTTGTTAAATTGGTCAAGGTCCATTATTTAGGATTGTTTTCTCATTACTGCTGCAGGAAAGTTATTTTAGAGTACAAGGCAGTAATGCTCAAAACTCTTTTGAAATGTCTAGATTACCTTTCTCAATGATTGCTTAAAGCTTTTTTTTTTTTCTTACATCAACATTCTTTTTTAGATTAAATAGTTATTTTACCTCTCCCATGTGTTCCCCCGTCATCGTTGTCCCTCCGTCCATGTCCCCATGTCCCCCCCGTGTCCCTCCCAAAATTTCATTTACATTACAGCTTTCAAAGTACAGGTCCGTGGAAGCTTAATTTAAATGCTGGGTTATTTTCCTGCCACATCAACTCCCTAAATTCACTCGCTACCTGACTGCTCATGTGCTAGTGGTGGCACAAAGGGGAGGGAGGGACCTGGAATAAAAAGACAGAGACAGAAATATAGATATATAGGAAAAAGAACAGGCATACAGTAGTGGTGAATTACATCCATTTAAGCTGCCATGGTACAACACCTTCAGGCTTCACTTCTCTGTACTGAAAAATTAGCTCTAATTTCATCTCTTTTCATGAAATGAGCTCTGAACCCTTCCAATCAAACCCTTCTAGTCATCTTTTCTAGTTCATGTGCTGTGAAGAGCTGTGACACTGTGGGTTGCTTTCAGTTACCGTGTAGATGGCCAGAGCCATTCAAAGCACCCTTGCATTGCCCACCTTGGCCTTGATCTTCCCAAGGTCTATGGTATTTGTGCCAGCCCCATGGGGATGTCTCAGATGATAGCCTACAGCATCTTAGATAGCACCAGGCACTTAACATTGGCCATCTCAGTCAAGCCCTGCATGACTGACAGTTTTAGATGTAAAATTTCATCTCCTGCAATGAGGTTTATGTTATTCCTGAGTCAGCAACCTTGATATTATAGAAATATCCTTGAATTAAAAAAAAAAATATATATCCCTTTTTCTACAATTTAAAACCAAACACTGTCTTGAGAATTGTTGGAATCTTTTGCTACACAGAATAAGTCTCAATTTCTTGAACTATGCAGTTGGCAGCTACAGAAAACTCCGTCTCTAAGAGATGTACTTCAGCAGCCACATCCAAAGGGGAGAGCATGGTCAGTACAGACATAACATTTGGTGACAGAGGTGGCTGATCTAACAGCCTCTGATGTATTTTATTGTGTGAAAAGTAAAGAATTTTGAGAAGTGGATTTTCAATCACAGTAACAACCGTATCCTGGATACTAAGGAAACCTTTGCATTTTTCCCTTTCTCTTCATCCTGCCATACTTCCTATTCTTGCTTCAACGCATCAAGGCATTCGAGCTTCCCAGTAAAGAAAAAGGCTTTGACTTTTTTTTTTATCATTTTTTAACACAGGCAAATAACATGTTTCCCTAACACTCTTTTCTTCCAGAAAGACAGAAACTGCTTTTGTTAAAAGTTAAAAAATAAAATTTCATCTGAGGCAAACATTTAGCCTGGAAAATTTCAGCTAAATAATTACAGCTTGGCAAAGACATAAGCAACTGAAACCAATGTATTATATTAAAAAATATTAAGCAAACTTAACCACAGCTCTTGTCTATAATAAAAATGTATGCAGGCATACATATGTATATACTGTGCTATTTTCTTATATATGTAATGAATAATGCAGTTCATTATTTTTGGAACTGTATCATTTGCAGTACTCTTTCAAGCCAGCTCCTGAATTCAATGGGGCTCATTGTATATGTAAAGTTTAATACATGCATAACTCTTTTGCAGGATCATATTCTACAATATTAATGTGGTATTCACATTATGAATTTACCTGCCTGAAAATCCAGAATATTTTAAAATATGGCTGCATGCATACTGGCAATTAAATTACAAACCCTAGCTTTCTACATTTTCATGCTTTCTTTGTGCAAAACAGTTGTATTATATTGAAAATAAAAAAGATAACATGCAAGTTCTGGCTTTTTCCACAAATAAGTTATTGTGGTTTATAGGTGGTTGTTGTTGGGGGTTTTTTTGTGCTTTTTTTTTTTTTTTGTTCTCCTGGAAAAGGAAGGGAAGATACATTAATACACAGATTTTACATTTTGCTTGTTTCTGGAGTATCTCAACAGTTGTGTGCATGAATCCTCTACTGGCAAGGGTGGGATGATGGAATCATAGAATCATAGAATGGTTTGGGTTGGAAGGGACTTCAAAGATCATCTAGTTCCAAACCTCCTGCAACGGGCAGGGAACAACATCGATTAGACCAACTTCTACATCGAGCCTGGCCTTGGAACACTTCAGGGATGGGGCATTCACAACTTCTCTGTGCAACCTGTTCCAGTGTCTCACCACTCTCACAGTAAAGAATTTCTTCCTAATTTCTGATCTGAATCTACCCTCTTTTAGTTTAAAACCATTACCCCTTGTCCTATTGCTACAGGCCCTACTAAAAAGTGTGTCCCCGTCTTTCTTATAAGCCCCCTTTAAGTATTGAAAGGCTGCTGTAAGGTCTCCCTTCTTTTCTCTAGGCTGAGCAACCCCAACTCCTTCAGCCTGGCTTCATAGGAGGGGAGCTCCAGCCCTCTGAGTATCTTCTTATGCTGGGGACCTCCAGTTCCTGTTCTGCTGGGGTGCAGATGTTCAGCAGGATGGTTTGGGGCTTTTGTTGGCTTAGCTCTACTCAAATAAAGAGCCGTCCACAAGCAGATACTCTGAAAGTCCCTTTGGTCACCAGGAGTCTGATCTGTTTGAACTCTCTTGACTGTTAAGTTAAAGGGAAAACTCAAGTCTGTGCATGGGTGGGCAACCAAGACTGGATTTGGTGCAGAAGTTATACAGAATACTATAGCAAACTTACTTTCATGAAGTTACACTTTCCAACCACTTTTCAAAAGAAACTTGGAAGAGCTTTATTATGTCACAGTTCATATGACTCAGAATTCTCCATGCAATGCATTTTCAGATAAATGGAAATAGGTGAGTACTGGGAAAAGTTTTTGTTCTATAAAACCAAAAATGCAATTTCTGAGGTTTTGCAGTCATGTTGAAGTCATATTAAGGTTTTTGAAAAGAGGAACAAGAGGGTGAAGAATTACATACAAATAATGACTAACAGCAGGTTTTTAAGCTGTGAAATCTATTTCAAATAGAAGTGTTTATGTATCGCTTCCTCAGTTGAAGTAGCTTCTTTAGCATTTAGGTATTTCCTACACGTTTTCTGACCGTGGTCAGAAAACAACAAAAAACCTAGGATAACTTAAAATATTTTTACAAGAAAACAAATTATTGATTTTTTGAAAATTAAAAAATGATTACACTCTCTCACTCATGTATCCCATTCAGCCAGGCAATTGCTAGCTGACTCAGATAGCAACTGGATCAATTACACTGGCTATGCCACCCTTAAAAAGGTGAGAAAATGCGTTGACAGGTCCTGTCTCATGTGGCTGCGCTCAGTCATGTGAAACAGAGCCACTGCTCACAATAAACCAACACAAAACAAAGTTAGGATAGGGCAGGAGGTAAATTACAGAAATTGCAGAGAAGAAATTGCAACCTGCAGGCAGAATTAATCATCAGAGCTGGTGCTGGGAGATACCATGAAAATACATCCAGAGGAATACCATTTCACTGAGCACATGTGCTGAGGACTGTTTCTTTGGGGATCTGCTTTCCCCAGTGGCGTATTCCTTCCAGGCTGAAACCTTGCCCAGCATCAGGTCAGCTGAAAGGAAGGCTTGGATTTGTTTGATGGCCGGTCCATCCTGCAGCGCTTGAGCTTCCACTGGACGTTTCAGGCACAACCCAGCTGTGATTAGCCTGAAAAGAGGACAGGCTGAGACGCTGTGGAGTCAGCCATATGACATGAATGTAATTTTAAGGACCTGACACAGACTCCAAAGATTTGGCAGGGAAAACTGACTTCCACTCAACTATTTAACTATTTGTAGTTTTCTTTTTCCTGGTTGCTATGCTCCCTGGTGCTGTTTGTTTGTTCCATGGATTTAACTGGGAGTTCGACCAGAGCTCAAACACCAAGACACCACAGGAAATCCAGAAAAGAAATTTCTTTCTCAGTTCCTCCAATCTCAAAGTGATATTTTGAACTATCCCTGAAGAAATTAATTTGAGAACTACAAGAATCCTACGTATATTATGAAAATTATAACCAAAGCTATTGCAATCCCAGACTGCACTGAAAAGAGCTCATATCAAATATCTGGATTATTTTTCAATGTTGAAATAATTTCAGACACATAACTTCTGCAGTGTTTTCTAGGGAATAATTTAAGTTTCAAAACTGTGATTTCTGATTTTGTTTTACTTTCCTTGCTATTTTATATTATTTAAAACTTTTAATTTATATCGAGTTTAACTATTTATATTCTTTAGGATTTTTTAGAAATTTTCAGCCTCATAGTAATTGTGGCTATAAATTCATCACAGTTACATTCAAGCTGTAAGATTTATGTTGATGCAAATGCCCCCAAAAATTTAAGAATTGGATTTCTAGAAAAATGGGTTACAACTATAAAACAAGGGAAGTCATCAAAACCTGGCAGTAGTGACTTTCAATGTATATTTTCATGCACTGCAAAAATTGATGTGCCTTCTGGAATCACTGCTGCCATCAAAGGTCCAAAAGGTGTTTTCTGAAATAAAAAATCAGATTTTCAAGAGTCTCCTTGGGTGTGGGCAGAGGGTTGCCTGCAGGTGAAGCTGCTGAGAATAGATCCCAAAGGTAACATGAAGTAATGGGGCAAGAAGAAACTTCGGGAGGCTGGTGACTTTTTTAACTTAAAGGTGAATTTTGTTTGTGGGATGGGAATGGAAGAATCCTCAACAGATTTTGGGGAACCAAAGGGTCAAATTAGGCCCTAAAATGGCTGGGCCAAGTGAAGAACTGCTGTGTCTTACAGAGTTTAAAATTTAAATCAGCATCTTGGGTTACATCCTAATTGCCTATTGGCAAAAAATGTGCCAATGTATTAGATGTTTTTAACTTGAGCATATACTCATTCACAAAAGTAGTCAACTAAGATAAAACTAAACTGCAGGCATCTAACCTTTTCATCTATGTGTCACCTTTCTTTTAGGAGTGCTTCTATTTGTATGTTATATCCTTCGGAATATGCATGTCCCTTCACACAAAACTAGAAAACCTTCTCTTGCTATATCCATAGAGGACATGTTCTTGTTCATCCCTTCTCTGTCTCACGTGTGACACACAGGACAGATACACCCACCAGCGTTGCTGGTTTTGTGTGAAAAGGCACGGGTCCAGCTGTTGTTAGGATGGTGCATCTCAAAGATGCTGAGTTTCAGGTATGTAACCTTCCCAGAACAAAAAAAAACAACACCCCAGCATCTCTACATTAAAATTAGACTCTTTAAAATGTCACATGAATGTAAAGTTCATATGTTAGCTGTATTCTTTAAAAAATATGATGACATTCAGTGATCCATTTTAAGAATTTTGCTATAATATTGTCACAGTTTTGCCTATCCATTACTTAGACATCTCTAATGGAGAGATGTCATTTAAAAGTGCAACAGCAGTGTTACTTGCTGGATTTATAGTCCATTCTTCTCTCTAGCTTTCTAGCCTGCAATGGGATTTCTATTGTTGTCTGTTGTTAAATCCCAGCATAATGGATACCACAGCTGCAGTGGGCAGCTGTAATTCTTACTGACTTCTGTCTTGGTGTGTGACTCAGCTATGGAATTCAGTTCTCAGCCCATGTGTTTTGAAAATAAATTTAAATAACCTGAGTGTATATATTGTTTAATTAACAATAGACAATGTTTATTCTTTTGAACTTCACAATGTTGAAAGAGAAACAGAACGTGTCTGTTTTAAATTTAATATTGGCATTCCCTATGTGCTTAATGAGGGAATGTATTGGACAGCTGTTTTGGATGTATACAGAACGTAAACCCTCGGTGGAGTGTTTAAATTTTTGAAACTACATTTAATTTTAAAGTCTCGTGAAAGGTAAAATAATCACAAAACACTGAAGGAGTCATATGATCTTACTACAAAGACGGCAGAAATATGGTATATATTAGCCAGGATCCTTAGTACCTGACACCATGTTTTGGTGTTTGAAGAAGAGTTTCTTGCCACCATTCACTAGCTTGCTCTTTTTTTTTGCTTCTTCTTCTTCTTCTTTTTTTTTTTTTTTTTTTTTTTTTTTTCCCTGCACAAAAGCCTTAGAACGTACCTTCATCATCCTTGAGCTGAAATTGAATTGATATACTGGCTTTTCACTAGAATATCCCAACACATTCAACTTGTCATGCTGTATGTTGGATCTTGTCCATCGAATGACACCTGATACCTCATATAATTGAACAAGAATTGTATGCTGCTGTTGTTGGGGTTTGTACTTAATAACAGGTAACACACGCTTACAAGTAACATGCTTGAAAAGCTGAGTATTTTTCGCCGAACAACTTTTACTGTGAGAACATCTGTAAACACACACTATCCGCCTGTCACTTCTCTATGGAACAAAAAAAGAGGGAAGGTGATATATTTCCACACGCTGAAATGAAGCAGTGTGCCCAAAAAACATCCCAAATTTAGCTACATGGGCAAAACCCCCTGAGAAGTAAGAATCATCCCTGAGAAGTAAGAAAAAGATGTTACCCAACAATCTGGCCTCTCTGTTTTGTACCTGATATGCCAATGAACATCCCATAATCTCAAAAAGCAAATCTGGATTACTGAATGGTTTGCAGGTGAAAAACCCAGTGCTCACTACAGTTTAAATATTTAAATAAGCAGTCCTCTATTGCATTAGCTACAAATCTGTTTTCTGTCAACATTCAGGCATTCCAATCTAGGATTTTAAAACAAAATATCAGTTAATCGTAAATCTATCTCCAGGCTGTATGAGCCTCTCTAATGTGTAATTTCAGGAAAATTGCCACAGGACTAATGTGTATCCAGCACTGAAGCATGTAGCACTCTCCATGAGATTCTGTGTGATAAAAAAGTGGAAATAAAACCTTCAGTCTCTTCAGGAGGAGGTACATTAGTGTAGTGGTTGGCCATTTCTAATATAATTTCATATCTTGTAAATGCATAAGAGTAGTGAGAATTAGTAGTCGGTTTGGCAGGTGGTTTTCTAGCTCTTCTCCAGGTGAGAGCTAGTTCTGCTGGCAGCAGTGGTCTTTTAAGAGAGAAAACAGTGTCAGTATTTCCACATTTTTATCTGATTACAGTAGCCATTTAACATGATACTTTGCACCCTCAGTCAGGAAGGATGCTAGCTACAATCTATAAAAACTGGAAGGGTTTGTGTATCCTTAGAAGAATTTTGGTCAACTGTCAAGTGAGTGGTCGGAAGGGACACTGGACATTTACGAGAATATTCAGCTTCCAGCTATCACGGTCAAATTCTGTATTGGACTGATAAAATTCAGAGTGTAAGGCTGTAGAATACAATGTAGTAATAAAATTTGTTACCTTTGATATCTGGAAAATGAGGATAGCCAAGAAAATTTTGAATCTATATAATTAAAACCTTTTGCCTTTGGAAAACAACATTTGCTGCTATGGATCAGCATATGGTTTACTGTTCCATTTGAAGTAGTTTGATTTTTAGCTGGTTTAATTCAGAGACTATCACTGTATTAGAAAAAAACAACACAACTTGTTCTAAAAAACCTTTTCACCTAATTATGATTTACATGACTAATGCAATTATTGTAATAACAGATAAAGTAATGTTTGTCACAAATATCCCAGGAATGGTATTATCCATTTATTTCTTTTTTGTTATTTACTCTTTGCATCTGTGCACTGTTGATTTTTTCTTGTTAATAGTTTATTTAATTTTGTACTGTCTTGTAGAATAACTTCCCATTACAAGAAATACCTTCCATACAAGATCAAATGTTGTGCTATGTATTCCACTCATCAAAGAATCTGTAAGCTGTTTTCTTTATTGTAAGTAGCTTGTCCAAAGTAGGAGCTTGCAAAATAATAGTAAGACTTCTCTAGTCTGGGTTTTTTTTTTTCTTTTTCTCGGGATATAAAAGGAACAGCTGGATAGAATCTGTCTGCCATATTAAATAACATCCCAGTAGAAACTGCTTTTCTCTCACAGAAAAATCTAACACAGAGACTTACCAAAATGTGCAGACTGTAAATTCTACTTTAGCTTTTACTTCATCCTATAGGTTTTGTCCAGGTATATGTTGCTACTTTTCTACATATGATTTTTAATGAATGTATTTTCTAGTATTTAAAACATAATTTAAAACATTAAAAATGGGAAGGGAGTATTAGATTTTTCAAAGGAAGGACGTAAAACTCAAGTCCTGAATTCCGAGTTTTAAACTCCTCTGGGAGGGATGAAAACCCTATAAAGATGGTTTTGGTGGTGGTTACAATGTGCATATTCACATATTGTGTATGCAGGTAAAAGCAGTGCATAAGAATTTTCCAGAGAGCTCTGTGCATCTGCAGATTAGATGCAAATTATTTATTTTATTTAAATTGTATAGCCATTTCTCACATAGCTTGGAAAAAACCTGTAAGTTAGAAAGGGTATGCTGAATTTTACATGGCTTAAAATATCTGAAGAGCATTCTGTTTAGGTGACATCTTCAACTATTAAGTACAAGGTTCTCATCATCTGAGTGCCAAATATAAAACGTTAAGACAGCTATTTGGCATGTTGGCCTGTTACATGTACTTTTTCTAAAATTTGTGTGGTAACACTTGTTAGATTTTTAAAGGTTTTCCTTTGTTTTGTAATCAGGTTTGTTGGTGATTATATTTGGAATATCTTTGTGTAGGTGTATGCAGACGCACACCCTTAGACACATGTATAAAATAATGAGGTAACAATTTATAAATAGTGAGCTATTTATGCCTAAATGTGGACGATAGATTCATTATGCTGTTTGACATCATTATATTTGTATGTTTAAACCATGAATAAGTCTTCTTCCATAGCAAACTAAGACCATAAGAATTAAACAGTGGAAAAACAGAAGTAGTCGTTAACCAGGAGTTCACCTTGGTGAGTTATGTTCTCTGGTCTAACTCACATCCACTCCCCTGTGAGATGTGGGATGTGAACAAACTCCATGCGGACCTTTTCCTGCACTATACCTGTGGGAAAGCAGCTGTTGTTATTAGGGGGTTCAGCTAATCAAAGAGTAGGGGTTTGTCCAGTAGATTATATTGCACCTGTGCGTAATTGCCACATCAGGGGCACCTCCTGGAAGCTGCCCCAGGAGACCAGACACCACCAAGGGGACCCCTTGCAAATTGGTAACAGGTACAGAATGTGGTCCGGCAGATGTGAGCCATGTATGCTGAGGCCAGCTGATGTGTGGCATCAGGGCCTGGGTTGGTGCAGTCCTGTGCCACATTGCCTTACTGTGACGTGGAGCTATATGTATGCCATGGAGAGAACCTGTCCAGTCGCTGGGGGAAGGCTAGGGGAAGACTCTCTCATGAAATCCTAGAAATGAAGGGAATGTGTTACAGAACTGATTCCTTTATATTCTGGGCCTTTTTTGTGATGATTGTGCAGGATTGTGCTTCCCCTCCGTTTGCTTTATCTTTCTTTTGGAAAGGAATTGTAAAAGGCCGTGAGCAAACATGCTGCCTCTGTGAGGGAGATCAGTAAAATTCCTGTGCTCACAGGATGGGTTACAAAGACAGCTTTGGCATTAGAGACAGTGCAAATTCCAGCGATGCTCCCTGTACAGCAAAGGAGGAATTGCTCTGGCACCTTAAGTTCCTGTGGTAGTAGAAGAAGCTCATGCAGTAATGAACTCTGGTATTTTTATTTATTTTTATTGTTACCATCCAAAATGAGAAAAACTGGGGCGTGTCCCCACTTGCTTTCCTGGCCATAGTACTGTAGTTCAGTGCAAGACCACTGCTCAAAAGCCCATGAAGTTTAATCCCACAGTCATGCCAGTTACTGCTCTAGAAAGTGGTCTGTAGTCTAGTTTCTCACATAGGAAAAACATCAGTTCGTCTTATATTCAGCTGTGTCTGTGATGAATACTGTGTATTGCTGTCGTATAACATTATAACAGCAAGTAAGAGAAGCTATTGTGAATATCTAGGGAACACTAATTTTCCTCAACTGTTTTCAGCTGTTCCTTACCCAGGTACTTGCCACTGGACATTGAAACTTTCATTTCTGATACAGAAAGTTGCCTGACAGTCTGGCTGATAGCTTTGTTCAGAAAATAGTATCTTTCATCTTTTAATTAATATCGTCCGATTCATTCTCCAGACTGTACATTTTTTCATTTTGCTGCTCATGTTGTCTGTAATCAATTTCTTGTTTTTTCTTCTTGGAAAAAATGTGTGGTTAGGTTATATTTTTCTCACAATTCCTTCTGTTAACTAACTCTAACTTTGCCTTCATGCATATTCCAGTGTGTCTCAGAAGGTCTTAACTAACTCCAATAACTAAATAACCTCTGAGGTGGCAGCAGCATTTCTTCGTGTTGTGTAATGTTTCTGAGGAACAAGATTAAATTTAGTGCAATGATGAAGCAGGAAGCCATTCACTGTCACAAATAGATCATATTTAAAATGTAGAAACATTTCACATTACAGGTTTATATTAACAAAGTCCAGGGTGAAGGAAATAAATTCAAAACCTGCCCTTCAAGCCTGGAAGTGTGTGCCTCAGTCTTACCTGAGGAGAGAAAGAAGCTGCTGCAGAAACTAACTTTATTCATGTGACATTGCACCAGAGGAAAAGGGTCATCACTCTTGAGCTTTAAACAGTCTTTTAAACATCCTACACCCAGATCTTTAAGTGATTTGGAGCTAAGGCTGCAGAACTGACCTTAATGTAATATTCTGGAGGGAACTGGCATAGCTAGTGCTGATAGATTTGACATATTCTTGGCAGTATTTCTAACCTTTTGGCTGGAGTAGCCTATAGAGGCCCTTTGGGAAGTGTTTGGTGGCCCCCTGTCCTGTTGTCTGACTACAGATATGGTTGTCCTGCGATCCAGGTAAAGCAGGAGTCAACCACATGGCAGCCACACGCTTGTCACGTGTGCCTCTGAGCCCTGGTGGGACATGCAAGCAGCCTTCATCATGCCACAAAGGGTATGAGCGCTCCCAGGACGGGACACACGGGAGGCCGTGGAGCTCCAGAAAGCAGGAGAAGGCAGCGAGGCAATCCCAGGAGGCACAGCTGGTTTCTGGGCTGGGCCTGGGCAGTCTTCTGGTCACAGCATCTCTTCAGATTAGGTAGCATACTGCCATTCACTATTGTGGTTTCTTGCAATATGATGCTTAAAGCCCAGGCAAGCTGCAGCATTACAGTCGGGCCAGACATTTCTTTTAGCTGCAGATAGGCATGTTAATTTAGTTACATGCTCCCAGAAACATCCTTGTTATCAGTTCATGGTGGTTGCCTCCTGGGTGAGTACAGTTCCCCAGTAAAGATCTAAAAAGCTCCAGGAAAAACTGAGTCCAGTGGCACAGAACATCTTCCAAAGCTCTTTCCACAGCCACATATTAATTACTGAATTTAGCCTAACAGCTACAGATCTTCCAACAATGCTGACTTACTTTCTAGCAATAGGAAGCTTGATAACCCTGCTAGACCACAATGCTAATCAGTCTAATCAAGTCTCTAACCAGACTGGAAAATGTGTTTTCAGTTTGAAGAGCAGCAATTCATGTATTTGTCATTTTATATTTTTCTGCCTAGCACTTACAATAGCTTTTTCTTGCTATGCTCCATCTTCTATGAGAAGCCTGATACATCCTCACAGATCTGTGCTTTTCCACTTCTTTTCCTGTACTGTGAAGATGCATGAATGCTTATTTTGATAGATACAGATAGTTATTTTTAAAACACGAGGTCATATCAGAATGTTTATTTCTTGACACACGTTGTATTCTAAGGTTCTATTCCAAATCTACATGATAAGTTATCCTTTTTCTTACAAGCAATTTTAGATCACTGCTGCTTAATAGCTGATTTTTAAGTGCTTTAGTTAATTTCTTGCATATAAGTTGTCTTTATGTCACAGGTTGCTCTGAAATAAAATTTCTTTAATGGCCATTTTCTTAAGAGGTAATTTACTACCATCTCATTTTGCCTGACCTTTAAATTAGTTTTAAGCAACCACAATATTAGAACATTTGAACAAATGCAACACAGATTTATCAAAGTTATTATCCCAAACTACAGGAGTACCTAGATAACAGGAATCATGGTAGTTCTGATATTATTTGAAGTTCAGCATTTGATACACACGGGATCACACACGGGCACTTATTAGTCCAGTTCAACAAGGTGGATGTTAGTAGTGACACTGCAGAACTGAATGGAGCTGAATAAAAGAGAGATGACAACAGGTTATGTTAAATGGGGAACTGTCACACTGGAAGGAAGATATCAGCAGAATTTTTCAAGGATCAATCTAGAGGACTTGACTTACTTAACATTTTAATTAAAGATGTTGGCACAAAATGTAGAAGTAGAGGAATGGAATTTGGTGATGGCAAAATATTGTGAGGCATCATTAATATGAAGAATGATCAGAATATTACACAGGAAAAAATGTTCTGACCTTGAGGACTCCAGTAATAGAAATGAGATGAAATTTAAGCGTATGGATGGCACTTAAGGGCTGCTAAAAAGAATTTCTGCAAAAGACTTATCAGTTGAAAACGACAGGGGTGGCAAAAGACCTATGTGTAACAATCAGTCATAGAATAACTACGAGTCACCGACATGATACAGCTGAGAAGAAAGCAATGTGATCCTAGAAAGTATCAAATCAGATATTTCCTGTGGAGACAGGGAAATGTGAATGTTGTAGCAGCACTGGAGAGATCACTTTTGAAAAACTGGACACCCATTTTTAAGAAAGATTAAATCCAAATGGAGCAAGCATTAAGAAGAGTTATAGGGATGATTAGAATGATACAGAAGCTTATGTTGTGCAAACGGAGTAAAAAGTTGTGTCTTGTTTTAGTCCGGTAATACAAGGTTGAGAGGAGACGACTTCTGTCTGCATGCTCTTCAAGGGAAGAAAGAGCAGCATGGGAGAAAAATGGCACCTGACACCAAAACAAATGGGGGTGAGTGAATGTAGGCTGGAAATTAGAAGAACATTTCTAGTCGTCAGATCTGAGTCAGTACTAGCAGGGGAGGAAGAAATGGGCTAGTTTTGATAGAGCTCAGTAAGCTCATGCAAAAGATTATATGTTGTGATTTGCTGAGTCAGTAGGGGACTAAATCTGCAGATTTATGAGGTCTTATGTTCTTTCTGTTCTTGCTGTTAATCACCTATGTATGCATCATATGCGGCACAGCTTGGTTAGACCATGCAAGCTTATTTATCCTCAAATTGATATTGAACAGCAAAATGCTCCCTTTCCTTGAGAGGTATCCTCATTCATGCCTAAAACATTGCTCAAAAGTATTCAGACTCACAGAACTGTAGAATCATAGAATCATTTCGGTTGGAAAAGACCTTTGAGATCATCAAGTCCAACCATTAACTAAGGACTGCCAAGTCCATCACTAAACCACGTTGCTAAGCACCAGAAGATTTATTGGAGGTACTTCAGGTTGTACAAAAGATTGATTGTATTATAAAAAAAAATATGGAATTATTCTCATTTATGTTAAGACAACATTACATGATTTTGGCAAAGGAAACACAAAATGGGTGTAAATAAAACTGCCGGGCTGCTAAGAAGACATAAACCACCTTTAATACCAACAAAACTCGGATTGTCTTTGCTGACACAAATGCAAACCTTAAAAAATACAGAGTGTCTGCTCTACCTGTTGTATGATCGCTTCTACAACTAATTCACCAGAACAGTGGTAGGAAGTTTTACTCAAGAAAGAGGTTGAATTTGGCTCAGAATATAAAAGGAACTTCTTGGACGTTGCCATCCTTGCAATGTGAATTCCACCAGTAGAAATTCTAATGCACATCATTTCTAGCAAGGCAACAAATGTGAAGGTTCTGGACAGGTAAAAATGTTGGGATTTAGATGCCTGTCAGTAGCAACTATACAGGAAAGTTTTCTGATTAAAAACATTTGCAATGGGCTAAATTATTTTCTGACTTTAGGAAACAAAAAGAATTGAAAAATATATGCAAGAAAAGAAAGAGGCTCTGCTGAACAAAGCAAGTCCAGGTTATCTAATTTCAACTGTGAAACAGTTCTTCACATTACTCCCCTACAGTAATGGATTTGGGGGGGTGCGGGGGCAGTGGTGTTATGTCTTAATAGAACACTTAAAATAACAAGAGCTGTTATTAAAAGAAAGTAGAAGAAAATTCTTAGTGGGGAGCATCTTGGGTTTGCTTGGCTCACACTACTGGAGAATACTTGTCTTGTTTGAAAAGTATTTTGGTGTTATAATTATAGAACCCTCTGGGCTCTCTTCAGCACAAAGTATCTGCTGCTTTATTATTACAGACATTACAGAAGGTTGTGCATAGAGCTCTGCGCAAAAACAATTCTTCCAGTATAAACATCCTTTTCGTAGAAAGTTGAAACAAAAAAAAGAATGCAGTACAATGACATGTTGCTAAGCAGCAAAAAGGACACATGTCAAGAACCATCTATGTCTTTTGTATTATTATACTTCCTTTCCTCACACCTTCATCACACAAGCTGTTATGATTCTTATGTACCCATAATAGGGAGAGAAAATGATACAGAAGCTAGTTTTTCCTCCATTTCTTCTCCAATTCCTTTTTTAAAAATCTAGTGTTAAAGACAGGTCCCTGGTGGGCCTAAGCTGGTTGAGACATTACTAATTTCAGTTCAGTCCAGGGTTTTAGGCATTTTTGGTGTAGCTGATTAATTCCTTAGTTGATGGGCATCATGTTGAAGTCTTTTGGGCATGGGTTGCTCTCAGAAATGAAAGGAAAATCTTGCCAAAAGGGAAAATATTAACCTTAGAAATAAAATTGGCCTCTCTAGACAGTGGGGAGGTCAGCAATATTCTGCTGCTTTCCTATTGGGATAGTTAAGACCTGCAAAATGGGGACTTCCAGAAAAAAGAGGTAATTTGGAAACATTACCAAGCAGAAGTTTTGAGATGGCTTGCACTGACCACTAGTTTATGTTGCTGATCACGTCTCTCATTCACTGGAATAGGTGCAGTTTCTTCCTAGCAAGTTTTCACTGAAAAAGCATTAAGGTCTCCCTCTTGCTCTCCCACAAGCATTTATTTCTGTGAGTAGTTTCAGTGACATGCATTTGTAAAGTGTCTTGTATTAAAGACCTTTTGCTAATTGATTACATTTTTTTTGCAAGGATGTATTTTATGGTAATAACATTCCATGGTTTTAAAAGCATTTATTTACTGTGAAACTATTACAGAGCACTTTCAAGACACACTATCTTCCTGATAACAAATGTCTCCTGAAATGAGAAAGAGCTTTCCTTAATTTAAAATTTCAGTATTCAGATTATTTTTTATTATTACAGCTATTTAATAATCTCTTCCAAGTAGTTTCATACTTTCAAGGTCAAGATTTTTTAAAAGGAGTAATGGGACCCAAATTCCTTTTCACTTCTATCAAACCAACTGTGATGAAGTAATGGTGTTCTGCAAGTTGGCATTGGAACAACAAATTATACACCAGCCAGTATTCATCAGCGAGGGCACATGCCTTTTTCTCGATGTGCCCTATGACTATATGACTAATAAAATGCCTGTTTTTATTGTGTGTGGTCCAGCTTCAGAATAATAATCATCCTTGTTAAATTAATGAAAAATCAATTTAGCAATCAAATATTTCAGCCATAGTGGGTGGCTGAGTTAAGAAAGTATTATAAGCAGAATATAGTTTGTTCAGCCATATAGGCAGTTGTTGAATTTCTTATTCAGCCATCAATTACTGCAAAATGGTTAGCTGAAATTACAATTAAATAATGGTGGCAAACCACACTGTTCGAGCACAGTCACATGTGGAAACAGCTGTAGTTATTTTGAAAGTGACCATCCCCGCTGTTTGCTGCTGCTCTTCCTCTGGAGGTGGCTGATCCCGGAGGGGGGCTTTTGTCACCTGGTGCCTGGCCAAGGCTTCAGCCACCACCAGGATCTCGTTTGCAGTAGGAGCCTCCACGAGGGCTGTTGTGGTGTCTCTGTGGGCTTGTAACTGGCAGCAGAATGACAGCAAGCAGCTAAGGCTGGTCACGTCTATTGCTCCTGCTCTGCCTCCCACATGGGTCTGCCTTGAGCACAGGCCTTTGCTCACATGAAGTCATCCTTAACCCCTTCTGTTGTGGAACGTTTGTAACAGCATGCTTCATGCTGTGTGCAAGGAGGAATAAGCTTTACCTGAATAATATCTGTTCACCCACTACTGCTGTGACCACACTTGGAATGCGGCTGCTCCAAGTCCTTCAATAATATTTACTGTCCTGCAATTATACTTCTATCAAACTGTGTGTAGATTAGGAACTAGGCTGTAAGAGCAGTATTTTCAATGGAAGTATTTGCATTAAGCTTTCTCTTTCAGTTTCCCATGCGTTCAGTACCCACCTTTATGACACGAGTGAAAATAATTAATTGCTTCTTGATGAAATAATTGCTCCCAATTTACTGTGTGCCATAGGACCCTGCAGAAGACATGGGACAGGCTTTGAAATTTGCTCTCAAGATTTTCAAGGGAAAATGATGACAAATTAAGGAAGACTTTGGGGCTTATCATGTGAGTTTGTGATTCCATTTTAGGGTTCAGCTTCTCACAGAAAAGCAGTGACATAATACTGTGGGCCAAGTCTTTCCTATTTTTTCAGGGTACAAGGGTTTTTTAGTACCTACTGTCTCAGCATTATATGCTTGCTTACATATTCAGGGGGAAGGGTTGTTCTCTGCGAGCTTATCTGTTGCAGTATTTCCAGCTATCCTGTTTTAAAGCATTTGCTGGTAAGCATATAATGTATGCAATACACCATGAACAAATACCAGAGAAAAACCCCATAAAAACTTGTTTTGTGTCTTGAAAGAGGATGTGGGTTCAGATGTGCTCCAACACTGCACCACTACAGCGTCTTTTTAGTAGTTTTACATGTAGGCGTTTGCTATTAGGTGTTTGCTATTGTTAAAAGTGACAGCTACATCCCCCTCTTTAGGCAAGCCTTTTAAAAATAAGCGTGATTTACATATTGTTCGCATATTTTAATTCACGATTTGCATATGCTAATTAACAGTGGATTGCAGCAACAAATGGTATTGTATGTAGTTAGCCTAAATTGTAAAGAGTTACAGGGAAGGCTTGTCTTCCCAGTGATGCTGAGGGGCGTTTCTGCATTGCACACATCAAAAGCATAAGTAAATAAACACAATGGTTTTGTTTCCTATTTTCAAAATATGTCTTGCAACTCTAGAAGGGAATCATCCCTTGCTGTCAATGTCTTTCATGACAGTAACTTTGTGCCAGATCATATAGGGAGTTGCTCTTGAAGTCAGCCTACATTTCTGAAACTTTTTCAGGTAATAAGGATCTTCACCTGAAGAGCAAAATCATATAAAAATTAAATGTCTCTTATAACCATGGATAGGAGTCAGGAAGCAGAACTGTGGTGTAGAGCGAACCAGATGAACACGCTACTTTGTAGCATGGACTGTCATGCCATGGAAAACAGCAGTGCTGCAATGTGAGATTCATTTCTGCAAAAATACGTATTGGAGGAAACATCCAAGGTTTTGCTCAAAAAAAAAAAGTTAGATAGGAAAGGACACAGTAGGGAATAACTACTTTGATGATATTTAGGTTGCTGAGTGTTACAACAGTTGACCCATACCAGAATAATCTTATAAAGAGAGCCCACTGGGATCCTTCCGCTCTGTAGCAGACACACTGGCATCAGTTTATATATTTTCTAGGCCACTACGTTTCAAACAAGAGCAGTTTCGTATTACTACTGTCAGTGATGCATTGAGAAAAAATAGTGAGAAAAGACAAAAAGAAAACCTGTATAATTTTCCATTACATTGACACCAATGTGGTATCAATAATATGGATCATCCATCTTGCAATAGTGTATTCCTGTGGTTAGCAGACACACAAGTGGCCAGTGATTCTTTCCTTCAACATATCTAATGTTGCTGGCAGTACAGTTTTTATTCGATGTTTCACCAAGACTCCTCTTCATGTATAAAGACAGCATAGTAATTCCAGGTAAATCTAGGAACATGACTCATAGATGGGTAGGTAGTTGGAGGAATCCCCTATATCTGCCATCTCACTTGTGCCCGTTAGGGAACATCCATTGGCAGTCACCCTCCTGCGACTAGTTTGCAGACTTGGCAGGGAGCACAGCTACATTTGCTTAAGGTACGTCAACCCAATGTACCATGGTCAGTATAGTAAGTATGGTGTACGGGAAGGAGCTGATTATTCAGTGTAAATAGGCTAGTTACATAAATGTTTTGTGTTTCACATAAATCACTATATAATATACCAAACTATTAATTACTGGAATCACTGGAGGGACAAAAAAGATACCCAAAACATAGATATTGGCATTTTTTTCATAACACTCGAGTGTAAACATAGAAGTTTCTTTGAAAAAAAGTAGAATTTTTCTTGGTTTCTGATAGCATTTGGGTTAAAATTTACTCCTGATAAAGTAAACACCACTTTTTCTTGACACTGTTAAGAATGTCATTCCTCAAGTGTAACTTGTAGCTCTGATGCAGTAAACAAAAATGTTGTTTTGTTAGTACTACCATGTGCTCTTAAATCTTCTCACAGTTGTACAAAAACCTGTGTTCTGAAATTTAACCATTCCCATCACCTTTCTTGAGATTCTGCAAGTTTGGGTACATTTATCCCTACTCAGAACATACAGACCACCGGTAACAAACAAGTGGCAAACAAGAATTCTTCAATGGAAAGGCTTTGGGTGACCTTCTTGCGAGTGACTTCCTTGTGAGTGCCCCTTTGAAGGACACTGAATGGAGCAGATGGCTTACGACATGGGGGAGTAAAATGTGAATGGGATGACATACAAGTGATGAAACTCGGCAAGGGGGAGGGGAAAGCAGGTGGAAGTAACAGAGGAGGAGGAAAAGTTCAGTTCCCCTACGCAGCATCCCCACGCAGAGCGAAGGCTTCCTGTTAAGTTGCCTCTTTGGGGGTGTAGTCTGCCATCTGCCTCGGAAGTGGCGGATTTCTAGGGGAAATTAAAGGTGAGAAATGTCACTCAGAGCCACTGCTTGTGAGTGTGCTGCACGCCACCTCATGGGAATAGCTCTGGGAAACCAGACTCGTGCTGCTTTGCTGGCACAGTGTGCGTATGGTTAGAAGCTCCTGTTCTGCCCCAGTAGGATATTGCGTGAGTGGGTAGGCATAGAGGATTAGCCTGAAGAAATTCAGAATCACTTTGCTAAAGCTTATTGCTCCTGGGGTGTGCACATTATGTAGATGCAAAACACATACTGTAAGAGAGGGTTGCTATTTTCTTCTTTCCTAAGGATAGGACCCTATATACCCATGTGAGCCTAATCTGCAGTAACAGGTTAGATTCAGTTGCGTCATGTGGCAAAAAGAAACTGCTCCACAAATCTCTTCTGCAGTTATGTGACATGCGCTTGGTACATTGCGCTGTCAATGTGGAAACCTACTGGGTATGAAGCCCAGGGGAGAAGAGCCTTCAGTATCACTTTGGTTGCTGTGAATTTCTTTCTCCATTAACTTGCACACACTCAAATATTTAATAAGTTAGTTATAAGTTCCAGGCCATAGCTCAGGCCATCAAAATGATTTTACTCTTTTCCAATGGCAAGCAAAATAGCCATCCCTTTCTAAGAAGCACTTGCCTCTGAGGTTCTTGCAAAGGCAGGAAGCAAGAGTTTCCAGCTCAAAAGCCTGCGAGAATAAACTTCCTTATATGATTTTTAGCACTTCCTAACTCTAACCAAATGTGAGGTGTGTGGGAATAACCTTTTAATTTATCTTTCTAGCTGTGCTGATTCTAGGAACAGGAGGATAGGAGAGATGTGGATAAAGTACTGTATAAAATACAAGAGTGCTGATCCAAAAAAATTTTAAATGTCATGTCCAGTCCAAGGTTTTTGCAGAGGTCTGGGAACCACTCTTATTTGTCTAAATTGCTTTATGCCTCACTGTGGGTGATTCTCCCATCTTTTCTAGCTTTTTGTAGCAAAATGACATTTTAGTTTTGAAGTAATCCACAATTTTGCTGAAAAAAATAATATGCAGAATTCAGTTTCTATTGGCGAGTAGTTGCAGAGCAAAGCCCATGTTTTCTAAGGTTTTCAAATTGCACACGGTGTGCTTTACTGACGTGATCCAGACACACAGGGAGGAGAAAGAGTGCAGCTATCTGTCCTGCATCAGGGTATGGCACTCCTCCTCTGCCCTTACCTTCATGAAAATGAAGATCATTATCTTCAATTCTTCTTATTGCTTTGCAAGCAAAATTCCTCCTGTTTTAGTGGAGATCCATGAGAGACCAGGATTTGTCCTTGAATAATGTCTGAAGTAAGTTCAGGATTATCAGGGAGAAAAATGATTTGAAAATATTCATGTATGAGCGTACTGAAGGAAGACTGACTTTAGGCAGAGATATTTTTCTGTGGTTAAGGTGAAAATATGACTTTGTAGGAACGTTGGTTTCTATTACTCTTCTGTGTAATGGATGCCCACAACATAACAATTTTGGACGGGCATTTTGTGCATTTTATTCCATCACCTTTTTTATTTGTCTTATAACAAATGTATGTTTGGTTCCTACCAAGCTTACTCTTACATGGCATTAGGTTTTATAAGCAAGTAAGTCCGCTAATTTTCACTGCAGTCATCAGCACAAATTTGTTTCCAGATCCTGAGCTATTTACAATGTTGCTGTTAAAAAATCAAATATTCCTATTTGTGAAATATGTACAAATTATTTGAAACCCAGGGGATATTTCAAATATGTTCATGTACAGCACCATATTTGCATGTTTAGATTGCAAGGTGGAATATCTTTTTATTTTTATTATTCGGAGTTCTGTTTGATCATAACAGATGTGAAAGATACCGAATTAAATTGGTTTTCCCACATTAGATGATTCCTGTGCTTTTTTCAAATTTGGTAGATTTTGAAAAATATTTAATTTGTCAAAGAAGTATTTTGAATTAGATAGTCATATGCATGTTAAGATATGAGAACACTGAGATATTGATCTGGATCATTCTCCCTGAAGTCAACAGGAATGCTTACTGGCAGCATTTCACTGTAACCCTATCAAGGCTGCTGAAAGGTGAATGTTATTGCTAAACCTTTGGCCTTGAATTTCTTCTGTTCTGTAAGAAACTATGTTCCAAGACAAATTTTTTTATGTTTCTGGTCTGGGATCAGGAAGTTTGTATATAGTTTTCTGTAATGAAATTATAAGTTGTTAGTTGATATTCAGAGCATGGAGTTCCCTGTGTTCTCTTTGTACGGGGATGTTAATAGCTGTTAGCAGCCATGGCTTCCATGCAACCATCACCTTTGTAGCTTTACACCTGTTAATTTTTGGAAACAGATATGATGGGCCAGGCAAGGATCACATCACACTCGTCTTTTCACATCACACTCGTCCTTCTTTTTTTCCATTTTTTTTCATAGGTTTTTAGTTTGGCTGTTGCCAGGCATAGGTGTTGGTCTGGGTGGGTGTTCGGGTTGATCCTGTGTGGGGGATGGTTATGTTTTGTGTTTGGGGGGTCCCTGGAGTGGTCCTGACAGTGGCAGTTCAGCATTGTCATGGGAACTACCTCTTACCTGTAGTGGTTCCAGAAATGAGTGAGTCGTTGTAGCAAAAATATATCAAGATGATGATATAATGACTCTCTGTGAAATGTGGAAAAAATGTATCATACAGCTCAAAGGACAGAAAACATGGGAAGAGGCTATTTCAACTTCAGCACAGATTTGTTACAGCACTTATTACTGATGTTACCTTTTTCAAGTTAAGAGAATTCTGCATTACTTGGAGCATAAAATTTTATTAAAAACTACGTATAACATGTTCAGGCTGAAGCTTATAAACCTGTTACATTGCTTGCCCTTTTCTGAAAATGGTTCTTTATTATTTGACATTATTTTGTCAAACATCTGATTTGTATAGCTGAACGCAGGGCACTTGCCTTCGTTTTAAGGGTAATAAACAAGCTGCACTTTTAAAACCAACAAAACATTTTTAAATGGTAGAATATTTTCCTAATTATTTTATCTAGTGTGCTGAATACCTTTTTACTTTCTCTGCAGTTAGCTTCCATGAGCTTGAAAGAGAAAGAGAAAGAGAGTGGGAAACCAAGCTTTGCTGCAGAAAAAAAAGAAATCAAAGCCAACCACCAACGGCTTTTTGAAAAAGAGTGTTCTGGTTGTTATAAAACATGTATATAACTGACAACTGATATTATCCACTGGTGAGATATTGTTCATATGTCTACAGCATAAAATTACCAGAAAAATCATGCTGGTTATCAATCCACATGTGCTCAATGCAGTTTGAGGATTTTGAGAATGCCATGTGTATCTTTTATCATATCACCATAACCCCTCACCTCCCACCAGTTCTCCAGACACACTCCCCACTACGTTATGTCCCCTTTGATGCACGTATCAACGCATTTCACCTCCGATATTTTTCACCTGAATGTGGACCATGCTGTGATGCTTGACTGACACTGCCTGAGCATCAAGTCCTGTGTTCAGGGAAGGGACTATCTTCCTCCTTCGCATCGCCTGCCTGTGGGCTTCAGTCTTGCCATGACAAGAAGTCTTGCAGCACTGAGGAGGTCAGCTATGCCTGTATGGCAAATGCCTATTTGAGGCTGTTCTGCCCACACACTGAGCTGACCAGATGCTGTGTGGCCATTTCCATCTGGCTCAAAGCCCAAACAAATACATCCTGCCTCTTCACAGGGTTTACTTGCTCAGATGTGATGCCATGCTGAGCAAACATGTAGCTCTTGGTTTACTTGGAGTTTTAGCAGAGCAAGCTGATGTCTGCCTACAATGTGGTTTATAGACACATTCAGGGCTATGTTTCCACTGTAGTAAGGAGGAAGTAGCTTTAACTTATTTAAACTAGCTGCCGTAAGTACTGTTACTAGCTTTCTCTCAGTAGAAGGGAGCTTGTGGAGAGCTGCAGAAAGCATCTGAGAAGAAAGGTAAATTCTGCCTGAACTGAGCCCTGCGAGGTCCCAGCAGCCTGTACTTGTCCTCAGGCTTCTCATCAGGCATGGTCGTGGTGGTGTGAGGTGCTGTTCTGGCAGATACAAACTGGACTGAAACCAAAAATGGGATTTATCAGAGTTGCAGGTAATGGAAGGTTTATGTTGCTCCTGATTTTGCCTGGATATAAATCAGCAGCTTTAGAAGTGAAAAAAAATATCCACTACACATGGTACTCTGTCTCAGTCACTCACAGCTTCTCTTCTAGTGTTTCTAAGTGTGAAAGGGACCTATGCATTATTCCGATCAGTACTTTGTCAGTTGTTTATTCTTCCCTCCTATAGGCTGTAAATGTTTAATAGTATTTCTCGAATACATTTTCACTGCCTCAGCTTCCCATCTCAACATGGTTCAGAGAGTGGAGATCAGAAACTGGAAGAATTCCATTTGCTGACATCTGTCTTCGGAATAACTTTGCTCCAGCAAATATAGCAAAACAGATCTTCTTACATGCGTTTGTAGGAATGGCTTGAATGTTATTTATACAATCTGGGGCTGGGGGGAGGGGGGCGAAGAACCCCAGCATAATGGCCAAATTCTTTGCAGGTTGTAATTGGTGTGGTTCTAGTCACTTGCTTAATTTTTGTGGAACTGTTTGGATTCAGATCAAGAGATCAATTGAGTCGATTGCTGTGAAACATGTGGGCTGGTCAGTTTACCCACCAGCAGCATGAACCCACCACAGAAAGGCATACACCCATTTTCTGCAGCAACTAAGCTTTGGTTTTGAGCTTTATGTCTAGGTACTGCCCCAGACCAGCTTCGGTACCTGCATAAAGGAATTGTGGCAGTATGCGAGGTTTGGCAAATATCATTTTATCTTAATGCTATTTTGCTTGTGCTTTTACATAATTTTTTGTTTAATGCTGTTTAGTATTCTGCTAGGTCAGATGAAGTCAGGGGTCAGGGGTGTGCTTGATTTAATACAACTGGATGGTTTGCCTGGTTTTTTGTCTGTTCCTTTTGGTGTCCTGTCATTTGAATTTTATGTTTTTGCCTTTAGTCTTGAGACGACTTTTCTGGGTATCATTTTCTGTGCTGTGTAGGTCCTTTATGCTGGTACAGATTGCATTTGTTCATCTAAAATGCCTGTCCTGCACAATTTCCATCATTTTTATGGTCTTACATTTTGTCATTTTCTGCTTGAGTTTGGTTGTGGTTTGTTATGTTTTGACAGTGGTTTGTCACACAGCTGTGAATAACCTCTTTGGCTTGCCTTTAAAACTTTCTTCTCTGCAGTTGTTGAACAAAATTATCTGTAATACTCTTTCTTCAAATAGAATGATTAGCACAGACAGAAGTGTGAGTGACTGTATACTGCAACCAGGCAAACCATTTGTTCTGGCTTTATTTACTTTCAGAGTGAAGAATTTTTTTATGCAAATATAAATATTCTCTTCACTAAAATATTTGAGTGTAGATCTTTGCTGGGGAGTGATGGTTTTGTTTTATAAGATGTGGAAGTTTTACAGTTAAAACTGGAGCTTCCTCAACTACGGTATATCTTTTGTCTGTAGAAAGAGAGTATGGGTAACCCCCTCAGACATTTCTCCCTTGCAGCCTAAAAAATCAGCTTAGACCATAAGCTTCCTCAGAAATGTGCCTGCCATGAGAAATTCTGAATTTTTCAATGTGGGTAAGGGTCTGGCCTGCTCTGTCTACTAGAAACCTAGTTCAGTTGTTTAAACAACAAATTATATGGACTCTGAGTTTTCATTTTGTGACTGGTTAGCAGGCTCCCTAGTTCTTGGAGTGTTGTCGCTGGGCACATAATGAAAACCTAAAGCTTGAAGCTGGTACGGAACCGTGCGGGCCAGGGCTCTGCTGTTTGTGCTTGATTCGAGGTGCTGGTGCTGAGGCCTGCAGGAAGGGGCTGACGGCGGGGCACGGCGGGGCGTTGCAGCAAAGAAGCCAGCAGGAGGGTCTGAGGGAAGGGATTGCCTCAGTGCTGGTGAGACACATCTGGAGTAGGATATCCAGTTTGGGCTCACCATTGAGGAGCAAGACATGGATGCACTGGAGCGAGCCCAGAGAAGAGCCATGAACACGATTAAGGGCTGGGAGGCTTTGTCATACAACGAGAGGCTGAGAGAGCCGAGACCGTGCAGCCTGGAGAAGGGGCATCTTCTCAGTGTGGGGACAGATCTTCTCAGCATTGCCCAGTGAAATGCAAGAGGCGCTGGGCACAAAGTGAAACACAGAAAATTCCATTTCAACATAAGGAAAAACTTCTTCCTCAAAGGATGGTCAAACACTGGCACAGATTACCCAGAGAGGTTCGGAGAGCTCCATCCTTGGAGATACTCAAAACCCAACTGGACACAGCCCTAGCCAGCCCACTGCAGGTGACCCTGCTCTGAGTGGGGCGCTGGACCAGACGATCCCCAGAGGTTCCCTCCAAGCCCAGCTGCCATCCTGTGGAAGGGATCTTGGACTCCTGCTTGCTCTCCTCACCCCCTGGTCCACAATATCTTAGCCCGAGGCTTAAATACTTGAGATCTGAAGACTGAATTTTGTAGTGAGCAATGATTTAATGGCTGGTAGTGGGCTCCAGTATAATAAGGAAAGAGCTGGGAGGAAATTTTGTTGTAATAGGTAGTCTGGCTGAGCCTTAGTGAAAACTTAGGCTGACGCAGTTCAGCTTTGTACTGGGACATATAGAGTCTTTTTACAGTTATTTTCTGATTGTTTTTACCAAGATAAATTGTAGTAAAATATTGTCTTTCTTCAGAGAGTTGATGAATTTAAAACTGAGTTACAGATTATGTGTCTATGAGAATAAGGGTCACAAGGTGTGAGGCGGTAAGCCGAGGTCTCGTTGTCATGAAGTTTCTGTCACTTATTCTTGACCCAAGTGTGTTTTAGAGGATTGAAGTGCTAGTTACAGACTTGTGAGAAAATGAAATACACTTGTCAACTGAATCAAAATTACATAGGCAAATCCTCACCAAGGTAAAATGTTGTTAGAAAAGACTTATTGGAGGAAAGGCAGAGTCAAACCTAACACAATGATTTAATTTCACAGGACAGAAGGAACTGGAGAGGGAAACCCAGATAGTTACAGTTTTATAAGTGTTAGTATTTTGGATTATAGCTTTTAACTGTAGGCAGCATTATTGACATAAAATAAATGAGATACCAAAGATACCATGAAAGTATCAGGGATCAAAACAAAAACACCCCCGAACATTGGGTTCCAGATGTGGGAAGGATTCCAGTCACTCAGTCACAGTGCTCATCCCGCTTTGCAGTTTTGTTACAAAATTGAGAACGAAGGCAAAATGGTTGGAAACCTTAGATTTCCCCAGTTTCCATGGAGTGCTAAGTAGATCGTTAACGTTAAGAACAAATTGTAAGGACATGGGAAGAACGTATATATGGCTAATTTTACTCCTTAAAAAGCTGTGCTTTATTAGCAATATGGAGGGAGTGCTCCACTGTCTTCTGAACTTCATGGGAGTTTAAAATCTATAATGTCTGTAGATTATAGAGATGTTTTATGAATGTGTAAATACAATTTACTGTATCCCTAGTATACTACTATTAATAGTATACCATGTATTATTATTATGATTATTACTACTACTGTTGTAATAGATTTTAAATCATACATTTAATTTCACTTTAATATTTGATTTGTATAAATGACTAGAAATTTCCTATAAGTGGAAATTAATCATACATTAGAATTTTTATTCTAGAAGTAGTCTAAATGATAGGATCCCAATCTTACCCGCTAGATAGGGAGGAAAAAAAGGACAGGTCTGTGTGTGCCAGATTCTGCCTTGGATACATGTGGGTGGTTTAATCAACATGGCCCACACGTCTCTGAAACAGAAGTTGGACTTATTAGACTGTCTTTTCACTGCCTTTTGTGCTGTACTATCAAGTCTGACAGTAGCTTTTCCTGGGAATTGACAGTTTCATGTTTTTTGGGTTTGAATCTAGTCAGCAGATAAGGTCTCACAAAGGTGGAGGGGCACTCCACGAGCAGCCTACCTTGCAGCTCTTCCAGAGAGCAGGTCACAGTACTGAAAACTGAAAACTGGAGCTTTACTGTTGCCCAGCTTCACGGAAGGATCCCTCCCTCCACGTCCCAGCCAGATGGACTGTGTCTGGGAGGGAACACACCTGATGTGCTATTTCACTGGGACAAATTTGGGCAAACAGAAGTATAGGCAGAATAACAGCAATGACGTCACTGTGTAACTCCATGAAGTTTTGCTTTATGCGTACTGATTTTTTTATTTTAGTTACAAAAACATACATAACTGAACATGACAAGGTCTGGCCCACACAGATGTCAATTAGCCATGCCCAGAGATGTCAATTAACAATTAATGGAAAGCTCAGCCTTTCTTCTGCAGTGCTCAGGAAAGCCCATTTGCAGTCAATGGGAAGTCATCCCCTGGCTTCCCTAGCTCTGACATCTGGCTGAGGGAGAGTTAGTTGTAGCATCTCCATTTAATTACTGAGATCCAACTGCGATAATCACTCAAGCAAGAGGCTTTCATGGTCCGCCTAGAGCTTTACAGGTCACCTCAACATTTTGTGCTGGGAGCCAAAAAACCCCACAGCCCTAACCAGCAGAGTTCCTCAAGCCCATCCATAGCATGTTGATGAGATAATCGGCTGCAGGCTGCACCAGAGCTTCCAAACAGAGCTCCTTTAAGCTATAGGCACAGGGTGGTTTTTCTTCATTCTGTTGCTGATTCTGTGGAACTTTTAAAGGCTTTTTATACTTTATGTTTTTATTTGTGTCTGTTTTATTACTTATTTTATATCCTAACTCTAATTGAAGACATAGGACTTGACAGGATTCAGAGCTGCAAAAACCAGCCTGGAAGCAATAAACCCAATATTTTTATTTCACTGATTAACACTTCCACTGTTTCAGTTCTATACCAACTTGGCAGTTATCTAACATGGTGTATATGTATATGCTAAATCCAAGTCTCTGCCCCTGAGAGCTTCTACTGTAAAGGCAACAGATGAGCAGTTCAGTGAACGAGGAGGGGTTTGCTGTCAAGCCCTGCTTCTGCAAAGAGCCTGTGAACATGCGTTCTGTAGAGGGCACTGAGATTTTGACAGCCTATCTTTGGGACACAAAGGGAGGAAGTGTTCTTCTATTCCTAGCCCACAAATAATACCAGCTTCCTGTGAACTAGGAAAACATGTTTACTTTCTATTTTATTCAAATCATCCTTGGGAGGAAAAAACAAACCAACGGTACCATCACCACCACATGGTGCGAGCTGGTACCACAATTATATTACCTACTATTTTTTAATTGGTTTTCTCCCATAGCTAGTGTGAGGCTTGCAAAAACCCTGAACGTCACAAATTATTGCCATCCCACCTAGAGATCGCTGGACTTTTTGGCTCAATTTGCGATGGAAAAATAATTTTAGACTTAAACATATTCCTGAGAGAATAAAGTATTTTACACTCAGACAAACGTATTTAAAAGGGGAAAAAAATGAAAGGACAGCATGAAAATAATGATTGCCAGGATCAGGATGGCAGAGGGGCACTCTAACCGCTAGTGTTGCTTGCCCAGGCCAAAAAGCAGGAGTGTGGCCTAAGTGCATCCTTACCCAAGAGGCAGACCTTGGGCCATTTAATATGTCAGGTACTTTCATTCTTTTCTTCAGAATCTTAGTATTAATACTTAAGAAATTATAAATTTTATATATATATATATAATATATTGTAACTGTTACTGACCTATAAAGCTTCTTGCCTACATTTGCAGACTGAGTTAATTGATTTCTGGACCAGTCATATTGGGAGAGTGTCACAAATCTACGTGTCTTACTTCAATTCTGAAATTGTATTTCAGTCGCTGATCCACCGGAAAGGTATACAAAACCACATGTAGCCAAGCTGTTATAGCACTGAATAGGCTAAAGTTACGTCATTCCAGAAGATGACAGCATTATATTTTGTGCAAAATAGTCCCTTCGATATGCCTTTCTTATAGACATTTTCATATAAATAACTATTCCCTGTTGCTAAATCCAGCTGATCTTTGTCAGTTTGCTTTACTATCTGGGGATTTGCTAGCACAAATGAAGCAAATGTTAAGGGGCAGTGCCGCTTCTCATGGGAAATAGTACATCCTACATACTCAGCTAGGGATGAAGGATGCTGCCCAGGACAAAATGATAATTTAAAGCAGCATTCAAGTGATCTGCAATTAATGCTTGAATGCTGACATGCAAGTGAATTTTTCTTCTGGTATATCCAATATCTTACAATGCAGGGTGTTGCATTTCACACTATAAAAAGGTCTTTTCTGGGTAATGTGACTGTAAGAGCCTGTTAGTATTTGTACAGATGTAGGTATGAACCTACTTCTGCTTTCCTAAGCCTGAGTATTGGGCTCAGAGCCTCAGCATCTGCTGTCATGGCTATTCTAATGTGTTCCTGCAGGCAGATGATAGAGTATCTATTGTTAATGTTGCTTGGTAAGTCCCATTAAAAGGCCTTCTTTCTACTCATTTATAATTTTGCCAAACTTGACCCAATAAAGCTGAAATTGTTTCTGCTTTTAGCTAGTTCTTTTTTATTTAAGCCCAAAATAATTTCTTCTTTCCCCCAAAATGGAAGAATACCATGTTGTCAGTGTTACAAAAGTCTTGCAATTTTGTTTTTTAAATGCCTGAGAGTCGGTGTGCTCTAGAGTAGGGCTGCTCACCTTTGCGGCAGGGGTTTTGTCCTTTTTGTGGAAATCTGACTGAATTCAGCAAATTTATAAATCTTTGAGGGGGAAAAACACCCATTCTCAAGTACTCAGTGCAGGCTTTACCAGAGTTTGACAGCTAAAATTTCCAAGGAGTGCCTTTCCCAAGAACAAAGTAAGGCACCTTGTAGGAGCCCAATGGGGCTATCTACGTGCCAACTGCAGAGTAACTGGACATGTTGCAGCTCAGGGCTGTGGGAACCGTGGACATTTCCACTGCGAAGCCCACGGGCAAGGCTCAGCAGTGAGAGCAGGAAGCCCTTCCTTCTCCTGCCCTGCCTGCCGATGCACTAGGGACCCAGGTGGCCCTGCAAATTGACCTGAGTGTGGAGGAAGGAAGAAGGAAGAGGAGGGAAAAAAAAGAGAAGGGAAAAAATCAGGGCAAGACGACACTGACGTGAGAGAGGGGAGAGACATAGTAACTGAGAGGTGGAAGGAGAAGATGGAGGATGATTAAGGAAGGGAGAGTTGGAAGTCAATGAGAAAAAACATGGGGAATAGGGAGATGTGTGGCTGGGTGGGGGGCACAGAGGGAAGAGGTCCTCTTGCTCGGTCCCTGGCTGGATGAGGAGCTGCAGGAAGGAAGGAGAGGTGGGGTTTGATTGGGGAAAGAATCTCCTGTTGAGGGGAGGCAGAGTATGGAAAAGGGCAGAGATAGAATCTTGGGAGAAAAAAACAAAATAAAGATACCGCAGGAGGGCTCGGACTGCTGAGGTGGGGGGTCTGGGACAAGATGCTGGGGCAGCCTGGTTGGGTGGGAAGGGCACCAAGAAAGTGTGTGCAAAGCTGACATTTTGGGGAGAGTGGAGGATAACGAAAAGACTGGGACTAGATAGCTGGACCTGCTTAAGTACAGAGAATGAGGAAATTGGGTGGATTTGGGAAAGGTTAATGAGCTTCCTTGGGCAAGAGATAAAAGGGCAGCATGTGGGGAGGGGGGAGAGAAGAAAAGACAAGGAGATACTGGAAGATGAACAGTGAATTTGGAAGATAGCTGATGCAAAGCAACCACACATAGGTGAGAAAACGGAGGATGGGACCATGGGGGTAGGTGAGTAAAGAGACTGGAGAAAGAGTAAAGAGCAACAGTTGGATAGGAGGCAGGAAGGAAGGAGATCCAGTTGCAGGGAACTGCGTGACGACATAGGCAGAAAGCCTTGCAGTACCTGGGCAAGGATTCCTCTTAGAAGCTGGAAAAAAAGTCTGCCTGGTAGCCTAAGCCTGAAGCAGGGGTGCTCTCAGGGCCCTGACACCAGGAAAGGAAATGACAAGAGTCTCCCCATACTCAAACTACTGCTGCAAGTGCTTGTTCTCAGAGCTCCTGCGGCAAAGATCTGCATGCTGGCTCTGAGGGCGTCCATACGATGCTCCTTCAGGGAAG